>NC_137271.1:44956856-46156856 GCF_053477335.1 Acartia tonsa
GGATGTTTGTTGCAGTATGAGGTTTGTCGCATTAGGATGTATGTCGGTGTACCATTATTTCTAATACCTAATATTCATGTTTTCTATGGGACATTCATTAAAATTATGTCGGTATAAATAATTTATCACATCGTATTATAAACAGCTTTTCGCAGAAATTAAAATGAAAAAAAATAAACGACTAAAAACAACAGCTTTTTTACCCCCTGGTCCCTAATGCCAGGGCTAACAAAACAGGTATTATTCCTATGATTTTAATTTTCATATTCGTAGAAAGTTGTCTGTAATTCGATGCTATACATGATTTTTACAGTATGGCTGAGAACCATGTTCAATCCAGGGGATATTAATCAGTTTCAAAGCCATATTGGAAAAAAATTTAAAAGTTTATGACTACTATATGGCAATAAATAAAAGTGTTCATGGCATTTCTTTTTAATTGGAATATTTTTTTTGCTAAATTGAAGAAATAATAAATGTTTGAATATATAAATTTATAAATTATTTCTTACATATTAATATGCATATATTAACAAGGATGACAACATCCATAAAAGCGAAGCTCTGAAACGGTATGACAGACGAACATTACCTCTTGTAGAGTGTCAAAACTTAATATACAAAATATAACTATACAAGTTTTGACAAAATTATCCCTGGGTAAATCTAAGTTTATCGATTTTAGTTAGCAATAATTTTATAAATTGAAATTAGTCAAAAAAACTTATTACTTTAAGCATTTTTTGAAAACTGATTCCTATTACAACAATGTACAATGTTATAAGCGAAGCATCTCTATAAACAAGTCCCAAAAATGTAAGTATGTCCTTAAACAGTATCTCCTATTTATTCAGTTTTCCAACAAGTTTACTTACAATATTGTTTGTACTTATGCATTAAGATTCTGCTAATTCAGTTCTGAAAATGTACAAGTGTTAATGTTCGTTTGTCCTTCCATTATGGATGTTGTCATCCTTGTTATGCTCTTGTACATATTGTGAAGAGAAAAATATTGTATTTCGATTTAATAAGTTTCGATTGAGATAATTTTCTCCTGTTTTTTACGAGAGAGGTTTCGTGAATCTAAATTTTTGCATAATTAGATAAGCAAAAATTCTTTACACATTTCAAGCGGTTTCATTTAAGGGCCTTTAAATGTACTAAGATTAATTGTTTACTGTTCAGAAATAGCCTAAAACAGTCCCCAAATCCCGAGGAAGCTGTCCTGCAAAGCACCCCCTATTTCAGCCATTTCTGATATATTTTGCTGTACACAGAAATTCTTTATTACTTTATACTTTACTAGTTGCTTCGCCACAAGCCTCTAGGAATGTAGTAAGAGGTTAGGATGAGGTCCAAAGACATTATATTCTTGAAAAGTACAAACAATTTGGACATGCATTTTCAAAAATTTTCGCTTCAGACAAAAAACCTTACTATTATTGAATACCGTAGAATTATCTTTTCTTTTTTTCTACTATTTTTTTCGTATTTTAGAGTTTCTCTAATTTCTCTATCTTTGTCTTTTTACTTTCTTTTATCTCTCTCTCTCTCTCTCTCTCTCTCTCTCTCTCTCTTTCTCTATCTCTCTATCTATCTCTCTCCTTCTTTCTCTATTATTCTCATTCTTTCTATCACTTTTGCGTATGTGACATATTTATCAGCCCTTTTATATCCCCCCTCTCCCCCCCCCTCCAGGGATCTTAAGGGATAAGACAATGGAGGGTAAACTGATGTATACCCCTCAGGTATGATAAACAAAACTACCCATTCTGTAAAGATTGTTATAGAAATATCTCAGCACTACTTTTTTGCACCAACCAATCATAATTAAATAAAAGTCCCAATAGTTTATGAGAGAATCTATTCATAAAACTTCAGTTCAGTGTCCCCTCCCTCCCTGATGTAAACCCCTTTACTTAAATGGAAATTAAAACTAGCAGAAAAATTATCATTTGTTTTAGCAAATTTTATCAATTTCCCTGTTTTAACGTCATGATATTTTAATTGCAAGTATGGCATAAAGTAAACCCTATCCCCTTTCACATAAGTGCCCCTAGAGGCCTCTAGGGAAGTAGACACTAGTTTATATAGAAAGTGTCTATACTGCATAGATACTGTAAAGTCTAGCACTGTAAATGTCTGTAATTTCTGTAAAGTCTAGACTACAAAGATACTGTAAAGTCTAGTACCTATAATGCTGTAAATACTGTATAGTCTAGACTTCATAGATACTGTAAAGTATAGTACTGTCAATGTCTGTAAATACTGTATATTCTAGACTTAATGGATACTGTAAAGTATAGTACTGTAAATACCGTATAGTCTAAACTTCATAGATACTGCAAAGTATAGTACTGTAAATACTGTAAAGTCTAGACTGCATAGATAATGTAAAGTCTAGTACTGTGAATGTTTCTAAATACAATATAGTCAAGACTGTATAAATAATGTAAAGTCTAGTACTGTAAATGTCTGTAAATAATGTATAGTCTAGACTGCAAAGATACTGTATAGTCTAGAATGTATAGATACTGTAAAGACTAGACTGCATAGATACTATAAAGTCTAGCACTGTAAATGTCTGTAATTTCTGGAAAGTCTAGACTACAAAGATACTGTAAAGTCTAGTAGCTATAATGCTGTAAATACTGTATAGTCTAAACATCATTCATAGATACTGTAAAGTATAGTGCTGTCAATGTCTGTAAATACTGTATAGTCTAGACTTAATGGATACTGTAAAATATAGTACTGTAAATACCATATAGTCTAAACTACATAGATACTGCAAAGTATGGTACTGTAAATACTGTATAATCTAGACTGCATAGATACTGTAAAATCTAATACTGTAAATACTTTATAGTCTAGACGACTAGAAACTGTAAAATATAATACTTTAAATACTGTATAGTCTAGACTGCATATATACTGTAAAATCTAGACTGCATAGATAATGTAAAGTCTAGTACTCTAAATTATTTGTAGTCTAGACTGCATAAATATTGTAATGTCTAGAATTTAAAGATAATGTAAAGTCTAGTATTGTAAATTCAGTATATTCTATATAGACTGCATAGATACTGTAAAGTATAATAGTGTAAATACTGTATAGTCTATACTGCATATTTACTTTAAAGTCTAGTGCTGTAAATGTGTGTAAATACTGTATGGTCTAGACTGAACAGATACTTTAAAGCCTAGTACTATAAATGTCTATAAATACTGTATAGTCTAGACTACATAGATACTGTAAAGTCTATAACACTAAATATCTGTAATTACTATATAGTCTAGACTGCATAGATAATGTAAAGTCTAGTACTGTTAATGTATGAAATATTGTAAAGTATAGACTGTATAGCTACTGTAAGGTCTAGTACTGTAAACTGTGTGTAAATACTGTAAAGTCTAGACTGCAAAGATACTGTATAGTCTAGAATGTATAGATACTGTAAAGACTAGACTGCATAGATAATGTAAAGTCTAGTACTGTAAAGTTCTGTAAATACTGTATAATCTAGACTACATAGATACTTTAAAGTCTAGTACTGTAAATACTGTATAGTCTAGACTGCATAGTTACCACGCTAAAATTTGTATTAGTTGTATTTGTTTAAAACTTCTTTACTTACACGTAAGATACTTATATGTATATGAATATTATATACATACATATGGGCATACAAACAAATTCTAGGACAAATATCCACATCAGAAATTTTCCCCAAGAATACGTATTACAATATGTTAATTATACACTAAATATAGGACAAGTACCATAAAAAAGAGGTTTACTTCAAATTAAGTTTAAGCTATCTATAGAACAAATAGCCTATTATATATGTCCCTTATACATAAGATAATTATATAAAAGGTTAACTCACAAACAAAATATATGAATTTACGTAATTATTCGTAATTGTTTTGAGCATGTTTTCTTTTAACATATGATATATAAGTTTTGTTAGCCCGGGCCTTTGGTCCCTCGTGACTAACAAAACTGGTTTTAATCTTATATTTTTTCATTAAAATTCATTGTAATATCTGCGAAATGCTGTCTATAATACGATGTGATAAGTAACTATAATATATAATTTCTTGAATCATATATATGTAAATTAAATCTAAAAACAATTACTCAATTATAAAAGTATTTTATTTCCTTATTTTTTTTTCCTTTCGGGCGGATGTCCGTCTGTAAGACACACACACACACACACTCACACACACACACATCAACATGCCTAGAAACCATGGGCACGAAAGTCTCACTTCCCCCCAGCCCCAAAAATTCCCCCATTGCTTTCCCCCATCCCCAAAAAGTTGACCCCTTTGCCACCCCCCGCCCCACTCCGAGTCTTTTTGGTATATCTACCCTTTTTTGTTTCCTCCCCCCCACTACTAAAGTTTGTCTCATGTCTTATGAGCGTATAGTGACGTGAGTGTGTGTGTGTGTGCGTGTGTGTATATGCTCGTAGAAATGGTTGTTCCTAAAAACCTCCCCCTTTTCCCACCATTACAGCCCTCATATGTGCTCCCCCATCCCCCCTTTCAGTCTCCAACTGGGGTATGGGGGTAAGGTCTTGAAGTGTAATTCTCAAATCTGTCTTCAGTCGCGGCTCACCCTTACAAAAGTTAAGAAACGCCAGAATACACATTTTTGGTTTTTTAAAAATTTCTTTTGGATTCTTAAGAATATTACATAGTTAATGTTGACCTATAGTGATAATAAAAATAAAAATTGTGACTATAACTGATTGTAAAATATATAAAAAGTGATAAAAAAGAAATACTATACAAAAAGGTGAACTCAAAAAATAAAAAAATGTTGACTCTGTCTGGTGGTGTATCTGTATATATATATATCTTGTAGAATGATTTAAAAATTCAAGGTGAGGTTTCTATATCTCTCACACTAGTCATACTCAACACAAATGTCGACCAAATTTTGCCCAACTTTTTTTTGCTATATGCATTTAGACTTTTGGTCAAGCCGTCTGCTGCCTTTTAAATATTTGAAACATGAACGAAAATTGGTTTTTAAAAGCCACAATTTTAAAGATTATATTTATATGCAGTATTTTTGAAAAAATCTTTATGCAAAAATATTTTTGCCATGCTGTCTGATTTTTGAAGCTTTACTTTAGTATGTGTCCTCTAAAGCAATATTGAAATTTATTTATTTATTTCATTATTCATTTTTTAGTTTTGATTGAATTTTGTTTGTATTAAAAAAGTTGCATTGCAAATTTGGATTCATTAGTCAGTGGTCAACTTACAGTCCCTTTAATTGAAAAACAGATCTATAGTATAGATGTAAATATATACAGACAACTACCTCCCTTCATTTTTCAAAGACCTCTTTCGTCTGGTCATAAAATAATTTTCTGCTACTTGGCTGTGTTAATATAAGCGACACCATTGGTTGATTTTTAATGACCTAATAGAAAGGTTGCAAAAGACGGTTGCAATGGGAAGAGTTATTTAATCCTTTCTTCCTCTAGTGTTTTACTCTAATAATTGAAAACTTCTTCAAAAAGCTTTGTGTGTAATAAGTGTTTTCTGTTTTGCAATAAAACTTATTGGTCAAACTTGCTACCCTACAAAATCATATGAAAAATTTCAAATATGATATGAGTTGTTGGTGCTCTTCTAAAAATTACCCAGCGAGAAACCCCCAATCTCATATTTTTAAATAAATTGAAAATAAAGGGGATGGGGGGGTAGTTTATTTTCTATGTTTAACCCCTGCGGGGATCTCTAACCCTGATGCTCACCAATATAACCTAACCTTACCAGAGATTGAGAAAAAAAAACACAACACACTAAAAACTATCCCAGTAAATAAAAGGTGGAATTGGATTAGGCACTTTTTGGGAAATCGCCACGTTTTTTTCTTTCTAGATGCTAAAAATATCTAGAAAATTGCAGTCTTTTATTGGAACTTTATTGGAACTTGAAAATGTTCTGTCTTCCAAAATATAACCCATTAATGTAGTAAGGCTTTTGGTAAATTTGTCTTTCTCTAAAATGTAAACAATTGAATATATTTTTTGTCACCTGGGCTACAAAGGTATTTTTCTCCAGTCCATTTTGATTACTACATTACCAGATTGTCAACGAATACATTTTTGCTTTTAATTAGAAAATAATGATTGTTATGATAAAAACTGAATAATTTTAAAGGCAAAGGGATATTTAAAAATAGTCCTAATGAAAAACTGTATCTCATTCTTCAAGTTAAAAATTGATTAAAAATTCTGAAAGATAAAAAAAAAACTTTATAAGAAAGAAGTAAAAAAGTGGTTTTCCTTTTTTTTATGTACTTTTAGAATTGGTCAAATTTGCAGGCTGTCTAGCTAAACTATGCACCTGTTGGGTAATTTTAAATTCTGTCTGTTTCAAATCATAGATATAAAACTAAAAAGACCAACAGGTGCTTTCCTACAAAGTACCTATCGAGTACTGACCACCCCCCTTCTTTTTTATTTATAGAAATGGAAATTGTTTCTCTATGCGGATGTCCAACTCCCGCTGGAGCTCTAATCCTGCGGGGCCTTTGCCTGAATTAGAAAATATTGCCAGGGATATTTCGGGGGTTAGTGGGTTGCAACGGACAAGCCTTCCTTGTTTTATCTGCATTAGGCCTATATTCCCCTTGAAAATCTCTGTAAACGCTTCATATAAAGATTTGTAAAATAAATTGAGTGAGTAATAAGATATTAAAAATAGTGTTCATAAAAAGTTCATAGATTAAATTAATTCAAAGAATTAACCATGTAAAAAATTACGATACTGGAAAGATCGTCGTATTTTCAGATTAGCATTTCTCCTATTTCTAGCCCCTGCGGTAGGCTCTAACCCTACGGAGCAATCATTTACACTTACCTAACCTAACCTAAAATAACCTTTCAAAAGCGACTGGGAAAATGCGACGAAACCCGCAACTTCGTTTTATTTCCATGACCAGAAAATTATTAAATGAAGATTGTGAAAAAATAAAAATCTACCCTCTGAAATTTTAGAACGAAAAGAAAATTTCTTATTTTCTTGATGTTAAGCAAATATTTCTTGGCGTTTATAAACAAAAATGTGCAGTCACTTCCGCTAACAGGTCTATAATATAAATGTATACACAGACAACTACCTCCCTTCATTTTTCAAAGACCTCTTTTGTCTGCTTCTAAATTATTTTCTGCTACTCGGCTGTGTTAATATAATATGGTGATTTTCAATAACCCAATAGAAAGGTTGCGCAAGTTGGCTAGGATTGGGAGACATAGTTATTAATCATTTCTCCCTCTAGTGTTTTACTCTAATGTCCTTTTCTTGACTAATAAATACACACACCCTCTAATTTATTTACTATTGTGTCTTTTTGCGAGAATAAAGCACAACGTGGATGTGGAAATATTTGCAAGTGATCGCACACCATAAATAAGCCATAAAGCTCCGTGCCCCTAAAGAGAGGGACCAATATTTTGATAATCAAAAAATTCAACAAAACAGATTATACTTTTTTAAAATTACTAGTAAATTTTATTTTTGTTTTTTTGTTAAGATATCGCTAACCACTGAATCAATTGAGGTTACAAATTTAGAAAAACTTGACATAGGTCCCCAGATAGTTTTAGGCTATTTTCATATATTTAAGTTGCCTTTAAGCTATTTTATTACCCTGCCTTCCCCAGGGGGTGCAGTTGCTAATTATAATGAAAGTCTCTAGTTAAATTACATTAAACGGTTATCGTTGAATGGTCGATATAGGTTTCTTAACCTATGCTAAATGTTGTTCATAATGTTAACATAAATATAAAGCTAAAACCTCTCTTTCAAGGCAACTGTAAAGAAACCTCCCACCCCCCCTCAGGAAATTTCTGTGCACACCACTGGTTCTAGTTACTGGACAAAGTGTCCAAAAATCAGCCATGTGACGTCATAAGACGTCATAAAAATGAGGGAGATGAGAGGAGTAGTAGGAAAGAAAACCCCTAAATAAGATATGGATAATCCCTCATTTTTATGACGTCACATGGCTGATTTTTGAGACACTTTGTCCAGTTACCTGGTTGGTTATATAATATAATAATTTATTTTTAATATTATTCATCCCTGGTCCTTCGCGACGTAATGAATCATCGAGATAATACGTTCTAACGTAATATTGGACATCAGCCAAGTTCTGAGCAAAATTTAGTGGAGGGAGGGGAAACTGGTGGTTGAATTAATATACGTTATACATCCCTTTCATCCCCCAATAGTTAATTTTTTGTTTAAAGATGATAAATAAATGGAAGATTAATTTGTCGACTGAACATTAGAGTAAAACACTAGAAGGAGAAAGGATTAAATAACTGTATCTCCCCATCGCATCAACCTAGGTCAACCTTTCTTTTGGGTCATTGAAAATCAACCAATAGTGTCGCTCATATTAACACAGCCAAGTAGCAGAAAATAATTTAGAAGCAGACGAAAGAGGTGTTTGAAAAAGGAAGGGAGCCAGTTGTCTGTATATATATCTATACTATAGATCTGTTGACTGAACAGATTATGTAATGTGTTAATAGCTATATGTTATATTATTGACATATTAATATTCTAATGATATTATTAATTTTTTTTATTTTGGCAATAATGAAGGTACGATACTGCTAGTTTTAACCAACCAATCAAAATTTAACAAAAGTACTCAAAGAGTTTAAGCAAACTTCTGAGATCATATGATTATAAAACTTTGAGTACCCGTATAATTTGCAGTCCAATGTCCATTTCCTCCCTAGATATAAAACAATATATAAAAGTTTTTATGTTAAGTTTATTAATTAATTAATTTAAAATAGTCTAAAACCTTCCAAGAACAAATGAAATGTATATAGTCGGTCATTTTAGAGATTTTAAGTAACACACACATACAAAATTTAAATCCAATATTCAGCAGAAATAATATTACTATGTTTTTCTATGACAGTAACCTTACCTAACCTAACCCCTAGTTTAATAATATTTCTATGACAGTAACCTTACCTAACCTAACCCCTAGTTTAATAATATTTCTATGACAGTAACCTTACCTAACCTAACCCCTAGTTTAATAATATTTCTATGACAGTAACCTTACCTAACCTAACCCCTAGTTTAATAATATTTCTATGACAGTAACCTTACCTAACCTAACCCCTAGTTTAATAATATTTCTATGACAGTAACCTTACCTAACCTAACCCCTAGTTTAATAATATTTCTATGACAGTAACCTTACCTAACCTAACCCCTAGTTTAATAATATTTCTATGACAGTAACCTTACCTAACCTAACCCCTAGTTTAATAATATTTCTATGACAGTAACCTTACCTAACCTAACCCCTAGTTTAATAATATTTCTATGACAGTAACCTTACCTAACCTAACCCCTAGTTTAATAATATTTCTATGACAGTAACCTTACCTAACCTAACCCCTAGTTTAATAATATTTCTATGACAGTAACCTTACCTAACCTAACCCCTAGTTTAATAATATTTCTATGACAGTAACCTTACCTAACCTAACCCCTAGTTTAATAATATTTCTATGACAGTAACCTTACCTAACCTAACCCCTAGTTTAATAATATTTCTATGACAGTAACCTTACCTAACCTAACCCCTAGTTTAATAATATTTCTATGACAGTAACCTTACCTAACCTAACCCCTAGTTTAATAATATTTCTATGACAGTAACCTTACCTAACCTAACCCCTAGTTTAATAATATTTCTATGACAGTAACCTTACCTAACCTAACCCCTAGTTTAATAATATTTCTATGACAGTAACCTTACCTAACCTAACCCCTAGTTTAATAATATTTCTATGACAGTAACCTTACCTAACCTAACCCCTAGTTTAATAATATTTCTATGACAGTAACCTTACCTAACCTAACCCCTAGTTTAATAATATTTCTATGACAGTAACCTTACCTAACCTAACCCCTAGTTTAATAATATTTCTATGACAGTAACCTTACCTAACCTAACCCCTAGTTTAATAATATTTCTATGACAGTAACCTTACCTAACCTAACCCCTAGTTTAATGCACAAAAAAATACATCCACAGTTATTCAGTTAAACACACAAATCACAAGAGTTTAGAGATAGGCAAATTAATTTTTAACATTTTTTCAAAAAATTTGGAATTGATACTGGTAGCTTCCTCCTAGCCTTTGGGGGTGTAGTCTCGGCATAGGGGGGTAGATGCGCCCCCACTCCTTTTTTTTATTTTTGGTTGGAATATTATCAAACTGTCTTTAAAAAGAATATGTTTAACTGATAAGTAACACGGATGACAACATCCATAAAAGTGAAGCTCTAAAACGGTATGACAAAAGTACATTAACTCTGGTAAAAAATCTTGTTTAAAATGGACGTACGGACATTCTAATAATGATTATAGAGTTGCTACGATTTCTAAATCGTACCTAACTAATACAGAAATCAACATGCAAAATTTGAAATCGATAGAACAGTTCTAACATGCCTAAATTAATGAAAAAGCTATCCGTTACGGACGGACGCACGGACAGACCTAATTATAGAAAAGCTTCCCTTTTAAAAATTATTACTTTTTATGTATTTTTTTTATCCCCAAACGCCTGGTTTAAGAAACACACATAAACGTATAAAATGAATGGAATTAAATAACAAGGATGATTTTATCCATAAAAGTGAATTAGTTGATATGCCCAATCCTTTCAGGAATCACTTAAAAATTAAGTTTTTTAAGATAGTTTATAATATAAATTGTGATGTTAAAATAGCTAACATGGCCATGGTTAAAAAAGTATACTTTCTTGTGTTGATATAGAGTTGCTGTATTTTGAAAATTATACCTTATTGTTTAAAGGAATCATGAAGTCTTACTATATACGATACGGACGTGTAGACGGACATGCCCTAAGCGTAGAAAGGCTTTGCTTTAAATAAAAAGATAGGCTTGTAAGCATATATGTAATTTTATTGCACTTTTTTCCACTCAAAACATCGAAAATGCGCATTTTCGGAGGGGGGTTAAGGGCTTTTGGGGATTTATATGTTATAAGCTACGTGTTTAGGGCATTTGGGGGAGATTAAATGGGGTCTAAAAGACTTTGGGGGCTTGCCCTAACCCTTTATAGGTTTGGCTTTTACGTTTGTATTAGAAATACTGTAAAAAAAATATATATAAATGTGTATTTTATTTTGTTATATTCTGTCATTTAAAATTTGCTTTTATTATATTTTTGTTTAATGAAGCTATTTGTCATAAGTTATCTTTTTATATTTTAACAAAAAAATGTTTGTTTTTCTTATCAGATTTTAGAGTTAAATACATATTATTTTGTATGTAATGTAATGCTATTTAAACCCCTTACGCTATTTTTCTCCAAAACATATTTAAAGCTATATTAAAGAGATAGATTGAATTAAGAAATAGTTAGTTCTTGCGTCGTAGAAAACTGGATATAATACGATGCTAGATATAGTTTTTCCGTATGGATGAGAACTGGTTCTAATCCACAGGATATTAATCGGTTTTTAATGAACACGAGAAACAATATTTTTGATTCTCTATGGTATTTTATCAGCTTGATAACAATAACAGCTTTGAAAATTTAAGACATTGAGAGTTTGTAGCACACAATCAAGATTTCATAAAATTTCTCCAATGTTTATAAGCTATCTAATTAGATATTGTATTGAACTTTGAGGACTATTATATATTACAGATCAATATTTCTTTCTTTCCCTTCAAAAAGTCCATTCTTTAACAAAAATAAAAGCTGTTTTCAAATTTCTTTTTGAGTTTGGAGTTATTTCATTATTATATGGTTATTGAATGCTTAATTATTTACATCTGCAAAAAGATACACAGATTTGGACAAAAGTTTGGCAAAATCAAACAAGCAATTAAAATTTTGCTTAAATATTATTTTTTGATCTGAAATACTATTTGTTTGCAAGAAAACATGTCATTTCAAGCGAATGGGTTCAATGTTCCTCCATTTGTTTTAAACAAAGGCGTGCAGAAGGGGGGTGTAGGGGTGAGTAGCAACCCCCCTCTCACCCCACCCCTTGCAAAATTAAGGGAAGAGGATGTGCCTACTAAACCCCCCCCCCCCCCACTTGACTAGGTTGTTTTACACCCCTCTACAACAGCCAAATCAGGTCAAGTCAAGCAAAAAGTCACACACATCCCCTACATACACCAATTTTGGTTTAAAGGGGATGTCAAAATTTTTGGGTACGCTCCTCGCAACCCCCTCCTGGTTAAACCCTATGCACTGTTTCTAAATTTTCGGGTTTCATTTTTTTGAGAATTTTTTTTTGTTGAAAAAATTATTTGAAACAATTGCCTTTTGTTTGTCAGAAAGCTCAGTAACCAGCAGGAATATATAGATAGGTAAATGGAAATTAGATAAAAAGTTGATTTAAAGAATTTTAAAAAGTTTTTACGCTGTTTTTCTTTATTTTAATAACTTTATTAAGATATATTCATTCAAAACCGGTGGATAAGAACCGATTCTCATCCATACGAAAAAACTATGTCTAGCATCGTATTATATCCAGCTTTCTACGAATATAAAAATCTACAATCATAAAACTGGTTTTAATCTTATAATTATACATTCTATATTCGCGGAAAGCTGTCGGTTTTCAGCCATACTAAAAAATCATGTAAAGCATCGTATTACAGCCAATTTTCAACAGATTTTAAGATAAAAATCATAAAATTAATCTTTTAATTTTTCATTTTAATATACGCGAAAAGCTGTATATAATACGATGCTATACCTATTAAATATTTTAAGATTGAAACTATCCTTTGATTTCTGATAATCTAGCTCATTTTATTTACTTCAAAATTGAGTTGCATAGTTGATCTATAGTATTACTGTGTCAGTTAGTATGCAAGCACTTTTTTCACCTTTATGGCTAGTCTATTGTCATTACACTATTATTACTTGGATTTTACGCCAGATTTTCATTATCTCTAAAATGACGAATCTCCCCTTCCACCCTCTTTACCACATCCCCTCCTCTCTTTCTCGATGAACGAACTGACCAATAAATGAGTTCCCTGTCATAATATCCAAGTATAATCTACCTCCAATTCTAACATGTTGATATTGTGTCATTTCTGACAACTTTTATATATTTAAATATCTTAAGGGATAAGACAATGGACGATAAAATGAAGTTTGAAATTAACACTTACATAGATTGCAATTAATGGTTGACAATGTTAGACATTGCATTGCAAGTAAATAAGATTTTGTAAGAGTACTAAAATTTTTAAAGCCAAACAATTAGATTATTGGGTACCAGAATAATTTCTAATATTTTGAACAATGGAATGTTTTTTTTTATATTGTAATTCGTTTTTATGGATGTTGACATCCTTGTTTCGTATATTTTTTCAACAATGTATTGTATTGTATCTACTATTGCTCAAAAATTATACAATTTTTAAACAAGGATGACAACTTCCATTGAATATTGTGCAATGGGATTATTTATTTTATCATTTGGTAGCGAGATTGATTCAGGGGTAATTTTTTTATATTAATTGGGGTGTCTACATTGTCCTTTCCCATAATATCCCAGAATTAACATAAAAAACAAGGATGATAACATCCATAAAAGCGAAGCTCTGAAACGGTAGGACAAAATTGCATTAGCTCTTGTAGAGTGTCAGAAATGAATAATCAGAATACAAAAGAGTCAAAGCAAAATTGTAAGTAAATTTGTTGAAACTGGATAATGTTTATGGACCTACTTACATTTTTAGGGCTTGATTATAGAGTTGCTTTGCTTATAATAGTGTACTTTGTTGTCCCACGAATCAGTGTACAAAAAATCAGAACAATATCAGATCACATAAAAATGTATTGTTAAAAAAGTAAATAATCAACATGTGGACATATGGACGTACGGACATTTTTGCAATTATTATAGAGTTGCTACGATTTAAAAATGACGGACAAAATCAATACAAGAGTTGCTACACAGATAAAAAGTAATGAAAAACCAGGAAGAAAGGGGACATTGGTTTGTAAATTATGATGATACCCAAAGTTATATAACCATATTTTCTTATTATTTTTCTAAAAAAAACTTTGGGAATTTTTATTGAATATTGATTCCATTCTAATAGTGTCCAAACTTTTCAACCAACAATTTAATTTACGTACATTAAGCTATCATCTATTGTCTTATCCCTAAAGATCACTGAAGAAAAAAAAACAAAGTAAACCAATTACTAAAAGTAGCTTAATTTTAAATTGTGTCAAATTGTTGTAAAATCCGAGGTCAAATGTTCTTTTTTACTTTTTTATCCTTTGCTATTTTTTTATTTCTTTTTGTTTTTCGCCGCCGCTGTTTGCCTTTTTGACGACAATTGCTAGGGTGTTGGCCTAAAAACATCAAAGTTTTTTGTATGTACCTAAATAGCTAAAAATAGATTTAAAATGAACAAAATTTTAGATATAAAATCTATGAAAAGAATTTATAAATATCTATTCAACTTTCTTAACTTAATCTGTCGTACATAAAGACATAGAAAGGCCTAATTTATCCTGTGTTGATCACTCTATATCATATAAAGTAGTAAGGTTTTTTTTATTTGAAGCTTAAGATTTTGATAACTACAGAACTGATTGAGTTTTCCCATTATGGAGGCTTCACATAGGTCCCAGGATGGTTTTCTGCTATATAACTTATACATTTATGCTTTGGGTGGGTTTTAGGCTATTTAAGAACACTATCCGCTAGTAAATTTATAGAGTTGCTGCGCAAATAAAAATTTCTGTTGTCCCACCAGAACACCGTAATAGTTTAATTGTGAAATCACCCTTTGAAAATCAAATTATCAAATTAAACCGTTGCGACACACACAGTCAAACAAAACAGAGATCTAAAGGAATAAGACAATAGACAACAAATAAGAAAACGTTATTTTAAAACTTTGAGGACTAGTAATAAACAGCCTAATTTCCTCTCCCTCCCTGCAAGCAAAAAGTAATTTGAAAAAAGATATGTTGTTACTGTTTGAAGCTAAGGATCTCGGAAATGAGGCTATATTTCAGACACTTAAATTTCGTTTCCTAGAGTCTAGGGGCTGTACAGTTTTTTTTAAGAGACAAAAAAAAGACGAAAAAGAGAAAATAAGTAGAAAAGAAAGCAAATTAGTGATAGGACAAAGCACAATAAATTATATTCTTCATCAAGTTTTATATAAACCTTTGGTAACAGGTTAAGTTTGGGGGAATACCAGGGTTGTAAATTAATTAAAAGATACATACAGAGAGAGAGAGAAAGAAAGAGAGAGAGAGAGAGAGAGAGAGAGAGATAGAGAGAGAGAGAGAGAGAGAGAGAGAGAGAGAGAGAGAGAGAGAGAGAGAGGGAGAGAGAGAGAGAGAGAGAGAGAGAGAGAGAGAGAGAGGGAGAGAGAGAGAGAGAGAGAGAGAGAGAGAGAGATAGATAGAGAGAGAGAGAGAGAGAGAGAGAGAGAGAGAGAGAGAGATGAAATATGAGTAAAAAAGAGAGAGAAAGAGAAAGAAAAAAGAATAGCCCATAAAGTTAGTGTGAAATTTGTACAAAAAGGATCAAATTAACAAAGAAGGTTTTTGACTTCTTAATTAAATACTGGAATATGGTCAATTAATCTCAAAAGTAAACTATGGTTTAGCAGCTACAAGTCAGCAGTTTGGCAGCAGCTGCGAGTTGTAAAAAATTAAACAATTTTGCTGTTTGTTGAGCCATAGACTGCAATCGTCTGCTTACTATGTCGGCTGCATAATGTCTTTTTGCATCTTCAACCTATAAAATTCGGCTGGTGGTTGAGGTTTGCTACAAAAAAGGCGCATCTTCCTATAGAAATTCAACATAATCATGTGTTAAAATATAAATTTTTCCTATTATTTGTTTTTTAGACAATCTTTCTGTTTACCATTTATTTCCTTTAATTTCCTCCACGCCCTTTTATCAAACTTTTTCTTTTTTTATTTTTCTTTTTATTTTTATTTATCATATGACGTTATAATCTGTGGAGTCACTTTTTCTTGCTTCTTTATTATCTTCAGAAAGGGAGGGAGACAATGGACAGTTTATTACACTAGTATCCAATTTTTTATAATCTCACTTTCTTATTCTTTGGCTTAAAATTTTTGGGTACTAAATTCTTATTGGTTGGTTCATTTACCAGCAGTGTCTAAACGTTTCAACCACCAATTGTAATCTACTGAATGGTTAATTTTGTTTATCATCATTGGGAATGTATTTCAATTTATCGTCCATTGTCTTATCATTCTATAGTAGAACTTTATTATGAAAAGTTAGAAAAATTGTGTTTTATTTGATCTTCCCTTATTATTTTCTAACTTTCCAAAGAACAATTTATCTCCATTGACCTATCTCTCTTATCCCTATTTTGATTGACAATTATAGGCCATTTGTAACATAAGAGTGCTGAAAAACTATCATTTAAATAGTTTTTATTTTCTATCTATTTTAGCCATTTTAAACTTTTCTTAGGAAAAAGAGACACAGAAAAGGAGAAAGAAAATTATAAAAAGAGAGAAAGAGAGAGAGAGAGAGATAAATTTTAATAAAAACAAGGATGACAACATCCATAAAAGCGAAGCACTGAAACGGTAGGACAAACGGACATTAATACTTGTATAGTGTCTGAACTGAATAATCAGAATATAAAAGTATAAGATTCGAAGCAAAATTGTAAGTAAATTTGTTGAAAAACTGCTTGATACAGGATAATGTTTATGGACATACTTACATCTTTAGGGCTTGATTGTAGAGTTGCTTCGCTTAAAATATTGTTCTTTGTTGTCCCAGGAATCAATATACCAAATATCAGATCAAACGGATAATTAGATCATATAAAAATTCGTTGTTAAAAAAGTAGAAAAATCAACATGTTTAAAATGGACGTACGGACATTCTGGTAATGATTATAGAGTTGCTACGCTTTCTAAATCGTACCTAACTATTACAGGAATTACCATGCAAAATTTGAAATCGATAGGACAATTCTAACATGCTTAAATTAACGAATAAAAGCTATTTAAAAAAGTAAAAAAATCAACATGTTTAAAATGGACGTACGGACATTTGGGTAATGATTATAGAGTTGCTACGCTTTCTAAATCGTACCTAACTACTACAGAAATCACCATGCAAAGTTTGAAATCGATAGGACAATTCTAACATGCTTAAATTAACGAATAAAAGCTAACTATCTCGGACGGACGGACGTACGGACGGACGGACGGACGGACGGACGGACGGACGGACCTACCCTAATTATAGAAAAGCTTCGCTTTTAAAAATACTTATAAACCAAAAGATATAGACAAAAAAGTAACTTTAAAACTTTCCCTTAATTCTTTTCTGTAAAATTCTGCGTTTTGTAACTTCTAAGTGTGTGTGTGTGAAAAATTGGATTGTATATTAATACTTCTGCTATTGTCCCCACCCTCCCCACACATAGATAGATATTACAAGTTTGATAATAGAAAATAGGTGTTAAAACATATCATCATATCGTCCTTGCAAAAATTTCGCAACATTTTCAGAGTTATTACAAAGCATATTATAACAGTAGTTTATGTAGATGCATAAGTCTAAAATGTACTGTTACAGTACAGAAGTTAAAAAAGACTTTAGACACTGAGTTCTTATTTAGCATTCAGAAAATGTATAACACTGTACATCAAGATTATGTCTGGTAAAACTACAAATAATAAAAGAATCATACTTTCGATTTAAAACTCCAAGTCCAAAAATGTTAATTTTATATAATTCTATAATATGATGTTATTGTTACCTTTATTAATAGCTGATCTATGATTTTCTAATAAATGTGTAAGTAAAGTTATATAACTTAGACAACTACCTAGCGGCTCAAGTGGTGGAGACCTTTTACGTCTGCTAGCAAATTGATTACTGCTCTTTAGTAGCAACTTGGTTGTGTTTATATTTCCGTCGCTATTGGCTGACATTCAAAGACCCAATTGTTGAACGTTGGCACATGGTCCCCAAGTTGAAAAAATCAAATATAGTTCGTTAATACTCTATTTTTTAGATGTTGTCATCCTTTTTTTGCTAAAACTTTTATCCTAGCTAAATGAAAAAGACATATAATGTTATGAAATAGAAAAAGGGAGTTTCTGGAACTCTAAATATGTATCTATATATATTGCACCTTCATCCCCTATCTTAGGGAATAAGACACCGGATGATAGATTGATGTTAACCCCCAATTACGATAAATAAATTTAACCCTTCATAATCTAAGTCATCTGCGAAAAAGGGATGACAAAACTTAATCTTATCAAGCTTTAAATTTTTAAGCCAATAAATAAGAGAACGTGTTTATAAAACTTTGGGTACCAGTATAATTTACAGTCCAATGTCCCCTCCCGCTTTGACGTACTTGTGATGCAATTTAAAACAAAATATTAGAACAGTACAGACAAAATTACAATTTACTATGTAACTAGCCTCAAACCTGCATGGCTACATACCCCCCTACCCGCTTGAAAAATCAATGGTCCATTTTTGGGTAAAGGGAAATTATCGAAATTTGCAATGTAACATGGCAAAAAAGAGATAGAGAACGAGATAAATAGAAAGAGAGAGAGAGAGAGAGAGAGAGAGAGAGAGAGAGAGAGATAGAGAGAGAGAGAGAGAGAGAGAGAGAGAGGAAAATAAAAAGAGATAGATCAATGGTCCATTTATAGGTAAAGGGAAATTATCGAAATTTGCAATGTAACATGGCAAAAAAGAGATAGAGAACGAGAAAAATTGAAAGAGAGAGAGTTAGAGAGATAAATAGAGAAAGGGAGAGAGGTAAATAAATAGAGAAAAAGAGAGAGATAAAGAGAGTGATTTAAAAATAACCAAAAATAAATAGTAGGACAAAATTTTAAGTAAATAAAGGTTATATCCTATTTGGCTAAAAAACATATGTTGTATATACTTATTTCTCATTATGCCTTTTTGAGAAAAAAACACTAGTCTCTCTATAAAGTTTTTCTGTCTGTGTGTTACCAATTTGGGGTGCTACATGGAAATCTACTTGGACCCGCGATAAATGACTTTTTTTTTATTTTAGTATTGAAAGCTGCTCTATAACTAGCGTCGGTCCTTTCGTATGTACCTCCGCACGAAAACAATTTTTTTTTAAATTTATTAACAAAATTGAACAAACGTTCACAAACAGATAAAATGGTTTCAAAAAGACATAGTCGCAATGTTTGATTCAGGAATAAAGGTTGGGGGGGGGGGGGGGGGAGGGATAAATATGTAAAAAAAAAATTATTTTTAAACCTTTTAAATTTGATATACCCCACTCTAAGTTTGTTTCATATAAAAAAAATCTTACGGGGGAGGGGGGTATATAGAAAAGATGAATTACCCATCCCTATTTCCATGGGGGTAATGCATAATACACGGGGTAGGGTGGTGAAAAGACGCAGAGACCCGCCCTTTAGTAACAGAGGAAATCGTAGGGATAAATATTCTGATAAACAATTAGCAGAAATATTATGCAATTATTGTTGTTCGTAAATAGCGCAGCATCAGCAATAAAAGGAGTAAGACAAACGAACGTACTTTTTTATAGAGTAGATGCTGATTGCTCATAGCACATTTATATAAATTCTTTTTTAAATCCAATATTTTAAGGGATTAGACAATGGACGATAAATTGATATACAACCCCAATGAACATAAACATAAATACCCAATCTGTATATCAAATAAAACGACCAAGTTAATATTGTTTGATTCACTTCTACAAGAGATGCAATTGATTTTTTTCTTTGAAATGTATTTCATTACGAAGCAGCAGTAGTTACTATTTTATAAATGTTATGGTTGGGATAGATTTATAACTGTTAAAAGTGATCAAATTATTGGTTAAAAAGTTTGGACACTACTAGTTTGAACCAACCAATCAAGATTTTATGAAGATTGAAGGAGAGATAATTTCTATAAAACTTTGGGATCCAGTATAATTTACAGTCCAATGTCCCCTCTCTCCCTAGTTCGACCACACGTTTTAACAACTTAGAATGTAATTAAATTTTGTAGAAAATGTATCCAAAAAGAAGCTTTTTATAACTATACAAACATTCACTGGGGCGTTTTTTTTTTACATAACAACTTAGTCAACAAAAATAATCAACCAAGTTTGAACTATCTTTCCCCTAAATGTTTTTTAGAATCATCGCAAATTAGGATATGGAAGAATCGTCATATTTATTTTAAACATTGGATAGTGATTTCTATAACAATTAGGTACAACACGGCACGTCTCAAGCTAATTTGTTAAAGTAGTTTTACAACACATTTAATCTTAGTTCATAATTTTGAATATTTCTTTTGAGCTTCGCTCTTTTTGATAATTTCATCCTTTTTTTCATTAATTCATTATTATTTTTTTTGTTATTATTTTATCATAAAATTTGAACTTCCTCTGTAATTAAATAAAAAAAATCATAAAAATCCTCCCAATTTTTTTGCTTAATTACGGCTTATTCATAATTTTTGGCGCAGCTACTTTATAATTACCCTTTTATGATGCTTTCCCTCAATGTGATTGTCGAACACTGAAATCCTATTTTAAATTTTTTATTAGAAATCTAGCATCTAGGGGCTTTCTTTGAAGTAATAGGGAATGTTTAAAAATAGACCTAATAAAGACCTAAATCTAAACATAAAACCTTTTAAAACCATTTGGTGCCTTTGTTAAGCTCCCCTAGAAATAATAACTGAGCTACAGACAAATTATCTTACTACTTTGAATATTTTTTTCTAATTCTTGTCTTATTATTTTGTAGCTGAACAAGACATTTTAAAGATCTGATTTAAGATTCGATAACTTTTCTTTAGCTCACCACGAGTCACCAATGCTCCGTTAGAAGCTTTTTTTCTGGGAGGGTAATTCAAGTTTTATATAGGAATTTGTGTTAATTACCCCCCCCCCCCCCCCTCCCCCCGACAAAAGAAAATATTAATCCAAGTGAAGGAACCTCATCTAAAATTATAAACATCCCCCACTGTTTGCTATTTAAAATGTTTAAAACAACAGATTCTGACGATTTTTCCGTAAATTTTTGCTTATTTGTAAAATCTGAAAATTATTAATTTGAATTTTAAATATATTTGAATATAATTAGAATAATGTTAAGGCAAAATTTCAGAATAATTTTATTAGAGAAATATTCATAAATAGAATAACATTGTACATAGGCAGCGAAACTAAATAACTGTAGATTAAGGTTTGGCCGGTTATCCGGCCATTTTCAATATCCGGCCGGTTACCGGATATTGAAACTATTAGGATACCGAAATCCTTCTGATATATAATGCCGGATATCCGGTCATTCGGCCGGATATTCGGTTATTTGCCGGATATCCAACGTTGGTCAGATATCTGGCCGGATACCGGATATCTAGCATTATAAATTAGCCGGATATCCGGTATCCGGCCCAATCCTAATGTAGATTAAAACTAGTGGTGGAAAAGTATTAAACACATGTAGTTTGTACAACCCTATCAAGATTTAATAAAAGTGCCCAAAGTTTTTAACCAAACGAATGAGATAATTTATCCCAAAATAAAAGGAAAAACAGACATACGAACGAACGGACACACGTAATTATAGAGTAACAACGATATTCTAACACATGATGATGATGGTATTTAGCCAGGGAGGGAGGGGACATTGGAATGAAATTTATGGACTGGTACTTTAACTTTTATTGGAAAACTTTGGGTACTTTTATTTGCACTTTGGGTTGGACAAACTTTTAACAATAATTTTAATTTTTAGTAGGTGTAATTTTGCATATCATAACTGTTAATGTGCATCAATTGTCGTGCATTGTCTTATCCCTTTAGATTGCTGGGTATTACTAGTATTAAATGCAAATTTTTAAGAATGCAGAATTATTTATAAAATAATTAATAGATTTATAATCTTTATTTGATTAAGTCCGTACGTCCATAAAGGATAATTTCTATATAAAATTCTTCTATCTATCTCTTTCTCCCTTTTTTCTTCTAATCTATCTATCTCTATCTATTTATTTGTAACAATTTTTCTTGATATTTCTTATTATTTATTTTAATTAACATTTTTTTTATTTTATAGGTATGTTATTAAGAATGAAAAACGCACCTGTAAATTTGTCGTTTATTTAGTTGACTTACAATATCTAAAAGTGTCGATAATGGGATAATAGCTGACATTTCGTCGACATGACGTCACTTAAATTGACCAATCTAAAATGTGTGTGAGAGAGAGAGAGAGAGAGAGAGAGAGGGAGAAAATAAGTGTTATACGATTGTCCAAAACCCAGGAAAGTGACTAAAATTCTAAATAAAAATCAATATTTTAATTTACTTTTTTCATGATTTATATAAAATTAAGCAATATTCTTTTTATTTTCGATTTCCAGAAAAGTTCTTTCATGATTTATATAAAATTAAGCAATATTCTTTTTATTTTCGATTTCCAGAAAAGTTTGAGGCCAAATATTTTTTCAGATGAATTATCATTGCTTGGTTATTACGTTGTACTTGAACTTAGAGTGTTGGATTTAAAAGGGATCCCCTTTGCTACACACAGTGGGTCAGTTCCTTGTATTAATGGCCAAAATATTATCTACATGGATTTAAAAGAGGTCGTCTATGCTACACACAGTGGGTTAGTTCCTTGTATTAGTGGCCAAAATATTATCTACATGGATTTAAAAGGGATTCTCTGTGCTACCCACAGTGGGTCAGTTTCTTGTATTAATGGCCAAAAGGTTAACAACTGTTGGATGAATCCAGTAATTCTAGGTTTAATTGGACGAATTTTTATAGAATAATCAGAGTAGCTTCAACCAAACTAAATAATGCAATAATTTATAGATTAATTTAACATATATTTACAGTTAGGAACATTAAACAAATGATATGATGGATAAATTGATATAATATACTATCTGGCCTTTTTTTACCAGCTTACTATGATGATCAGTAGACTCTTGACTGATAGGATCACTTACTGCATACTAGGGGCGGAGCAATCTCTTCAATAGCTTCAACACCAGAACAGTTGGGGCACTGGAGACTCTTTGTTGAAACTAGAATAAATATAATTATTATTATTTCATAAATAATTATGGATATAAACCTATAAAAACTAAAGGTTTAAATTAGCTCAATAAGTAGAACAGAGCAAACAAATCTAGTGAATTTTTCACTAAATCAAAGCAGGACAGACTTTGCTATCATCTAGTTGCTTTTACTTTCAATTTAGCCTAAATAAGTATAAAGTTTAGGGCTAAGACAACTAAACATTTGATGCATTAAAGTAAAAATATATAACTACCTTAAATTGCAGGGATAGGCTTCGTCCACAACATCTAGGGGGGCTTCTCCTTTGGCAGCTATTTTAAGTACTAGGGTGTACTAGGTATATATTAAGTATTATGTACTGTTATATGTAAAGTACAAGTTGCTATTAGTACCTACTAAGTAACATATCTAAAGGTACTAATCTATTAGCTAATATAACAACAAGTAGCTAGCTAAGCTACTAATATGTAAACCATGTATATTTATACTATACTGTTAGTATTTTCTTACTATTTGTATTTATAAAGCCTGGGATTAGAGTAGGTCAGCAATCAATTGTCAGCAGCAGCACAAATCTCGGAAACAGCCATCCTGGCTTGTCAACCTCAACTGCTGGCATCTAGGAGTTTCTCTAGATTCAAGGCGCTGCACCTAAAATAATAACAATTTTATTTCAGTGCAATTATAAAGGTAGTCTATGCTAATAAGTCTATTATTTCAATTAATAAGTCTGTTATGGCCAAGACTTTCAAATTATATAATTCTGACCAGGCTAATAACATTGTGCACAATGGAACACATCTAAAATATATAAATGTCTAAATAGTTCATCTTTCTATGGTGTTTATTAAATTTAAGCTAAAGGACATTTTATAGTATATTCTAATAATTAAAGACTTACCCGATCACTAATCCAAGGGAGTCAAGCTATGCACTATGGACCACACCGGCCTAAAACATGATTAAACATTATATATAATTACTATGGACTTTATCGACAAAGTAACTGAGCCACACTGGCTTAAAACATTATATATTATTTTTTATACATAAATCTAATGAAAATTAGTTTCTGCAGTTCGTCGACATCTCCTAGTAAATCATGCAACACTGCGCCACTTTGAGATGCAGAAATTAATGCTATTTACTATTTTTAGAACAATTTGATCTAACATATATAACAATTACTATTTAAAGTGGTGACACACTGTGTATTTGGGGGCGGTGACTCACACCGTGTATTTGGGGGTGGTGCCTCACAACGTGTATTTGGGGGCGGTGCCTCACACCGTGTATTTGGGGGCGGTGCCTCACACCATGTATTTGGGGGCGGTGCCTCACACCGTGTATTTGGGGGCGGTGCCTCACACCGTGTATTTGGGGGGCGGTGCCTCACACCGTGTATTTGGGGGGCGGTGCCTCACACCGTGTATTTGGGGGCGGTGCCTCACACCGTGTATTTGGGGGCGGTGCCTCACACCGTGTATTATGGGGCGGTGCCTCACACCGTGTATTATGGGGCGGTGCCTCACACCGTGTATTTGGGGGTGGTGACTCACACCGTGTATTTTGGGGCGGTGACTTACACCAAGTATCTAAGGGTGGGGACACACTGGTGTCTAGGTGCGTTGATGTACACCTGAATCTATTCTGCTATACATAACTCATGTAATCTGGATCCATAATTTGACTATACTGTAGTCTTAAGCAACATTGTTGACATGGACCAAGATTTCTATTTTGTATCAGGTTTAATAAATCATTTACTTGATATCTAAACGGCAATTGAATATTGTGTTCATTTGCATATTGTGGCAACTGTTTAAATGAAAAGCATGACATATGATGATTGTCATGCTTAGGCAATAGGCAATAACTATGAGTAGGCACTTGTCTAAATTGTCCATACTGAGATGTTGGCAACAGTGAACAATACTGAGATGTTGGCAACAATGAACCATACTGAGATGTTGGCAACAAACTATACTGCTGTGTTGGCAATGAACTATACTGGGGTGTTGGCAATGAACTATACTGGGGTGTTGGCAACGAACTATACTGGGGTGTTGGCAACGAACTATACTGGGGTGTTGGCAACAAACTATACTGGGGTGTTGGCAACAAACTATACTGGGGTGTTGGCAACAAACTATACTGGGGTGTTGGCAACGAACTATACTGCTGTGTTGGCAACGAACTATACTGCTGTGTTGGCAACGAACTATACTGCTGTGTTGGCAACAAATTATTATACTGGGGTGGTGGTAGCTGTCCATACATTGGTGTTGTACCAAAACTGGATCTATGGGGTGGTGGTACACTAAAACTATGTAATGGCAACTGGGTCTTGTTTAAAGTTGGTTTTCCTATAGAACAATTACTATCAGTCTTTGATTTTCTCCTCTTTCTATGCCTTTTGATTTTTGTTTTAGAAGCAAAAGGATCTTTTTCAATTTTAGTATTATCACTGCTATTCTCAGTGTTCTCATTAGTAACAGCATTATCAACTAATTCAGCTGAGCTAATACTAAAGCTAGGGGAAACATTTGAGGGTATTTCAATTAAATGATTTGCACCTGAAGCTGTAGCAGGGCAGTCAAAATCACATTCTTCAACCTGAGTTTCTATATTTGTATACTCTTTAGTGTCATCAATTTCACTGTGACAACCTAAACAAAAGAAATTTAATTTGTGTTTGATGTCACACTGCTTTCCATGAAGTTTATGAACATCATTCACACTTTGGCCAAACTCTATTCTACAAATCATATCATTAATACATAATATAAATCTTGATGCATTAAATAAAGCTTGTTGGGCCATCAATAGCAATTTTTTATATTGTTGCTCAAATTCTAACAACTCAATATCAATCATGACAGCTCTCTGTAAATAAATTATTTTGGGTACTATCAATCTTCTTAACTCTATAAGCTCTTCAAGCATACCATTGTTAAAGGGGCATGGTAGGATGAAGGATTTTATTCTATCTATTCTCTGTGCTAATCTTAATGCAATTGTTTTCACATCATCCTCAAACTCACTGAGGAGAATATTACTATTTTTATTTAAGGGTTCCATATCTAACAATTAATAAACTATTGCATATAACTTGTTAACAAAATAAACGAATTTTGTTCTATCTAATGTCAAAGGTTTCAGCTTCCTATGAGGTTCGAATGGGAGCTAAAGAAATTATATCTAATTTATTCTATATTATGCCTAGTGGTTTACAATTTTAAGTTTCAATGTTGGATGAATCCAGTAATTCTAGGTTTAATTGGACGAATTTTTATAGAATAATCAGAGTAGCTTCAACCAAACTAAATAATGCAATAATTTATAGATTAATTTAACATATATTTACAGTTAGGAACATTAAACAAATGATATGATGGATAAATTGATATAATATACTATCTGGCCTTTTTTTACCAGCTTACTATGATGATCAGTAGACTCTTGACTGATAGGATCACTTACTGCATACTAGGGGCGGAGCAATCTCTTCAATAGCTTCAACACCAGAACAGTTGGGGCACTGGAGACTCTTTGTTGAAACTAGAATAAATATAATTATTATTATTTCATAAATAATTATGGATATAAACCTATAAAAACTAAAGGTTTAAATTAGCTCAATAAGTAGAACAGAGCAAACAAATCTAGTGAATTTTTCACTAAATCAAAGCAGGACAGACTTTGCTATCATCTAGTTGCTTTTACTTTCAATTTAGCCTAAATAAGTATAAAGTTTAGGGCTAAGACAACTAAACATTTGATGCATTAAAGTAAAAATATATAACTACCTTAAATTGCAGGGATAGGCTTCGTCCACAACATCTAGGGGGGCTTCTCCTTTGGCAGCTATTTTAAGTACTAGGGTGTACTAGGTATATATTAAGTATTATGTACTGTTATATGTAAAGTACAAGTTGCTATTAGTACCTACTAAGTAACATATCTAAAGGTACTAATCTATTAGCTAATATAACAACAAGTAGCTAGCTAAGCTACTAATATGTAAACCATGTATATTTATACTATACTGTTAGTATTTTCTTACTATTTGTATTTATAAAGCCTGGGATTAGAGTAGGTCAGCAATCAATTGTCAGCAGCAGCACAAATCTCGGAAACAGCCATCCTGGCTTGTCAACCTCAACTGCTGGCATCTAGGAGTTTCTCTAGATTCAAGGCGCTGCACCTAAAATAATAACAATTTTATTTCAGTGCAATTATAAAGGTAGTCTATGCTAATAAGTCTATTATTTCAATTAATAAGTCTGTTATGGCCAAGACTTTCAAATTATATAATTCTGACCAGGCTAATAACATTGTGCACAATGGAACACATCTAAAATATATAAATGTCTAAATAGTTCATCTTTCTATGGTGTTTATTAAATTTAAGCTAAAGGACATTTTATAGTATATTCTAATAATTAAAGACTTACCCGATCACTAATCCAAGGGAGTCAAGCTATGCACTATGGACCACACCGGCCTAAAACATGATTAAACATTATATATAATTACTATGGACTTTATCGACAAAGTAACTGAGCCACACTGGCTTAAAACATTATATATTATTTTTTATACATAAATCTAATGAAAATTAGTTTCTGCAGTTCGTCGACATCTCCTAGTAAATCATGCAACAACAACACAGATTTAAAAGGGATCCTCTATGCAACACACAGTGGGTTAGTGCATTGTATTAATAGCCAAATTATTAGCTAAATGGAATTTATAGGAGTTCTTTATGCTATCCACATTGGGATAGTTCCTTTTATTAATGGCCAAAATATTAACTGCATGGATTTAAAAAGGGATCCTCTATGCTACCCACAATGGGATAGTGTACAAAATATTAACTGAATGGATTTAAAAGTGATCCTCTATGCTACTCACTTTGGTATAGTTTCTTGGGTTAATGGCCAAAATATTAACTACATTGATTTTAAAAAGGGATCTCCACAGTGCTACCTACAGTGGGTTGGTTCCTTGTATTAATGGTCAAAATTTTAACAACACTGATCTAAAAGGGGTCCTCTATGCTACCCACAGTGGGTCAGTTCCTTGTATTAATGGCTAAAATCTTAACTAAATAGATTTTAAAAAATGATCTGCAATGCTACCCACAGTGGGTTAGTTCCTCCTATCAATGGCATAAATATTAACAACGCCAATTTTAAAAAGGTATCTTCTTTGCAACACACAGTGGGTCAGTTTCTTATATTAGTGGCCAAAATATTCACTGCATGGATTAATAAGAGAACTCTATGCTACACACAATGGGTCAGTTCTATATATTAATGGCCAAAAGGTTAACTTCCTGGATTTAAAAGGGGTATCCTATGTAACACACAGTAGGATAGTTCTATGTATTAATGGCCAAAATATAAACTTCATGAATCTAAGAGTGGTCTCAATGATATACATTTGGATTAAAAAACAGACAGGCATCTTGTTATTTTTAATAAGATTTATATATCTTTGTCTACAATATCCTAAAACCTGCTATTTCAAGAGATAAACACATTCAACTAAGTAAGCTTGATATTTTTCTACTAAAAATTTGATTTTAACTCACTGTGAAATAGTTGGTTTTAAAGTGTGAAGATGACTTATGTGAGTCCATACAAAGTCACCATGAACGGACATATCTTACTAAATAAAGTAGTAACCACTTTTTGTCTGTAACTAAGGACCTCCCTAACCGCTGAACCGATATGGTCCTCACTTACAGTGAAGCTTCTTATAGGTCCTTGGATGGTTTTAGGCTATTTTATTTGTATACCTTAAAATTTGGGTATTGTTTTATGTTATTTTTCTGCCTTTTCTTATTTTTTTTAATATTAAGCACCTAGATGTTAGGGGCGCAGCCGCCAGTCTTGATTATAAAGTAGCTTATAAATTAGAAAGATAAAGAGAGAGAGAGAGAGAGAGAGACATATATAAAGAGTAAGAGTACGATTATACGATATATTATATCAGTGGATTTTGCTAACTTTAAAAATAGCTAATTTGAATAAACGTTTAACCCTTCTTCTTACGTATATCCTGTAACAAATAGGGGTATTGTCAATAAATCGCCAAATTTCAATTGTAGCAAAATCAGCTTTTCTGTTAAGTTTTATCTTGGTCAAAAAATCATTTTAGGCATTATTGAATTAACGTGTAAAATAAAGTTGTTTTGTTATCCTTTTATATAAAGTAATTAGTTTATTGTTTGTCATTTGAGATTAAAGGAAAGCTTCACAAAGTTACTGAGATTGTTTTAGGCTATTTTACTGCCCCCACATCCCCTAGATGCTATGGTCGTAGCCGTAATATGTCAGTTTATGTAAATTTTATTAGCGTCGACACAAATTATTATGATTTTAAGTCAATACATTTCCTATTAGATTAATAGAGGTCCCTATGACAAATATTTGGGGACCGAATTTTAGCTGTTAGGGGGGAACAACTTCAATGTAGCAAATAGATAGGCAACTAGATTTTACATTTCAAATACTCAATCTCATACAGAGGGATATGTTTTCAGAAAGGCTAACTGTTCTTAATGTTGACCTAACGCATAGCATAATCAAATCAATAGTTTGACCTAATAAGCGCATTTGACTGGAATCTTACTCACGACTTTACTAAATTTTGCTAAAGCTACTATTCCTTTTTTTTAACAAAGACCAAAGTGTGTAAAAAATTAGCTATGTGACGTCATAAAAATAAGGGATTATCTATCTCTTTTTTAGGGGTTTTCTTTCCAACTTCTCCTCTCATCTTCCTCATTTATATGACGTCACATAGCTCTTTTTGACACACTTTGTTCTTTGTTCTTTTCTTGATTATCTGTCTTTGATTCCTGTTCAAACCAATATACGCACCAATAGCATAGCACTAGGTAAAGGGTTGTACAATAAAGTTATTGGATCAGTAGGTGTGCTTCTAGTGTATTATTTTTTTTTTAAATCGAAGCTTTTCTATAATTAGGGTCGTTCTTTCGGTACGTATGTAACGGATAGTTCCTTAATTTAGTTATGTTAGAAATATCCTATTGATTTCAAACTTGCATTACGGTTATGAAGGAATTTTGTAACTCTTTAAATGTCCCATTTGTATGGTATTGTTTATCGCATCGTATTATAGACATCTTTCCGCGGATTTAAAAATAAAAATTTTCAGAAGAAAACCCATTTTGTTAGCCAAAAGAGGCCAAAGGCCCAGGCTAACAAAACTAGTTTTAAGTATATGTGTTTTATCCAATATTCATGAAAAATTGTCTCTAATACGATGCAATACTGAGATACTCTATTTTCCAACTTTGTATTACTTACTTTTGTCTGCAAGGGTATGATACTAGCCACAAGTACAAATACATAGCCAATTTCTATCCCATGGTGTTCTTACTTTTCAACCACTTAAAATTAGTTTATCCTAGAGCACTTGTTGGGGGGGGGGGGGGAGTTTCCCCCCCCCCCCCTACCCCCCAATTTTAATCTTACTTTTTCAAAGAAACAGTAAAAAATGTTGGGGTTCTTTTTTTAGGGGTGATTTCTCTTAGGAGAGTGGGGGTAGTACCCTCCCCCTAAATAGTTATAAATCTTCCTTAGAACTATGAGAAGCTACACTGTAAAGGAGAAACATTTCGGTTGAGCAGTTATCGAGATCCTTTAGTACAAACAGACATGCAGAAATCCTATTATTTTCAATTTTAAATGGTTGAATTTTACCATGAAGAGAGGGAACAATGAAATTTTTACTTGTACTCAGTTTTAATAGCAAATGTTCTTATTCGCTGTGTAATAAACTTTGGGTACTTGAATTAAATCATAATTGGTTGGTAGAAACTATTTAGCAGTCTTTTCCACAAATGATTTTCTAAATAAAGGATGATTGTTTTTTTTTCATTAGAGTAAAACACTAGGGGGAGAAAGGGTTAAATAACTGTATCTCCCCATCGCATCCACCTTGTGCAACCTTTCTATTGGGTCATTGAAAATCAACCAATGGTGTCGCTTAGATGAAGACAGCCAAGTAACAGAAAATAATTTAGAAGCAGACGAAAGAGGTCTTTGAAAAAGGAAGGAGGTAGTTGTCTGTATTTACATCTTTACTACAGATCTGTTAATTATCCAATATGGGGGATTTATTGTCCATTGTCTTATCCCCTAATATCCTAAATTTCAGCCATTACTTAGTTTTTGCAATGTGTAACTTTTGCTATTTCAAGATATTTGTTGCTACGCATGAAATATTATAATATTATGTATGCGTATTACGTATGTACGCTAACAGGGACTTAAGAATACTCAAATAAGTCCAAAAAAATTTAAGAATAAATATATTTTTTCAAGCTAGATAGATTAAAGTGACAAAGACCAAATTGTGTCAAAAATTATCCATGTGACGTCATAAAAATGAGGGAGATGAGAGGAGAAGTGGGAAAGAAAACCCCTAAAAAAGAGATGGATAATCCCTCATTTTTATGACGTCACATGGATCATTTTTGACACAATTTGGTCTTTGTCGATTAAAGTAAAAGAATAGAGAGGGCATGAGCTATATGTAATTCTACCAACAGGGCGGGGACCCTGTCCCAATTTTTTATTAGGTTTTTGAAATCCGCTAATGGCGTCCCATTAAAAAATAAATAGAAAGCAATTTTCTAGCAGGTAAAAAGGGTCAATCTAAATAGGATAGGTTAAGTAATGTCAAGAAAATAAGTTCCCCATAGGGATAGATCCTTACAGGGTTAGTGTCCCCGAAAAAGGTCTAATATTTTTCGATGGACTTGTTGGTCGTTTGTCAGTTTTATTTAGATTAATTTTATATAACATGGTCAAAAGTTTTGGCAGGTTGTTAATATGTCAGCTAAGGACACTTTTTCTTATTTATACGACCATTTACCCCACCCTATATTCCAGAATTTAAATACATACAAATTTCGAACGCGCATACCAGAGGAGGGGAAAGTGTAAGGGAAAATAATTTTTATAACAGCCAAGAAATTGTTTTGTTGTTGATTTAGGCTTAGTAAGTCTGAAGTAAGCTATCTATTTATCTTTTTTTCTCTTTTCTATCTATCTTAAAATTTTCTCTCTTTCTCTCTATTTTTCTCTCTCTCTCTCCTTTTCTCTCTTTTTCTTTCTCTATCTATCATTTCCTCTCTCTCTCTCTCTCTCTCTCTCTCTCTCTCTCTCTCTCTCTCTCTCTCTATCTCTCTCTCTCTCTCTCTCCTTTTCTCTCTTTTTCTTTTTCTCTTTCTCTCTATTTATCTATATTGGGTTTTGGACATTCTTATAATACTTATTTTAACCCTCTTTCTCCCCTTCCCTCCCCCCCCTCCCCCCTCTCTCTCTCTCTCTCTCTCTCTCTCTCTCTCTCTCTCTCTCTCTCTCTCTCTCTCTCTCTCTCTCTTTCTCAAAACGCCTATTATAGAATATTTAATAATTTAATTCTGCCATAAAAGTTGTTTTACTTCAAAATTCATTAAAATTTTTAGTGTTTACTTATTTTTTACAATTTTTCTGTGCGTTTTATGTACAATGTACATGGGTCTAAGGGCTTTAAGTATAACAAGACCAAATTTTTTCATGAGCAATGAAAGAAAATAACAGTAAACAAATATACAGAAATTATACAAATGTTTTGCAGTAGAAAGATTAAAATCATAAAATGTAGGATAAGCCGTTTAATATCCGTTGGATTAGAACCGGTTACCAGGTAAACTGAAAAATCTTGTAAAGTATTTTAATACAGCCAAATTTCCATGAATAAAAATGAAAAACTAATAAAAGTTTTCTTAGCCCGGGCCTTCGGTCTCTCAGGGCCAATACAACTGATTTTAATCATTTAAATGTCCGTGGAAAGCTGTCTATAATACGATGTAATACATAGCTCATCTGTAAGTCTGTACTGGTATCTACAGATGAATATTTGTGTACTCGAACTTTCATTCGATGGCTAAAAAACTTAAATCCTTTTATTGGATCTAGATTGACTAGTTCAAGCTAGCAGTGTCTAAAGTTTTCTACCACTAATGATTCTTATCCCTTATGATCCCTGTTTAAAAATAATTAATATCATTATTCATTATAAGAATAGCGTTACATTTTTATTATCAACATTTAATTTTAACATAACGTCGATAAAAATTATTATCAGCCATGTCGAAAATGTATTTGAATGACGACGAAAATTAACGTTAAACAAAGCAGTTTTAATGGTATCGCTTGTATCAACACAGCCAAGTAGCAGAAAATGATTTAGAAGCAGACGAAAGAGGTCGTTGTAAAAGGAAGGGAGGTAGTTGTCTGTATATACATCTATACTATAGATCTGTTGGACATACCGACACAGAAAAGGTAGATATTAGAGTAGCTTAGCTCCTAAAAAAAGGATAAACAAGAAAATGAAATGACCCCAGGGAGGGAGGAGACAATAGACTTTGAATTAAAGTGGTACCCAAATACATTTTTGATAGGTTGGCTTTTAAAACTTTGGGTATTTTTTTATAAATCTTAATTATTTAATTCAAATTTCTACTTTTCTTGGCTTATAGATGATAAATTTTGTTTATCATCATTGGGGATGAACAACAATTTATCATTCATTGTCTTATCCCTTTAGTTCCTTGTGAGAGCCCAGACGAATAAAGTTATTTTATCGCCCAATTACTGGGGCTATACTTGTGTATAAGCAGACATAAAAGTTACACATTAAATACTTTTTTTCTTCATGGGTGTCCGTTCTCTACCGCATAAATGGATATATTAATACTTGGATGTTACACAAGATTTTCATGTTCTCTAATAAAGTGAAATTCACAGCGGGCTAAAATAACGATACCACTAACCCAAATCCTTTACACCATTTCCTCCCTTTCTACTGGATGAACTAACTGACCAATAGATGAGTTTCATGTTAGCAACCTAAATTAACGACAGTTTTTCTCCTATATTAATATTCATGTATATTTGATCACAATAGCATCTATACTATAATATAAAGTAGTAAGGTTTATTTTTGTCTGAAGTTAAAGATCTCAAAAACTTCTGGTTCATATTGATTGTACTTTTGAGGGAAGTTTCATTAGTGTCTTTGGGTGATTTTAGGCTATTTTTGTAACCTCCGTTGCCCTTATCTAGAGGCTAGGGGTGAAGTAACTGGTTTATTATAACAAAGAAACAAAGAGAGGGGGTTGGGTTTAATTTATGCTGTTGTATTATTATGCGATTTTGATTATTTGAAAATAAGTTATACACACATGCGGAATTTATTGCACACTTCTTTTTCTTGGAACATCGTAATATAAAAGTATGTAAAAAAAGGATTTTAAAATATTTAATTTAAATTTTTGTTGTAATGTTTGTTTATAATTTTATGTAAACTTCATATTTTAGCATTTTTTTCAGCCTTAGCCATTATTTTTTTTCTCTCTCTCTCTCTCTCTTGTTCGTTCCCTATCCTTTTTCCTGGATCTAAAGGGATAAGACAATGGCAAATAAATTGATGTACATCCCGAATGATGATACACAAAATTACCCCTTCACTAGATTACAAATAGTGGTTAAAACGTATGTACACTCGATTGAATGAACCAACCAATCAAATTCATTAACGTTGTCAAGCAAACTATTAAAAAAACTTTATTATAAAACTTTGGGGACTAGTGTAAGTAGTTCTCTTTCTCTCATTCTTTCTTTCTGTTTTCTTTTCTTTCCTATTTATATATCTATCTATTTTTTGTTCCTCCCTTTATCTTTTTTCTCACTGTTTGTCTTCTCTCTCTCTCTCTCTCTCTCTCTCTCTCTCTCTATTTCTCTCTCTCTTTCTTTTTTTCTCTCTCTCTCTCTCTCTCTTTCTCTCTCTCACTCTCTCTCTCTCTCTTTCTCTCTCTCTCTCTTTTTTTCTCTCTCTCTCTCTCTCTTTTTTCTCTCTCTCTTTCTCTCTCTCTCCCTCCCTCTGTATCCTTCTCTCTCTCTTTTTATTTATTTATCTATATATCCATCTATCTGTCTGTCTGTCTGTCTGTTTGTCTGTCTGTCTGTCTGTCTGTCTGTCTGTCTATCTATCTATCTATCTATCTACTTCTCTCTCTCTTTCTCTCCCTTTTCCTTTCTTATAATGTTTTTATAAAAAGTTAAATTACTTATTAAAAGTAATTGTGTCAAAATTTAATATGGTTGTCAAAAGGGCAGTTTTACAGTAGGTATACAACAAAAAAGGTTTACTTTCAAAAACAGCAAAAAAAAAGGGTTTAGCTTTAAAAAATTATAGCTGACATATTATCATGGATGTAGAATATACGTGGATACTATGACAGGGGAAAAATTGTCGTCAATTTAGCTTGCTAACATGAAACTCGCTTATTGGTCAGCTAGGATATCCAGTAGAAGGGGAGGGGATCGGGCAAATGGGGACAGGGTGGATGGTGGATATCGTTATTTTAGCCCGCTACAAGTTTCAAATCATTACAGTACATGAAAATCTGGTGTAAAATCCAATTAATAATATATCCATTATTATAGCTATGCTTTCCAAAAAATTGTAAACTCATCTACCGTTTTTAAGATATTACTGTACATAATATACATAGTTTCTATTTTGTATTGTTGTAGGTTTGAAAAAACGCCAGAAAAAAGTTGGGGAAATTTTAAGCCTTTTATTAAGTTCTATTTTTAACAATTTTACACCAGATTACACTTTTTGCTTATTAGGGAAGTTGATAATTTATCGAAATAGTAATTGGATCATGGAAAGAAAACGAAGTAGCGGGTTTCTTCGTGTTTTCACAGTAGCTTTTCTCCTATTTCTAACCCTGCGGGGCCAATTTTCTAACCCTGCGATTCAAACATTAACATTTACCTAACCTGAAATAATCTAAAGCTACTGTGAAAATCTGACGAAACCTGCTACTTTGTTTTCTTTCCATGATCCAAATAATTAGTAGATAAAGATTTTTAGAATGGACGGCAAAGCTTTTTATTTTAGCGGGGGTAAAAAATGAATAGGGGATTAATTCACATTTGCCAGATTTTTCAAAACTATGAGCATTAGGTAAACTATGGTGCGATGAATTTTTAATGAATTAAATATTTCATTACTCCAGGTTAGGTTAGGTTAGGTTTTATTAGGTATTGGGTAGCCCCACCACAGGGTTATGGTAAGCGTAGGAAAACTACCTCACCTCTTTATTTTCAATTTATTTTAAAATGATGTGAGGGGAAAGTGTTTTATTTTGTGCTCTATGTTAAAAGTAGTAAAAATAACTCTAGAAAATTTTAAAATGTTGAATTATTTCAATCGAATTACAGTTTTATCGTCGTTTCTAATCCAATCCAAAATTTCTTCCAATAAATCCTAAAGGACTGTGTGTTTTTTTAACAATTTTCGGCCTATTTTGCTTATCTAAAATCGTATTTTTGTGTTACTTAGGGCTCTAAAACAGCTTGATTTTTTTTGGAATCTACATTTTGATATTTGTTTTTCAAAAGGGTTGTAAAAGATACTATTTACGTACAGTCTTTTTATTATTTGGGGCACTCAATAAAATTCTTTTTTTTTCTTCTAATTTTATATGTTTTTACAATAAAAACAAATAAAACTTAATAGCAAATGAGATAACAAAAATATCAAGATAGCATACAAGATACCCTTAATTGAAAGCAATTAAAGTTTATTATTATGAAATATTAAACAAAATAGCATTTTTTATTTCTTTAGATGCGCCAACCCTCTCTCGATCAAAATTATTGGTTAAACCGCAGAGACACCCCTCTAATCCCTTCCAAATTAGGCCCATAATCCCGTCCATAAAGCTTATGGAACTGCCTAAACCCTGCTTGGCCTGTGTATATCATGCCAAAGTGGTCGTTTTAATATTTTTATTATGTCTATGCCACCCCGATTTATTGGTTATATAATAGAGTTGAGTGGCTGCTCTATGGGTTGAACTTGTACGTTAGTACATAAATTTTTCTGTTTTTCTTTAATATTTATATATCTTAATACTATATTTGCTTAATAATATGAATCTATTTTTTATTTCTCTCTCTCTCTCTTTCTCTATCACTCTCTCTCTCTCTCTCTCTTTTTCACTCTCTCTCTCTCTCTCTCTCTCTCTCTCTTTCACTCTCTCTCTCTCTCTCTCTCTCTCTCTTTTCTCTCTCTCTCTCTCTCTCTCCCTCTCTCTCCCTCTCTCTCTCTCTCTCTCTCTCTCTCTCTCTCTCTCTCTCTCTCTCTCTCTCTCTCTCTCTCTCTCTTTCTTTCTCTCTCTCTCTCTCTCTCTCTCTCTCTCTCTCTCTCTCTCTCTCTCTCTCTCTCTCTCTCTATCTATCTATCTATCTATCTATCTATCTCCCTCTCTCCCTCTCTCTCTCTCTCTTTCTCCCTTTTTTTTCTTTATCTTTTTCCTTTTTCTCCAAAAGCAACTTATTTTGATTTCCTACTACCAAGTTAATACTAAAAAGGATATTATTTCATGTATGAGTAAGTTTAATTTTGGAGGATTTTTTAATGGATTTTTTTTACTTAAAAGTAGAAAAATAAGGTTCTTTTTTAATATAGAAGATATAGTATAGCCATAGTACAAATTGGGATTGGGGATAACTCGCGCCACTTTTCTTGACCCTAGAGGAAGCTATACAAAGTGTCTCAAAAAATCAGCCATGTGACGTTATAAAAATGAGGGATTAGAAGAGAAGTGGGAAATAAAAAACCCTAAAAAGAGATGGATAAACCCTCATTATTATAACGTCACATGTCTAATTTTTTAAGACACTTTGTAAAGATTCCCCTAAAGGGTAAGGTTACATTCTTTTGGAACACTTAAAGGAATAGTACCCAAAAAATGTATTACTCCGTTTTCCAACTTTTAGGTTATTCATTGTAGCCAAAAGATTATTGTAGACGGGAAATAAGTAATTTTTATTTTGAATTCTCATACTTTAACTCAAACGTTTTTTTTATCAATTCATTTAACTGTTAGCATGGGGGGGGGGGTCAAATAGTAGCAAGATTGTTACGAACGGGGGGGGGGAGTTATTTTTGGAAGATTTTAATTTACAACACTTTTCCCCCCCAAGGCAGAATTTCACAAAAAATAGGAAGATTAGATTTAAAATCAAATTTCACCCCCCCCCCCCGCAATTAAAGAGTTAAATGTTTCTTTATGAATAACTCAATGAATTTTTTCAGACAAAGGTTCAAGTATACATCAAAATAACCGTTGGTGTCAAATGAGAGAAAAAGGTTCAAATTTTAATCTACAGCCATTTCTTCTCCCAAAAATCATCAGTGACACAAATTTATATTAGCATTCTTGAAGGTATTAGGTGTAAGATTATTTTATCGTCTTACCAAGTCAAAACTAACATCATACTGTTGACATGCAATTTCAGAGTAGCTTAAGTCGACTTAATGGCATAATATAAGAGTGGTCATTACTGCCTTATTATCGACAATTTTTTTACATAGCTTAGGAGGGGTCAAGACGAGGAGTAGAGCTAAATCGGTTAAGCAGTTACCGAGATCTTAATCTTCAGGCGGAAAGACATCTTTCTACTTTGTATTACTGATATACAATTTTAACAGAGGTAGTTTTTGTAGGGTGACAAAAGCAGCCATGTGACGTCATAAAAATGAGGAAGATGAAAGGAGAAGTGGTAAAGAAAACTCCTACAAAAGAGATGGATAATCCTTCATTTTTATGACGTCACATGGCTGATTTTCAAGCCACTTTGTCCCCCTACGTTTTTTTGACGGGGGATTGTGAGTTATAAGAAAAGCATATGTCTCTTACAGTCACGAGTGGACAGGGAACTGTTTTCTCAAGCAAAAAATCAGGGATCTAAAGGGATAAGACAATTGCCGATAAATTAATATACATCCCCAATGATGCTACACAAAATTGCTCCTTTATGCTGCTATTTACATTAACATAAAGCATAATTATTAGACTATAAAAGTTTTAAAGATTTTTAATCAATATAATAGATTTGAAATCTGCATAAAATTTTAAGGATTTTTTATAAAATTAGTTTTTTATATAATTCTTTATTTAAAGGCGCAAATACAAATTAAGTTAAATAATTTTGAGATCTGTGATTAGTGGATTGAAAACTATCTGCGCTCTGATTGGAGAAGCTTAAGTGACGTACATCATTCAACCAATTAGAGCGTAGGTAGTTTCCAATCCAGCTATCCTATTGGTCAAAATTTATTAACTTAAATCGTATTTGCGCCTTTAAATAAAGAATTATATAAAAAACGAATTTTATAAAAAATCCTTAAAATTTTATGCAGATTTCAAATCTATTATATTGATTAAAAATCTTTAAAACTTTTATAGTCTAATAATTATACAAGAAGTTTAAAGTCTTGTAATAAAGTAAAAGGGTGTCTGTTTGTACCGAAGGATCTCGCTAACCGCTGAACCGATATGGTTCTCCTTTGCCGTGTACCTTCTCATAGGTCCTTGGAAGGTTTATAGCAATTTTGGGGGAGAGTACTACCACCCTCCCATGAGAAATCGCCAAAAATATAAAAAATAAAAAGCCCCGCTTAGCAGATATTTTTTCTAAACAGCTGATTTTAACACAGAATCAAAAGAAAACATTTTACTTGCCCCTAGAGGCCTATAGAGATGCAACCGCTAATTGTTAAATAAAACGCTAAGCTGGAATACTTTTAATTCATTTTTTTTCTTGGAACATTTTTCTGTGTGTTTGTGAAACAGACAGATATACTTTTTGTAGCCATCTTCCTTTGACCATTATTATCTCATTTTCATTTATCCATTTTTCTATCTGACTACTTTTCCATATGAGTATCTTTCTATCTGCTTATCTTTCATTTATCCATTTTTCTTTCTGTCTACTTTTCTATCTACTTATCTTTCTCTCTGTCTATTTTTTTCTACGTTTTTCTATCTATCATTCTATCCGTCTATTTTTTCCCCCTCTATAAATCTTTCTCCAAGCCTTTCTACCTATCTTTCTTTGTATCTTCTCTTTAATTTATCTTTCTATCTCTCTGCCTGTCTATCTTTTTCTTTTTATATCTATCTGTCTATTATTATTTGTCTTTTTAACGGTCTGTCTATCCATCTTATTTGGCCTTTATTTCTCTTTTGTTTATTTAACTTTACGCTGTCTTTCTTTATTTCGTTAAAGTCTATTTCTTTTATACAGCGCTTCCATAAAAATTTTATACAATTCAAGATTTTGTATTAGTTAACTAAAGCGGTTTTGCCCTTATTATCTAGGGTAGAAAGTATAGTAAAAAAAGCCTTAAACCATCCCAAGACTTTAATCTAAAAATAGAATAGCCTAACCATTCTGAAACTATGGTAAAGCTTCCATAAAATGGATAACTCAATCGTTTCAATAATAAGTGAGATTTAAACGAACATAAAAACCTTACTACCTTATATGATAAAGTCAAAAATAAATAAAATGAGAAAAAAAATTTAAAGAATTTATAGAATACACTTAAAAGCATTTTAAAAATCTTTCAAAATATTTGAATCCATAATTTTAAAATTGAATTTAAAATAACATTTCTATTATTTTTGTTTAGAAAGGGTTTAGATATAGATTCATAAAAATGATAAGTAAAAATAAAAGTTTAAAAGAGCGTTTTTCAGTTTTTTGAAACCAGAAGAAAAATAGCATATACACTTGCAGTAGTAAGAGGAAGGGGGGTGTCAAGACCCCCCTATACCTTCACAATGCTTCGACCCCCCCCCCCCTATTAAATCATTGTGCACGCCACTGCATACTTTTTGTTCCGTTAAAAAATACGAAATTTTTTTAAACGTATATAAAAATAATAACTTAGATTTAAATTATTTTAATAATTTATAATACTTTTTTAAAAATATTTAAATTTTAGAAATACCTTTTAGATAAAGAAAAGAAGAGAGAAAAAAAAGAGAGAGAGAGAGAGAGAGAGAGAGAGAGAGAGAGAGAGGGAGAGAGAGAAAGTAAAAAACAAATACCTCATATTATTATCATCCTTACCGCCCCCCCCCCCCCACCACATAATGATTATTTGACTAACATCGGAGGGGGTCTTTAAATGCCCCCTAACTCCCCTCAAGAAAATGGAGTGACTTAAATACAACAATATATTAGCCGATAAAACAAATGAAATACAATTTAAGTCATTAAAACCCATTCAACTAACTCCTTGATTACATGACCTTTATATTTAAGTCTTAACAAATATATTAAATATTCTTTTTACAATTAATGCTACTAGCGGCTACTCCCCTAGAGGCCTTTAGTGGCACTTTAAATGATTGTTTTTTTTTATTTCGAATATCCAATTTTAGAAATAATTTGTCTATTTTGCGTTCATGTCTCTGCGCAAAAGCAAGAATATTAACAGAAATTTAGATTTTTTTGTGATATATCTTTGGAGGGTGGTGGTACCCTCCCCCATAATAGTTATAAACCTTCCAGGGAAGCTACCGTTGTTAAGGAGAACCCGATTGGTTCAGCGGTTAGCGAGATCCTTCGGTATAAACATAAAAACAGACATTCTGTTACTTCATTAAAAGGATAAGCTTTAATAGTTTTGTAGAATTGCATTTGTGAATTTAATTAACCGACGCTTGACACTTTATGCTAATTTCTAGTATTTGTTTTTCGGCTAAATCGTATGACAACCCTCTCCTCAGTAGGATAGTTTTCCGGTGAATCCTAAAATGGTGGGTCCGGCTCTCTGGCATATCTCAATTTTGGCGAACTTAAAATTTTGCAACGCCTTAGTAGAAACAAAATTAATTTATATTTAGAATATATACATTCTGTATTAAAAAGCAATTAAAATTATCAAGAAATTTAATTTTGTATAACAAAAATATCAATTTGATTTTAAAAATTAGCGATGACATCGCAGACAACTTCGTATGAAACTAATGTAAAAATTCGAGTTACTTCTAGGATGTCATGACACTTTTTTTTAGTAGCGAAGCTACTCTATTTCCAAAATGTCCATCTATACTTAACTTTGTCATAAATGGAGTAGGGGAAAGGTGATTTTCTCAGCTACTATTCAAGATAGACACCTGAAACTTCTTGACACCATTCATATAATCATTTTTGAAAACAATGGCAGTTGTAGGTAGCTTTACCCCTTCCTTTTTTGAGTCGGGAGGAGGGGGACGGGCATTGAACGCTTCCTTTAACCTTTTATATCATCCTCTATTACAGCAAGAAGGTTGTGTGCATATTCCCTGGTTGTTAAAAAATTTCCGACCGTAAGTCGTTACCTTGATAAAACAAACAAATAAACTATTAGGAAACCATTGTTTTAGAGTTCCTCAGGTGTTTTCTATCTAATTTTATGTGTGAGAGTCCACATCTCCATCCTTGGGGTTACAGGATGCGAACAAACAAGGCAGGATCATGCAGGTGAAGAACAAAAATATTTTTTTTTACTTAAACAAAGCTTTTTACATTACCAATATATTAAAAGATCCTATAGTAGTCCATATCAATTTAAAATATAGGGTTTAAAGTCATTTTCAGGTTTTGGGTATGACCTGCATAAAACTTTAAATGGCTCCTATGAAAGCACTTTCAGACTAAGATAATTTTATTTTTAAACTCCAAGCTTAAACTAACATGTTAACATGACATATTAAAATGTCATAAAAATCTGCCGCTATTTTCCCACCAACCGCTAACTGCAGTGGCAGACAGCTTCCCAGTACACCACTGAAGTTTATATTTTGAGAATTCTAATACAAAATAAACTTTTTTTTGGAAAAATTGCTCTTCTACCCTCAAAAATAAAGAAAACTACAGCAGCTTAAAATCTTTAAAAAGGGCCTAACAAGGATGACAACATCCATAAGTAGCGTGGCACAAAAAATCGTGGATGGGAATACATACAAATAGAATGAAAGAGTAATCTTTAAAATCAAGAAAAGATTCACTGGAAAAAATAAACACAAAACCTTATTTTATTTTCTATAATGATTGACATACCAACGGCCAAAGTAAATTATATGCTGGATTTAATTTAGATATCAATAACTAAAAAAGATTTGAAAATCGGACCATAAACACCAAAGTTATGGTAAAAAATTTGAAAAATACAAATATAGCCTAAAACCTGCTAAAAAGCAGTCCGACCGCTATGAATGTGTTAAAGTTAATTATGCTCGTTAGTGTTGGGAATGTTGACAAAAAGTTTCAGCCTTCTATCTGTCATAGGAGCCGAGAAAATCACGTTCCCCCCACTTTGTCTCCAACCGAAATACGGACATTTTGAATAATAGAGTAGCTGCGATACTAAAGTAAAAGGGTAGGAAATACAGAAATTCTTTATAAAACAAACACTCTTTTAGACGGACTAAAAGACATTTTAAATTATAGAGTAAATTGCAAACAAATAAAAGATTCATTTTTCAGCTCAATTTGTTCCTGCAAACATTTTAAAAAAAGCCTTTCTATAATTTTGATCGTTCCCCCCGCCCGTACGTCCGTCCATACGAATTAGAAAGTGTAGCAACTCTACCAAGAAAGTCTTTACGTTCATTTAACCCTTAACGGTCGGAGAAAATCACGTTCCCCCCACTTTGTCTCCAACCGAAATACGGACATTTTGAATAATAGAGTAGCTGCGATACTAAAGTAAAAGGGTAGGAAATAGAGAAATTCTTTATAAAACAAACACTCTTTTAGACGGACTAAAAGACATTTTAAATTATAGAGTAAATTGCAAACAAATAAAAGATTCATTTTTCAGCTCAATTTGTTCCTGCAAACATTTTAAAAAAAGCCTTTCTATAATTTTGATCGGTCCCCCCGCCCGTACGTCCGTCCATACGAATTAGAAAGTGTAGCAACTCTACCAAGAAAGTCTTTACGTTCATTTAACCCTTAACGGTCTATCTCATTTTCTGTGTGTGAAAGATAAAGAGCCCATACTGCTTGACTTTTTAAGTGTGGGTATGACACATAACTGAGAGTTGGAATTTTTTGAATATCTCCATCCTGGCGGGCACAGGATGCCAGCAAACCTGGCAGAGTCATCCAGGTAAAGAACAAAAATATTTTTTTAATTAAACAAAGCATTTTATCTTACCAAAATACTAAAATATCCTTTAGTAGTACATCCTCATATTAAATATAGGTGTTCAAGTCAATTTCAGGTTCCAGGTATGATCCTGCAGGTCCTGATCCTCCAGGTCTCCAGAAATCTTTAAAAGGCTCCTGTGGCCGCAATTTTTGACTTAGAGACTTCAAACTTTAAACTTAAGCTTTTCTTACATGTCTACATAATGTATTAAAATTTCATAAAGATCCGCCGCCGTTTTCCCGCCGACCGCCGACTGCGGCGGCTGGCAGCTGCCAAATATAGCTGCTGCCGCTGAAATTTATGTTTTGATATTTCAAATATAAAATTTACATAAAAATAAACATTTTCTGCAAAAAAATTTTCTTCTAGCTTCAAAAATAAAAAAATTACAGCCGTTTAAAATTTTTAAGTAAAAAAGGACCTAAAAACAAAGGTTGTTAAATAAAAGGGTGAAGGAAGCAAAAATTGACTTTGACTTACTTAAGGTCGGAAATTCATCATAACACAGGGGACTTGCACAAAAAAATTTAGCCCTCTAGCTCTAATAGGAACTGAGATATGGGGGGGCGTTGAACGCCCCCCCCCCCCCCCCCGACTGATTAAGGTGCGGCAAGGGGCCCGACTGTTAAGGGTTATAACATGCTGATTTGTAACTTTTTTGACAACATTTTTTGTATGAAATAATAATTAAAATCGACATTTTAGAATTGTCATATCAATTTCGAATTTTTCATAATGATTCCTATGACAGTTAGGCTAAATTTAGAACAGTTTTGTACGATTAAGAAAGCGTAGCAACTCTATATTATCTATCAGAAAGTCAGTAACTCCATTAAAAGATGCTGTTTATCCTTTTTATCTGGTTTTTGGAATAATGATTCCTAGGAAAATAAGTTAAAGTATTATAAGCAAGGCATCTCTATAATCAAATCCTAAATATGAAAGTATGTCCTTTTACTGATTCCTATATTTATGCAATTTTACAAAAAATGTATGTACAATTTTGTTTAGACTTGGAAATTAATGTTCGTAATTTATTGTTTGACTGTCCTTCCTTCTGATTTTAGAGCTTTGATTTTATGGATGTTGTCATCCTCGTTTTACTTTAAAGTGAACACATTTTATATTCTGCGAATAAATTGACGCCTAAGCTAAAGTCACCCGTTACTGTTGAAATGAAAGATAATCAGAAATAAAATATGATACATGTATAAAAAATCAATATTTTTTATATTTTTATTCTCAAAACTGTTTAATTAATGGTGGTGAATTAACCACTTTTTGGTACGCCCCCCTTGAAACGCCTCTATTATTCTACATTCAAATTGATAATAGTACACAATGTTATTAGGTACATTGTTGTATTGATTTTTTAAAAGAAAAAAGAAATTTAATTTTAAAAGATAATTTAATAACAACCGTTCGAGATTATATTAATCAATAATAATTTTTAGATTTTTTCGTTTAATTAAATTCTTTGAAATTTTGGCGATAGTTCTCAGTGAGTAAACATACAAAATGAATGTTGTTATATATTTTTGACTTTAAACAAATGCTTTAGTTAAGACAAATTAGTTGTACCAAATAATTTTTTTAGTAGAAGAACTACTCTATAACTCAAAATTTTAATGTGTTCGTCTGTAAGAATTGGTATTTGAAAAAGCTAAAGATTTTAACTGCTATATAATAAAGATGGCTAAATTTTTATGGAAAAATTATGGTTTCCTCAAAGGGACTAGTTGAGCAAAGAACACCGCAAACACTCTAAATTACAAATAAATTGAAAATAATGAATTCGGAAATTTTTAAAGTGAAGCTAATCTATAATTATGGTCGATCGGTCAGTCTGTCTGTCCGGCCGTGACGGTTAGCTCTTTTTGTTAATTTAGACATTTTTTCTTATCAATTAAATAATTTTGTATGTTGATTCCTATATAAGTCAAATGCGATTTAGGAAGCATAGCATCTGTTAAGTAAATGTTACTAGAATTTCTGTATGTCCATTTCAAACATGTTGATTTTAAATTTTTTTTTGCGATAGTTGGCGATAATTGAAATAATGATTCCTAAGACAACATTGTACAGTGTTTTAGCCGAAGCTTCTCTATAATTAAGTCCTAAAAATGTAAGTATGTCCTTAAACAGTATCCTATATTTAAGCAGTTTTACACTCTACAAATGTTGATGTGCGTTTGACCTACCACTTCAGATCTTTGCATTTATAGATGTTGTTTATGAATGTTTTCATAAAATCATAATGTTATTATAATTTACTGTATATGCACAAATTTATATCCAATAATATTAACCGTTCCTAACCTCTCTGGAGGGCCTTAACCCTGTCAGGATTATTTAATATTTCCTAAACTAATCTAACTCAACCTAACCTAACCTAACCCCTGGGAAGGGGGGTAAATCCTGGAGGGTTTCTGTTATAACTAACATAACTAAACCTAACCTAACCTAATTTTACTGAGCCAAAGTGAATCTAACCCCTGCGGAGGTTTCAAACCCATTAGGCTACTCAATATTATCTGACCTTACCTAACCTTACCTAAACCCTGCAGGGAGCCCTAATCCTGCGAAGCTACTCTATATTATCTATTCCTATCTAAATAAACCTAACTTAACCTAAACTAACCAATGCAGGGGACCCTAACCCTTTTGGGATACTCAATATTAATTAAACTAGCCTAACCTTACCTAATTGAATCTAAAATAGCCTGACTCCTGGAGGCAGCTCTAACCCTGCAGGGTTACCCAAGATTATCTTACTAAACCTACCCTACCTAACTCTATCCTAACCCCTAACATAACGGGTCTACTCAATATTACCTAACATAACCTAGCCTAGCTTAGCCTAACCTTATCTGACTTAATCTATCATAACCTAACCCCTATGGATGTGCTAACCCTTCAAGGGTACTTAACATTACCTAAACTAACTTAACATAGCCTAACCTAACCTAACCCAACCCATGTGGAGGGCCCTATTTCAGCGGGACAACTCAATATAACCTAACCTAATTTAATTTAACCTTGTTTAACCTAATCTAAACCCTGTGGGAGGCCCTGACCCTATGGGGCTACTCAATTTCATCTAAACTAACCTAACTAAACGTAACTCAATCTCTGGAGGAGGCCCTAACCCTGTGGAGCTACTTAATTTTACCTAAACTAATCCCTGTGGAGGAGAGCCCTTACCTTGTTTAACCTAACCTTACCCGTGCAGGGGGCCCTAACTCAGCGGGGCTACTAAACTTTACCTCACCACTGCACTGTGGAGGGCCTCCAGGGCTTTAATCTGATAATTTTTCATTTTTAATATCCGAGGAAAGCTGTCTATAATACGATGCGTTAAATAATTATTACTCAGCTTTAAAAGAAATCAGATTTCAAGTCTTTAACTTCCCTCATGTCCAATTGTTGAAATTTTGAAAGTTTTTTAAATCTGCCGTTTGAATCATATTGTTTGTTACATCTATATTTAAACCTTTAAAGATTTTACTTTTCTATAAACCATTTCAAAATTAATTTATGATATACATTATTTAATATACAACATTCAAATATAATTTTTTTATTTCATAAATAACATTTTCTACTTTTCATCCCTATTGTCCTTAAAGTGTTAACTCAGTATAAACTTTGTACTTTCCCCCCAACTAATTTGTCTAACTACGCCTCCCACAATACAAAACTGTATAAAAGTCGTAAGAAATTAAGACGGAAAAAACTCGAGATATTTGTCATGCACGTAATACGTGGACCCACCATTTTAGGGGTCACCAGTTTTCCAAAATATTAAACAAAAATTTGAGGAATTTTGAAAACCCTTTCCCATAAAATATTTGTATATTTGTTTACTTTGGTGTTTGGGGTTTCGAAAGTTTATGCTTTATTGATAGTATCTGCTTAAAAATGATCTTATAGGAGATTTTTAAGCTTCTAAAGTAAGTAATTAAAGCAAAAATTTTAAACCAGTTAAATATTTTCCCGAATAATGCTAAAAATTTTAAGATTTCAAAAAAAAAACAGTTCGTTTTAAATATTACAACATAAAATCTCTAATAAGATTAAGAATCTAATACGTTTAATATACATAATGATGTTTATAAACGGTGTTATAAAGACGAACAGACCGCTTAACTTGCAGAGTAGCTTCGCTGCGTAATCTTGAAACTAAAGATAATACCCTTATGATGTAAAGTTTAAAATACTGTAAGTTTCAACTCAGAAGGACATTTATTCTAATAAACAAATAGCAACAGTGATTTTAATTAGATTACGAATATACCAATATGACTACATATTTTAATGGTTAGCCCCTAGAGTTAATTAGGGGCCCTTGATGGAACCCCCAACTTTCAATTTAGTGTTTAATAAAAACAGAAAAAATTTTTTAAAGGGAGTTATTTTTATGTTTCTTGAGAGGGTGGAGATACTCTCCTTAGGAATAGTTTAAAACCTTCCCTAGAACTATTAAAAGCTTCACTGTAAAGAAGAACCATATCAGTCAAGCGATAAGCTAGATATTTGCTATAGACAGACAGATAGACTTCTTTTATATAAGGAATAATACCACATAATATCAGACAAAGAATTGGGTTTAAGTCAAAGAGCGAGCAATCAAAGTGTTGTTTTAATTTTTGTCTTTCATATTTTACTGTTTGTTTTTAATAAAAATTGTCCCCCCTCTAGTTTCCTTTGCCCTTGGAGGGTTGAGGAAAATTTGAGATTAATATCAGAATAAGATATTTTTACATGATAACGTACACTGAGAACCCTGTTAAGTTGTGTGCTTGTATTATATCAACATTGAATATGGCGATACCACGTCAATCGACACTGTGAAATGCGTGTTAATGATATGTAAGCCATGGCCCCCTTAATTATACTAGTACCCAAAGTTTTATAAACCCGTATTATCATTCGTTTTCCTAAAAACATTGGGTACTTTTATTAAATCTTGATTAGTGGGTTCAAACTAGCAGTGTTCAAACTTTTCTACCAATAATTTTAATCTAAAGAAGAGGTAATTTTTCTTAATATGGGGATGTACATCAATTTATCGTCCATTGTCTTACATTGTCTTGCCTGTAAGCCAAAAATATGTCAATTTTCACCACTTTTGTTGAGTTCACTATAAAGTTGCAATGTATAGTAGGTAGGGATCTTAAGGGATAAGACAATGATCGATAAATTGATGTACATCCCCAATGATGAAAACCAAATACCCCTCAGAACAAACAAATCAAAATTTAATAAATCTACCCTAAGTTTTTCTAGGTAAAGAAAATAATGTAATATTTGGTTCCAGTTTAATTTATATTCAATTGACCCTTCCCTCCATGATTATAACATGAATAATGAAATATCGATAATATGTCAGCGATGACCACTGTAAATAATTTAACATTATTACCAATACCTCGTAAGGCCAGGGCGGGATTCTCCTTCGATTTTAAGTGATCATATAGAAAATCAAGAGCATCATCCACGTGTAATGGGATGCGATACTCTAACACATCAGACAACCAACCCTTTGATTGCACGACCTTTGTCTGAGAAGTCCTAACTGTACAAGGTAGTGAGTTGCGCCTGTTTATGGGCCAAGGCATTACCCCTACTCTTACTATTTATGTCGCACACCAGACATTAAGAACCATTTTTAACGTCTTTAGTTATAACGTAGTGTTGGCCCGAGATTCGAACCTATCACCTTTCAGACGAAGAGCGGATGCGCTACGTGTTGAGCCACGATAGTGGGTTAAATGATTTAACATACTCTAAAGTCTACTTATGGTTATAATTGTCCTTGTTCTATAAAAATATATTATTTACCTTTTTCTTATCATTTTATATCTGTAATAAGTATAATTTTGTATAAAAATAAAGAGACAAAAATAAAATTATTTTCTTTTTTTTCAGATTGTCATTGTCTGCCCTTTACACCAAATTTTAAAGTAAGTTTTTTAGTTTTTTTTAAGTAGCAAAATTACTCTTTAACTTACTTTGTTCGTTTGTCTTAACGGCATTGGAGGACAGTGATTTTATCGGCTACTATCAAAGATAGATGGTTAATTTCTAATCAATCAGTGTATACAAAAAGTATGTTTCATGGAAGCATTATAAATATCTTTCAGGTTGTTTTAGGCTATTTTCCTGAACCTCTCGCCCTCCCCTAGAGCCTTGGGTCAAATGAGTTTATAATGCCTCGAAAAAGTTTAAATTTTCTTGGCTGCTGTTAATGGTAAACGTTTTATAAAATGTTCCCTGTATCATTTATGAGCATCTACGTCATAACTAAGTTAGTCTGTTCGCCTAGCTTTTCTAATTTTTTTTGGAAAAAATCTTTTAAATTACTGTGCTTTCCTTCTAATGGTTGTTTTGTTGTAATCCTTGTTTTTTTTTATTCAATGTAGTAATTTTCAAAAATATTTCTCTTTCTTTCTCTCTCTTTCTCTCTCTCTCTCTCTCTCTCTCTCTCTCTCTCTCTCTCTCTCTCTCTCACTTTCTCTCTCCTTCTCTCTCTCTCTCTCTCTCTCTGTCTCTCTCTCTCTCTCTCTCTCTCTCTCTCTCTCTCTCTCTCTCTCTCTCTCTCTCTCTCTTTCTTTCTCTCTCTTTGTTTCATCATTTAAGTCCATAAAGATAATAATTTTGTGGGGCACACTTTTATATTTTTAAAGACCTAGTAACTAAATACAATTACAGTACAAAAAAAACCTATTTAAGACTGGAAATGAACTGTTATATTTTTGAATAAAGTATTTTTAGAAACCTCAATTTATGTTCGACATTTATGGACTAAAAAATGCGGGTTAGACACAATTTTTGGGGGGTAATTTCCCTTTTATATTATTTGTATTTCCCCCCCCCCCTGTATTTTTACTTTTTTTTATAAAAAAAAATTTATATATTCCATTGCTGGCAAACAGAAACGTCCCTTTTGTATATTAAAAGTTTAGATTTCTGCAAACTTGAACAAACCAATCATGTTTTATTATAAGTGTTCAAAGATTTCAACCCAACAAATAAGAGAGCCTATTTCTAAAACTTTAGACACCAGTGTAATTTACAGTCCAATGTCCCCTCCCTCACTGTTTTTTTCTATGAAAAGCTAGGCTTATTTTAATTGTTAATTACACCTTTTTAAATATATTTTTTTTTGGGGGGGGAGGGGAGGTGGTTCTTTAAACTTCAAAAAAATCAGTTTTGAGGGATTTTGCTTTATTTTTGAGAGTCATAGTCATTTTAAAAGGCATATCATACTTAGAAAGTGGGATTTAGGGTTGATAAAGACCTTACTGTGACAGTATAACATATTGAAAGTACAGGCCTACTACTGTAATGTCATACTACGGCCTTGTTATGACTTTAGGAATCGACCATTTTATGTAAATTGTTATTACTTGTTATGATGCTTTTTAAGAGTATAATTTTACCCAAATTTTATACGATTTGGCTCGAAAACTTGCTAAAATGATACACACTGCTTCTATGTCAGAGGAGTGACTATAGACTTACTGGTACATAAACACTTTCTGTAATTAATTGGTATAAAAATTTCAGGACTTTTTCAATCTTTGTTGGTTACAAGCTAACAGTTTCCAAAATTTTCGACCTATAATTTTAATCTATAGAGGGGGTAATTTGTTTATCATGAATGGGGACGTCTATAAATTTATCCTCCATTGTCTTATCCCTTTAGATCCCTGAGTTTCGTTACTAAAATGAATAATTTAAGTTTTTTTTTGGGGGGGGGGGGGGAGGGGGGGTAGTTTGGTAAAATAGTTTGGTGTCATTGTTATTTATGTGCCTCATTTTTCAGCCATTATTAGAAGGAACAGACAAAAATCCACTAAATTTATTATTTTTAAAAATTGAAGATAAGTTTTTTGATAAATTCACTCTCTATCTCTTTGTCTCTTTTTCTCCGTTCATCTCCTTTTCCCTCCACTAAAACTTTTTATCTACTTTTTGACCACAGCTTGACTCTTTCAGGCTTTTTGTATTTCTTGCATTTTTGTATCAGCGAAGCTACTTTATAACTTATAGAACTGTAGTAAAACTTTATAAATTTATGTTACTGTAGCGCTTTACATAAGCATTATTAGCCTTGTCCATCAGTCCGAAACGGATAGCTCTTTTCCTTAATTTAGACAGGTTAGAAGTATTTGAATGAGGACATTTTTGTTTAGACTTATAAATTGATATTCTGATTATTAGGTGTTATTAAGTGTTATTGGTTGTTTGGCATACCTTCTGATTTTATAGATTCGCTTTTATGGATGTTGTCATCCTTGTTTATTTATCTTTAGCGAAGCAAAATAATTTGTGAAGATCTAAATATAAACGGATTTGAGGGGCAGGCATCCAGAAAATAATTCTTTTTATCCAGCCATCTGTCTATCTTCTCACTGTAGCGCAGCTACTTTATAACTAGGGTCTGTAACACTGTATGTACTAGGTATATGTATCTATTGTTTATCTATCTATTTACCTTTATTCATCTATTTATCTCATTTCGTTTATATGTTTTTATAATATTTAAATAAGTAGAACTCAATATGACTAAACTTTTTATCTTAAAAACCCCCAAAATTTCAATTAAATAACAAGGATAACAATATTAATAGATAGATAAGTAGATAGATAGACAGACAAACAGACTGATGACTGACAGATATACATACAGACAGACAAACATATAGATAGACAAACATACAGATTGACAAACATATATAGATAGACAGACAGAAAAACAGGTTGATGACCGACAGATATACATACAGACAGAAATACAGACAGACAAACATACAGATTGACAAACATACAAATAGACAAACATACAAATAGACAAACATACAGATAGACAAACATACAAATAGACAAACATACAAATAGACAAACATATAGATAGACAAACATACAGATTGACAAACATATATAGATAGACAGACAGACAAACAGGTTGATGACCGACAGATATACATACAGACAGAAATACAGACAGACAAACATACAGATTGACAAACATACAAATAGACAAACATACAAATAGACAAACATACAGATAGACAAACATACAAATAGACAAACATACAAATAGACAAATATACAGATTGACAAACATATATAGATAGACAGACAGACAAACAGGTTGATGACCGACAGATATACATACAGACAGAAAAAAAGACAGACAAACATACAAATAGACAAACATACAAATAGACAAACATACAAATAGACAAACATACAAATAGACAAATATACAAATAGACAAACAAACAAATAGACAAACATACAAATAGAAAAACATACAAATAGACAAACATACAAATAGACAAATAGACAAACATACAAATAGACAAATATACAGACAGACATACAGACAGACATACAGACAGACATACAGACAGACATACAGACAGACATACAGACAGACATATAGACAGACATACAGACAGACATATAGACAGACATACAGACAGACATACAGACAGACATACAGACAGACAAACATACATACAGACAGACATTTAGATAGACATACAGACAGACATTCAGATAGACACACGGACAGACAATCACCACAATACAAACAAACAAACAGACATGCAGACAGACAGACAGACAGACATACAGGCAGGCATACAGACAGATATAAAGATAGACATACATACAGACTATTAACAGACAGACATTTAGATAGACATACAGACAGACATTCAGATAGACACACGGACAGACAATCACCACAATACAAACAAACAAACAGACATGCACAGTGGGATCTTTTGCCAAAAAACGGGACATTAAGGGTAGACAAAAGTAAACATCAATAAAAAAGCTTGTATTTGACGAAATGATGTAATTTCTTTTGCTTTAACTCAAAAATAACATAAATTTTGCTCCTGTTAACTTCTAATGTGCATTTGGTAAGTACGTCTGGCGGTTTTGGAGGAGCGAAGCTACCCTATTTTTAAAAAATCTATAAACCTTCATAACTTTAGTTAGGATAGGAATATTTTAACAAAATAAACGTCTATGTAAATATTTCTTCAATGCAAACAATGTTTGTGAACATGAATATAGCGTCAGGTGCACCCAGTTCGAGTCCCGGCATTTTTAGGTAGGTCCAGTATAAGTAAAATTGGACACTAATAAGGCATGTTTTCTAATGATTTTTTTTACAGATGTAAACAACAATAACATAATTTTCAAAACACTTTTGATTTTGTGTTAATACCTTTATTCTAAGTCTAGCTATCTTCATTTAAAGTTTGTATAAGAATATAAACATAATTGCTTATATTATATTCTCTCTCAAACTTATATTTCTCTCTCTCTCAGACGCATATATAATGTTTTTGCAATATTATAATTAATCCCCGAATTTGAATTTTTGCTGAACCAAAACCAGTTAAAAATACAATTTTTTTCAGAACACATGAAATTTAGCAAATTTAATTGCTAAAATAAAAGTATTTATAAGTCATCTTTTTTTAAGGACTCCTTGTTCCCTTAAATGTCCATTAAAACCGCGAGAACGGCAAAAATCGTTGAAAATCACACCTACGGCGGCAAGTAACGGCGAAACGGTTGGCCGGAGGCAAATTATGCATAAGTAAAGAAAGTTCCGCCTCAAAAAGTTAGAAAACATTGCAGAGATGACTTTGGGCTCTAAAATGACTCCTTCCCCCTCTAACGAGGGAAAATTTCAAATTAACAAGAACGAAATTGTTCAAACCATGCAATGTAAAATGCTCAATTACTCAAAAACGGCCGGGAGGCCCCAGGTTATGAAAATTGTTTTAAACACAATACATGTTGCATATTAATATTATTATTGCAAAACCCGGGGCATCCTGGCCGTTTTTGGGTAAAATGGAGAAAACTGATTTTTTGGGGTTAAAAATCTTAATATTTTTTGTGAAATTTTCTCACAAAATGTCAATTTACACCACCAAAAAAATATTTTTTTAAAATTTTTCTTTAATTAGACATTGGTACAGGTATCTAAAAAGTACCTCAATCAAAAGTTATTTTCATAAGATGAACATAAATGTATTTTTTGTTGCTTTGAAAAAATTGTGTAAAAAAATCTGGAAAATCATCAAAACTGAAAAGAAATTTTTCACTACCTTTTTTAAAAATGGCATAAATCCGCCAAAAATGAATATTTTTTTAAAAATTTCTTTTCTAGCTGTCTACTTACAGCCATTATTAATTCCTAGGTTAGATAAAAGTCAATTTTAAATTTTTTGGATGTCCCACTGGATCCCACTGTGACATGCAGACAGATATACAGACAGACAGACAATCATAGTATTATTTAGAAATTCTAGAATAAAAGAGAAAGGAGAGATAGAAAGATAAATAAGAAAATAGATAAAAATGTAGCGATTTATCGAAGTATGAAATTAATTTGTAAAAAAAAGAATTACCTACAGTTTTTACCCAAATCAAGCATTATTCAGTCAATCGAGAAAGAATTTAAATTTTCAACCCAAAAGATGTTCATTCAAAATCGCGAATTTTTAGTTTTTTGGTGTATTTTTTTACTTTAGAGGAAGTTTTTAATTATGCACAAGAGTAAGATAAGAGAATACCTACATCTTTCTTACTTGTTTATTGATGGATTAAAACTTCAAAAATTTGTTTTTGCTGTTATCGTTATTTTATTGGCAAGAATGTAAGAACATGACAGGGAATGATTTAGGAAGATAAAACATAAAACTGTTTTTCGGCCCTGAAGCTCTAAATAAGACGGCACTTTTGGAAGCGAAGCTTTTCTATGACTAAGATTGTCCCGTCTCTTGATGCTGAGCGTCAAGGAATGTTAGGATCTTAATAAACAGTCAAGCTCTAAAAAAAATCTTCTTTATTTGTTTCAGGGGGGGTTGTGGGGTAACCCCTTTTCCATTTAGAGCCTTTACGAGATCTTAGCGGACATACCAACAGAGTGACATCCTGTTACTTTAGTATACAGAAAAAAAACATGTATTCATTAAAACTCAGGTCATAAAGTTAAAGTGAATATCAGGAGAAATATCGCTTACAATTGAAATTGTATAACAATTGTATATTAATTTTTCAAAATATTTCACATTTCTTTAAATTTTAAAACAAATAAAAACCAAAAAATCTAAATTAGGTGTTATTTAGAAATTTTTGTTTATCCAGAACCAAAAAATAATATTGATATTTAATCTCAAATCAAATCAGCTTTTCTTTTTTTACTAATTCTTTAATTCAAAAATAACAGTTTTAGGAATTTTTTTGAATTAAATATTTTTGGGCATATTTAGATTTTGTGTTTATCTGTAGACCTCTCTCCAAAGACATTAAATATGAGAGTGGCTATGGGATTTTTATTGGGCTTGACACATAGTTGTAGTTTTAAACAAATGGATCAAAAATGAAATGCAAGTGATCAAATTTTTATAAAATAAACTAATATTCTATCAAGTTGTAATACATATAAATGCTTTATCTCAAATTAAAAATATGAAATTCTGTGGTCAGTTTGATAAGAAGCCTTGGCTATTTTTTCCCGAGTTTATCTACAGTTTCTTATTTCTAGCTTTATTTTTTTAACGCGTTTTGAAATCGGACACTCTGTACATATAGATATATTTTAAGATAAATATAGCAAGGATCATTTAATTCAAAAAATTAATCTTGTAGAACACAAATTACCAAAAGCCCCCCCCCCCCTCCCCCTAAAAAAAGTTCATGTAATAGGGACAATTCAATTATGTCAGCCATAATAACTTTTCAAGTATGGCTTTGAAACTGATTTAGAACTGGTTTTCAGCAATACTGAAAAATCATTTATATCATCGCATTACAGACAATTTTACAGACAATTTATACCAGTTTTTTTCCCCTTTGGTCAAACAACACTGGTTTTAAACTTAAAATTTTTCGTTTTAACATCCGCATAACATTGTCTATTATACAATTGATAAAAACACACAATGATTTTATTCTAAAAGTGTCAATATTCTAAAGCAATGACTTTATTTATAGACATGAAACCATTAAAAGTACCTTTTGATAAAATATCCTAGTTTTAAAGGAAATAAGAAAAATAGATATGTATTTAGCGGATAAAATACTTTTTGAGATAATATGCAACAAAAAAAGAAGACAGCAAGGGTAAGAAGAAAGTTGTTTGAATGAAACCTAATACCGCAAACAGATTTTGATGGGCCTTAGTATTAAATGCGCACATTTTATACCAGCTTAAAAAACACTTCAACTTTTTATAGGTTCAAGGTCTGAAAAATAGTCTTACGTTTATTTTTTCTTAAATCTTATATATAACAGTAGAATGTCGTCTGTTCACTTATAAGTACATTTGAAAAAAGATATCTGGAACTACATGTACAATTTATAAAATGTATACTAATTACATAAATAAGTTTCTTTTTTACAATATCTTGAATTAATTATTTATTGTTTTTATTTTATTTTAGGTAAGTAGATTTCATTTGAATATGATATCAAATTTTTTGTCCAGAAGTTATTTTGTTGATATTACCTAAGAAAGGAAATTATGATTTTTTTATACATGAGATTTCCAGGACAACAAGTGTTTATTTGGAGGGGGAGATGTGACAGTACAAAACCACAAAAGTTTTTGGGAGGGGTTGTCTAATACAAGTTCAGAAGGCAAATACACCCCCCCCCCTTTATTATCCCTGAGAAGATATTTTTTACCTTTATACTCTAATTTTGAATACCTTATGTTCCCAATTATATTCAACTACATGGTAGAAAATTATGATTCAAATAAAAAATGTTAGAATTCAAATTTGCCTTATATAAAAAAATAACTTATCTGTAAAATACCTCGTAAGAGCAAGTCTGATGTCCAGAACCAACGCGTCCAGGTACACCAGCCAAGGATAACTAAGGAGAGCTATAACATCCCCTTCTCTGTCCACTCGCCATAAAAAAAAAAAATTACTTATTACATGACACCCTTCCTAATAGAATTTAACATTAATTTCTAAAACTACATGGTAGAAAATAATAATTAAGTTATTAAGTTGACTTATGCCCTCTATAACCTTTCTCCCATATCCTATTAAGTTCATTGGTTTATCTTAATTTCCCCAATTGCCATTTCTAAAACTACAAATTAGAAAATAGTAATTATATTGACTTATGCCCTTTACAACATTTCTCCCATAGCCTAAAGTTCCCAATCAAGTTTATTGGTTTATCTTGATTCCCACCGCTGCCATTTCTAAAACTACATGGTAGAAAATAATAATTATGTTGTCTTATGCCCTCTACAACATTTCTCCCATAGCCTAAAGTTCCCAATCAAGTTTATTGGTTTATCTTAATTCCTCCCGTTGCCATTTTACAAAACGATGATTAGTTACATTTAAAATGCCGTCAAATCATTCAACAAGGTAGACAAAGATTTTAGTATAAATATAGTTGCATCTTAGGGTATAGGGATGAGGTAATGGTCATTAAATTAATGTTTTATCCAATGTCAATGTTAATATTGGGGTAAGAAAAGGTTTTAAATAGGGATCTATACAATACATCCCCAATTAGGATGAACAATTTTACCCCTATTGGAAGAAAAGTTTGGACACTGCTAGTTTTTACACACCATTCAAGATTGAATAAAGCTAACGAATGTGAGATCTTGTTTTCTCGTATTCATTCGAATCCGGTGGATAATAACCGGTTCTCATACAAAAAAAACTATGTCTAGCATCGTATTATATCCAGCTTTCTACGAATATAAAAATGTACAATCATAAGATTAAAACCAGTTTTTTGCCCGTGCCTTCGGCACCTCTGGGCTAAAAAAACTGGTATCAATCTTACAATCGTGCATTCTATATCCGCGGAAAGCTGTTTATAATACGATGCGAGAAATAACTATTAAAAACTTTTGGAACCAGTATAAGTACAGTATAAGTAGATTGAATATGTTATTAGGGGGAAAGAAAGAGGTGTAGATTAAATTCTAGACCAAAATTTCATGATAAAGTGAACATTATGACATGAATTTATTTAGGCACACCTGTTTATAATACAAATTTTTACTCAGATATTTGGATAGGTAAATAGGTTAGAGTAAAACACTAGAGGGAGAACTCTAAGCCATACTGATAATGTTATGCCTAACTTTTCATCATTTCTCATCATAATTATCAACTCTTTTAATTGGCCGGCATCAATGATTCTGATTTTTCATGTTGGGCTTTCTTTAAAAATATTTTGGTAAAAACTACAATGAAACATGTTTATTTTATTTCAACCCCTCCCTTGAAAGCAATGCCGATGGAACATTTTTGGTGAGATGTACAGGGATTGTACAATTGACGATAAATTAATCTTTCTCACATTTAAAATGTTTAAAATTATGGGGGGAGGGGAATGATTAATAATCTGAATATGGTAGGCGTTTAAACAGCTTAAAACCTGCCTTTTAATAATATCAACCTTTTCGTGAGTTAAGGACCATTTGTTCTAACCATTTACGAAATTTTGAATGTACACAGGATTATAATGTATATTTTCTTATAAATACTACAAAGGGGGGGGGGGGGAAGATTGTAGCTACCCTTTCTTTCATCTATATTTATCTAATATCATACTACAAGTTGATTGGTCATAAAGCCAATTTTTTGCCCAGCTAACGTCTTAGCGTGGGTCGATATAGAAATTACAAGGTGTTCAAACAAATGCGCCAGTGATAAAATATCCTGCAGACTATCAAACCTTTAATAATAGATCTATAGTATACATGTATATACATATAACTATTCCCCCCCCCCTTTTTTATCAATGACCGTTTTCGTCTGCTAGCAAATTTTTTCTGCTACTTGGCTGTGTTAATATTCCCGTTACCATTGGTTGATTTTCAAATACCCAATTGAGTGTCGGCACAATGTCATTGCAGTAGGTAAATACAGTTGTTTAACCATTTTCCCTCTAGTGTTTTACTCTAATACTTTGATTGTATGACCTTTGTTTAGGATTTTTGTTTAATTTTGTGTTTGGTTATGCTTTGCACCTGTTTTAGAGCATATAAAGTCAATTTTTTGCGTAAAAGTCTTGAAAATACCTTCCCTGGCATTTTTGACTTAATCCATAATTGCTGTTTCGCGTGCGGACACTAATTACAAAGCAAATTCGCAAGTTTGTGAACAAATAGAAAAGAATGAGATAATTTTTTTAATAACACAACTACTCTATAAATTAAATTTTTCTAGTGGTTTATCATGTGGGTAATTATCATTTATAGCCAGTGGCGTGCGAACCGAAGGGGGCATTTGGGGCAATCGCCCCCCCCCTAGCGACCAAAACGCCCCCCCTGCCCCCCCCCTAGCCACCGCCCCCCCTGCCCCCCCCTAAATGTTGAAAAATGCCCCATTTTGCCCCCCCCTGGTCAACAAAAATGCCCCTTTTTGCCCCCTACCCTACAAAAAGCAAAACTATTCCAGTTTCCAAAAAAAAGATAAAAAAATTCTCAAAAAAAAAAATTTTTGCACTTCGCGCCAAACAGACACTTACTATTTACTTAACCTTACCAAATTTTTAAATTAGTGTAGAAATTAGGTTATAATCTTTTTTCACTGAACATAACAAACCAGGTAATAGAAAGTATTTTATTTTGTATAATATAAACTTTTTACCATAGAAATTTTGTACATCCCCAATGATGATACACAAAATTACCCCTTATATAGATTACAATTAGTGGATGAAATGTATGAAAACTCGACTTAATTAACCAACCAATCAAAATTCCATTAAAGTCCCCAAAGTTGTTGAGCCAACGAATAAGAAAATTTTATGTGAAATCTTGGGGACTAGTGTAATAAATAGCTTAAAAAACCCTCCCTCCCTGCATATTTGAAGAAAAAAATTTGCGCTTCGCGCCCTTCCAAATGGTTTCTGCTTTTTATCACATTGTATATTTTGTTTTTATTTCTATAAAAACATGAGTAAACAACAAATATTCAATCAAAAAGTTATTTTATATAAAAAAGAAACAGCGTTGATATTTATCTAAGCCTTTTTCTCAACACTGTATGTCTGTCTAAATGAATAACTATATATGATGTCATTTTATTTTCAGGATAAGTTTATCATTTATTTTGTGTACATACCCTTACAAAAAGACATGTTTTTTATGGCAATTTTCATTAAAAACCCTTAAAACTAACTACACTCTATATTCCTTACTTGATAAAATACGCCACTCTTGTTGTCTTTAATTAATTTTAGTTCAAAGGGCGAGTAAATATTTTTAGGTGTGCTTCACGCACCGTCCTTATAAATCCTTGGAAACACCACTTAATCAAAAATTAACAGAATTTTAAAGTGCCATTTAAAGAGGGTAGGATATGTTGATATAACTTTTCAGCTTCTCTATAATTCACTATGGCTGTCAGTAGGTAATGCTTAGGGGGAAATGTGACTTTTTCAACTGCAATTAAAAATAGAAGGCTAAAACTTAATGTTAATATTCCCATCATTATGGAGTATAATTAACTATTTAAAATGCAAGAAAGTCGGACTGCTTTTCAGGACGTTTTTGGCTATTTTTGTATCTTTTAAATTTTGGGTATAGTCCCTTTTGTGACATTGCCTCTTAAGGTGCATTTCGTCGTATTTTCACAGTAGCTTTTCACCTATTTATAGCTCCTGCGGGGCCAATTGCCTAACCCTGCGGGGAAATCACCTGACCTAACTTAACCTAGAATAACCTATTAAAAGCTACTATAAAAATACGACGAAATGCCCCTTAAGAGGCGTTGCCACAAAAGAGACTATACCCCAAAGTTTTCCATATTTCTAAGAGATTTTTATATCTGTAGATGAAAGGTCAAGTATTTTTTTTTATTTCTACATAGTTCTTTATATCTTTGGTTTTTATGATACGATAAATTTTTTTTGTGGATTATAATTAAAAAAAAAAAAAATTTCTTGCTGTTTCGAGCATCCAGTATGTAATTTACTTTGACTGTCATCACACAACATACTGGAAAAAGAATTTGTGACTTTTTCTACCTAAAATATATATTTATTTCAACAGATGCTCTTTAAATCTACTTGTCTGTATTCTTATTAATGATTTTTTGTGCTTTGCTACTTAAAGATGTTGTCATCCTTGTTGTCAAACAATAAAGAAATATTTAAAATCAGTTTTACATATTAGGTTAATTTTTGGTAAATTATTTCTAAAATGAGTGTTTTTATTTCCCCCCCCCCAAATTTTTTTTTAATGGGGTTATTCATCCTTCCTGCTGAGATTTTATAACATCCCCTTCCACCCATAAAAAATGTTTTGTGGTGGGGGGGGGGGGGGGGGAGGGTTAAATTATCTTCTGTACTTTTTTTTCGAAGATGCTTTCTAGCTCCCTTCCCTTCGGTCATTGCAAGGTGGGGAGAAGGGATGGGGGAGAAGAGATGGGGGGGGGGGTAAAAGATGGGGGGGTAAGAGATGGGGGGTAAGAGATGGGGGATATAAATGGGAAATAGAGATGAGGGAAGGGATGGGGAAGAAGGGATAAGGACAAGAAGGCCTATAATCAAATAATCCCACCCCTTAAAACGCCCTTATTTAAAATTAGTATATATAATCAAAATGCCCCCCCCTAAAGCAAAGTGCCCCCCCGGGGCACTTTGATTTAGGGGGGGGCAAAATTTTACAAAATCTTCAAAATCCCCCCCCCTAGACAAAGTGCTTCGCACGCCACTGTTTATAGCATCGTAGTATAGAAAGCTTTCTGCGGATATAGGAAAGAAAAAAATTTAAGATTAACCTTAGTTGTGTTAGCACCGAAGGGCCTAAGGCCTTGGCTAATAAAACTTATATTAATTTATTTTTATTTTTTAAATTTAATGTTTGTAGAAAATTGTCTATAATACGATGCTTTACATGATTTTTCAGTATGGTTAATAGACGGTTCTAATCGAGCGGATATTAATTGGTTTCGTAGCAATACTGGAAAATTACCTATTTTGTCAGTATGACGTTAATAACAACGACGTCATCTAAAGTTTGAAAATTGTTTCCTATACTGTAATAGACGGACAGGCTTACACTGGTTATGGAATAGCTGCGCTACTTATTAGCCTTTACATTGTTATCTATGGACGTTGTCATCCTTGTGTTTTAATCCTACGTATTTTTTAAAGTAAATTAGGCTTAGTCATTTTATAGTACATTCTTACATGGGGGAGAACCGGTTCTGTTCCATACTGAAAACTCATGTATATCGAATCGTTTTGTAGACAATTTTTTACGAACAGTACTTATTTAGTTGGCCCAGCTTCTAACAAGAATTAATCTTATAATCTTTAATTTACTACCTGCGGAAACCTGTCTATAATACGATGCGGAAATAACTATTCTGCCTATAACTTTTTAAACAGTCAAAATATATTCCTATAAATAAAATTTTTCTATAATCCTTCTGTACTGAAGTATCTCCCTAACTACTGAACCGATATGGACATATGGTTATGTTTTACAATGTATCTTCTTATAGCTCATGAAAAAAAATAACCTAGAAATAAATATCCTCTCCTTACGTTAAGTGCCCCTAGAGGCCTCTAAGGGTGTAACTGATGGTGTACAATTATATAAAATAGTATGTTTTTTGATAGTTCGTTAAGATATCGTTAGAAGCAAAGCACTAAACCGATTATATTCTCCATTTTAGGAAACGTTCTTATAGGTCTTACGATTGCTCTCGGCTATATTTGCACATACACCCTCCTCCATCTCTTATTCAAAAAAGCTTCTTGATGTTAGGGCTCATCCTCTTGTATGTTGATAAAATAACAGCGAATATTTAAGAGTAGCTTCGCTCTTTCAAAAAAAAATTTAATTTATCTTCAACTCGTGTTCTATTTTAAAAGAATTGCTATAATTTTTGCCCAACAAATCATACGAATAAAGACAATTTTAAAAGCAATTCAAAACTATAAATTGTTTGAAAATTACATAGATTTTAGAAACATTTATGAATTGCTTATTTTTAGTTCATGTTATAACAATTTTATTACACAGAGATAGTTATATGCAAGATAAAATAAATCTTCTAAAAAATCTCTCTATGTAAGGGGATTAATTTATCATTTTTATCAAATACATAAAAAGTTTTAAAATATAAATTCAAAGTAGAATTTTCAGATGAAGCTCTTTAGACTTTTAGACTCTTCTTTTTAGGGAATATGTCTACTGGTTATAGCAATCTTGTGGCGAAGCCACCAGTATATTTATATTGTACTAAAAGCATTAAAAGTATTTAAAGAATAATATAGAACAAGTTCAAATATGTCCAAAAGAAAAAACACAAGAATAGTTATTTCTCGCATCGTATTATAAACAGCTTTCTGCGGATATAAAATGTACAATTATAAGATTAAAACCAGTTTTTATACTCTAAAAAACTGGATATAATATGATGCTAGAAAAAAATTTTCCGTATGGCTGAGAACCGGTTCTAATCCACCGGATATTAATCGATTTCGAATGACTAAGAGAAAAAAATTAACAAGATATGTTGTTGTATAGGGATCGGCAGCTGCGGGTCAGGCGCTTATAAGCGGTCAATTTAAACCCGTTCAGCTGCTTTTCAAATTTCATTTGGTAGTTACCATATTAGTTACAATTTAAGTCATCCAGTGGATTTTAAATGATATAAAACTTTAATTTCCATGTAACTTATTGATGGCTTTACAGGTCTATAGTATAGATGTATATACAGACAACTACCTCCCTTCCTTTTTCAATGACCATCTTCGTTTGCTTCTAAACTATTTCCTGCTTTTTGGCTGTGTTTATATAAGCGACACCATTGGTTGATTTTCCTCTAGTGTTTCTCCCTCTAGTATTTTACATTAATGATGGCTGCCGAGCCCTGCTATTGATCATTAAGTATGTACGTACATACAAAGTAAGTTAAGTAAAAGCCTGTGATAAAGCCTAGCAGAGGGTGTAGCTAGTATAGTCGGGGAGGGGAGGGTAGTAAAAGCTTATTGCTAAATTACTCTGATTACTAACAATTTAAAAAGGACTTTACACAACAAGTTTTTAGTTATTTTTAGGATTTAGGCGGCTGGGCCTCTTGACTTTAAGGAATATAAATATTTGGGGGGGGGGCGATAATAATAATAATAGGGGTGCCCAATTTAAGGGAAAAAAATTAAAAGGTTGAGGGGAGGGTAAATTTTTTATTATGAATATCTACTTTAGGGAGGGGTAGTTAGTCCCCACAATACCAACCTTCCCCCCCCTGACTGATTTTTACATGTAGAGTAGCCGTGCTCTTTAAAAAATGGATTTAAAGTCCTTTTTAAATACCCTTAGTATAATGTAGGTAACGTTCACTCAGACTTATGGGCGTTTTCCTCTCAGACGGAAAACATTTTTTTCATGGAAAAATAAATAGTAAAAAAAGTTCAATTGATATAAAAATTCGTTTGAAGTAGATATTAAAAATCTGCCAAAAAAATAAGGAAAAATTAACCCTTCATTTTATTATAAATTTTCTATGCCACTAAAACTTAGCATCTTAAGGTTTTGTAACTTTTAATTAATCTATAATACAAAGAAGCTTGATGTCTGTCTGTCCGTCCGTCCGTCCGTCTGTCCCTTAAGATCTCGGTAACCACAAACCGATTGGATTCTACTCTTCAGGGTATATACATATTGGTCATGTGGTGGTTTTAAGCTATTTTCTTGGGGGGTGGGACAACCTTTAACCCCCCCCCCCCCGCAATTTATCTGGTGCTGCCCATAAATTATGGGCGCAGCACCAGATTTTTTATTTTATATTTTTTTTAATTTTTTTTTAAAAATTGCCTCATGGGGCAAAGCCCCTAGAAGCTAGGTTCGAAGCCGCTATTATATATATAATTCAGCTAATTTTATTACACCTTTATGTCTGTTAATGCTAAAAGTGCACAACAAAAATACTGTAAACTATTTTGAAAAGTATTTTTAACCCCCAAAAAAGAAAGAAAACACCTTTTTCTGCCTTTTAAAATTAGAAGCGTAACTGGTATGAAATTCATTTTGACAGTAAGTACTAAAAAAAATAATGAACCTATTATTTTTAAAAATTTATTAAATTCTATGCAACTAGTGGTATTTGCAGTTCTTGTTTTGAAAAAAAAAATGCAAAGAAAAATTGCGCGCAAAATATTTTTGAAGATTTCTTTTTTATTGTTTTTATTACATATGGTTTTAAATTACTCTAATTTTGGGCTTTAAAACCCAAGGTGGGAATACGAAACATCCCAAAACTGTTTTGTTCCGTCAAAATTGACATAATATCGACATGTATTTTTTCAATGACAATTTGTTGAATAAAAAGGAATTAAATAAAAGTGGTCATATTCTACTACAACATAATTATATCGATATTCTAATTACACGAAATTTTAAAATGGATTATGCTTTTGATGCTTCTTTTTAGTGTGATTTGCGCTGTTATAATAAACTTACAGTTTTATTAACTTTTGCAAAATTAAATAGCCATTTATTTGAAAGGATAAGACAATGAACGATAAATTGATGTACATTCTTAATGATAATATACAAAATTACCCTCTTCTGTAGATTAAAATTAGCGGATACGCCCCCCTAGAGGCCTCTAGGGGCACTTGAGATGGTGGGGGGTTGAATTTCACCCCCAATATTTTTAGTTGTTGGTACCCTCCACCAAAACCTTCTCATGGCCCATGAGAAGCTATATTGTAAAGGAGAACCATATCGGTTCAGCGTTTAGTAAGATCCTTCTCTACAGACAGAAGTACAGAAATCCTGTTACTTTTATATAAAGATTTACCACATTTTTTCATTTTTTTTTCATTTATAAGTCTGTAAATAAATTGTTGTTTTTCTTGTTAAAAGGGTTAATATAATTATAGAGTGTTTTTTGCCTAATTTACTACAGCTTTTTTTTCTTTTCGGGCCGTGTGCCTTTTTCACACGGATTTTTAAGCATATATCCTTAAATGTTTACATAAAAATTAGAATTACTGAATGGCAATTTTTTTACAGGAGATCAGGAAAAGAGGAAAAAAGACAGCTTTCAGCTGATATTAAAAATAATTATAAGATTAAGACCAGTTTTGTTAAACCAGAAGGGCCAAAGTCCCGGGATAACAAAACTAATAATAATTTTATGATACTTATTTTAATATTCGTGGAAAATTGACGGTAATATGATGCTATACATGATTATTCAGTATGGCCAAGAAGTAATAATCTAATCCAGCGGATATTAATCGGTTTCAAAGCAACACTGGAATATTCCTTACTGTCCATGCTTTTATATGTTTGTATATTACTTATAATAGCCAAATAATTTATATCTACAACAATTAACTTAGTTTTAACAAAAAATTAATGGATGTTCAAAGTAAAATTTTACACTAAAATCAGAGTATATATGTATAATGTATAATTAAACACAGGAATTAAAAGGGATAAGACAATGGCGGTAAATTGGTGTACATTCCCAATGATGATACACAAAATTTGGTTGAAACGTTTGGACACTCAACTTAATTAACCAACCAATCAAATATACCAATCAAAAAAAGTATAAATAGTTGATGAGCCAACAAATAAGAAATCGTTATTATTATACTTTGGGGACTAGTGTAATAAACAGGCCAATGTCCCTTCTCCCTCAGATATAAACAGCTGATTAGCCGCTAACAAATTGTCGTTTGGCTGCTACTTGTCTGTCATTGTATCGTTTGTCTCTTTGTCTGTCTGTCTTTCTGGTTGTCTGTCAATCTTTCTGTCTGTATATCTGTCTGTCTTTCTGGTTATCTGGCTGTCTTTCCAATATGGCTTCGAAAGCGATTAATATCCGCAGGATTATAACCGTTTTTCAGCCATTCTGAAAAATCATGTATTGCATCGTATTACAGACCAGTTTTCCACGAATATTAACTAAAAGTTCATGATATTAATACCAGTTTTGTTAACCCAGGCCTTTCTAAAATCTAAAAACTTTTTCGCAAAAAATTGTATAGTTAATCTTCCATACCCCTTGAAAAAAACTGTGTTTATGTATTTTTGCAGACAAATAAAGTCTTTATAATTTTGACCAACATAGAGAGAGTGAGAAAGATAGAAAGAGAGAGAGAGAGAGAGAGAGAAAAAAAAAGTAGAGAGACAGAGACAGTCAGACAGACATAGAGAGAGGGAGAAAGAGACAGAATGATAGACAGATAGACTGACAGAGAAATAGACATATAGTCAGAGAGAGACAGACAGACAGACAGAGACAGACAGAGACAGACAGACATAGAGAGAGAGAGAGATAGGGAGAAAGAGTAATTTATAAGATAGAAAATTAGATAAATAGGTAATCAAGGAAAAAAAGAGAGAAAAGTGAAAAGCAAAAACATGACAAACAAAAAAATTAGAGTTGCTTCTTAATTACCCACTAAAATGAGTTAATTAAATGGATGTAGAATATACGTGGATATTATGACAGGGAAAAAATTGTCCTAAATTTAGCTTGCTAACATAGAACTCGTTTATTGAGCAGCTAAAAAACTTAAAATTCTTCAAAAATAAGAGGTCTACAAAAAAACGTGGTATATCCAAATTCTATGGATCATTTTACATATACTATTTAATAAAAGCACCGACTAGCTATTTTTTTTTAAATCACAGAAGTTAGGACACATTCTTCAATAATATATCTTTTTAAAATCAAATAGACAAGCAATAATCTTACCTTTTCTTTTAAAAAGTCGAATCCCATGAAAAATAGACCAAAACCTGCCCTTATCCAATGCCTATCCATCAGTTTGCTGGTGGTTTATGAGATCTTGTTGACCACACAAAATAAAACAAAACAAAGAAATGTTCTCGTATTCCCCACCTATAAATATCTGGTGGATTAGAACCGGTTCTCATCCATACGAAAAAAACTATGTCTCACATCGTAATATATCCAGTTTTCTACGAATAAAAAAATGTACAATCATAAGATTAGAACGAGTTTTTTAGCCAGTGACTTCGGCATGATGCGAGAAATAACTATTTAATATTTATCCCTAAAGTTTTAATAATTGTTTTCACTTATTCATGACTAGTGGACTTTTTGAGCAGGCACCCCCTCCCCCCCCCCCCCCCCCCTTAATTAATAACACCCCTAAAATATAGTAAATGAAAGTCGAAGGATAAAGCTTGCGCTTCACTTCATCTAGAAAGACATGGATATTTGACTGTAAACTATACTGGTACCCAAAGTTTTATAAATACGTTCTCTTATTCGTATGCTTCAAAACTTTAGGTTTTCTCTTTTGGTCCAAACCTTACAACCAATAATATAGAAATACATGGTAACTTTGCTCATAATCATTGGGGCTGTATATCTATTCATCGCCCGTTGTCGTATCCCAATGATACATAAACCAAAAAAAAGCATAAAACATGCCCTTGAACTGAAAACCACAAAACTATTGGTTTTGCCGTTTACAAGATCCTACAGTGAAAACAAACATAACTATATAGTTCTGATTTAATAAGAGGAATACATATTTTACTACTTTGTTATATGTAAAAACTAAAAGAAAATATTTAATTTAAAAAGTTTCTCTTAATTACAGAATGACATAAACAATTACTGTCTTTCTGTCTGTTCACAGGCACTGAGGGATAAAACAATGGAGAGAAAATAAATCTTCCCCCAAAAATAGTCCATGAGAAAAATTGAACGATTTATTATTTTTTCCAGGGGACATTGGAATGTTTATTACATTAGTCCCCAAAGTTTTTATTATAACATTTTTTTATTCGTTGATTTAACAACTTTGGAGACTTATTATCAGATTTTGATTGGTTGGCTCATTATTATGAGTGTCCAAATGTTTCAACCATTAATTGTAATCTACTGAAGGTGTAGTTTTGAGGATGTATATAAATTTATCGGCCATTGTCTTACTTTGTATATTGTTTCTTTATTTAAACAACTTATACCACTATCCCTGAAGAATAATGTTTTGTAACACAAAAATGATTACATTTGAATTTTTAATTTGCCCAGAACAATTATTGTCCATAAGTGGCGCAGCAACTAAGCGCGAACAAAATTTGAGAAAAATGCGTAGATACTTTAATGTGTGTGTGGAAAATTAATGTTCCCCTCCTTTTTGTTACGGAATCAGAAAATTATCAATCAGTTTTATTTCATTTATTTTGTTTAATTTGATTTATTATTACTTGGATCTTATACTAGATTTTTATGTTTTCTAATAAAGTGAACCTTATAGAGGGCTAAACTAGAGATCTCACCCCCCCCCTTGTCCAATCCCCTCTCTTCCTACTAAATGATAGAACTGAACAATAAATAATGTTCATGTTAGCAGCCTAAATTGACGACATATTTTCCCTTGTCATAATATCCACATATGTATGCCTCGCCTCTAGAGGCATGTGGCGAAGCCACTTATGTTTTCTAAAAACACGACCAAAACAAATCTAAAAGCGAACAAAATTTTGGTAAAATTTCTACTCTTTATCTCATTTTAGAATTTCTAAACCCTTTGGGTCAAATTTTGATTAGGGCTGTATACAAAACAACATAAAATTTAAATTTTTTGATTTTATGTTTATTTTTGGTTAAATATCAACTTAACATCACCCCCTCCCTAATTGAAGTAAAAAATTCGATTAGAAATTTAAAAGCATATATTTTTGTAATTTCAATATTACTATTTTTTGTGCTTTGTCTATCGTTTGTCGCGCCAACTTGATTTTTGTTTTATAACAGAAATAATGTAATAGCCAATACTTATATAACATTTTAGTTTTGAATTTGCTATATTTAAATAATTTTTCTCACATCGTATTATAGACAACTTTCCGCGAATATTAAAAAAAAACTTTAAAACTTATAAGATTAAAACCAGTTTTGTTAGCCTTTAAAGGTTGAAGGCACTGTCAAACAAAACTGGTATTAATTTTATGAATTTTATTTCAATATTTGCGAAAAATTCACTGTAATGCGACGCTATACATGATTTTTTATTATGGCTGAAAACCGGTTCAATAAAAATATTTCATTTTTCTTTTTTTTGCCCCAATGTGCAGTGCATTTATTCTTTGCTAAATTTTAGGTCTTCCCAGTTTTATAGGAACTCTTTTTGATTGTCTTTGTTGGTTGGAGAGTGATTAGGTTTGAGATGCGCTTTCATATCATCAGGGATATATAGGGATAAGACAATGGACTTTAAATTGATATACATCCTCCATGATTATTAACAAAATACCCCTTTTTTAGATTTAAATTGAAAAGTTTTGATATTAAGAGTTTTAAACTAAAGTACCCAAATTTTAGAGCCAACAAATAAGACAATGTTGTTATAAAACTTTAAAAACCAGTGTAATTTACAGTCTAATGTTCCCTCCCTCCCTGGACATTTTCGTCATTAGAGTGACACTTTTTTCAGAGTGTTGAACAGACAAATTGAAAAAATGCAGGAAGGGAAGGGTCATTGGACGGGAATTAATCTATAAATCATACTTTTCTTCAAATTTTAACAAGCTACCACAGGCAGGGAGGGGACAATTGATCCATAGTTTTGTAAAAACTTTCTTTATATACTTTGTTTTAACTAACAGTTTACAAACTTTTTCCATTAAGCCACCCTAAAATGCAGGGGAGTGATTTTTTAACTTTCCTAGAGATGGAGGGGACATTTGAAAGAAAATTATACTGCCTACCTAATATTTATGAACATGTTTTCTTATTCGTTGACTGTAAATATTCAGGGCATTTAATATTTCTTGATTGTTTGTAAAAACTAGCAGTATCCAAACTTGTTTTATCTAAAAGGGGTAATCGCCCATTGTCTTATCCCTAAAGATCCATAATCTTTCCCTTTTGATCTAGGCAGTATCTGTGTTATTATACTCGCCAATAAGCATAGTTTTTCAGCTCTTCTCTAACTAAAAATTGCCAGAAAATTGGAGTGCCATCTAATCATATTTTAGAACTAATTTTAGAACGAAAATAATGTATGCTACAATATATTGTTTTTCTTTAGAATATATAAAATCAATACTAATTCTTTTTTTTCATTTTAGGCATTTTTAACATACTTTGAAATCGACTTTTTTAAAAAGGTAAGTTTTAACTACATATTAGTATAGTAGAGAGTGTGTGTTACTTAAAATCCCTAAAACTACTCAATGGAAGGGTCATTAAAATGGTTGCATATCGATAAAATGTCAACAATGGCCACTTTTATTTAATTTTATCTAGTCGACAGTACTAATGTCATTAGAATTCCTTCAAGTCGTTAAAATGTCAATAATGGCCACCTTTATTTAATGCATAGTATAGTCTACAGTAACTACATTATGTTAGTAGAACGTTTTCTTATTCGTTGGTTGAACAAATTTGAGAGAATTTGATTGGTTGGTTAAGTAAGTTGAGTGTTTAAACGTTTTAACCCCTAATTTTAATCTATAGAAGGGGTAATTTTGTGCATTAACATTGGGGAGGTACATCAATTAGTTAGCCATTGCTTATCCCTTTAGTTCCCTAGTCTTACAACTTTCTTTATTTTTGTAAAACTTGTCCATGTTCTTTAAAAAATACATAACATCTCGTAATGTTGGTTTTTTTGACCGTAACAAAATCACATTAAAAGATGTTTCATAAAATGTAGACATTCTTTTAAAATAGCGAAAAATCTGATTTTTTTTGCTTAAATGGATATAGAATATTCGTGGATTTTATGAAAGGGGAAAATTGTCATAAATATAGGTTGCACACATGGAATTCATTTATTGGTCAGTGGTAAAGGAAACCCCTAAAAAGAGTCGGATTTGGACGTATTTTAATGACGTCACACAAGTCACTTTCCAGCGTTTCTATCGTCATACTATAATGACAAGAGGTGCATAGATCTTTGTCAGTTCTATTATTTTTTAATTTGCTATTTTTCAAAAGCTATAATTTATCATTTTTGCTATAACACTGCGTATTTTTGAATGATTATTTCTAATGTTAAATCGCCCTATTTCAACACCTTAAGGGCTTTGAATTTAAATTTTAATGCATATATATGTATTTATATTTATATACTGTTTTAATCATTATTTAATCTGTTTTTTTTTTTGAGTAGCGAGGCACCTTTACAAGTTTTATATGTCGGTATGTATGTCTGTAACGCTCAATTGCTTTACAAATTTCTTTTAAAATTAATATTCCTCCATTTTTCCGTTTTAAACCTCTCTGGATATTTTGTCGTCAATATAGCTTGCAAATATGAACTTCATTTATTGTTCAGTTTTTTTAAATTCAGTAGGAGGGGAAGAGATGAAGAAAAGGGGGGAATGGGGTGTATCCTAATTTTAGCCAGCTCATAGCATAACTTTATTAGAGTACATGAAAATCTTGTGCAACATCCAAGTAATAATATATCATATAACATTAGTTGAAAAAAGAGGGCTTTTACATAGTTGTAATAAAACTTTTTAATCCAGTTAAATTTTGTTAAATGAATCAGCAATAACAAGTAGTCATCATGGCATTAGAACAACGTTATGTCGTTGATTGGTCAGACATAACTCTGACAGAAAGCTCTTATTATAGAAAGGCTTGGCTGGGACGATATCAATTAAGTTTATTTGAATTTTAATGGGTTTTTCATTTAGGAATTACGATTTTTTAGCTTCTTAATGAATGGAAAAAAACGAGAACAATTATGACCTAGGGTTCTAAAGGGGTAAGAACGTGTACGATAAATTGATGTAAATCCATAAAAATTATTCATAAAATTACCCCTTCTGTAGATTACAATTACTGGTTAAAACGTTTGGACACTCAACTTGTTTAACCAACCAATCAAAATTTTAAATAAAAGTCCCTAAAGTTGTTTAGCAAACGAATAATAAAACGTTATTATAAAACTGTCCAATGTCATCTCCCCTCTTCCTGATCATGAAAACATTTTCTCGTAATATTCATTCGAATCCGGTGGATAGGAACCGGTTCTCATCCATACGAAAAAACTATGTCTAGTATCGTATTATACCCAGCTTTCTACGAATATAGAAATGTACAATCATAAGATTAAAACCAGTTTTTTTAGCCCATATTGGGGACCCCTAAAAAATATTTACCCCCCTCCCCCCCAAGAAAACAGTTTGGATGAAATATTTTTTTAAGCCGAAGGCTCCAAAAAAATCCACAAAAAAACTCGAAAAATTGACTTATCGGCATACGAACAGCCCCTACTTATAGAGTAGTTGTGCTATTAAAAAGTGTAAAATAGTACTCAATTTAGGTAGATTATTTTAAGGGTACCAAAAAGACCAAAAATGTACTTAAGTTTTAAAAGTAAAAAGCTAAAAAACAAATTCCTTTAATTGGAATGAATATATATATATGGTCATTTTAAAAAATATTGTTTTATATATTTTAAGAAATAGACCCTTTAAAAATATTTGTAAAACTTTGATATAGACCCATATTTCAAATAATACTTATTGTACAGCATTAGGCTCTAAATTAGCTCATCATCGGATTTAAAAGACAGAAGAAAAAAAATACATTGCTGCTTTGTCAAACGCGTAATGATAACTAGACATTTAGTGTAGTCTTAGCCCATAAACAGGTGCAAATCATTGCGCGACTTAGTTGAGACTTTTTTTCAAGGGTCGTGCAATCAAAGAGTTGGTTATACTTTAAACTAGATTTGATATTAAAAAAATGTACTGTCTCTTTAAAAGTTTGAATTTTAAGTAATTAATGCAGTGTTCTAAGTTATATGTAAATTTAAAAAGTCTTAAATGGTGGTTTTATTATATATTTTAAGTATTTCTTATCCTTAATGTAATTTCACATGAAATTGTTTTTGTTGTGTAAAATGATCGTCAAGGACGATAAATTAATGATTGACAAAATTACCCCTTATTTACATAAATTTTGAAAACTTTACTTTCTTGCCATTAAAGATTGTACCCAAAGTTTTATAAACGTATACTCTTATTGGTTGGGATACAATCTTTGGGTACCTAATTAAATATTGAATAGTTGGTTCTCATTATAAGTGTCCAAACTTTTCAACTATTAATTTTAATAAACCAAATGAGTTATTTTGTTTATTATCTTTATTCTTTACATCAATTTGTAAACTTTGGGGGTAGTACAATTTACAGCCCATTGTCCTCTCCCTCCCAATAACAAACTCTATTGTTATTTGTCCTTTGAATAGTATAGGAATTGTAATTACTAGGTCAGCTGAATTTGAGTTTCCGATTGTGTATACAGTTTCCTTGGTGTTTCCTCATCCTATCTCAATATTTACTAATAGCTAAAAAAGCTTCAAACTTCAAAGAAAAAATTAAAATAAAAAAATTATAATTTAGATTTATTTTGGAAGTTTGAAGATTTTTTAGCTAGTAGCAAATATTGAGATAGGATGAGGAAACACCGAGGAAACTGTGTACACATTTGGAAATTCAAATTCAGCTCATCGTAATTACTAATAATATATGTTTATTCATTACAGACAATCATCAATTATAGAATGACATCGATTTTGAAAAGGATTATTTAGAAGTTTGATAATAGTTATTTCTCGCCTCATATTTTCAATAGCTTTCCACAGATATAAAAATGTACAATTATAAGATTAAACCAGTTTTTAGCCATGAGATGCCGAAGGCACGGGCTAAAAAACTGGTTTTAAACTTAGTCTTATGATTGTACATTTTATATTCCTAGAAAACTAGATATAATATAATACAGTGCTAGATAATTTTTTGTATGGATGAGAACCGGTTCTAATCCATCGAATATTAATCTTTTTTCGTTTGAATAAAAACCATGATGCCTTTTGGGTTTAGTAATCATCTTTCAACATGTAAAAAAATTGGGGTTAAAAGCTAAAAGCATGTTTAAATAAACTTATAAAATTTCTGGGAAAGATTGTAGAGTTGCTACGCTTTCAGTTTTATACCAAATTGTTACAGAAGTTAACAACACGATATAAAATGGAGAAAGAATAACCTATCTGATTGTTTTTTTTAATTTCGCTGTAGTGATGAAACATAAAGTAGTTAGGGGTATAATTTCAAATGCTCTATTCATAGATTTTCATTGATTCTCCAACCAATATAATTTTCAAGGGCGACACTTTTCAAATGTAGCGCAGAAACATCAAACTAGCTAACTTTTCCAGTATGGCTTCAAAACCGATTAATATCCATTGAATTAGAACCGGTTTTCAGCAACGCTGAAAAACCATGTATAGCATCATATTACAGACAATTTTCACAAAAAAAAGTTAAAAAAATTATAAGATTATAAATTTTCATTTTAATATCCGCGGAAAGCTGTCTATAATACGGTAAAAACAAATTTGTTATTTTAGCTAGGAATAGTTTTGGGGTTTATACCAGTGTGGCATGCAAACGTTTTTTTTTCAGATAATCAGGACACCCATCTAAAAATAAAATCGAGGGGGGGGGGTTGAGCTATTGGGGTCTATATTACAAACAATTCGCTTTAAAGAAGAAACATATCTGTGCAGAAGTTAGCGAGGTCTAATACTACAGAAATACATATGGGGAGACAGACAAACATCCTGTTACTTTTATATAGATGCATTGAAGTGGCTGAGGCGCGGCTGTGAAGCCCTAGACTTTTATTATCTCAATAAGATTTAGAATAGGAAGGGTTTTCATTGAAAAGAAAAGGAAATAAAAAGGGCTAGGTTCACAGTTGGAAAAATATTATTTCGATTACATAATTTATAAAAGGGGATACGTCCCTGGAATCTAGGGGCTCTGTATTGAAAGGGCCAGATGGGGGCTATGAAATAGCTTAAAACCATCCTAGTACTCAAGTCTGAAAATAGTTATTATAATAATTATTCGGTTATAAAAAAGTTATTGAGATCATAAACATCAACTAAAAAAATTTTATAAATATATTTTTATAATTTCCATAAAAATCACACTGTGTTTTATTTTTGAGTATGATTGCAACTTATTTGTATAAAAATGGTGTTTTTACGATTTGGGGAAAGATTAATTTATCAAACATTTTCTTATTCATGATTTTAATGAAAACATCAATTATACTAGTACCCAAACTTTTTACCTTACTATCCTATTTGTCAGCTTTTAAACTTTGGGTACTTTTATTGAATTGTGATTTATTGGTTTCAAAATAATACTTACTGTCCAATCCAACTAAAAAGATTAATTTACGACGGGGTATTTTGTTTTATCAGCATTGGGAATGTAAATAAATTTATCGTCCATTGTCTTATTCCTTAAGATTAATGGTTTTGTGCTTTTTTTTATCTCTGCTGTTTTGGGGTAACTCTCTCTCAAGTCTTAGCATTGAGTTTAAGTGTATCATTAGGTATTGAGTCGTTCTATTGTCATGCGCCTGGGTATTCAATTTAGGTGTCCATTTATTTCCGCGCATTTTTATCACAATACCTGCATATAGTGTTTAATAATTGGGATCATGGAAAGAAAACAAAGTCATTCCTAATTAGGACAGAAGTCACTGGAAATTGATCTAAGGAAGGCTACTTAAGTCCTCCATCTAACAAAATCTAACTTAAGGGAGGTGACATATGTCCTTTGACGGACAAATTCTTACATTAGGAAGGCTGCTTATGTCCTTCATCTTGCAAAACTTAGCTTTTTTGTCCTTCACATAGCAAATTCTTGCAAAATATAGCAAATTCTTACAAAACATAGCAAATTCTTGCAAAACATAGCAAATTCTTACAAAACATATGTAAGAATTTGCTATGTTTTTCAAGAATTTGCTATGTTTTGTAAGAATTTGCTATGTTTTGCAAGAATTTGCTATGTTTTGTAAGAATTTGCTATGTTTTGCAAGAATTAGCTATGTGAAGGACAGAAAAGCTAAGTTTTCCAATATTTTGCTATATGATGGACCAAAAACCAATTTCATGCAAGATTTTGCTATGTGAAGGATCAAAAAGCTAGGTTTTGTGAGGTGAAGGGAGGCTACTTATGTCCTCGATCTTGCAAAATCTTTGTTAAGGGAGGCATGTTATGCCCTTCATCTAACAAATTCTCACTTAAGGAAGGCTACTTATATCCTTCCTAGGAAGGTGACTTCTGTCCTAATTTAGGAATGACTTTGTTTTCTTTCCATGATCCAATAATTGCTGTAGAAACTATGCAAGAGGACTGATAGGGAGATTATTTTTGTTTTCCATGCCTAACCAACTTGGGGGGCTTTAACCCTGCGGGTCCTAAACCTGTCCTAAAGTAATGAACATGAACAATCTCACGAAAACTACGGGCCATCCCCCTTATTCTTGACTTATTTCAAAATAAGAATGGGGGGGGGGTATCAGAGCTCAAGTGGGTACTTTGTATGATATGCACAGATATAATTTGCATCTCAGATTTTAATAATTCAAAAATATATTATTTTCTAACACTTAACTTAGCAAAAATGGTTATTTGCAAGGTGATAAATGATCGAAAGATAAGATTTTGTCTCCAACTCTTTATATATATAAAGAACTAGCGGTTGTGGCCCTTGCATCTAGGGGCACTGTATTGTAAGGGATATAGAAGGGCAGAAAAATAGACTAAATCCCTTGTATGACCTTAATCTAAAAATATTAATTAAATAGCTTGAAACCATCATGGGAACAAGAAACAACTCAATAGGGTCTTAAGCTACAGCCAAAAAAAACTTACTACTTTAATAGATTAAAATTTGTTTTATATCTTAATTTTATAAATATTTGAGTCAGCTAAAGTAAGGAGACGCTGAAAGTCGCTCAAAAAAATTCTGAGGAGAGGAGGAGTGCGAACAAAAAAATTCCTAAAAAAGATATGAATAATCCCTTATATTTATGACGTCACATTGAGCGACTTTCAGCGTATTTCTAGAGTAAAAGTTCCTAAAATGATTGTTAAATGATCTTTTTATCTGAAAATCTAACAACTTTCTATCGTCTAATTTTCTTAAAATAAACATTTTTCAAATTTAACAAAAAAAATAAAATAGCTAAAATATAATTAAACATTCAACAAGAAGGTTGAATTAATCTACAACCCCTTTTCTTACCATCTATTTAAATATTGTTCCTCATTGTTACAGAAATCACCGTGTACGGGTTAACATCAATATGACGATTCTAGCATGTTTTAAAATATTAGGATGAAGATTAATTTATTATTCTTTTTTAAATGAACATCATACGCCCTGACCACAACGTACGTATATATGAACACTAATATTATATTTAAATCATAATAAATAATTTAGGCAGTTTCCTTATTACGCAAAAAGTACACCCTCAGGCTCCCCCCCCCCCCCCTTTTAATTAAAAATCTTTCAAATTAGTCAGACCTCTCTATCGAGAATAGCTGAAAATCTGCCTTACACTAATTTAAACCTTCCTTTTATTGCAAAACATTTGTTTAGAAATCACTTAGTCTAACGTCGTAATGAAAATGCCCTGTTTTGGGTCATTACATTTTCCTTACTTTTAACAAGAAAGTCACACAACAGACATATAAGCAGTAGGTATTTTACTTCTTTAGTTATGATTCTATTTGGGCCGAGATTCGAACCCGGCACCGCTTAAGTTTTAGGTCTATTCTATACACAGGGAAATGGGGGGTATAAACAAATTGTCAATTTGAATTGGTATGGATGTTGCTCTAATTTCTACTAGACATAGGCCACACAGAGGCACGACGGGTTGGTTTTGTTAGGTGCCTTTTCTACATTCGCTAGCTATAAACCTGCCCAGAACCTATAAAAGTACTTTTTATAGGGACTTTTGAGGGTAAAGGCACTTCCCATAAAATAGCTGTAAACCTTACCAGGACCTATAAGAAGAATCACAATAAAGGACATTTTAAACAATATCGGTTTATTCTGCAGTTAGTGAGATCCTTTGCTACAGACAGACATTAAGTTACTTTTTGTGTAAGAAAAATTGAAAATTTTTTCTTTATTTCTCCTTTTAAATTGTGCCCAAAACTAAACCAATTATTTATATACTATTACTAACAATATGTGGATTTTGGTATTTTCGGATAAGTTGAACATATAGATGTAGAATATACGTGGATATTATTACAGGAAAAAATAGTCGTCAATTTAGCTTGTAAACATGGATTATTGGTCAGTTCGTTCATTCAGTAGGAGGAGATGGGAAGGTTGGAATCGTTATTTTAGCCTGTTGCAGGTCTCACTTTATTAGAGAACATGAAAATCTGATGTAAGATCCAAGTAATAAATTGATAATATTGAATTAGATCTTTGTATGTTATGTCTTAAGAGATAAGACAATGGATGATAAATTTATATACATTCCCAATGTATGTTAAACAAAATTAGCCCTTCTCACTCATGATCACCTATTTTACATACAACTCTATTCATTATAAATTGATGCTTTGCTTGTTATAGATGTTGTCATCCTTGTTAAAAGCGAAGCTTTTCTATAATTAGGGTCGGTCCGTCCGTCCGTCCGTACGTCCGTCCATCCGAGATAGATAGCTTTTATTCGTTGATTTAGGCATATTAGAGTTGTCCTATCGATTTCAAACTTTGCATGATGATTCCTGTAGTAGTTGGGTACGATTTAGAAAGCGTAGCAACTCTATAATCATTACCAGAATGTCCGTACGTCCATTTTAAACATGTTGATTTTTCTACTTTTTTAACAATAAATTTTCAAGTGTTTTAATTATCCGTTTGATCTGAGTTTTGGTATATTGATTCCTGGGACAACAAAGAACAATATTATAAGCGAAGCAACTCTATAATCAAGTCCAAAAATGTAAGTATGTCCATTAACACTGTCCTGTTTTTAAGCAGTTTTTCAACAAATTTACCTACAATTTTGATTCGACATTTATACATTTATGTTCCGATTTTTCAGTTCAGATACTATACAAGTGTTAATGTCCGTTTGTCCTACCGTTTCAGTGCTTCGCTTTTATGGATGTTGTCATCCTTGTTATTATATGTATTGTCCGAAACTTTTGTTTAACCTAGAGAAAATTACTGCATTCTTATGTCCATAGGGGAAGTGGACTAAAAAGTTGTTTATTATTAACTTTATTAAAGTGTGCATTCAATATCAAAATATTATAAATGCTTATCTATGGGATGGAGTGGACATTAGAACGCAAATCATACTGCTCTCCAAAACATTATAAAATGTTCTCATTGAACACAGTAATAGTGTCTGACTGATTATGACGTAACAAAAAAAATTAGCCAATGAGAGGCCACTATAAATTTTACTATTGGTCAATAACGGCCTCTCATTGGCTAATTTTTTTTGTTACGTCATAATCAGTCAGACACTATTACTGTGTTCGTTCTCATTTGTAAGCTTCAAATTTTGGGGACTTAAATCTATATAGATTGGTTGGTAGAAACCAGAAGTGTTCAAATATTTTAACCAATGAATTTGATCTACAGTACAGGGTATTTTTATTTATTATAATTAAGGATGTATATTTATTTTTATCCATTATGTATTCTTTAAGATCTCATTATTAAACACCCCCTCTTACTTTTTTTTGCTATAATATGTTCCTTTTTACGAATATAAAACACTACGTGCGTACGGGGTTGTACACTTCCCCTTTATGATATGATTATAGACGAAGGTGAAAAGGGAACGTCATAGCCATAACGATTTGTGTTATATTAACCCCTTTTATCATTGTATGAATTTGAACTAATTTTAACGCTAACAATTAAAGTTAATAACATAAACCATAATAGCTTAAAACCATGCCCAGAACCAAAAGAAACATTTCTAATTTTAGACCTAAGGATCCAGTGATTTATTCAAAATAGCTTCTTAGTATATTTTAGCATTGTTCTATTAAGATTAAAAACATATAAAGTTTCCCTTTAAACATAAATTTAAGAATCATCTGTTTTTGCCTCTTTCGAAATTAGGCTAATACATTTTAAAACTAATTTTAATAAGGTTGACAAAAAAAGTAGAACAGTTTCAAGATATTTAAAGTCCCCAAAGTTTTTAAACCAAAAATGCAGAAATATAAAGCGATAAGGCAATTGCCGTAAAATTTATGTACATCCCCAATAGTGAAACACAAAATTACTTCTTCTATAGATATAAATTAGTGGTTGAAACGTTTGGACACTAAACTAAATGAACCAACCAATCAAAATTTAATAGTATCCAGGTTGGTAAGCCAACAAATAAGAAAACGTTATTATAAGACTTTGGGGACTAGTGTAAATAACAGTTCAATTTCCCCTCCCTTCCTACAACGAATGAGATAATGTGTTTTTAAAGCTTTGGGTACCAGTATGTCCCCTCCCTCCTTATTATAGAGTTGCTTGACTTTCGTGGCATTTCTAAAATGGCCTTTGATAGGTTATTTTAGGTTAAGTTAGGTTATATTGGTTTAGGTGATTGCCCTTAGTTATTTCCTCGTATTGATTTCTATTTCCTATTTTAAAAAGGGTAAAAACTTATCAGGAATTAGGGATAAAGAAAAATATTCAAAATTTGGAATTCTTAAATAAAAGTAGGAAATGTTTTACAAAGATTTAAATGGAGTAACTTTTTATATAACAAGAATGACAGCACTCATAAATACCAAGCTCACACAAAAACTAACAAATTTAATGACTTCCGAAATAACTTTTAGGGTATATCAGACACCTAGTAGACCTCGAAATATTTGCAAATTTAATAAGGGCAAATAACCACAAAGAAAATGCTTTTTAATATTATTTTGTTTAATATCTTTTTTTATACATTTGTAAAACTTAAATAAAATATACAATACAAAATGCACTCTGAATTAAGCCTCATCCATAAAATTAGCATCCCCCCCCAAAAAAAAATATTGACAGTAAAAATCAACGTAATAAAAAAATGCTACTTGCAGCTTAGTATACATTAGAATGCTATCATTATGACATGATTTTGAAAAATGAAAAGTTTTTAGGCAAAATAATTATTCTTCAGGTGTCATATCTTTTTATCCGTGAAGAAAATGTCTCTAATTTCCTTTATTTTTGCCTGCAACACCCTTTTCCTATTTTCCCATTCATCTCCCCATGCGTTTTTCCCCTTACCATATTTTTTCTGAAATTGTAGTTTTTAGCAGCGAGGAAGGGGACATTTTGCTGATTATTATACTAGTCCCAAAATATTTGAATATTTTCATCCTTATTAAAAGCGAAGCTTTTCTATAATTAGGGTCGGTCCGTCCGTCCGTACGTCCGTACGTCCGTCCGTACGTCCGTAACGGATAGCTTTTTCCGTTAATTTAGGCATGTTAGAATTGTCCTATCGATTTCAAATTTTGCATGGTGATTCCTTTAGTAATTAGGTACGATTTAGAAAGCGTAGCAACTCTATAATCATTACCAAAATGTCCGTACGTACATTTTAAACATGTTGATTTTTTTACTTTTTTAACAACAAATTTTTATGTGATCTAATCATCGGTTTGATCTGATTTTTGGTATATTGATTCCTGGGACAACAAAGTATAATGTATTAAGCGAAGCAACTTTATAATCAAGTCCTAAAAATGTAATTATGTCCATAAAAATTTTCCTGTATCAAGCAGTTTTTCAACAAATTTACTTACAATTTTGCTTTGACTCTTATAAATTTATATTATGATAATTGAGTTCTAACACTATACAAGTGTTAATGTCCGTTTGTCCTACCGTTTCAGTGCTTCGCTTTTATGGATGTTGTCATCCTTGTTAAGTTTATGATAAGAGTAAAACACTAGAGGGAGAAAGGTTTAAATAACTGTATCTCCTAGTACAACCTTTATATTGGGTCATTAAAATTCAACCAATGGTGTCGCTTATATTAACACAGTCAAGTAGCAGAAAATAATTTAGAAGGGAAGACAGAGGTCTTTGAAAAATTAAGGGAGTTAGTTTCGGTAAATACATCTATACTAGAGATCTGTTAGTTTATGTGATTTCTTAATGGAATCATTTTATTAATCGCTAACATCAGCTACTCGACTATTCATCTATATGGTTATCTATATGCTTTTGAATAATATGATATGAGATAACACGAGGCAAAGAAATTTTGGTTAAACAAGGCTGTCAACATCCGAAGTTTGCGAATATTGAATTATTAGTGACAAAAAGCCCAATCTGTCCTACTTTTGATTCCTTTGACGTCATAAAAATGAGGAGATGAGAGGAGAAGTGGGATAGAAAACCCCTAAAAAAGAGATGGATAATCCCTCATTTTTATGACGTCACAGAAATCAAAAGTATGACAGATTGGGCTTCGTCATTATTACCATATAATTTCATTTGTTTAAGTTAAATAAATGGTATTTTTAAATGTTTAGTACATTTAAGTGTCATGTGTGACGTCATAAAAATTCGTCTAATTGTCATCTCTTTGGTAGGGGTTTTCTTTCCCACTTCTCCTCTTATCTCATCATTTTTATGACGTTCCACATGACAATTTCTACTGTCCCGATATTCATATCTACCACGCAGAATAGAATATACAAAGATTAAACATTTGCCAGTGTTTTGTAAGTGACCTCTGAGCCTTACTGACCAACATACAGACATTCTATGACTTGTAGAAAAGTTGTGCGACCAAAAATATTCCTTTTCTCAATTTTCCTCACGCATATTGCCCTATAAGGCAAATATAAATTTTCGCAGTGTTTTTACAAAAAGCAGGATTAAACTCGTTTAACAACTTTTTATGAACTATCAAAGACAAAATTTCATATTCCTACAATTTGGAGAAAATTGATTTATTTCTCATTGTGATATTTAATGTTTTAAAAACTATAGTTTTTGGAAAGACTCAAAATATTAAAACATAGCTTTGATGGCTAATTCTAAAATTGTCCTATCAATTTCAAACTTAGCTTTATGATTTCTGGTACTGTTAGGTACAATTTAGAAAGCATTGCAACTCTATAATCATTTCTACACAGTCTGTATGTCCTTTTTTAACTTGATGCTTTTTTTGACAACAAATTTTTTTATGCCATATATTTATTATATGGATTTCAATTTTGAAACAATGATTTCCTGTAATATGTTAAGCTTTACTTTTATGTATGTTGTTATCCTTGTTTTTTTCTAAATTTTATCTAAAAAATATGCTCTTTTGTATTGACTCTAAAACATACATTTTCGATAGCTTATATCTAGAGGTGGGGGAGAAATTGTCGGGGAACTATAATCTAGGGAAAAATGGGGATGGATTGTCTTGCTGATGGTTAAATATCACTTCCGCGTCACTTTAGTTTCGCCAATTATTACTACAGCACTAAATGTCGCTTTGTATTAACCTCATTTAATTCTTTGAACATTATAATAAAACATTAGAGGAAGAAAGTGTTAAATAACTGTATCTCCCCATCGCAACCACCTTGTGTAACCCTTCTATTGGGTAATTGAAAATAAATCAATGGTGTCGCTTATATTAACACAGCCAAGAAGCAGAAAATAATTTAGAAGCAGACGAAAGAGGTGTTTGAAAAAGAAAGGAAGGTAGCTGTCTGTATATACATCTATACTATACATCTGTTGTTTAAACACATAACTATATCTTACTTGTCTGTCTGTCCGTCTGTAAAGTATTTTCTAGATTTTCTTAGCTTCTATTTAAGATAGACAGATGATTTTTTGTGTGAAGATTCTCCATGCAAATTTGTATCTAGTATTTGACTTATACAAAATGGTTTCTTGATTCTATATTTATTTTTTAAACCGTTCTCTTTTTTATGACCACTGAAATCTGCATTATAACTCACTTTGTCCGTTTGTCCATCTGGTTTTTTTTTATGTAATACTAGGGATGTTGTTTTGGTAATATTTCATTGAGCAATGGAATTATTATTACTTGGATCTTACACCAGATTATCATGTCCGCTAAAAAAGTGAACCTTGTAGCTGACTAAAATAGCGACCCCCTTTACCCTATCTCCTCCCCGCCTACTGGATGAACGAACTGTCCAATAAATGACAATTTTATACCTGTCAATAATCACGTATATTCTATATCCATTCTTTGGGCTGATATGAACACATTAAAATACTGGCGGAATGCATAGCCCACACATGCGGGATCCTTTTAACCAAAAATGATGAACGAGAGAAAATATATTCAGTATCTATCAATCTATCTCCTTATTGCTAGATATCTATCTATCTCTTTCTTGCTAGATATCTAGCTATCTCTTTACTTGATAGATACATATATACATTATACATATATCTATCTTGCGAGATATATATATTGCAAGCAGGGTCTAAAGGCATAAGACAATGACCGATAAATTGATGTACATCCCCAATGATGATACACAAAATTACCCCTTATGTAAATTAGAATTAGTGGTTGGAACGTTTGAACACTCAACTTAATGAAACAATCAATGAAAATTTAATGAATTCCTAAAAGTTGTTAAGCCAACCAATAAGAAAACGTTATTGTAAAACTTTGGGGTCTCTCTCTCTCTCTCTCTTTCTCTCTCTCAAAAGATTTAGATAGTTCAATAATCGGAGTCATTTTGAATAATGTACTTAAAATCGGTGTGACATCACTTTCTCTTATTACCATTTCCGAACACTTTCTAAGCAATAATATAGCTGGACTGTTCCTCCTCTGTTTTTCTATTGGTTGATTTAGAGTGTTTTTTATTTGCTAAATTAAGCAATTGTAAATATGCTCAATGGGATGTTTTTTCACAGAGAGGACAATGGGCTGTTAATTACACTGGTTCTCAAAGTCTTATGATAACGTTTTCTTATTGATTAGCTTAATAATTTTTGGAATTTCTTTTGGTTAATTCATCAAGTTGAGTTTTCAAACGTTATCCCTTTAGATCCCTGCATTTTGGTGAATTTTTAATGGTCGATTAATTAAGTTTAATCTCAAACGTTTCAACCACTATTTTCAATCTACAGAAGGGGTAATTTAGTTTAACAACATTGGGGATGTACATCAATTTATCGGCCATTATCTTATTCCCCAAGATCACTGTGTTTTTTTTAATGAAGGAGAGTTTTTTGTGCTGTTTTAATAATTTGCAATTGACAAAGTGATATATATCTAGCAGAAGTGATAGTTTAACTTTAAAATCCTCAAATTTTAAGTTTAAGATAATTCTAAACTTTAAAACCACAGAAAATGGGTCGACAAAATTTATTTTCAAGATTTGTACTGTGTGTTACTTACCAAAGATCTTAAGGTGTAAGACAAAATGGACTATAATTTGATGTACATCCACAATTGCAGAAAACAAAATTAACCCTTACATAGGTTACAATTATTGATAAAAATATTTGTACAAACAAATTAAGATTTTAAAAAAGTCTCCAATATTCTTAGATAATGAATAAAATTTGGAGGACAGTACTATTTACAGTCCAATGTCCCCTCCCTCCATGATTGAATCAAGAAGAAAATATTGAAATGATACAAATTTAAATGCACAAAACTTTGAAATAATTGTGTACAATCTAAAATTATTTTAATGGCACCTATACACGAAATATTCAATATTACAAGAATATTTATATCCAAAGGAAACATAGCTTGAATGTACAATTTTATGCAAGAAAACCAATACAATATGGTTGTATGTATGTCTAGAGGGAGAGGACATTGCGCTGTTTATTACACTAGTCCCCAAAGTATTTAATAACGTTTTCTTATTCGTTGGCTAAACAACTTTGTGTACTTTTATTGTATTTTGATTGGCTGGTTTATTAAGTTGAGTGTCTAAATGTTTCAACCACTGATTGTAATATATAGAAGGAATAATCTAGTGTATTATCATTAGGTATATACATCAATTTATCGGCCATTGTTTTATCCCTTTAGATCCCTGTAAATATAAAAAAAAACATACAGTAACCTAAAGAGAAGCTACATATATACTATTCATAAATGCATGATTTTAGTTAGTATTAATTTTAAATAAATACATTTTTGATATTTAAAATGTTTAACATTATATTTCATTTTAGGTAAGATAATTAAAAGTTGAACAAACTGCCAAAATTATAATGGTATCGAATAAGAAGAATAACGCATAGTGTTATATACACTTTTCTGCAGACAATGAAATAAGAAATTATAGTACTCATTTCTAAAATAAAGATAATAAGGGTTTTTAGTATTTTAATCTTTTTTCTCGTATTCATTTGAATCCGGTGGATAGGAACCGGTTCTCATGAATACGAAAAAACTATGTCTAGCATCGTATTATATCCAGTTTTCTACGAATATAGAAATGTACAATCATAAGATTAAAACCAGTTTTTTTAGCCGGTGCCTTCGGCACCACGGGGCTAAAAAAACTAGTTTTAATCTTATAATTGTACATTATATATCCGCGGAAAGCCGTTTATAATACGATACGAGAAATAACTATTCTTGGTTAAAACTTTGTCTTGGCTTGGCTGCTATTGAAAATATAAAGCTTTTTCGCGAAGATTCCTGTGACAAAAGAATAACTCTAAATGTGAAGGATATGGGTTTCAGAAATTTTCGCATAAAAATATTTTTTTTAATTGTGTTTCGCTACTTTGAATGTGAACATCCTTGGTTATTTTTATTTATTAGATAGTCCATGTCCCAGTAGATGAAATTAGTGATTGGGGGGGGGGGGGGGGCATTGGACTGTTTATTTCACTAGTCCCCAAAGTTTTTAAATAGCGCTTTGTTATTCGTAGGCTTAACAACTCTAGGGACTTTTATTGACTTTTTATTAATTGAGTGTCCCAACGTTTGAACCACTTATTATTCTAAAGAAGGTGTCACTTTGTTTATCATCATTGGGTATGTACATCAATTTATCGACTATTGTCTCATCCCTGGAATAAAATATCAAGTAGCATTACACACAACACAACAGCCACTCCCAACAAGTCAATTATTACAACTTCCCCACCCCCAAATAATATTTGCCCCCAAAGTGAGTGATTTTGCCCCTAAAGTGAGCAATTGTGCCCCCCAAAAGTGCCTGGAAGTTGGTTTCTTGTGGTTTTTGTTGTGTCTTCTGCTTCTCAAGAGTGTATACAATATTTTGTTCCAGGGATGGAAGGGGTTGGGCATCTTAATTAAAAAACTGTTTTTTAAATCACTTTAATGATGGGGGGGAGTGGGAGGTTTCAGCTTCACCTTGTTCAATTACATGTTCTAATTGTAAGCAAAATATTCAATATAATTTTTTGTAAATTTTCTGTTCCCTTACATTTTGATCAATTTTCCCCGTGATCTTTCACCCCCATGCTTACTAATGATTTTTCTGAAGGGGGGTGGGTGGGTAAAATAACCCCCCTCCCCTTCTTACCAAACAATAAATCAAATAATAGTGTTGTTTTCTAAAAAAGAAGACAGCTTGCTTATTATCATTGTTAGTTTAAACAATAAAACTTTGGATACGGGTAAATTTTCAATAATTCAATTAGTTTCTGTTAAACCAAGTTGCTCTTATTGTATCGACATAGAAATGTCATTATTAGAATAGTGTAACATCCGTAGAAATTAGAATGGTTGATAATAACAGCACCAATGATGATAAACAAATTTACCCCTTCTGCAGATTAAAATTAGTGTTTGAAACAAACTAATGAATAAGAAAACGTTATTACAAAACTTCTGGGACTTGTGTAATAAACAGCCCATTGTCCCCTCTCTTTTTTTCCATAAAATTTGTTCTTATAACAAATATTTAGGAAAATTTACATAAAGCAATAAAAAATCAATTTGCTTTCTTATAAATTCCAATTTAAAAGCCAATCGGAGTCTTTTATGCCTTAAAAGTAAAAACAAGTATGCAAATAAAAAAACAGCGAAGATTTTTATTGCTATCCTATTCTATAAAATAGTAAGGATTTTTTTGTCTGAAGCTTAATATCTTATTAACTAAATGGGTTCTCTATTTTAGGTAGACATAGGTCTCATGGTGGTTTTAGGCTATTTCATTTTCTGTTTTAATACTTGGAACGGTTTAAACTTTTTTTTGTAGCCCTTAAAAGCTAGAAGCACTGCCGCTAGCTTTTAGTTCAAGGTGTATGACACCTAAATAAACTATTTTGCCCAAAGCATAAAACTTGCATATCAACAGAATGCTACCAATTTCAAGATCTATGTCAGCGGTGACTACTTTTATTTTATTCTTTTGTCGACAAAATATCATTTGAGACTTTGTTTCTATCTTTAATATTGGGTATTAGCTTTATTGATAACGACTGAAATACATTATGATTTGCTTAAAGTTTTAACCTTTTTGAACTGACGAAAACATTTTGTCTTAAACTTATTTTCCTTGTTTTCTGACACTATGTAAGTCTCTATAATGTAGCTATCCGTCAAAAATTATAGTCCGACTAACCAAGGCTTTAAAAGAAAATCTTTGCTGAAAATAATTTTGGATAAATTTGTTTTTGATTGGCTATTAAATTATTTCCAATACAAAGAAAGTTAGGAATAATTTTTTATTGTAGTGCTTGAATTGAATACTAAATCATTCTATTATTCATATTATCATATGTTCTTTTCTAAAACCGCTAAAGACAATGACCGATAAATTGATTTATAAAACTCCCCAATAATGATACACAAAATTATCCCTTATGTAGATCCCTGAAATCCGCGAATGTAAATGTACATAAAATCTAAATGAATTATGATATACTAGCGGCTTTGCCCCAAGAGGTTTAATCAAACAAATTTTTCGTATTTTATATTTGAAAGAAAAATTAAAGAAAAAAAAAAAATATTTTGAGGGGGAATTTTTTTTTTTTGGGGGGGGGGGTAGTCGACCCCACTATTTTAATTTTAGTTTTAAAAAGAATTTTTTTTTTGGGGGGGGTGGTTTTTTTAGTTTTTGGAGGGGTTGGGGGTGTCCCACCCCCCAGGAAAATAGCTTAAAACCATCACAGGACCGGTAGGTATAATCCCTGAAAAGAAGAGCCCAATCGGTTCAGCGGTTACTGAGATCTTAAGCTTCAGACGGACAGACAGACGGACAGACATCGTTCTACTTTGTATTATAGATAAAAGTGGTCTTGGATGAAATTGTTTTCGAAATAAAGTTATTACAATTACATTCTGCTCATGTCGACAATAATAGTTATTTATTCCATCGTATTATATACAGCTTTCCGCGGATATTGAAATGAACACCTATTGGATTAAAACCAGTTTTGTTAGTGCCGAGGGGTCTAAGGCAAGGCCTAACAAAACTGGTATTAATTTTATAATTTTTATTTTAATATTTGTTGCAAATCGTCTGTATTACTATCCTATACATGATTTTTTAGTATGAACAATGAATCAATTAAATAAAAGTGGTTTTTGCTGACATATGACGTCAGTCACAAGAGGAATCTATACTAAAGTTAGAAAATGGATTTACAAACTGACAGACGTACACAGGGGCGTCCAAGCTTTTTATTTTGGGGGGGGTAAAAAATTTTTAGGGGGGGGGGTAATTTGTGTTTGGGGGGGGTAAAATGGCGTGCGAAGCGCGCTGCAAATTTTTTTACCCCCCCAAAATTTTTACCCCGGGGGTAAAATTTGCTTGGGGGGGGTAATTACCCCCCCAAAATTGTTTGAGGGGGTAAATACCCCCTCCTAAATTTTGAATGGGGGGGGTAAAATGAAAAAATTTTGGGGGTGCCTACGGCACCCCCAAAATCGTTTGGGGGGGGGGGGGGGGTAATCGCCCCATTACCCCCTTCCTTGGACGCCTATGGACGTACAGATATACCCATGATAGTAGTAGCTACGCTTTTTAAAAAAAAAAAAAAACCTTGGAAAACCTCTCTTGTTTAAAATACAAAAGAAATTGAACAAATAAGCTTTAAAATTACCCATTTAAAATTCTTTTTAATTTAAAATTATAATATATGAAGTAAGCTTCTTGTTACATGTGGGGTGCATTCACTGCCGCTCATGTATTACATTTGCAAATCGTCAATACTGAAAAAAATCCGTCAAACTTAAAAAATGAAAAGACAAACTAATTTTTCTTCTATACAATTCATTCATATTAATGTAAACATCAAAGTTTTTTCACTGTATAATTTCCCAAAGGCTAACTTTATCCTAAGAAATTCAATTATTCATTGTTCACTTTTAATTTATGTTTTATCATATGCTTCACATTATATGAGGCAAGAAAATTTCGACGATATAATTTACCTAAGAAAGTCTTTATATAAAGACTTTTTATAGCCGACTTATTATGTGGACAAGATCTGTACACTTTTGAACCAATAATATAGCCGGGTTGTTTAGCAAACGTTTTAATCACCTATAGTAATCTACAGAAGGGGGTAATTTTGTGTATCACCATTGGGAATTTACTTCAATTTATCGGCCTTTGTCTTATCCCTTTAGATCCCTGCAATTATAGCTTTCTGCAAATATTGAACAATATTCGGAATTAACTGCACACCGTTTTAACAAAATATCCATTTATTTGAGGCAATTAGTATAAGCTGAAATTTCTATTTAAAATTAATATAGCGCTTCATACATATATATGGATTTATTATTACTTGGATATTACACCAGATTTTCATGTTCTCTAATAAAGTGAAACTTGTAGCGGGCTAAAATAACGATCTCAAAAACTGTTATAAAATCTTTAAACTAGTTGGGTCAAACTTTTCTAATAATATTTTAAAGCTACAGAAGGGGTAATTTAATTATCATCATTAGGAATTAATATGAATTAATCATCCATTATCTTATTATGAATTGAAATCCCTGAATTTAAGTAAAATTTGATTTAGAAGCTTCGCTATAGTCTAACCATATCTTTCTTGTTTGTTAAAAAGATTTGCTGTCGAAGGTTAAATCATTTAAATTAAAAATTAAAGTTTTGAAGATAAATATTAATTTGATTTTAAAAAGTCAAAAAATCGTCGATTAGTAGCGGAGCTATTACTTAAGTTTTGAAACTTGTTTTTGGCTCAAAAATAAAAAAATGCCAAAAAATGGTACTTTGCATCTTAATTCAAAATACTTTCTTAAATATTATTTTTTTGGTAGGGGGGAGGGGGGGGGGGCATTTTTATATGGACTGTGGAGATGCTCACCTCAAAAGTAGTTAAAAAAAAATTCTCTAGACTCATAAGAGGCTTTACTGTAAAGGATAACCATATTGGCTCAGTGTGTGTTAGCGAGATCCTTCGCTACTGAGAATAACAAATCCCCATCCCCTCCCCTTCTACTGAATGAACGAACTGACCAATAAATGATATCCATGTTAGCAACCTAAATTGACGAAAATCTTTCCCCTGACATAATATCCACGTACATTCTACATCCATTATTTTACAATAGTGTTATTGGGGCTGACATATTATCGATACCATACTAAACGACAATCTCGACTAAAGTTGATAACTAATTAACAGAATGTCTATTTGTCTGTGTGTTTGTGTGTTTGTATGTTTGTACCGAAGAATCTCGCTAACCGCTGAACTGGTATGATTCACCTTAACAGGATAGCTTCTCATAGGCCTGGGAAGGTTTATAACTATGTTGGGGGAGAGTACCACAACCATCCCAAGAGAAATTACAAAAAAAAAATCAAAAAAAATTACATAAAGAAACTTAAACGCAACATTGCAAGGTATCGTAGAGACTTGAAAGCAACATAGATAGGTATTGTATTGTTTTTAAAGTGCTACTAGAGGCCTCTAGGGGCGTAGCCGCTAGTAGTTGATATAATATGAATACACAAGATTGACAGGCCAGTGCCTCTAAATTGAGAACTATAATATGTAAAATAAAATTATAATGATTCAGCTCACATTTTTGCATTTTATACTTAATAGGGCAGTCCTATAGTATGGAAGTTGATTTTATTTCAAAATCAGTATATAGCCATGGTTCTTTATGGCTAAGACAATGGCCGATAAGTTGATGTACGTATCCATTAGTGATAAGCAAAATTACCCCTCCTGTAAATAAAGATTATTTGTTGATAAGTTTGGGGTATGAAATCTACTAATCAAGTTTTTAATCCAACGAATAAGATATCGTGGTCTTAAATCTTTGGGTAACAGTGTAATTTACAGTCCAATGTTCCTCATCTCTTGTATAAAGTAGTAAGGTTTTATGTTTAGCTCACGATAAAACAACTGATTCTCTATTGAATCCTTAACTATTTGTCATAAAAATTACGGCATTAAATATTTTAAGCTATTTTTTTTTGGGGGGGGGGGGCATAGAACTCAAAGTATGCCGCAGCGAAAAACTATGCACAGGTGGATATTATACATAAAAAGGTTATGCAATCAAAGAGTTGGTTATTTATTGGGTGTTACTTTTTTAATGACCCCCCAAAAAAGAGGTGCCAACCGTTTTTAAAATAGATGAAGTATTGAAAAATAAAAAGTAAGAGAGGTTCTCTTTAATATGTGTGACCAATCCGAAATTGAGTAAAATTATCGACAATTTTCAAACTAAATTATTTTCTTTAAAAGCGTTTACAAGAACATTATGTGCATTTTTCAGGGAAGCTAGGATAGCTCAATCGCTTTAAAAATTTACTATTTATGTGTTGTTAATATATCAATATAAGATTGTAGTCACAATATCATTAGAGACCAGAGGTGGATTCTATAAAAAATTATTAAATAATTAGGGTCACTTATAGAGGAAAAATTATTTTTTGTAAAAAAAAAATCCTCCAAAATCACATAAAAATCTTATGTTAATAACCCCTTTATGTTAATTTAACTAATTTTTTTAGATTTTTTATGCGATTTTGATGGATTTTTCACAAAAATGATTTTGCCATACTAAGCGACCCTGTTTTTTTAAGTATCAACCTCAGTTTTATTCAACTTAGTCATTTTCAAAAACAGCCCTGACTACTTTTGTTTAATGCTCTATAGTCTATATAAAACACAAGTGGCGGCGCCCCTAGAAGCCTCTAGGGTCACTGAAGGTGGTATGGCCCAAAGTCGACCCCTCCCCTTTTAAAGATATGCGTGAGGGTATTTTTTTTACCCTCCCCCAAAATAGTTAAAAACCTTCCCCAGACCTTTATAAAGCTTTGATGTAAAGGAGAACCATATCGGTTCAGCAGTTAGCGAGATCATTTGCTACAGACAAAAAAGCTTACTATTTTATATGTATAATGGGATTGAAATTTAATCTTATAAGAATGGACCTAATTTTAATTTGGCTATGCCCTAGCCAACCTAACCTAAACTAAGAAGACGAAGAAAGTCGCTCAATGTGACGTCATAAAAATGAGGAATCTCTTTTTTAGGTTTTTTAAGGTTTTTTTCCACTCCTCCTCTCCTCATCCCTCATTTTTATGACGTCAGAATTTTTTAGAGTGATTTTCTTCTTCTTCTAAACTAATAAAAGAAACAAAATTTAAGCAATAAACTACAATAGAGGTTATATGTGGTCCCAAAATAAGTTTTAGTGCGAACTTTATATCCACAATTGTCTTATCCCTAAAACCCTGCTTACTACATTTATTTAAAATTGATCCTATTGGGAAAAAAATCACTTTTACTTCCTTAAAGCACTTTTGGTAGGTTGGTAGGTTTTTATCATAAATAAATGGTAGCAATTTAAATCATATTTGGTATACTACAATATAAAGTAGTAATGTTTCATGAAACATGTAGATTAAGATTCTAATAACTACTGATCTGATACAGTTCTTCATTTTAGTGAAGCTTCACGCAGGTCTTGGGATGGTTTTAAACTATTTTATTTTTAAAATTTTAGTTTAGGGATGGTTTAGGCTATTTTCGTGCATTTCCTTACCCTTTTGTATACAAAGACCAAAGATGCTAGGGCTGCTGCCACTAGTTCAATAAAACTAAAAGTGACATAATATTGATCTAAATTCTATGGTTTGTTTCAGTCGATTGTTAATATTCAAGGAATCTTATATCGCATATCTCTATAATACATGAATATTTTTATTTATTAAAGATTTATCTGATATTATTTTACCCAGAAATAAACAAGGACAATTGTGTGAATAAGCAGTTGTGTCTCTGTATATTCAGTAAAATTTTGAAAATGGCTAATACCATCATTCCACAAAATTTAGTATTTTTAGTATTCGTCTATGGCAGGTTTTTGGTTTTTTTAGGAACACAACCCTTATTTAGCCCTAGAAGATAAATAACTAACACTCCCCCCCACCAAATAAAAAATAATTTGGTAAGAAGGGCTATTCGCGAAATGGGGAAATTTGCCCATTAAACAATAATTACATTTATTGTATGATTTTATTATTACATGGTGAGAACAGGGATCTAAAGGGATAAGACAATGGTCAATAAATAGTTGTACATCCCCGATGATGATACACAAAATTACTTCTGTAGATTGCAACGTTTGGACTTAGTGTACCAACCAACAAAATACAACAAAAGTCCCCAAAGTTGTAAAGCCAGCTAAGAAGAAAGCTTTATTAAAAACTTTGGGGACTAGTGTAATAAACAGCCAAATGTCACCTCCCTCCCTGGGGGGAGAAGAAGAAGGGGGTGAAAGGTTTGATAAAGGGTTGTGTATAATGGGTGGTGTATACGGGTGTGTTTGGGGGTTGGGGGTGTCGTTTGGGTGTAGAGAGGTGTGTAATAAATCTATCAATTCTCATTTTAATTTCATGCAATTTTATAGTTATCATACAGATGCGCAAAAACAATAATATTAGCAAATTTGGGTCATGTGAAGGAAACGAAGTTGCGGGTTTCGTCGTATTTTTGAATGTTAAGCTTAGGTTATGTTAAGTTAGGCTAGGTGATTTCCCCGCAGGGTTAGGCAATTGACAGGGTTGGAGCCCCCATCAGGGGCTAGAAATAGGAGAAAAGCTACTGTGAAAATACGACGAAACCCGCAACTTCGTTTCCTTCACATGACTCGCAAATTTTCTTATTAGTAAATCTTCTAATCTCATGATCTATTTTTAGTAGTGAAGCTACTATATAATTAGAAATGTCCATCTGTTATGTATGTTTGCCTGTCTAAAACAATTTTGAGAAAGGTGATTTTCTTGGCTAATATTTAAGATAGAGAACTGATTTTTTGTGAATATTCTCCATGCTATTAGTTTTTTCTAACTCTTTTTTTTATGAGTACTGGCCATCTGCTATATAAGACACTCTGTCTATATTTTTATGCCTTATTTTGTGTCAAATAACCCTTTGCTAATTTGAATTATTGCAATAATATAGAAACATATATTTTTATATCACACAATAAAGGTATAACCCATTAGATGGTTATGTAAATATGAAATTATTTTTCCTTGTTAAAACTCAAGGAGGGAGAGGGACATTGGGCTGTAAATTACACTGGTATCCAAAGTTTTACAACAGCGTTATCTTATTCGAAGTCTTATACAACTTTGGGTACTTTTAATGAATTTTCATTAATTAAGTACTGTCCAAACTTAACCAATAATATCAATCTACGGATAGGGTATTTTTCTTCATAATCATTTAAGATGTATATCAATTATTCGTCAATTGTCTTATCCCTTGAGATCAGTTGGTCTTTAAATGACACAAAATCGATATGCTGTTTTTTCGATAATATTATCAATGTCGACTATTGACAATGTCTTTAAGACTACAGTCTTATGTTGACATAAAAAAAACAGCAAAAAAACAGAAAGAGTAAACTAAGAACCATGTCATTGGCCAATTTCAACAAAAACATTTTGTTAGTATAAGTGGCCATTATTGATTTGCAGTCGACTTTTTTATTTAAGTGATATTTTGACTTCTAGAAACCTGTATCTACCATAAAAATATTATTTTAAATATGACATTATGACTATAATCTTGATTTAATGTTAGCACAAAAGTAGGCTTCTGATAGAATCACCCCTCTATATCTTAATCCTTTACTTGATATATTAGGCCTTGAGTGTTATATGTGAATTATTATTAGTGTCTTAATCAGACACATATTATTTAAATTATATAGGTAATAGTTGTGTCATATTAGATACTATGTTGGGTTCAATTTTATTTATATTATTATTATTATATTTCTAACACTTGGGGGCCTAACTCTATGGGTTAATATCCCTGTAGGCCCTTCTAAACTTTACTTAACCTAACCTAACATAAAATAATTATTAAAAATGTATTTTTTTCTCACGTAATTGCATAATAATCCATAAATGCTCAACAAACAGACAGGCAAACGAACATTGTTGACATATATAAAGTAGCAACGCATTCATTTTTTTAAAATTCCGTGTAAATCTGTGATTTTAGCGATGCTTCTATATTAAGATAATAATGCTTAATCATCTCAAAAATCATTAAATTTCAGATGAGTTAGATAATAAAATCATATAAAAAAAAACGTAGTTTAAAATCTACAGGACAATTTTAACGTACCTATATTAACCATAGAAGCTATCCATTAAGCTCAGACGGACTGACAGATCCTATTTGCAGAACTTTTGACTAGCGGAAAAGATTGAAGCAAAGAAAGCATCGTTATAGAACTGAAATAAAATAGCTGTTATTGTTGTAATTAAAAAATGTCCGAAATCGTGTAATTCATAATTAAATCTGGAAAATTACAATTTCAAGTGTCTCTAAATTATTGAAATTTTTTAAAATAAAAAGAAAATGTTTAATTATTGTAATAATTTTAAGACAGTCTGTTTAATTTTCGGGGCCTAAAATAAGTGTTCCCTTTCGGAAGCAAATAAAGTAGATATGAAAAGCACAATAACAAAAAATAAGTATGCCCCTAGAGGCCTGTAGAGGCACTTGAGGCAAGGGGGGGGGGGTAGGTTAACGACCTTCCTTTTTATATTTTAGTTTTAAAAAGAAAAAGGTAAAATAGCTTCTTTTTTGGAGGGGGGGGGGGGTGTTTTCATCCTAGGACTTCTTCTCTTGGGGTTGTAAAGATACTCTTCCCCGAAATAGTTATAAACCTCTCCAAGACCAATGTAAAGCTTCACTGTAAAGGAGAACCATATCTGTCTAGTGGTTAGCGAGATTCTTCTGTATTTTTTCAAGTTATTAATCTTCCCTATCCCCTTCCCCTAAGTTAATACATACACAATACAAAATTTGGGTATAGTCCCTTTTGTGGCAACACTCCTCATGGGGCGATTCTCCGTTTTTTCACAGTAGCTTTTCTCCTATTTCTAGCCCCTGCGGGGCCAATTGCCTAACCCTGTGGGGCAATCACCTAACCCAATATAACCTAACCTAACCTAAAATAGCCTATAGCCAAAATTTTGTACCTTTAAATTTTTGAGATTTTGAATCAACACCTTCTCCAACAAAATCTTATTATTTCAAGTTACAGGGATTGGGAAAGATATCTGGATGATTTAATCAATTTTAATTATATAGGTTTTTAGTATTAATAAAGTTAGTATGTTAGGCAATATATATCGATAAATATGCTAGACATAACCACTTTTAAACATATTTTCCCTATTTTTTTTACACAAACAAACACTTTTTCAAATCGAATAAAATTGTAGAAAACCGCTCTCTTGCTCTGTCGCTTATTACACTTAGAATGACTTTCGTAGAGAAACCGTTGCAGTTTCATAGAAAGATGTCGATCAATGGCAGGGTAGCTTATTTTATACTAATTATTACCTACTGCTGATTTGTTAGACGCGTGTTATATTGTCATTACACTTTAAAACGCGCATTTTATTACATTGAACTTTAAACATTCAGGCAAAGATCGTACTTCAATAAGCAATATAGGTATATATTACAATAGACGATAAATTAATGTACATCCCCAAAATTATACAAATAACGAAATTGATTCGGAAAAAAAAATACTAAACCTATATATGATTTTCAGCTGTCGACTGACGATGTTTTTCATCTGCCGCCAAATATTATTTTTAATTTATTTTGCATGTTGGTTATTCCATATTCCTGTTTGGCTTAATTTGTAGGACGGTTTCAGGCTATTTTTTTCTAAGATTTTGAGTAGTTAGTAGTAACAAGTTTGATGAGGTTAAGTAGAGGGAAAAGGAGATTGGTATATGGACGCTAAACTTGTAAACATTATTTTACAGTATCAGCGATAACATGATATAAATAATCTATGTGCCCCTAGCATTCATGGGAGAAAAAGAGCCTAAAACATTCCAAGAATCTAAATAAAACTTTCCTAAGAGCCCATTCTGTTCAGTGGTTAAGGATATGTTAATGGACAAATAAAAAAGCTTAATTACGTTAAATAGTATAACATTTAAACAGAGCCTCTAGATGCTAGGAGCGAGGCCACTAGATAAAATAGCTTACTATTTTAATCTAAACTGATTATTTTTTGATAGATCTACCTATCTATTTATCCAGATTAATTAATATAGGTTAGGCACCACATATTTAATAGCGAAGCTACTCTATAGCTATAAATATAAAAATCAGTAGTGGAAAAGTTTCGACACTGTAGGCTTGTACAACCCAATTAAGATTTTATAAAAGTACCCAAAGTTTTTAAGACAATGAAAAACATTTGGGTACCAGCATAATTTTTTCATGCCCCTCTCGTTCCCTGTAAAATGGTTTTAATAGTTTTACTATGTCAGATTTGAATAAATTTTGCTTCCTATGACTTTTGAATGTTGTCATTCTTGTTTTATATTTCATTAAATTTTAATTTCATTACATTTATGGAATTTTTAAGAACAAAGTCATTTTATTAGGATATCATTTATGAAATAGTTATTTATTTCATCGTATTAAAGACAGCTTTCCGCGGATATTAAAGTGAGCAATGAAAAAAAACCTCCTGAAAAGTTATAAAGATGCACTTTAAGTAATTTAGATTTTTGCCAATAAAAGAGGAAATATTGGAGTGGAAATTACACTGGTACTCAAAGTTTTATAACTAGGTTCGTTGGCTATAAACTTTGGGTACTTTAAATGAATTTTCATTGGTTGACTTAGAACTAAAATTGTCAACCAATAAATTGAATCTGTATATTGGGTAAAATTATTTATAATCATTCGGGATTTATATAAATTTATCGTCTATTGTCTTATCCCTTAAGATATCTAGATTTTTTAAAGCGAAGCTTTTCTATAATTAGGGTCGGTCCGTCTGTCCGTCCGTACGTCCGCCACAAACGGATAGCTTTTTTCACGTTAATTTAGGCATGTTAGAATTGTCCTATCGATTTCAAACTTTGCATGGTGATTCCTGTAGTAGTTAGGTACAATTTAGAAAACGTAGCAACTCTATAATCATTACAAGAATGTCCGTACGTCCATCTTAAACATGTTGATTTTTTTACTTACATTTATGTATATTCTGATTATTCAGTTCTGACACTATATAAGTGTTAATGTCCGTTTGTCCTACCGTTCCAGTGCTTCGCTTTTATGGATGTTGTCATCCTTGTTTGTCCAAGAATTATTAAGGGACGAGTGTTATGAAAATTAAATACCAAGACTAGCAAATATATGGGCGGAGGAAGTATACGCGGCTGTGTGGGTTTGTCCATTGATATCTCGGAAACTATTAAAGATATCAGTCAACCTAGATTTTGATGGAAAATCAGGGATCTTAAGGGATAAGACAATGAACTCTAAATTGATGCACACCCCCAATTACGAAAGAATTACTAAAATAAAAAAGTCCCCAAAGTTTTAAAGCCAACGAACAAGCGTTGGAGATTATAAAATGTTGGGTTTTTCTAGACCCGTTTACCAAAATAATTTTCAAGATTAATTATCCAAATTCTTTTTGGGCCTATTTTTAAACCGTTAAATTGCTCTAAGAATTTGAAACTTTTGTTCTAAAATTTGCTTGAAATCAATTATTTTCAATTTTTGTAATTCTGAGATTTTCAGTTGAAATTCAATTAAATTTTTTTCTTTCAATTTTAATTGTTTCAGTTACTTTTTTCCTGTGTTTTTCTTTTTTATCTATCTATCTATTTTTTCTTTATTATTTGTTTGAATTCATTCTTTGTATGTCCTATCTCTATTTTCTCTCTCTCTTTCTCTCTCTCTCTCTCTCTCTCTCTCTCTCTTTATTATTCTCAATAATATAAAAAGGAAGAGGGGACATTGAGCTTTTATTACTCAAGTCCCCAAAGTTTTATGATAACGTTTGTTTATTCGTTGTCTTCAACACTTTGGTTTTTTATCATAGTCTACAGCAGGGGCAATTTTGTGAATCATCATTGGGGATGTTCATCAATTTATCGGCCATTGTCCTACCCCAGCATCTCTGACACGGCGCGTATAATATAAAATTTGCGGGTTAATTATCCCATGAAAAAATCTGATATCGTAATTAGGGACAAAATAAAAAAAGGGGGTTCCATACATTCCGCTAACATGAATTATGACAAGCCGTTACTTTGTCAGCCGTAGCAATTTATCAGAAAGTGAGGGGAAATTGTGCTGTTTATTACACTAGTCCCCAAAGTTTTTTAATAACGTTTTTTAACAACTTTTTTTTAAGTTGGGTGTCCATAAGTTTCAACTACTAATTGTAATCCTCAGAAGGGGTTATTTTGTATATTATTATTAGGGATATATGTACATCAATTAATTGGCCATTGTCTTATCCCTTTAGATCACAGCATGCTATTTAATTATATAATGTTAGGAGAATGAAAATCTACTGGAAAATATGTAAAGGGATAAGGCAATGGCCGATAAATTGATGTACACCTCCAAAGAATAATAATATTTCAGTATAAGTCTCCAAGGTTGTTGAGCCAACGTATAACGTATTATAAAACTTTGGGGATTAGTGTGATAAACAGCCCAATGACGCCTCTCTCTCTGACACATTTGTGGAAGCTATAGCACACCACCCTAAAGTGCTAAAATATCCCACGGTAGTATAAGATGCCAATTAACCGCGTCAGCATAAAGATTTAATCAAAATAAGTAATTATTGTGTCGACACATCTTTGTTATCCCCTTTTTTATCGACTATATGGAATTTAATAAAGTGATTATTTCTGACTAATTATTTACATGCCAATAATTTTTTTTCTTTCGCTAATTTACTTTACTTTAAAGTTAGTATGTTTTTCAACATATTTTTAAAATATAAGACATGATTTTAGCAATCATTTTCAATTTATTTTGTCTCTTGTAGAAGTGAATCAAGCAATATTAGCTTGATATTAGGTGCATGTCCCCCCTCCCTCTCAGGGACGTCTAAGCTTTTTTTATTTTAAGGGGGATAAAATGAAGGGTTTCATAATTTGAGGAGGGGTTAAAACCTATTAACCCCCACCCTTGGACGTATATTCACCCCTCCATATGTTAAAAAAATTGAAAATAAGGAGCGGATTTTTTTCTGGCCCTAACCTTGCGGGACTAACCTACCCCCCACCCCTATTTTAACGTTATTTCAAAATAAGGTCATTGGGGTTTTATGCTCAACAAGGCTTTGTGAGAGAAAACCCGAATTATTTCTACAATAAATGTAGCTCTAACCTTGTTAGGCCCTTTTAATTTCTTTCCCTGTGGTGTTTTTCTAACCATTGTTTAACCTAACCTAACAATTAAACAAGCACTTATATACATAATTATCCTTGTTTTCTTAATATATAAGACATTGATTTAATGTACATCCCGAATGATGGTACACAAAATTACTCTTCCATAGATTACTATCAGTAGTTGAAACGTTTAGACACTCAACCTAGAGGACCTACTAATTAAAGTGCCCAAAGTTGTTGCCAACGAATAAGAAAATATTTATAAATTTTTGGGGACTAGTGTAATAAATAGCAAATTGTCCCCTCCCTCCTTGATATCCTTATACTAAAGTAACAGGATGTCTGTGTGTCTGTCTGTGTGTCTGTCTGTGTGTCTGTCTGTGTGTCTGTACCGAAGGATCTCGCTAACCGCTGAACCGATCGGGTTCTCCTTAACAGGGTAGCTTCTCATAAGTCCCGGGAAGGTTTGTAATTATTTTGGGGGAGGGTACCACCACCCTCCCAAGAGAAATGACCAAAAAAATTTAAAAAATTTAAAATAAGGTGGTATCGTACATAAAAAATTAACTTTAACAAACAACAACATTTAAAGTGCCACTAGAGGCCTCTAGGGGCGTAGCCGCTAGTTCATAAAACAGTACAAAAATGAAAACGTATAAAATTTCTGAGAATTTGAACAACTTTTGTAAAAATGGGTTTTGTAATATCTTATTATTACTACGTTTTTGTACGTAATACTTTTAAATCGCCTCTTAAGTAGCAAAGCTACTCTACTATTCAAAATGTCCGTTTGTCTGTCTGTCAGTAGAATGACTTCTGTTAAAGATAGACTGATGTTCTTTTTTTATATCCTATTAAATAAAGTAGTAAGTTTTTTTGTGTCTGTAGCATAAGATTTTGATAAGTACTGAATTGATGGAGTTCAATGTTTTATAGCAGCTTCTGGGTGGTTTTAGGCTATTGAATTAATATATTTAAGTCTAGTTTCCTACTTTCCTTACTCCTTCGAATACATTGCTCCTAGAGGCTTGCATTGCAGCCACTATACGTTCACTTAAATATTTGCTCTATTTCTGTTCAACAACCATGATTTTTTTGTGCTTCACTACTTATGGATGTTGTCATCCTTGTTTTCCTCTCCTCCCTTTCCCCTTCTTTTTTTTATCAACTTCCTAACTCACTCTCCCTATCTATCTCTCTCGCTCTCTTTAACTTTCCCTTTCTTTTCTTTCTCCTCTCACTCTCTATCTCTAATTTAAAGATCTAGTATTACACGACGCAAACTGGGAAATGATTTTTTTTAAAATAAATTTCTAAAAAATTTAGATATTAAATTTAGATATAATTGATTATTAAATTTAAAAAAAAAAAATATTATACCTATTTATTCCTGTAATCCCTGTAAAATCAACTAACATTACATGATCTAAATTCTCCCCCCCCCCCCTTACTCATGCGACCCCACCCACCCCCTTCAAAATTGGCAATACTCCCCCCGCTTGCAAATTTTAATATAAAGAAATTGTGTGTCTGCATATAAAATTTCTGCACAGTGTGCAGAAAAAGCAATCAATATTTTTTGGGTGAAAAAAATAGCAAAGAAACGAATTAAGACTATTTTAAAGTCCTTAGTACGTCGCAATTGCTAAAAGGAACCTCAATCAAGTTTAGTTCGAATGCAAAAACGATAATCTGCAAGGGGGGGGGGGGAGGTATCTACCAATGGTTGCACGGGCGTAGATACCCATTTTGTATATTTTGTGACAACGTCGTTGCACTCTTTGTTAGACGGAGAGGGGACAATGGTCTGTTTATTACACTAGTCCCCAAAGTTTTATAATAAGGTTTTCTTATTCCTTGGATTTACAACTTGAAATTTGATTGGTTGTTTCATGAAGTTGAGTGTTCAACCGTTTCAAATCCTAATTTTAATCTATAGAAGAAGTAATTTTGTGTACCATCATTGGGGATAAACATAAACTTATCGGCCATTGTCTTATCCCTTAAGATCCCCCTGACAGTGTATGCTCGCACTTGTCTGTGTACAGAACTAGAAATATAACCTTGGCTAACCACTAAGCTTGTTTTATGTTCTGTCTGTCTGTTTGTCTGTCTGTCTGTCTGCCTGATTGTCCATGTGTCTGTCTGTCTCTCTGTACGTATGTCCGTCCGTCTGTCTGTATGTATGCGTAAGTTTGAGTATGAGTAGGGTATGTCCATAGAAAAAAGTAGTTATTTTTTGCACTGTAGCTACTCTATAAGTAAGGTACGTTCGTTTGTCCAGTTAATGTTCAATTATTTGAAGCTTATTTTAAATTTTAAACCATTAATACCTTAAAATAAATTGAAAATTAAGTGATTTTTTTACAATTCCTGTGATTTACTCTAATCATTTAATTAAAAAATGCCTTTAAATATATAAAAATGTATCAAAAAAGCTGATTTTGTTCTGGACATACTGTACTATATATATGTGGGTGTGGGTGTGTGTGTGTGTGTGTGTGTGTGTGTGAGTGCGTCTGAGACAAGTCTGATTCTTGGCGAAATTATTTTGCAGCTTATTTTTTGCGATAAATTATCTATTTGCTACTACTGTCTATCTATCTATCGTATTATTATAAATCTATTTATCTTTCTATCCTTACTAGCGTCTTCGCCCATGCCATATAGGAAGAAATAAAAATTAAAAATAAAATAGCCTAAAACTCTCCTTGGAAAATTGAAAATTCAATCAGTTCAGTGGTTAGCAAGATCTTAAGGAACAAACAAAAAGAACCTTCTACTTTATATAACATGAAATGTTGCTCGCACCTAGCCTCTGGGGGAGGGCGGGTGCGATTAGGAAAATAGCCTTAAACCACCTCAAGATATTTGTAAAGATTCCCTCACAATTTCAACCAATTTCCGAGATCTTTAACCTCAGTCGACAAAAAAAAACTTACTATTTTATATTATAAGATATTATTTTTTTGTAAGACTTTAACGAAAGAATAAAAAGATATCGTGTTAAAACCACACAAATATATTTAATATTAAACAAATTGGATCAAGTCAAGCAAAGTGTGCCAATACCTTGTTTTGGCTAACTCTGCTTGTCTTAGGGGAATATTGGCACTCTCTGCTTTACTTGTCAAAATATGCTTTTTGAAAAATTGAAAACCAATTTGGACCAGCATTTTCGAGATTTTTACCCTCAGTCGACAAAAAAAACTTACTATTTTATATTATATAATTTAATTATCAAGACCTCAACGAAAGAATAAAAAAATAACGTGTTAAAACCACACAAATATCTTTAATATTAAACAAATTGGATCAAGTCAAGCAAAGTGTGCCAATACCTTGTTTTGGCTCACTCTGCTTGACTTAGGAAAATAATGGCACACTCTGCTTGACTTGATCCAGCAAATTAATAAATCTAACATTTCTAACTTATTTATAAAAATGTATCAACAGTAACACCTAACCTTTTAAAAGCGAAGCTTTTTTATAATTAGGGTCGGTCCGTCCGTCCGTAACGGATAGCTTTTTTCGTTAATTTAGGCATGTTAGAATTGTCCTAGCGATTTCAAACATGGTGATTTTTTAGTAGTTAGGTACGATTTAGAAAGCGTAGCAACTCTATAATCATTACCAGAATGTCCTTACGTCCATTTTAAACATGTCGATTTTTTTACTTTTTTAACAACAAATTTTCATGTGATCTAATTTTTGGTATATTAATTCCTGGGACAACAAAGTATAATGTTATAAGCGAAGCAACTCTATAATCAAGTCCTAAAAATGTAAGTATGTTCATAAACATTATCCTGTATCCAGCAGTTTTTCAACAAATTTACTTACAATTTTGGTTCGACTCTTATACATCTATATTTTGATTATTCAGTTCTGACACTATACAAATGTTAATGTCCGTTTGTCCTACTGTTTCAGTGCTTCGCTTTTATGGATGTTGTCATCCTTGTTTTCTATATAGTTTTTTTAATTCCTATCTAACAAACCTTTTATAAATTGAAAAAGAAACAAGGAATTTTTTTTTAAATCAGCAAAGCCTTAGAAACATCGAAAAGATAATTCAATAGTTAAAAGCTGTTAACATTAAGAAATAGTGTAGAATTTGATTAGAACAAAACTGGTGTAAATCTTATGATTTTTATTTTAATATTCGTGGAAAATTGTTTGTGATACGATGCTATATGTGATTTTTCAGCATGGCTGAGAACCGGTTCTAATCCAGTGGATATGAATCGGAATCGAAGCCATGCTGTAAAAAAATGAAACACATTCAAAAATAAGAAAGCGAAGACAGAGTAACAAACATTATTTTCGAGCAGCTTTACTACAAAAAAAATATAACAATCAAAATTCGTTTTTAATTGTAGCCTATATATATAATGTATTATGTATTGTATTATTTACTTTTTTTCAGGTTTGTTGCTAGAGGGTTTGATGCTTATACCACCTTCCTTAAAAATACACCTCCTCCAAACACTTATTTTGGATGCTTTTAGGGATTTAAAAGGACACTATGGGGTTTTGTTTTAATTAAAGAAAGGCTAACAAACTTTATTTTATCTTAAAATTATATAGGGGGTATTGGGTTAACTTTTTGAGGGCTATTTATTTGGAATGTTGGTGGTACACTCGCCCAAAATAAATAGAAACCTTCCCGTGAAGAATCTTTTCATTGAAGGAAAACCAAATCGTTAGTGGGATCTCTCGGTAAGACACACATACAGACATACTGTTAGTTACTTTTATATAAGGATTGTCAATATATATTCTCTACAATAACATACACAAAGTAAAACGTCATAGTGTCCTTTTAACAATCAAATAAATAGATCTTAGAATCAACAACACGACAAGCTGAGTGAAAAAAAGTTGTTTGGCGATAGAAAAAAAAGGTAGAAAGAGTGCCGACACTTTTTTGAACACACACAAACAAGACTGGAGAACAAAAAATGGTTTAAATCTTGATGGAAAAAAGCAACAAGCTTCTAGGGACTAAAGAGACGGTACATTTTTAAAATTTTGGTACCAAAAAAAACATCAATGAGAAAAAGGTATTTTAAAAAAGCAAAAATAGGGATATGAAAAATAAAAATTAAAAATTTTAACTTTAACTTTAAAAAATATATTTTTGCATTAATAAAAAATAACACATATCTTTACGGGAATATCTTAAAGCTTTTTGAGAAATAAATCTTATGTGGATATGCTGTTTTTTTATATTTCTGTATTTAAGTAAAGTAAAAGGAAGGAATTGACGCATTATTTTTTGGTACCAAAAAGTAGAATAGATGAAAAATGTAGCGTCTCATGTTTAGAGTGACAGAAGTTATTGAATTGTGGACATTAAGCCTCTAATTAGCTAGTAAGAACTCGAGTAAAAAACCTAACTGTTAAAAAACCATTACAAGTGGCTCAAATGTTGCTTTTTATTGACAAGACTGCTGCAAATTCAAAATATTTAACTGACTTTTCATATAAACTATAAAAAATATGAAGTCTATAACTAAAAAGTAAAAAAATTGTGAAAAAATAATAAACTTGAAATAAAAATCCATATGGCGTCGTGATACTTATCGCTGATTGGTCCAAATTACTGTATTGATTGATTGCTGAAGAAGCCCGCGAAAAAAATCAAGATGGCGGACGAAACAGCCGCCGAAATTCCCTGCTGGATATTTGGACAGCTGAAATGGGTGTCGGGAATTAATAGGAATACAACGGCAGAAGAGGTAAGAGTTTTTTTTTAAGTTGCAGCGTAGCTATCAGCTATCTTACAAGATTTGGCAGTCTGTTAGTCTATATGCATGTTTTTTTTCTGTGGATATTGTTATTCCTTCCAAGCTCTTGAGTTAAAGGCAGAGGGAAAAGAAGAAGGAAAGAGAGAGAGAGAGAGAGAGCAAGAAAGAAAGAAAGAGAGGCGAAGGGAGAAAATAGAGAGGGGAAAAGTAGGATGATAAAGAGATACAGAGAGAGAGAAAATGAGAGAGAGAGACAGACAGAAAAACAGACAGACAGATAGAGACAGACAGACAGACAGAGAGATACATAGAGAGCAAGGAACAAAAGTATTATAAGAGAGAAAGAAAGAAAAAGATATTGAATGAGAGAGACAAACAGACAGACGACAAAAACAAAGACAGATTAATTGAAAGCAGTAAATAAAAAAAAGGGGTCCTTATAAGGAAATAGTAGATATCGAGTGAAAATGATATTGTTAGAAATTAGCATACGACCTGATTATTACATGTTCCATAATATGCGTACTTTTGCGAACTGTTACGTCATATTACCAAATAAATATGCGTAAGAGTTTCCTAGAACATATACGCAAAAATACGGTTACTATCTCTCTCTCTCATATATCTTTCTATCTATCTAAATTCATTTCTCTTTATCTATTTATCTTTCTCATCATCTATAATACAAAGTAATATATGTCTGTCTGTCCGTCTATCCGTCTGAATCTCAATATCTCGGTAACCACAGAATCAATTGGATTCTACTCTGCATGGAATATAACTGTGGTGGTTTTTAAGCTATTCTTTGGGGGGCTGGGACACCCACAACTCCCCCCCAAAAAACAACAAACCCTGTCCAATTTTTTGTATTTAACTAAATTTTTTTAAGGTAACTGTATTTTTTAGGGGGGTGGGCATAGTATACTGGTTTGTTCTATTTTTACAACCAAATTTTCAATTTAAATATCCATTCTTGATACGCTTTTAGCACCCAATAGCGTAAAAGAATTACTATACACGTTCTAACAAGGACAAATACGTTCGATCCTTTGCTTAGTGTTAAAGAGAAAAAATGGTGATGGTACCCTCCCCCAAAATAAGTATAAACCTTTCCTAGCGCTATAAAAGCTTTACTGTAAAGGAGAACCACATCGGTTCATTGGTTAGCGAGATATTTAGGTACAAAGAAACAGGCAGCAGACATCCTGTTATTATTTTTTATAAAGATTAATTGATCAGAAGTTGTCCTTTTCTGATATTTGTTTGTCAGAATATTTGTCTTTGAAATTTAAATACCTCAGAATGGAGTATCATCGCTTTCGCATATTTTCATATTTGCAGTGTTTAATATTTGCAAAAAAATGTTTATTTAATAATTAGAGTAAAGCAAAAAAGTAAACACCTTGTGCTTTGGTAATGATATTGATGTAAATCCTCATATAAAAGTAACAGGATGTCGGTCTGTTTATACCCAAGGATCTCGCTAACCGGGTAACTGATATGGTTCTTCTTTACAATGAATCTTATCTTAGGTCCTGGGAAAGTTTATAACTATTTTGAAGATGGGTACCACCACCCGCCATAGAAAAGGCTCCACTAGAAAAAAATACCCAACCCCTATTTTTAATTTTTCTATTTAACACTAAAATTAAAAGTCTTTGATGTTCTACCCCCCCCCCCCCCCGCCACTTGTAATTTAAATTTGGGGGAAATGGTTTCACACCCCTAAGAACATAGTCATGCATAAAACATTTAATATACACATGTAATGTTTCCGTCAGACAGACAAACATACATTAGATTACTTTGTATACAACCAGCGGAAAGGATTTTATTTATATTTTTGTTTAGTTTAAAAAAGAAAAAGTAAAAAAATGGGGGTAAGGATACTTTTTTTACCAAAATAGTTATAAGAAGAACCATATCGGTTCAGCGGTTAGCGATATCATTCGGTACAAACAGACAGACAAACTAGTAAGAGTATATTCATCTCATTTCTTAATTGCTTAAATTTTTTGGACTTAAAACTTCTTGATTCTTGTCTTTAATAAAATAAATATTTTCATAATAAAATCGGCTCTTTTTATGTAAAACGATTATTTATCAAAAATGTCTTATTTGATGAAAGAGAAGCGGGACAAGTAATTTGAAAAACAAATAGCAAAACAAATCGTCCATGGAATCCATAATTCCAAACTCAAACCAATATCGTTTCAAACTTTTCTTAACAATATTGAAAATGGACTTGTAGACTTTCTGTTGATAATGATACGGTTCTTACAAAAATTAGATATTACATAGTACCTTGTTGTAATAGGAATCAGTATTACAAAAATCAGACTTTTTGACATACAAAAATTTATTATCAAAAAGTAAAAAAAAATCAGCATGTTTTAAATGGACGTACGGACATTCTGGTAACGATGATAAAGTTGCTACGCTTCCTAAATCGTACCTAACTATTACAGGAATCACCATGCAAAGTTTGAAATCGATAGGACAACTCTAACATGTCTAAATTAACGAAAAAAGCTATCCGTTCCAGCCGGACGTGCGGACGGCCCGACCCTAATTATAGAAAAGCTTCGCTTTTAAAAATTGGGGAATAATGAAATTAAGATGAATTACCGACCTTGACGATCTTTCTCCGGAATTCAGGGATAGGGTAATTGATGGTAAATAAATCTTCCCCCCAAATTATTGATGTGTATCAAAATTAATACTTTGATAGCATGTAGAGAGATTTTTACTTTAATTCAATATCCAGTTTGAAACCGTTTAATATCCGCTGGATTAGAATCGGTTCTCAGTCATACTGAGAAAAAAATCATGTATAGCATCGTAATAGAAATTTTCCACGAATATTAAAATAAAAATCATAAAATCAATACCCGCTTTCTGCTCACGGGACTTCGGCCATTCGGGGCTAGCAAAACTTGCTATTTTTTATTTTCATATCCGCGGAAAGCTGTCTATAATACGATGCGATAAATAACTATTGATGTTCTTTACCACCCTGATATTTTTTTACTGATTTCTAAACGATATTTTATGTTTACATAAAAGTTTTCTTTTTGTAATAAAACAAGGATGACAACATTCATAAATACCAAGTACTTTATGCATTGTTTTGAGTTATAATGTTAATGTTTTATTTTCGATTAGCAGCAAACCTCTCTTAAAATAGTTAAAAACCTTCCTAGGACCATATCGGTTCAGCGGTTAGCGAGATCCATCGTTACAAACAGATACACACACACACACACACACACACACACACACACACACACACACACACACACACACACACACACACACACACACACACACACACACACACACACACACACAAAGATCCTGTTAATTTTATAATTGTATGGCTAAAGTATAGGATATAAACTAATATACTAATGTAAAGTCTTATATTGATATAATAACAGCATAAATATTGTCATTGATTATAACAGACGGACATACCGACACAATGTATATTAGCGTAGCTACGCTACTAAAAAATGGTTGGTGGTGGCCTAATCGATACATTATAGCATATTAAAGATGACAATTTATCGATGGGATGGGGCACAGTGGGAAAAATGGATCAAATATGGAATTTTAAGAATATAATACTGATTATTTATATGTAAAATAATATAGTAACCTTTAATACCAAGTTTTTTTTAATATCACTTCATTTTAAAGTTAGTTTAAAGAAACGGTTTTCTTATTCGTTGGCCTAACAACCTTGGGGACTTTGATTAAATTTGGTTGGTTGGTTTATTAAATTGAATGTCAAAATGTTTCGCCCATTAATGTTAATTTATAGAAAAGGTAGTTTTGTGCATCATCATTGGGAATGCACATTAATTTATCGGCCATTGTCTAACAGTTTCTATAAAGCAAAGCATTTTGTAAAAGTACTATTTATGACATAGAGAGGCAGCATTTTTTATCTTACGGTGAAAAACCCGTCCTGAGCTGGATCTTTAAATCATTTTAGTGGTGAGCCAGATCGGGGTGAGCCAACTTTCCACCAATGAGAGCACAGCATTTTTTGAAATGCCGCGCTGTGATTGGCTGAAATTCGGCTCACCCCAATTTGGCTCACCACTAAAATAATTTAAAGATCCAGCTCTGCTAAATTTCACTGTGTAAAAAGAGAGAGAGAGAGAGAGAGTTATAAGGCTATGATATGATTGATTTGAAAATGTATAAAACCATTATTTATCTTGGTGCTATTAAGTTGTTAGCAAAGATATAAATATACATATACATGGCAGAAATCGATATATTATTACTTGGATGTTACACCAGATTTTCATGTACCCTGATAATGTTATACTCGCAGCTGGCTAAAATAACTATAACCCCATCCACCCCCTGTAACTTTTCCCTTTCTTTCCTACTATATAAACGAACTGACCAATAAAAGAGGTCCAAATGAGCAAGCTAAATTGACGACATATATTCCCCTGTCAATATATCCATGTATATCCTATATCCATTATTTAAAACATTAGGGGCGCAGCCGCTAGTACATACTTTAGTATGAATTTATTATTTCTTGGATCTTACATCAAATTATCATGTCTTCTAGTAAAGTGAATTTTGTAGCGGGCTAAAATAACGATCCCCTCCCCTCCTACAGGATTACCAAATTGACCAATGAATGACAGTGGAAATAGCAAACTAAATTGTTGATATAATACCAGCACTGTAGATCAACAGGGTTAGCGCACGCTGGGAATTTTATTGGTTGTCATCCATCAATATTCCTAGAGTAGGAAATATATAAAAAAAAAATATTTAAAAGGCCCAAGGAGCGATATTAAATCTCAAGAATTGTTATTTATCACATCGTATAATAGACAGCTTTCCGCGGATATAAAAATAAAAAGTTTAAGATTAAAATTTGTTTTGTTGTGATTTTTATTTTAATATTGGTGGAAAATTGTCTGTAATACATGATTTTTCAGTGAGAAATCATCCACTATATTTCTGCAAGTTGTAGAAACGGCAACGTCTCAAGAAAAATCTTAGTAAAATTTGGTAGCTAAATTAGACATCATTTATTGGTCAGTTCGTTCATTCAGTAGCAGGGGAGGGGATGGGGGATTGTAATTTTAGCCAGCTACAAGTTTCACTTTATTAGAGAATATAAAAATTTATTGTAATATCTAAGCTATGACGAATCCATTTAGGCAATGGTATGATTTTAAAAAAATAGAAGGTCAACAGTCTTTCATCAAGAGAACACTTTTCACTATTGCCATAGAATCAACATAATTAATTTATTATTACTTGGATCTTACACCAGAATATCATGTAATCTAATAAAGTTAAACTTATAACGGGCTAAAATAACAATCATCCCATCCCCCTTCCCTTTTCCCCATCTCCTCCCCTGGATTAAAGAACTGACCAATAAATGTTAATGGAAATATGAACCTAAATCGACAACAATTTTCCCATGTAACATTATTCACGTAAATTTTACATTCAAAAGGATAGAAATATTTTTAAATATATTAAATAATGGGTTGATATGAAAATCTATTGCATTCTGAGCCCTGTGAGTAAATAAAAAATCGCATGTACAGTCTTTTTACAAAATTTTAAAAAATCAATTAAAAAATAATTCCGCACTGTCCTTTTTCTTGGCTTGTCATGAGTAGAACAAAATTTCTTGACCTCGCTCAGTTGGGATGTTTTTTCATTACAGTTGTAAATTTAGGTTGTTATTTCACATGTTATTTATTGGTCAGTTCGTTTATCCAGTAGGAGGGGTTGGGATGTGGCAAAGGAGCTGGAGCAATTGGATCGTTATTTTAGCCCGCAACAAGTTTCGACTTAATTAGATAATATGATAATCTGGTTAAGATCGGCTTCACTCTTATCATCTAATGCGAAGTTTCTATATAATATTGAGAACCCAATCGGTTCAGTGGATAGCAATATCTTAACGGATTATTTAAGGTTATGGCCTCTGAAGAAAAAAACTGAGCTTGCTCCATTTATTCCAAAAATCTTTAAATTGTATCGTTTCTTGACCTGGTGGTGTTTAAAATTTTCTTCATTCTCAATAAGATCTCTTAATCGGCAGGATATAATTCTCTGAGCAGGTTCTTGACTATTTATCACCATTAGTTTTGCTGCTAAGTATGACAACCCGTAAAAGTGATCAATTTTATCAATTAGATAAACCACAAAGCTCCCAAGAATAAACACCTCACATTTAGGTTTATACTCAAAAATTGCTAACTATTAAAAGGCGCATCTAAAAAAGCGCCCTGCAAGAATGCTATTGCTACATTCTTTTTCTACATCTAGATTACATGCCTCTACGTTATTTAATTTCGCACGTTTTTGAGATACACCAGTCTATGTTTGCACGCTTTTTTTATGACATACCATTTTAATTAAGCGCGTTTTTTGAGATTCACCAAGCACCCTACCATTTTTTTCACACGTCCTAACCAAAGTTTTATTGATTTTTTGTCCACAATTATCCCATATGATTTCTTTAATTAAATTTACATGGATACTTTTTTTATTTGGAGGATGGCTACTCTACAATATATATTTGATAAGTTTCATACAATAGAAATATATCTTTATTAAAACCAGGTATCTAAATGGCCGATAAATTGGTACATATCCCCAATGATGATACACAAAATTACTCCTTCTGTAGATTACAATTAGTGGTTGAAATTTTTGGACACTTAACTGAAGAAACCAACCAATCAAAGTTATTGAGCCAACGTATAAGAAAATCATTATAAAACTTTGGGGACTAGTGTAATACACCCCCCATTTTATTTCTTAGGGGTAAATTGTTGAACATACAGCCACGCCATTTGCGAGATCTTAGAGGACACACACACACAACTTGTTACTTCATTATATTGGAGCTGTTTCTGAGATATTTTGATTCTGACTAACAGACAGAAATTTGGATATTAAATTTTCTAAAAACTAAATTTACAATACTATTTTGCCAATGAAAAATATTATACTCGTTAAATTCAATTAAATTATATCATAATACTATATAAAAATTAAGCTTGACAAAATTTTCTATTAATTACTAATTATACATAATTTTATTGTTATTGTCAGGGGTGAGAGTTTGGCCCTACTTTCTCCCCTTAAAAAATCTCCTCCTTAAATTATTATTTATGTGGGGAGGACGGGGGGGGGGGGGTAGGTTAACCCTTCCAAGAGAAATGTTTTAAAGTATTTTTTATTTTATTTTAGGTTGTACGAGCATTATTTAAAGCTCTAACTGTGTCCTACGACCCTACAGAATTTGTACTCATAGAGCAGTGGAGAAAAATGGAAAGGAGGTAGGTTTTAGTCCATTTTTATAGATAGATAGATAGATAGATAGATAGATAGATAGATAGATAGATAGATAGATAGATAGATAGATAGATAGATAGATAGAAAGATAGATAGATAGATAGATAGATAGATAGATAGATAGATAGATAGATAGATAGATAGATAGATAGATAGATAGATAGATAGATAGATAGATAGATAGATAGATAGATAGATAGATAGATAGATAGATAGATAGATACATAGATACATAGATAGATAGATAAATAATAGTATATGGTAGTTGAATGATATGCCTAAAATTGAAACACATTTATGCAATATGCATTATTATCACCAGCGGAAAAGGTATTGGCATATTGGCTTCTAGTAAAATTAAGTATTATTTCATGTGATTTATTATAAGTCAGCCCTTTAATAACTATAAAGGCTACGCCCCTAGGGGCTCTTATTCGCAGGAACAGAGAGGGGCTAGAAAAAAAGCTTAAAACAATCCGAAGACTTCGATCTAAAACAAAAAAGCGTAAAACCATCACAGCAGGATAATGTAAAGCTTGCCTTAAATAGAAAACCTAATCGGATCAGTAGTTTTTGAGATCTTAAGCTTCAGACAAAAAATATTACTACTTTATATCATAGGATAGAATGTTTTTTCTTTCAAAATTAAAAGAAAAGTCATAAATGTAATATGTTAAATTAGATGTTATCTATTATTTATTCTAATTACCTATCCATTTATTATGAGAAAGGAGAGAGGAAGAGAATAAACGAGAAAGTGAGAAGAAAGATTTGAAAACACGGATGGATGGTGGGGGGGGGGGGGCAATTTATTTAAATTTACCAGATGCATACAAACTATACACCTTACTGATAAAGCATTAGTGATGCTTATTCTCCCTCCCCCCCCCCCACCCACCCCTCTCCACCATATATATGCAATATTCAGGGATTTTAAGGGATAAGACAATGATGATAAACTAAATTGCCCCTTTTGTCGATTAAAATTAAAAATTTAATAGTGCACATCAAAAAGAACTAATTAAAGAAGATGATTAAAATTCCTCCACAGATTATGACGTCATACGATAGAATATCCAATGAGAGGCCAGTATATAATGTAATGATAATTGACCAATGGTAAAATTTATGCTGGCCTCTCATTGGTTATTCTATCGTATGACGTCATTATCTGTGGAGGGACTCATCTTCTTTAATTAGTTGTTTTTAATGTGCACTATTCAATTCTTAATTTTTTTTATTTCCCAATTACAAGTACCCAATGTTTTAACAAAAAAGGGAAATTGTTTATCAAACTTTGGGTACCAGTATAATATAAATATACAGTCCAATGTCTCTTCCTTGCTGAATAATATAGCATATTCATATTTTAAAAATAAAGGCTTTCCAAGCTAGCATCAATATTATTGGCCAAGTTATATAACTAATGGACGAACACGTTTATAAATTTTGTGAAAAATAATCGTTTTTTTAAATCGACATTGAAATTTTAAGTCATCGTAATGCTTCAAATTTGCTTATAGGGAAGCTGCAATAATCTATATATTATTACTTGGATGTTGCACCAGCTCTTCATGACTAATAAAGTAAAGATTGCAGCTGGCTAAAATAACGATACCCTCTATCTACTCCATTTACCCCATCCCCTCCCCTCCTACTTGATGAACACGAACTGACCAATAAATGAGGTTCATTTTAGCAAGCTTAATTGATGACAGATTTTCCCCTTGTCAATATATCCACGTATATCCTATAACCACTGCTGCAATGCAATCTCATTTGAACATTACATTGGTCTTAGTAAGCATTATAAAGATGCAGAATTAGTTCTAGGGATGTGGGCATAGGTTAATAGCCTAAAACATATCCATAACCAATATGAAGGCCTTTAGCAAAACTGCCGTTTACGAGATCTTATAGCAAACACCCTCAGCTACTTTAGTATTATCGTAGTTTGACAAACCAACTTTTTGAGAGAAAAAAAAGATATAGATTTTTTAGGTTAAGTAATGAACTAATCAACCAAAAGTCACCCGAGGGGCAAAGATGAAGAAAGTCCCTCAAAAAATCAGCATGTTACGTCATAAAAACGAGGGATTATCCATCTCTTTTTTCGGGGTTTTCTTTCCCACTCCTCCTCTCCTCATCCCTCATTTTTATGACGTCATTGAGGGACTTTTTTCGTCTTTTGAGGGGCTTTCAATTACGTTTAAATAACTAAATAGTTTAATCGCCCAAAACAGTATCAAATAAGAAGTCTTTAAGAAATTCCTTATCCCTTTAGTTGATAAAATCCAAGTAAACGCATAGAATATATAATGTACAAAATTATGCTACCAGAGTTAGGTTTTAATAATAGAGTAGTGTAAAAAGTAAGAAGCGAAAAAAGTTCCAGGAAAATAAATTCTTGTTGAAATTTTAGGGATAAATTTATTATGGAAGGGGTGGGGGGGATAAAATCTAAAGTATTTCCAAATATTTGGGTAGTGGTAAACTCCTTTAAACCCCCCCCCCCCAGACGCCCTTTGGAGTTGCTTATTCGGGTCTAAATTCTGTCTGTATCTTCTTGCAAGAATTTTTTTATTAAATATCAAATTTCTCTCAGTAAGGATATTTGTACTCTGAATTACAACTTATATGTACCTAATACATGACATGTAGTAGTCTATTTTATAATAATTCTAATATGAAATATTGTTTAAAGGGGTAACTATAAGCTAGTATTTCTATTTCAAATGTATTTTGGGTCAGCTGAATTTGAGTTTTCGATTGTGTACATAGTTACTATCTCAATATTTACTACTAGCTAAAAAAGCTTCAAACTTTCAAAATCGCTTTTCCCTTTGACCATAGTAACTGAAAATAGGTTTTCCAATATTTGGGTTATCTGCTGTACAACTTCGGAAATTAGAGAAGAAATAGGCAATCAATTTTCAGTTGATCGTATTTGGAGATTTTTTCTTTTATGTCATATAAATAACAGAGATTCATAACTAGAAAAGGTAAATTATTTTTATATTAGCTCCTCCGCTCCTAGAGGCCTCATGGGCACTTGGGGGGGAGGGGGTGGCGGTATAAGGGTATAAGGGTGTCGACACCTTCCCCCATTTTCAATTTAAGTTTTAAAAAGAAAAGAAAAATGTTTTTGTTTTTTTTTGGGGGGGGGGGGGTGATGTATTTTTTTTTCTCTTTCTCCAAAATAGTTATAAACCTTCCTAGGACCAATGAGAAGCTACATGGTAAAGGAGAACCATATCGTTTCAGCGGTTACAAGATCCTTCTGAACAGACAGAAAAACTTCCTGTTACTTTTATATAGGGATACATAGCAAATTACTTTCAACTTAATTTAAATCATTTCATATTTTGAGATTTTTAAAAGAAAGTTTTTTTTCAGTCATATATAACAAACTTAGAAAATTTACATGGTAATTTTAACCCCCCTAAAACACTCTAGAGGCTCTAAATGTGCTCTAAATGAATAACGGGGAACTATTTAAATCTTATGATAAGATATGCAGGGATATAAAGGGATAAGACAATGGCAGCTTAATGATACACAAAATTTCCCCTTTGTTTATTAGTTGAAATGTTTGGACACTAAACTTAACTATCCAACCAATCAAAATTTAATAGAAGTCCTCAAAGTTGTTAAGCCAACGAATAAGAAAAGGTTATTATGAAACTTTGGGGACTATTGTAATAAACAGCCTAATGCCCTCTACCTTCCTGTAAGATATGACTAGGGAGATAGGTTTAGTTCAATGAAGGAAAAATTTATCTTCCTCCAATTTAACTCCTGGGATTAGATATGAAACGGTTAGGTTTATGGGGGAAAAAATTCCCAATAACAAGATATGGCATGGGAAGAAGGGTTTAGTCAATGCAGGACAAATTTATCTTTCCTCCCAATTTAAATTCTAGGATGATATAAAACCAAGGTGGCATAGCTTGTTTAATTGAAGACAAATTAAACTTTCCCAAAATATGAATAATAGCATAAGTTATAACCATGGAGGAAGGGTTTGGTCAATAGGAGGCAAATTTAATTATCCCTGATTTAATAAATAAATCAGACATACACATACACACATTCACACATAAACACACACAAACACAACTTACTTCCATACTGCATATGTATGTGTGTGTGTGTGTGTGTGCGTGAAGAAATTGGCAGTTCACATCCGATTGGCCAAAATAATATTTAAAATGGATATTTAAATTCAATACAGAGCTCTATCATATCTCCTCGCATAGATAGATAATTTGATGGCTAGATAGATAATCTCATGGCATGATAGATAGATAGATGATGGGTTTATGGCCTTTGATATCATGAAATACGTTTATCCCAAATGTTTAAAACCTGGAGGATTTGTAAAATTATGTAAAAAATATTTTTTTATCAGTTGATTTATTAAAGCAGAGCAGGAGTTTTTTTTATAGATGGATTTTTTATCTCAATGAGGCTTTCCAAGACATAATTTTACTTACACATTACTTGCTCTCAGCCATAGTAAAAAATCATGTATTGCATCGTATTACAGAAAATTTTATACGAATATTAAAATGATAAGATTAAATCCAGTTTAGTTAGACCTGATCGGTCAAAGCCTCAGGTTAACAAAAATGGTATAAATTTTTTTTTATCTGAATATTCGTTGAAAATTGTCTGTTATTTAAATCCTTATATATATAAGTAACCGTATGTGAGTTTGAATCTGCACTGAAGGATCTTGCTTACCGCTGAACCGATATAGTTCTCCTATAAAATGTAGTTTTTCGTATGTCCTGGGAAGGTTTATAACCTTTATAAGGGGGAAAAGGGATTTTACTTTTTCTTTTAAAACTAAAATAAAAATGGCGGATCGAATTAACCTCCACCGCCCTAAGTGCCCCTAGAGGCCTCTAAATATATCACGTTAAGATAAGATTAATCTTTGTGTATTGACCTATCTCTGTATCCTGTAATAGAGATGCAATAATAAAATTATCCATAGACTATTGAAAGAGAGGTGAAGTATTTATCTCCTTTAGAAAGTTTTTTATCGCCATTATTCAGATAAAGGGACACTAGGATTTTTTACCCTAAATATACTAATAGCAACTACACCCCCTAGAGGCCGCTAGGGGCACCTGAAATTGGGAAGGAAGTCCCCCCCCCCCCCTCCATATATTTGCAATTTTAGTTTTAAAAAGAAAAAGTAAAAAAAATTTGATCAAATTTATAGGGGCGATTTATCTTACGAAGGTGCTGGCACCCGCTCTTAAAATAATTATAAACCTTCCCTGGACCTATGAGAAACTATATTGTAAAGAAGAACAATGTCGGGCCAGCAGTTAGTGAGATCCTTTGGTACAAACAGACAGACAAAAAATGACTTTTGGCTACCACCCTAGAGTCCTCCTTGGGCACTTTGGAAAGAAATTTTAGTATCAGAAAGGAAATTTTTATTTTTAAATTTTGTTAGGGGTCATATTTTTCTTGGGCCGATTTTTTAGCCCGTGCCTTCGGCATCTCGGGGCTAAAAAAACTAGTTTTAATCTTAAAATTATACATTTCATATCCGCGGATTGCTGTTTATAATACGTTGTGAGTAATAACTATACTTTAATGTAATTTACCTATTCATTTTTGTTTCTGTGGAAAGCCTTGTAAATAATGAAAAACATGAATTTTCTTCACGGTGTAGTACCTATCGCTTTATCCTTGCTTATCTAAACGCAGATATAAGTGTAAGTTTTATTATTGCAAAACCAATTTTAAAATGTCAGCGCCCAATGTCAAGATGTTAAAGAGAAAATATATGTATAGAAAGATGGATGGATAGATGAATAGATGGATAGATAGGTCGATAGAAAGATGGATATATAGATAAATAGATGGACACCCAGATGGATTAGATAAACAGATGAATTGATGGATGAATTTGAGTATATAGTTTGATAGATAGATATTTGATGGATATTAGAAAAAAATATATGGATAGAGAGATGGATGGATATATAAATAGATAATCACCCAGATGGATAGACATATGAATTGATAGACAAGTTGATAGATAAATAGGTAGATTTATAGATAGATATATCGATATGTTGTTAGATATATAGATCAATGTTAAAAAAAAACATAGATAGATTGATAAACAGATAGATAGACAAGAAAGATAAATATAATATATAATAAGATATATAGATGGATAGATAATTTGATAGAAAAACAGGTAAATAGAGGAATATAAGAATAGATAGATTATTCGATTGACAGATAGATAGAAAATAGGAGGATAGATAGAAGATAACTGTATAGACAGATTGAATAGATTTGTAGGAAATATGCTAAGCGAAATTTCCACTCAACAATTGAAAATTGAAGAAACAAGGATGACAACATCCATAAGTAGCGAAGCACAAAAAATTGTGGATGGGAATACGTAGAAGTAGATTTAAAGTGTATTTATTAAAATCAAGAATAGATTTATAGGAGAAAATAAACACGAAACCTTGTTTTATTTTGTATGATGAAGACGGTTACAGTAAATTACATACTAGATGCACATAACGGTGGGAAAAAATATTTTGAAACTGTTAATGCAAAAAAATTTTAAAATTGGACCAAAAATACCAAAGATATGGGCAAATATGTCAAACATATAAAAATAGCCAAAAACCTGCTAAAAGGCAGTTTGGCCGCCATTGTTTCTTTTCTTAAAACGTCAGAAATTTAATTTTAATATCTTTAAATGACAAATTTATGAAAATTGGACCATAAACACCAAAGATATGGGTAAAATGGTGAAAAATATAAAAATAGCCAAAAACCTGCAAAAAGGCAGTCTGACTGTCATTATTGTTTTCTTCAAACGACAGGAAATTTAATTTTGATATCTTTAACTGAAAAAAATTCGAAAATCGGACTATAAACACCAAAGATATGGGGGAAAATGTGAAAAATATAAAAATAGCTAAAAACCTGCAAAAAGGCAGTCTGACCGTCATTGTTGTTTTCTTCAAATGACGGGAAATTTAATTTTGATATCTTTAACTAAAAAAATTTTGAAAATCGTACCATAAATACCAAAGATATGGGGAAAATTTGGAAAATATAAAAAAAAAACCTAAAACCTGCTAAATAGCAGTCCGACCGCCATTGATGTTTTATAGTTAATTGTGCTCCTTATTGATGGGAATGTTGTCAAAAAATTTCACCTCTCTATCTTTTATAGGAGCCGAGAAAATCACGTTTCCCCCAATTCATTAATTACGGACGGACGGACAGACGGACGGACGGACGGACAGACGGACAGACGGACGGACATTGTGAATTATAGAGTAGCTTCGCTACTAAAAAACCAAGAAATCCATATAAGTACAATACTTAATATGTTATGTAATATTCATAAAAACAAGGATGACAGTATACACCAAAGCAATTTAATTAGAGGTTAGCAAGATCCTTCAGTACAAACATACAAACACACAGACAGACTAACAAACAGACAGGCATCATGTTACTTTCTTATAAGGACGATTACTAGGACATTAAGGTACAATGTTAAATACATTGGATCTACTGCAGTTCACGGTAAAATATTGCTGGGTAAGCAATATTTCTAAAAATCTATGAATTTTAAAGGCTGCTAGCTGCCAAATGGCTGAACGCCATGCTCGCACATTGTTTTAAGCGGCAAAAGAAGGCCTATAAATAATCTGGAATAGCCAAGATCCAATTATGCACAGGGAAAGCTTCACTGAAGAAAAAACGCGTAAAATAGGTCTTTTTCGTGCATTTCTCTGCACTGCGAGATATATATGCATTATTGATTTATGGCTATTCCAGATTATTTGTAGGCCTTTTTATGCCGCTTAAAACAATGTGCGAGCATGGTCTGTTCGTTCAGCCGTTTGGCAGCTAGCAGCCTTTAAAATTCATAGGTTTATGGAAATATTGCTTACCAGCAATATTTTACCGTGAACTGCAGTAGATCCAATACATTTTTGTTTTGTTTTTAGGTTGAACAATTCACGAAGAATTTTAAAAGTGTGGGAAGCTTGGGGAGAAGATAAATCTGAGGTAATTTATTTATTCAATACAATAGATAGATAGATACTAAGATATACAATTTTTGTTGTTTTTGGATTGCGTTTTAAAAGTTAAAGGAAGGGGGTGGTGGAAGGTTACTGATAATATAGGAGTTAAAAAGCTTTAAAAATATCTTTATATAGGGGGGGGGGGGTGGGGGGAGGTTAAGTCATAGATATTTTTAAAACATCTTAGGGGTTACCTACAGAAGCCACATCATTTTATGGGGGCTTGTACTAGCACCTTTATCACCCAACTTTTAAGCCTATAATAGCAGAATAAATATAGTTACAGAAAGTACGGACAGAAAAACAGATGAATAAGACAGACAGTCAGATAGACAAGATAGCAAATCGATAAGATAGATAAAGAGATGAATAAATAGAGAAAAACATAAAAAAATGTTGATATAAGTTTAGATAAATAAATATATAGAACAAGGATGACAACATCAATAAAAGCGAAGCTCTGAAACGGTAGGACAAATGAACATTAACACTTGTAAAGTGTGAGAACTATAAATGTATAAAAGTTGAAACAAAACTGTAGGTAAATTTGTTGAAAACTGCTTAAATGTAGGATACTGTTTACGGACATGCTTACATGTTTAGAGCTTGCTTATAGAGATACTTCGCTTATAACAGTGTAAGGAATCAGTATTCCAAAAATCAGATCGGTTAATTTTATCACATATAAATTTGTTCTTTAAAAAGTTAAAAATCAACGAAATTAAATTTGCGAAAAGATCTAACTATCCGTGACGTACGGACGTACGAACGTTCCGACCCTAATAATAGAAAAGCTTCGCCTTTAAAAATACATAAAATGATATTACTGTTAAGTTGATATCATTTGAAAAGTAATTATTTAAATGACCTATCCTTAAGATTACAAGGTCTTTGAAACATTTTAAAAATACAAAATGCTACTATTTAAATAAAATGCTTTTTTGAAGCATTTAAATATTACCTAACAAGGATGATAATATCAAATTATAGAAATAAGAAAAATCATCAAACCATCATAAATGTTGAGATTCAATTCCTTCTCGTTCCTTCTTAAGCATAAAATGAATTTGAAAATTTTCAACATAAACTTTAATATCCTTATCAGGATGTTGATTTTATATGTCGTCTTTATGACAGGTGAAGATTTTATGAATATATTTCTTAAATTATGTATATAAAAAAATATTGTACGGTAATATCAAATTAATTTAAAAATAATTTATTTTTTTTGTTTTTTTTGTACCAGAATCATCCCTGCAATGAAAGAAGAAAAAATTTTTTTTTGTTTTACATAGCAGACTAAATGTATTATGATAACATACAACGTCTCTTTGTGAGTTCATATTTATAATACCTATTGATTTTTATAAATGAATTAATGAAAAAATATTTGTTTGAAATTTGACTAAATGTCATATTGTATAATTTACTTAACCCTTAACAGTCGGGCAAACCTGTCGCATAACTCTTTTTTTAATTTGAATCCCCAAAAAGCTTGGGCGTCTTTGATTTTTATCCTTATATAACAGTAACATGATGTCTATTTATCTCAAAGGATCTCGCTAACTGCTAGACAGATATGGTTTTTCTTTACATTAAAGCTTTATATATGTCCTGGCCATGTTTATAACTATTTTGGGAAAGGGTACCTCCACAATATAAAAATTGCTCCTAACAAAAAATAACCCTCTAAAATTTTTGAAAAACTATGATCTTAAGTGTAGTTGCGACTCTCCACCCACCCCCCCCCCCTCCCTCCCCTTCCTATCCCCAAGTGTCCCTAGAGACTTTAAGGGTACGTAGCCGCTAGTCCTTATATGGAAATAACGGGATGTATGTATATCTGTCTCTAGCAAAGGAACTCGTTATCCGCTGAACAGATGTGGTCCTTGTTTTTTTTGTAAAACTTAAATTAAAAAATAGAGGGGATTAAATTCTAGTGCCCATAATGATTGCTGGGGGCGTAGCGTTTTTAGCATGGCAAGCATCGTTTTAGAATTAAAAAGAAAATAAATGTTTCAGTTAATAACAACCCAACAAATGATGTCTATAGCAATTTGATCAGCTGATTGGTTTTAATACTAGATGTTTTTTTAAGTAGCGCAGCTACTCTAAATCTAGGAAATAAATCTAATTTAGCTTAGAATTTACTTTTAGGTGTTTTAAACGTTGTAAATTGAAGATTTTATTTTGTTAATTAACATTTTACAACAATACCCTCTATAAACTGTGAGGAAGTTTGATAAAATTACGTTTATTTTGCAAGCTTTTTTGAAAATACTTCATTATTTTTATAATTCTGACAAAATAGAATTTCTGTTTAAGTAAATAACATGGCCACAAAAAGGTTTAAGCAGTTATTGAAATATTTTATTACTATTCTTGCTAATTAAATAGTCGTTAACTATGTTTAATTTGCATTTTTTTAAAGACAAGAAAAATATCCTACTTAAATGCTACTTTTATGAAGTTATCTTAAACCTTTTCCAAAAGTTTGTTTTATAAAAATATTTTATTTTCCATTGATTTTATTGATTATATAGGTTAAAAATATCAAAAGTATTTTTTAAAGGCTATAGATTAATTTTGATTAATTCCGATTTTTAATTTTTTTCAAATCTGAAAGAATATGCCTGTCTTTTTAAAGAATAGATTATATAAAAAAACTAAATTAAACATATTTAGGCTATCAAAAAGTTAAAAATATTTTTTTTTTACTATTAAATCACTAATTTTTAAAATCATTAGATTTTAAGCTTATTTTGCATGGAAACACACTTTTTCAGTCATTTCTTCTCAACAATGGATCTTAAATGATTATTACTGAAAACTTTTATGAAAATGTTATTAACCAAAACTCCAAATAAAGGAAATAATTGCCGTTTGCGAAAATTTGTGCAAAAAGTTGCCAATATCTCGTTAGAAGGGACTTAATGGATTTTAATTTTAACTGCTTACGACTTAGTGGACTATAAACTATTAGAAAATTATCACTTCAAGGTGGAATTTAAAGGGTCAACTTTTTTTCTTTTAAAATTCGCAGTGACTAGTTTTTATTATAGGGATAATTTGCATATTATTTAAACCATAGGCCTAATAGATAACCAATAAGGACAATAATTGTTGTGATTTGAGGGCTTTTAAATTTGAAACCAACGGCCTTAAATACAGATTTAATTTTAGAGATGTCACGCTTTTCAAAATCGGATCAGTTATATTATAGAAATATAGTTATTTCTCGCATCGTATTATAAACAGTTTTCCGCGGATGTAAAATGTACAATTATAAGATTAAAACCAGTTTATTTAGCCCCGAGATGCTGAAGGAACTGGCTAAAAACTAGTTTTGTTCTTGTGATTGTACATTTTTATATTCGTAAAAAACTGAAATGCTATACATATTTTTTGTCGTATGGCTGAGAACCGGTTCTAATCCACCGCATAATAATCGGTTTCGAATGAATACGAAAAAATCCATTATTTTAGAACTCTTATAATTAAAGTAAATAACTATTATTGTAGAGATGCCATGCATTTAAAAATCAGATCAATTTCAGCTCTGAAGGACAGCAATTATTATGATTTTAGAAGTCTAAGAATTTCTTAATTGCAAATTTGCAAACATAAATTGCAATCCTTTATTTTTTACCCTTGACCCCCTCACCCCCCCCCCCTAACCCTCCACCCGTTCTTGGTCCTAACTTTTCGGCCACTGAAATTGTCATTAACTATATCAGCATAATACTGTGAATTTTAGATATACTAAATAACTTAAAATAAAAGATTGGGGGGGGGGGGGGCTATTTTATTCCTCCCTTAAAATTAAAGGAATATTCCTTTAGATTTCACACAGAAATTCTGAAAATTGTCTATTTATATTTTTCCCTTCTATAATTCTCAGTATAAATGTATTTCTTTTGAAAATAAGGATATTTAAAGGGGAAAGTAAATAGCAAAGAAAAATTTTAAAAGAACCTTATGGTATTTAATTGTTAAAAAAATGATTTTTGGCATATTTTTACGTTTTGTTATTTGTAAAAAATCGTTACATTGAAGATGATTAAAGTTCCTCCACAGATTATTACGATAGAATATCCAATGAGAGGCCAGTATACACTGTAATTGACCAATGGTAAATTTATGCTGGCCTCTAATTGGTTATTTTATCGTATGATTATAATCTGTGGAGTAAGCTATAAAAATTGGAAAGAATTTTAATGAATATAATAGATTTGAAATCTTCATAAAATTTTAAGGATTTTTTATAAAATTCGTTTTTTATATAATTCATTATTTAAAAGCGCAAATCCAATTTAAGTTTATCAATTTTGACCAATAGGATAGGTGGATTGGAAACTACCTGCGCTCTAATTGGTTGAATGATGTACGTCACTTAAGCTTCTCCAATCAGGGCGCAGATAGTTTTCAATCCACCAATCACAGATGTCAAAATTATTTAACTTAATTTGTATTTGCGCTTATAGATAAAGAATTATACAAAAAACGAATTTTATAAAAATTCCTTAAAATTTTATGCAGATTTCAAATCTATTATATTCATTAAAATCCTTTCCAATTTTTATAGCTTACTGTGGAGGGGCTTTAGTCATCTTCCGTTTCATTGATGTTAAAATGAAAAGAAAACACCGGTGTCCTGGATAGAAAACAGGTTTTTTTTGACATACGTCTCACAAGACCTATGTAGTCATGACCGGGAGACAATGACGGTTCAGTACATGACTTTCGTTAAATCACAGCTGATCATTTTTGAGGATTTTTTTGAAAATTACTTTTTTATCCAAAATTTCATAGTTTTTCCAAAAAAATCTCAATTTTCTCACATTTGCTGCTTAGTTAGCCTAAATTTACGCAAGAAAAGTATAATAAGTAACAGCTGTACTGAAGATTGTGCTATCACCTATAACAAGATCTTTCAGAATCAATGGAATAAGATTTGTAGTCTAGAAATTGAGTAAGAGTTAATGTTCAACAATAAATTTGCACGTCAGAACTGCTTCTAGCCTCCATAGGCTTTCACCTGAGATCGGTTTTTAATAAATGCCGCGTTTTTTCGACAATTTTTTAGACATTGATTGATTGAACGAAGACGATGGGAGAGTATACAACATAAGAATTCAAAATTTTTAAATTATTATTATAGCCATTTGTATAATGTCTAATACAACTTAAATCCATTTTCGCTGCATATTTATATTATTAGATATTATACAAATGGCTAAAATGATAACTTTAAAGTTTTGATTTCTTAATTTGTATACTCTGTTAAAATCGTACGGGGCATTGATCTTCAAGATGAAATAAGGTTTAAAATAGAGTATACAACTTAAGGATTCAAAATTTTAAAATTATTATTTTGGCCATTTGTATAATGTCTAATATGCAGATCTAAAAAGATGCATTAATAAATATGCAGCGAAAATGGATTTAAGTTGTTTTAGACATTATACAAATGGCTAAAATATTAATTTTAAAATTTTGAATTCTTATGTTGTATACTCTCCCATCGTCTTCGTTCAATCAATCAATATCTAAAAAATTGTCGAAAAAACGCGGCATTTATTAAAAACCGATCTCTGGCTTTAACATGATTCAATCTATCTGACTTTGCCTTTGTCTCCACAACATAAAGTTATTGCCCCCAAATTTCTTTCACTAAAACATTATCTCCTATCAATTTACATGTTAAACTTCTTGTTTAAAGACGTTAAAGTTTCTGTCCCTGTCCTTCAACTTTAACAAATATGCCTCATATTACTTTCCACTAAACAGGGTACCTCTTTCCACCCTGGTATAGCCAGACTTCTATTCTAGCCGGCTGACATGTTTCACCCAGCCTATGAATCATGATGGAAGTCAGTTTCGAATTGTGACCTTGTTTGTTAATCAACAATTTCACACACTTTTGACTCTTTCTTAATGGCACTTGTTTGCTATTGAACTTGGGGCTTGGCTTTTGCCATATAAAGGGATAACCTCAAGATTCAGAATAAACTTTCAAGTATTCTTACTTTTTACTTCCTTTGGTTTCCTTTGAACCAACTACTGTCATGAGAGATCTTTCCATGAATGAAAGCCAAGACTGCCATGCATCTAGCTACATGGTCTTTAAGACTCCCTTGCCTTAGTTACTTCATCTAAGAGCTCATATCCTCTCATTCTCTATTACTCAAAAATTCACCATGGTTTCCACCTACTCTGCTGATTGAAAGTCAGGTGGGTCTATGATTCCAAATTTAACACCACTTGATAGACAAACTGCCCTTTATTTTTGCTTTGCTAATCCTACATTTTGGTCTTCCTGTTCAACACCTTCCTAGGTCCCTTTACTACTGGTAGCTTTTAGGAAGGGTAGCATTAATCTGCTTAGGACAAAGAACTTGCCTGTGTTTATTTTTAAATTGGATTTTAAAGTCGCCATTGGAAATCACACTTGAATAAAATCCAGTTATGATCATGTAACCAGCATTCACATTCACTCTAGTAATAAGCTACTATTATTTTCTTCAAGCTCTGAGCCAAGTGCTTTCCTGTCAGTTAGCTGCTCTTACACTATCTTGAATACACTATCTTGCAAATTATTCATTCAGCTTAGAATCCAATTTGTATCTATAATCATTCTGTAGGTTCACCTTTGTAAAACCTTCCATGGTTCTCACTATGACATTTAATCAGTAGTAAAGACAAGCAGTGTGTACAAAAGGTAGAGACTCAATCAAGACCAGCTATAGACTGGTCTTTACACGGATTCCAAGTTCATGTCAAACACTTACAAGTGATAATCCCACTTGTTAAAAATATTAACCTTCTACTAAGCTCTTTTGAACCAAGGACTGGTTGTATATTCAATTGTAGCCTGGTATATATGGTAATACAGAACTTTAAACATGGCAACTGTGGTTGTGGATATATATGTTATACTCCAAGCAGATATTGTTTTGATGTTGAGACATCAAATCAGCTAGGAACCAATATTGAGCAGGATAACTTGTTAATACTTCAAGAAAACTTGTTTTAAGAATATAATATGTCATGAGGCATGCAACAGGGACATGAAATATTTTAAAAAAAGTTAATTACAAGAGTTGTTTAGACATCAATTCAAATATTTACTTCAAATAACTCTTATTTCATTTCTAGACTACAAATCTTAGATTATTCAAGATTCTTAAAGATTTTGTTATTAATGATAACACAGTTTTTTAGTTCAGCTTTATTTATTATACTTTTCTTGTGTAAATTTAAGTTAACTAAGCTGCAAAAGTGAGAAAAATTGTGATTTTTGAAGGAAAAACTATGAAAATTTGGGTATAAAAGTAATTTTCAAAAAAAGCCACAAAAATGATCAGCTGTGATTTTGTGGTATGCGGCAGCTCTGGACCATGCAGAAACCAAGACATTATAGTGATGCTACGCACCTAGTTAAATCCTGTTATTCTACAATTATGAAGCCACCTGAAAAGATGTCAGATAACGGTACTGATTTTATCTCTCAGTTGTCCTGCAAATGGAGGGAGGGGTGTTACCCCTCCCTCTCCCATCTTAAGCACCGGAACCTTCCCCTTCAACCACCAAGTTATCAGCACCACCTCAACCCTGAGGATAAAGGATCTAAACCTGCCCCCACACAGACTGTTGTTGTCACAAGTAATCATCAAACCTTCCCTCTTTAGTACCCAGACCTACCACTCAACCCCTCTATGCTTATCTACCTATTGTGCTGCTCCATGGGCTATCCTGCCTGCCCCAGACAGGGATAGCCATCTACCTAACCATTGCAATTATCTATGTTTTACTGTATGATTTATCTTTAACCATCTTTATTCCTAATCCATATGTATTTATATTATGGTTAACTGTATTCTTAATCCCCCCCACCCTTTCCAGGGATGGGGAATCATGATTGCCCAAACTGACTATTGTATATGTATTATAATGCTTTTATGTTATGATCATTTATTCCTATCCATGTAGTTATTGTTTGTTGTATATAGCTTTAGTATCCTTTACACCTTCAATAAAGTGACAACTGAAATAGATGTTGATTCTTGTCTAGTGAATGCTAGAGAAGCGTAGCTTCTCTATAGTAAGGTGTCCACGTCTGTTCACACTGCCGTAGTCTTTATTCGAACTCTGGTGTCTGCCATTTACCCTAGGCAGATACCACAACTTTGGTGACAGCTGTGTGAGATTACGGCGAACCACAAGTGTAGAGCAGACGCGCATCTGAGGCTAAGGTACTCCCAGCAGTGAATCTGGCAAAACTGACGCAAGCAACCTGAATTACCCACCCTGGACAGCAAAGTTTAACTCTGCATCCGGCAGTTGTGGAAGCGAGACAGCAAAATTTGATGAATAACCGCGAGCAGCGCTGATATCTAACGGAGAATTGAGCGCCAAAAGGGCTGAAACAGGCCTGCGGACCGGCTGAAACAAGCCAAATAAGTGTAAACGGCTGAAAATAGGCCAATTTTACTGCAAGAGATAGCAGGATCCGAACCAGTGGCGCTAGCAGGACGGGACATTCCCTGCCGCCATCAGCTGGATTTGGATAAGCGGCGCTAGCAGGACGGGACATTCCCTGCCGCCGATAGGCTGAAACACGCCACATAGCTGCAAGCGGCGCTAGCAGGACGGGACATTCCCTGCCGCCGATAGGCTGAAACATGCCACATAGCTGCAAGCTGCGAGCTAACATACGAGTGTAGTGCACCAGAACAGAGAAAAACTACGTCAACCCCGAGTATCCTGAGAGGCTACAACGCAGCCACCCATCTAGAAAACAGATATTATATCACATTTTCAGGGATTACCACCCTAGTGTGATGGCCAAACAATAGATTTATGAGCAAAGCTTGGCAAACAAATTGTTGTGTTGTGATAAATCTAAGAATAGAACAGGCTTGGATTATTGTGTATTGTGATAACAGCTAAAAATAGAACAGAGTTGGTAAACAAATCTGTTATGCAATTGTGATAAGGACAGAAATAGAAGCTAGATGTAACATAATAAAGACCCTGATATACAATCAAAACAATCTCAAGCCCACAGCACAACAACAACAATACACCCCTTATTCCAAGGGAAGGGGAGGGGCCCCTCTCCATTGAAGGCAAATACAATCAGGGTGATATAATAGGTAAACCTAGGATTAAGAAGAAAAGGCCCTATTACACCAGCACACAGTTACCCCCCTCCCTCACAGGGGGAACGGACGGAGTTACCCCCGTCCCCTCACGCGCTTCCCCCTTCCTACCCACACTAGACTAAGTCCGTCTGTAGTGTGGGGCTAGCGATCGGACACACAGAGCGCCATTCACGGATAGCGCAACAGAGTGCGGAAAATATCATAAATCCAACGGACGAAGCGGACCAATGAGAGAGCGAGTTGAGGGGTGAGAGCGCGTTTTCCCCGTGTGCGCGGATTTGACGGCGCGGACGCGCGTTACAAGGACAGGAGATTCCACGCACACACACACACACACACACCCACACAGGAGAGGGGCCATTCTATAGCATACATCAGAGATATTTTTTTAGGAGAAAAACTTGCAAGCTCCTCCCTCCCTGTCTACAGTGTGATAAGGAAAACTAAACCAGTTCCTTAAACCCGCTCAGACCCTCAACATCTTCCTAGCCTGCCAACCCTACTTCAAAGCTGAATGGTTAGTGAAACAAATATATGTATATATAAATACCCAAGTGATAAGTAAGGTTGTTTTTTTTGTATCATGGGTACAAGTAAGTGAATACTAACCTCACCAAACAACACTGGAAACTGATATGATAACTGAACGAAAGTACGCCCACCCTGTGGACATAGCCTGACTTGCTGCCCCACACTGGGCAGTGGTGGTGTGTACCTGGACCATCGACCTTCATAGTTGTGAACTATATACAGAGGAAGCGTGATTTTTTTGAAGCAAGGAGGAAAAGCTATCTAGCTCTGGGGATATTCCTATACACGTATATATATATATATGGGCGTGTAGCCATGTATATATATAGATAACCTACCTATCCATATATCCACTAGCGGATACGCTCCTAGAGACATCTGTGATACCTAACATATTCCCTGTTACCTTTAAGCTAAGATCCGCTGGTTGCCACAGAAATCAAGAGCTATACTGGAAAGGAGAACAACTCAGGCTCAACAGTTAAACAAGACGCTGGCACCAACAGACCAACCCCCTACTACTTATCATGGGGGCGCGCCAGCCACAGAAACTCTTGAGCCAGGAGGACCGAGCCTACGGCTACGTGGACTACCACCCTAATTACACAGCTATAGTATTTATACTAGGGGTGAGCCGGCTCGAACCTCCTTGCGGTGCGGCTACTCTACTCTGCTCCTATATCTACAAGATACTGCTTCTGTTATTACTTTGGCCTACTGTGTCGAGTACAGTGAACATCAAACACATGCCAGGTCACAGACCCCTGGTCCCTGAGATGCCCTTGTCTGGAAGGGTGACTGAATGTCCGCTGCACAGCTCCTGTTCAGTTGGTGCTCAACGTACGAGAAATAGCAATACTGGACTGGGGGTTGCTGAACCTGTAGGTGTCCTCCTGGGGGTGTTGAACGATGCAACTGAGCCTAATGAGAAGGTGACAAGCTTCAGAGACTTAGTGGCCAGCCCCAAGATGGACACTACTACCAGAACTGAGATTTCAAAGGGGCCCAGCCCTAGGGCCAGTACCACCTGTTTCTGGGGTGGAAAGGTCCTCCCTGGCACTGGCCTCACCAATCTGGAGGATGGGGAGCTGTCCCAGGGGAATAGGCTCTTCACCCAGATGCCCGACGCGTACCTGGGGGTGGGGGAGCCGCCACCCAAGCCTCCCTGGGAGCCCCCAGGCATGGAACGACTGGGGACCGGCCTAAGGATGGGGACTGGTGACCTGCTGCAGTGGAAGACTTTACCCAGCACGGAGAGAGCAGGGTTGACCAGCAGCAGTGAGGCTGTTCCCCCACATTCCAAGACCAGATGCCGCTACTCTGTTGAACCACTGCACATGTCCCAGCCAAGTTCCCCCATGCTGCTGAAGATGGAGGCCCACCAGGATGCAGAGCTCCAACTAGGAAAGTCAATAAGAAGGCCACCCCTTGCCAAAACCAGAACCACCGCAGGGGCTCCCCACCAGCCGCTGACGGAGCCTGGCAGGGACGCAATACTAGCTGGCAACCCTGGCCCAACTCAGGTGGCTACCAACAGTCTGCTGACAGTCCGGAATACAGTTCAGGCTACCATCAGTATGGCATCTTCTGGGCCTTGCTGGTCCACCTGTGGGTACCTGTCCACACACTGGCCACAGGTACCCCCCAGAGATCATAGCCCCCTTTCCGACTGGCACCATCAACAGCCTTTGCTACCAACCACCTGGCATACCCAGAGGCAGGATCCCTCATGTGGAGAAGCACCTGCCGAAGCTAAGGCCGAGGCTGGCCTCGCCACCCAGGGGAGGAGAGCCGCTGTTGGATGGAAGGAACCTGTGTGTATGGGGAGGAGGCTGAATGTAACCAAGGAGCCACCACAAGCAGCCCAGCACCGCCTGACCCCTAGTAGGGGAGACCCTGTTTGTCAGCTGGTGCCCCAACTGGAGGAGGAGAGACCTGGCAGGTTGATACACCCTGGGGAAGCCGGCCTGATGGGACCCAGCTGGACGAAGGGGCGCTGCCGCTTCAACGGCCACACAGCCGCCAAGTGTAGAACCGGTTGGGACCGGGCAACGAAGAAACACCAGGCCGCCCAACAACCTGCATGCAACCAGTCTGCCACCCAGGTCCACCTGGAGGGAGATGCCCAGCCGTCACCCCAACTAGCTGCCGCCGCTGGGGCCGCGGCTACCCAGGAGTCTGTGTCTCAGATTGGGACCATGGTGGCCAGGATCAACGTGCTGGGAGGAGCGGCTGAACCCAACCGGGTTGGCCTGGACCTCAGCCGCAACCACAGGGGACCGGTGTCCGTAACCCCTGCCACCCCCAGCAAGAGCCGAGGGGCGCTACCCAGCGCCACCGGGACGGTGTACGGGGAGGCCCTGGCGGCCGCCGAGTGGGAGAGGCAAGAGGCGCTAGCCAGCGAGTCTGAGTCGATGTATGGGACGCCAACCGGCGTCGCCACCTGGAAGGAACGAGAGGTGCTTCCCTGCACCACCAAGCTGATGTCTGGGGCGACAACCGTCGCCGCCACCTGTGAAGACTGGGGGGTGCTATCCAGCGCCCCACGCTGGTGCCTGGGGCGACAACTGTCGCCGCCACCGAGAGACCTGGACCCCTGTGAAGACTGGGGGGTGCTATCCAGCGCCCCCACACTGGTGCCTGGGGCGACAACCGTCGCCGCCACCGAGATACCTGGACCCCGGAATGAGCCCGCAGCCCCAGAGGAAGGGGTGACACCCGTCACCCCCAGCCAGCCAGAGCCCCCAGCCAGCAGGGAGAGTCCAGCTGTCCCTCACCTTCAACTGCATCCAGCTGTCTACCTCCCTCAACCAAGCCAGGGTAATTGTATTGCACTGGTGTACCAGGAAGTTTGGGCTGGGCCAAACTTGCCTGCGCCCCCTGCATCTGCCCCAGGAGCCAGGGTATCAGCCATTACCAGCCAAACTGAAGAAGCTTTGACCGCTGCCTGGGGAGTAACACAACTAGATGCGCCAAGTGCCGAGCCTAACCATAGAAGTAGAGGATCCCCAACAATTATGTCTACCCAAGATGGAGACAATGTGCCTGGACCCCTTCAGGCTAGGGGAGGAAATCCGGAGCCTTGTGCCTCCAGTCCACTAGCAGCAGTGTCCGTGGATGGGCCTGTCTCCCAGCCAACTAGAGCGGAGCCACCCTTGCAGATCCAAGACAGCCTCCGGCATAAAGGGTGGACTGTTACCTTTCCCTACCCCGCAGGTCGGATTGCCATGCACCACCCTGCCAATGTCCAGAATGAGCCTGAAGGAGGCAACGCTCCTACAGTATGCCAACCACCACCTGCCCGCGTTGACAGAGACCCTGGAAGCCGAATGAACCTGACCAGCCCCGAGGGCGAAGAAACTGCGCCTGCATCCAGTAGCCAGCCTGCCAGCAGCAAGGTGACCAACACAATGGAGACCACCAGCCCAGTGGAGAAACCTGCAGAGGTGTACACCAGGCGGCTGTTGGTCCAAGCCCCCTCATGTGCTGTGCCACCCCTGGAGGTTGCCAGGGTGGCCTCAGAGGTACACATCCAACGGCCAGAAGATCCAACAGGACCAGCTACTCCAGCAGATATAGCCGATTCCGTTAGACCTGGGGAGGGCTGGAGTCCACCACCGTCCAGCAACTGGTATCCTGGCGGACCCATTCCACAAGGACAACAAACTGAAGGCCGCAACCACTGTCGGAAGTCTGGCGGTGCAGACAACCCCTCCAGCCTTCCGAGGGGAGAGTTGTGGTATGCGGCAGCTCTGGACCATGCAGAAACCAAGACATTATAGTGATGCTACGCACCTAGTTAAATCCTGTTATTCTACAATTATGAAGCCACCTGAAAAGATGTCAGATAACGGTACTGATTTTATCTCTCAGTTGTCCTGCAAATGGAGGGAGGGGTGTTACCCCTCCCTCTCCCATCTTAAGCACCGGAACCTTCCCCTTCAACCACCAAGTTATCAGCACCACCTCAACCCTGAGGATAAAGGATCTAAACCTGCCCCCACACAGACTGTTGTTGTCACAAGTAATCATCAAACCTTCCCTCTTTAGTACCCAGACCTACCACTCAACCCCTCTATGCTTATCTACCTATTGTGCTGCTCCATGGGCTATCCTGCCTGCCCCAGACAGGGATAGCCATCTACCTAACCATTGCAATTATCTATGTTTTACTGTATGATTTATCTTTAACCATCTTTATTCCTAATCCATATGTATTTATATTATGGTTAACTGTATTCTTAATCCCCCCCACCCTTTCCAGGGATGGGGAATCATGATTGCCCAAACTGACTATTGTATATGTATTATAATGCTTTTATGTTATGATCATTTATTCCTATCCATGTAGTTATTGTTTGTTGTATATAGCTTTAGTATCCTTTACACCTTCAATAAAGTGACAACTGAAATAGATGTTGATTCTTGTCTAGTGAATGCTAGAGAAGCGTAGCTTCTCTATAGTAAGGTGTCCACGTCTGTTCACACTGCCGTAGTCTTTATTCGAACTCTGGTGTCTGCCATTTACCCTAGGCAGATACCACAATTTAACGAAAGTCATGTACTGAACCATCATTGTCTCCCGGTCATGACTACATAGGTCTTGTGAGACGTATGTCAAAAAAAACCTGTTTCCTATCCAGGACACCAGTGAAAAACAATTATTCGCACAACATTGCTTTTTCCAGTATTGCTTCGCTTGATATCCGCTGAATTAAACCGTTTTTAAGTCGTGCTGAAATATCATGTATAGCCTTGTATTGCAGACAATTTTAGTTGAATATTAATATAAAAATCTAAAATTGATATCAGTTTTGGCCCCTCAGGGGTAACAAAACTGTTTTTAATCTTTTATTTTTAATTTCAATATCCGTGGTAAACTGTCTAAAATATGATGCTATAAAAAAAAACTATTACCGCATTTTGACAAACAGACAAACATACCCCAGTTATAGAGTAGCTGCGCTACAAAAAATTATGATAAACAGCATTTTCTTGTATGTTTTTAGAACATTTAGGAGCTATTTCAAATTGCTATAAAATTATATTTCAATTACATGAAAACCAGTATCTCCAAAAAAATACATTTTACTATAATTTCAAAAAAAATGCATAAAAAACTCAAATTTCGTATAGGAACTGTTTTTATCTTGAGAAAATTTCAACTTTTTTGAGCAAAGCTACTCTGCCTATCATTTGTGTTTGTTAAAAGGGGGTTAAATCATGGATCTAATGGGATAAGACTATGGCCGTCAAAGTGATGTACATTACCAATGATTGTCAAGCGTTCTTATAAAACTTGGGGGGCTAGTGTAATAAACAGCATAATCTTTAAACCTGACTTAAAAATGGCAATCCTGTTTTTAAAAAATCTTCAAACATCAAATTTTCACCTTGTTATCTTCACCATTTTTGAAGATATTTGTTCTTGTTACATGTAAAGTGATTCTAATTTTATCCTTTCATACCTTGATACCACCACTAAAATAGACAAATTTTATTAAAAATAAATATGTAAAACATTTGTGATATTTTAAATCAATTCAAAGCTTTATTCATAAATCTATCATATATAAAAGTAGCAGTATTTCTGTCTGTTTCTACCGAAGGATCTCGCTAACCGCTTAACTGATATGATTCTCCTTTACAGTTTAGGTACTAGGAAGGTATATAACTGTTTTGGGGGAGGGTACCACCACAGAAATATCGCCCCTAGGAAAAAATTACCACCCCAAAGAAAAAAAATTATCTTTCTTTTTCTTTTCAAAACGAAAGTTGTTTTTGTTAAAGTGCAACCCCCCCCCCCTCCCTATTGAGATTTTAATCCCCCCCCCCCCTAAAAAACTTGGACATCTTTGGATCTATTTATCATATTTCTGACTGCAATTCTCCTGCCCCTACTATGATTGCTACTCCGATTACTAACTATCTATTTGCTGGTGTCTCATACATTCCGCAAAAATACATAATTTCAAAATGTATCATAATATTCAAAATACACAACGTCGATAGCAAAATTGGGAATATTCCCTTTCGTGGCAACGCACCTTAAGGGGCGATTCGTCGGATTTTTAAAATGGCTTTTATAGGTTATTTTAGGTTAGGTTAGGTTATATTGGGTTAGGTGATTGCCTCACAGGGTTAGGCAATTGGCCCCGCAGGGGCTAGAAATAGGAGAAAAGCTACTGTGAAAAATACGAAGAATCGCCCATTAAGGTGCGTTGCCACGAAAGGGACTTTACCCGAAAAATTTAGTCAAGGATCTTAAGGGATAAGACACTGAACGATAAATGATAACACCTGATTTTATTTTAAAAATATTGGTTGAAATGTTTGAACATTGCTATTTTGTACCAACCAATCAATATTTATTACATTTTTTTAAGCCAACAAATATGATAAAGTTTTGAATCCAGTTGAATTTAAAGTCCGAGGAATGCTTTTGATTTAAAAATCAGTAATATGCGCGGTTATGATGTTTCACCGTATTTTCTATGCAAAAAAAATTGTTGTGCTATCACAAGCACTTAAATTCTCATTCTTTACTACACAATTTTAGTAGAAAAAACAAAATAGAAAAAATATAAAATTAGATAATGTTAGGAAGAGAGAGAAAAATATAATAAATTAGTTTTTTCTTTAAAAGTCCACACTCTGCTAGAAATAAGCACTTAAATGGGTCAAAATTAACAAAGGACGATTGTTTTAAAATCTAGGATATCTTTTTCACGCTTTTTACTTTATGATCATAACTTTTGGAAAACCCTCCCGATAAATAGCCTAAAACCTGCTCTGAATTAACCATTTCATAATTTTCTTGAAAAAAAGTAAGTTATACATGTAGATAATGAGACATCTTGATTAGACTATAAAAGTTTTAAAGATTTTTAATCAATATAATAGATTTGAAATCTGCATAAAATTTTAAGGATTTTTTATAAAATTCGTTTTTATATAATTCTTTATTTAAAGGCGCAAATACGATTTAAGTTAATAAATTTTGACCAATAGGATAGCTGGATTGGAAACTACCTACGCTCTAATTGGTTGAATGATGTACGTCACTTAAGCTTCTCCAATCAGAGCGCAGATAGTTTTCAATCCACCAATCACAGATCTCAAAATTATTTAACTTAATTTGTATTTGCGCCTTTAAATAAAGAATTATATAAAAAACTAATTTTATAAAAAATCCTTAAAATTTTATGCAGATTTCAAATCTATTATATTGATTAAAAATCTTTAAAACTTTTATAGTCTAATCTTGATACTTAATAATCAGCTAATATAAGTATATCTAACTCGAAATAAGTGTACCTAATAGACATGGACATCTACCCAGAGGGATAAGACAATGGACGATAAATTGTGTATATCTCCAATGACCAAGACCAAAATTATCACTTCTGCTGCTTAAATTGTTGGAAAAGTTTGGACACAGCCACTTTGAACTAATCAAGTCCCCTAAGTTTTAAAGCAAACGTATAAGAAAAACTTTGAGGACAGGTATATCAATAGTTCAATTTCACCTCCTTCATTGGTTTTTACGTCTTAAATTCATCTGTTTAACCAACACACATACACACATGACTTGAATAGAAGTTTGTTCTAAATTATACAAAAAAATGGATGATTAAATGCAAAGGTTAAATTTCTTATCATTTTGGAAATTTAATTACCATCGTTTTACAAAAGGACAGTACATTTCAAAAAACATTTTCATAAAATCATATTTTACTTATTTTGTTTATGTTACAAATGTTGTTTTATGCCTCATTGTTATAGGAATCTACTTTTTAAAAAAAGTTCCTATCTTATATAAGAACTAAATAAATCTAATTTTTGCTAATGTCCTTTCACAGACGGACAGGTGACCGAATATTAAATAGCAGCTATGATTCTTTTACAAAGTTTTTAAATCGGACAGTCCTTATAGTTTTTGTTATAATTACAGCTGCAGTTTTTGTTAATAATTCTACATACTTTTAAAAATTAATTCCTGAAGTCTTTTTGCCACATATAAGTTACAGCTCTAAAAAGTTTGCAAAGACAGAATCTCAACTGTGATACTAATGTAAATTGTAAGCCAAGGAACTGGTTTAAATTATGACTTAAAATCTTACTTGCTAAAATGCAAGTTGATTACTCTTTTAACAAGAGTTAGTTCTCATGAAGACTAAGGCATTTGATATAAACTTGCTTAAAATTTAAACACAAACGATTGTAGAGAACTCTTTTAAAATGACATAGAGAAATGGATATATTATTACTTGGATCGTACACCAGATTTTCATGTACTTTCCAAAAAAGTGAAAGACATAGCGGGCTAAAATAAAGATTCCATCCCCTTTACCCCATCCCCATGTTAGGAAGCTAAATTGATGAAAATGTTTGCACTGTCATAATATCCACGAATATAGATGGACATTATTTTGGGAAAATTTCAGAAGCCTTTTTTAAGTAGCGGCCAAAAAAATCAACTTTGCCCCAAAGCGTTCCGGATTTGCGGAGTTTTACAACTATAGAGTAGCTTCGTAACCTAAAAAAACACCCACCGAGCATAATATTTTAGAAAAGGCACGAATTAGGAAATTAAAAGAATTATGGATTTAATATGTATGTAATTTAACAATTTTGCATTGACCAAAGTTAATTTTAGCCTATTACAAACAATTATATAAGGGGAAGGGGAAATGAATTATAAAAAAAATAGCAGTTGCGCCCCCAAGTATCTATGGGCTTTGTATTAAAGTGGGTAAGACAGAAAAAATAGCCTAAACCCTCAACTCTAAAAATAAAATAGACTAAAACCAACCCGGAACATATGTAAAGCTTCTCTATGATGGAGAACCTAATCGTTCCAGTAGTCTTCAGAAAGCCTAACCTTCAGACCACGCCAAAAACATAGTACTTTAAATAGAGGCCTCTAGGTGCATAGCCGCCAGTATCAGCATACGGCTGTAGTGATAATATGACTTACATAATAAAATGTCGTTTGGAAATCAGTTATAGGCAAATTTATCAAATGCCCCTGGTCGACATAAAATATTGTTAATCGATATAATAGCTAAAAGTTTGAAAGAAATCTAGCTTAATTTAATCATGATTTCATCTTTGTTCTTAGAAAAATCTTTGTTTTCAAGAACAAATGCCCATTTCTTTTAAATAAATATAGAGTATTATTTGTTGCAACTTTTAATGTTATTAGTTTAGGCTTATGGATTTTTTCAAAAAAAACTTTATAACCTATCAAATTTATTTCCTTTATTATATCGGTAAATGGTCAGTTGCAGGCACTTTTATTCAATGCCCAAGTATTTAATCTTATTTCAACAAGGATGATAACCTTATATCATTGAGATGCTTGGCTTAAAATATTATACCTTGTTGCACTAGAAATCAAGGTTTCAAAAATGATTATATCATACAAAAAAGTTGTTGTCAAAGAGTTTTAATGTTTAATTTTTTAAATTGACGTACAGACTTTCTGGTAACTATTAAATGTTGCTATGCTTTCTAAATTGTACCTAATTTTTACAGGAATCACCAAAATTTAGAAATTAATACTTTTTACTTGTGTAAAACTTTGGCACCTAAAATGTAGCTTTACTGAAAACCTGACACTAGCCTATTGTGTATAAAAAATTCTAAATTGTTTGCTCGTGCTAATACTTGCGCTAATAACTATGTACAAATATTTAATATTCAGTAGCAGGGGATAATTTTAACATTTCAATGAACAACACAGATTCATGCACTAGAAGCAATTGGAACCCAGGAGGGAGGTGACATTGGGCTGTTTATTACACTAGTCCTCAAAGTTTTATAACGTATTCTTATTAGTTGGCTTAACAACTTTGGAGACTTCCTATAATTTGGGGTATCAGTTAAGGTTGATACAAAAAAATAACGGATTGCGTTCATTCTAAATATCTCTGTTGTTAGCAAAGATAATTACCAATTTTTAGGCAATTTTTTCAGAAAATGTATTCTCAAAGTTAAAAGTAGAACAGGTTAGACAAATACTAAAGAAAAGATTCAAAATTATGAAAAATTTTAATTAACAATAAGCTTTATTAAAACAGAACAGCAAACTGTAACACAGAAATAGTTTTAGATTCTTGCATGTCAATACTGGTGAAATTTAAAGAATCAATGCCTGACATCACATCGACGGGACAATAATTATGTCAACTGTATGAAATTAAAGTAGTCTTGGCCTACAAAGTATAATTGTTCAAAGAGAGAGGGAACAATGGGCTGTTTTTACACTAGTCCCCAAAGTTTTATGATAACCTTTTCATATTCGTTGGCTAAACAACTTTTGGGACTTTTGATTGGTTGTATCATTCACTTAAGTGTTTAAACGTTTCAACCACTAATTGTAACCCTCAGTAGGGGTAAATTTGTGTATCATTATCAGTGATGTACATCAATTTATCGGCCATTATCTTATTCTTTAGATCCCTGGCACTAATCAAACAAAAAAAGGATTATATTTGATTTTTTTTTTCATAAAATCTTTCTCTATCTTATTACTTCCCTAATTTAAAATGCAAAGCTATTTGCTCACTCATTAAGACGTTAAGGGGTCAATTTTCAAATTGCAATAATTATTAGGAGCGCAGCTACTCTAAAACTGGTATATGTTTTACGTCCATACAAACAATCAATCACATACTAGTAGAAACATGCATACACCATACTTTAGATTTTTTCGTTGTTATTACTGTATTAAGGTTTATTGTCTCTTCTTAAAACTGGCGATTTTCATGTCTGCAAATTTATCTTTGTTTTATTCTTCATAATTTGATTCTTTTTGGAGGCATAATTACAATTTAAGGCAAACTGCATAGATCTTATTACTTTAAATTATTGAAATCAGGAATTAGGTATAGCCAACAAGCAAAATAAATCTAAAGTAATATTTCGGGGGCAGATAAAAGGGTCGTCGATTTCAGTAAGTGTTGCCCCCCAACGAAAGCTGAAAATCACGTATAGGTTTCGTGATTTTTTTCCAAATTAATTTTCGTTGTTGGTATAAGCTGTATTGATATGCAACTTTAAGACTAAGGATTGAAATCAAAGAGTTAGTTGTCTAAAATGCTACACCTATGTAGAATGTGCAAATAAACCAATAAGCATGTAGTCGCCCCGACTGTAAAGTCAGACCTTTTAGTAAAAACATGGATGACAATATTCAATCGTAACAGGAATCATAATGCACGCTTTTTAATAGATAGGGTAAATCTAACATGACAAATCTGAGAATAAAAGCATTCTTTGTGGACGGGTGGACGGACAGCAAAGGAGAAAAGTCTAACTTAACAGTATTTCATAGCATTGATCTAAAGTAATAAGACAATGGGCGATAAAATGATGTACATCCCCAATGATGATGCACTAAAATAACCTATTATAATTAGTGGTTAAAACCTTTAAACACTAAAGATAATGAACCAACCAATCAAAATTTAATAAAAGATCCAAAAGGCAACGAATAAGAAAACATTAATATAAAACTTTGGGGACTTGTTTATTGTGTAATGCCCAAGTCCCTCTCCCTTTCTGATTTTATAGTAACTTTTTCTTATTATTTTTAGGTGAGATTTATAGTGAAACGGCAGGATCCAAGTCACCTAACTTCTACACCGGACGTTGACAGGTAAACAAGGATTTTAGTTTAAAGTAACAAGATGTATATGTGTGTGAACTGAAGAATCATGATAACCGCTGGACCAATTTGGTCTCCTTGACAATGTAGCTTCTCAGAGGTACCACCAATCTCCCAAAGAAATCGTCCCTAGACATTTTTTTTACTTTGTCTTTTCAAAATAAATTATAAATTAGGGGAAGGGGGGAGTCGATTTCTCCCCTACCCCCTTCCTCCCCTCTAACCACGGAACCGAGTTAGTATATGAAAATAGTTTGATTTCCTTTTTGTGTTGGACAGAGCTTCAAAACCGGTTTTAATCCAGTGGAAATAAAGTTCATACTGAGCCGTGAAGGAAAAATAAATTAAGCGAAGCTTTAGATAACACGATATGTACGTCATTAACAAATATGTTTTATTGTAGGACTAAAAAGAAGAAGCACAGCCAACGACTAACCCAAACAAGAAAATTGGACACTGTTCATCCGAGGTAAAATTTTTTCTCCAAATTCGGACATTTTTTCCTGTTTTTTTCGGGAAGATAGTTTTAGTCCCTAAAAAAATTTTATTGAATAAAGTAGCATATATTTTATAGACATACAATTAAAAGTTAATATTTTCGTAGATAAGATAAACCACTAAAAAAGCATCTATTAAATAACGCTTTTCTAATCAGTATTTGATATTTTCTGACTTATGTTGATACAATAACAGCACAAGAGATTGTTTAAACTGGCAGATATAGTCAAAATAAAGTGTATGGCCGTGTTGTATGTAAGCCTTTATTTTTAATTGACATGTTTAAAAGTTAAAACCTTTTTTGTCCCTAATATAAGCTCAGCTCTTAAAATCAACAGACAACAAAAAAAGGTTGTTCCATCCCCGCTGCATATTTTCATATCCGCAGAAGACTGTTTTATAATCACAGAAAGCCACAATAGCCAAAAAAGGAGGTATCTAAAGATAAGACAATGACTAAAGGAGGATAAGACAATGGCCGATAAATTGAGGCACATCCCAATGATGATGCACAAAATTACCCCTTCTTTAGATTACAATAAGTGGTTAAAACGTTCGGACACCAACAAAGCAGATTTTAATAAAAGTTTCGAAAGGCAGACGATCAAGAAATTAGAAAACGTTATTATAAAACTTTTGGGGACTGGTGTAATAAATAGCCCAATGTCCCCTCCCTCCCTTTCAAAGACGTATAGTATGCAGTTTTGAAGATTTTATAGTATGATACATGAATGGATGTAGAATATACTTGGAAAAAAGTCGTCAATTTAGCTTGCTAACATGAAACTCATTTATTGGTCAGTTCGTTCATCAAATAAGAGGATAGGTGAAGGGGTAAAAGGGTTATGGTTATGGTATGGGGGATCATTATTTTAGCCAACTAGAAGTTTAATGTACTAGAGTACATGATAATCTGGTTTAAGATCTAAGTAATAGTATATCCATAATACATGTGCGCAAGTGAATACACATCTAAAAAAAAAGATTTTGAACATTAAAATCGGACATATATGAAGGGACATGTTTTCTAAATTTATAGTTGGCCATAATGTCGACTTAAATATCAGCTTTTTAACTTTTGTTCATTAAAAAATCAGCTATGACCTCTTTAATTAAATATAATAGTCGATATATAGACCATTGAAATTCATTCCTTTGACTTGGTCAGTATAAAGTAATAAGGTTTTGTCTTACGCGTATAATTGCAATAATTACTAATCGGATTTGGTACTCAATTTTAAGGAAGCTTCATAATGGCTCTGGGGTGGTTTTAGGCTATTTTTTAAATATTAGGATACAAAGCCCTTAGATGTTATATAAAAGTGGCCGTGACTGACATATTATCGACACGCTGATATTATGACTACATACATTGTTGACATTATATATTTATTGAAAACCATCTATGGGCTCTATATTCGAGAAAAATAGCTTATACCATCTAAAGAGTTTAATCTTAAAATAAAATAGCCTAAAACCATCACAGAACATATGTGAAGCTTGCCTTAAATAGAGAACCCAATCGGTTTTGTAGTTTTTCAGATCTTAAGATTCAGACAAAAAAAATTATTACTTCTTTATCTATTGGGTTTATTTGAAGAATTGTCACCCGCCTGGCCGTGACCTTTTTTTGCCTATCGATCTGAACTGATTAAAAGTCTTGAAGATAAAAATTTTAATCTTTGACGTTCATTTTAACTATGTCTGTCTGTCTGTCTGTCTGTAGCGTAGCCGCGCTAGAATTTGTTGTTTTTTCTGCATGGCTCCGAATCCAATATATTTCAGCTGGATAAAAACCGGTTCTAAAATTACATGCATAATTCACGAAAAAAGAAAAAAATCATAGAATTTTCTCTTTTATGTTGGCCCTGGACTAACAAAACAGGAATTAATAATCTTTTATTTTCCTATTCGCGGAAAACTGTATATAATACCACCAATTTGTCTGTTACTGTGTATTCATTAATTAGTTACTTTTATTGAATTTTGATTGGTTAGTTCAGACTTTTAATGTCCACACTTTTTAACCAATAATTTTAATCTATAGAAGGGTTAATTTTGTTTGTTATCCTTGATGATGTATATCAATTTATGTATATCAAGTTCATTGTCTTATCCCTTAAGATTCCTGCGATATAAAGCATTAAAATTGTAATTGTTTAATAATGGATGTAGAATATTCGTGGATATTATGAGAGGGCAAAAATTTTCGTCGATTTAGCTTGCTAATAACATATAACTCATTTATTGGTCAAATCATTCATCCAGTTGAAGGCGAGGGGATGGGATAAAATAAAGAGGTTTATCGTTATTTTAGCCCGCTGCGTTTTTCATTTTATTATAGAACATGAAAATCTGATGTAATATCCAAGTAATTCTATATCCATGTGTATAAGAATGTTACCAATAAACCCATCCCTGTATCCCCCTAGATATAATCCAATCAACTATTTTCAAATGTGTCGATTCTTATCGACTTAGGTAAACCCCGCGCATATTTGGGACAGGGTTGTTCTATTGAAAAATCAAAACCTCTAACGGTCATAACACGCTTGGATGGAAAAAAGTAGCCAATGAGTGGTCAAACATCCCCTATATAGTTATGGAAATCTTCATTTGAAAAATCAGATCTCTATTTTTCATAGCCTTTGAAAAAGTTTACTCACTTGGACGGACGGACCTACACTATTAAAAAAAATACAGGGCTATACAAATTGAAACTAGCATTATAAAGTCATGCCCTAGTCATACATTACATAGTCAACGCAACGGTGCTGTATAGAACACGTCCTGCGCGCACTGTAACTCCTTTTCGGAACAAGCGCCCAACAGATAACCACATCTTTGATTGCACGACCTTTGTCTTAAGACCCTTACTGTGTGATTTGATAAGTTGCAACTACAGACTTTCTGTGTATGTCACGCGTTTGACTTAAAAGCAGTTGGAACACTTGTGTGATATAGACAAACAGCATAAGCTAATGATAGAGTAGACTTAATGTTCAATTCAAAATGCAATCAGATTTTTAAGTATTTATTATATTGGATTAAATGCAGTTTTTGAGTAAATAAGATTATATATTGATACTATATTTAGAAATGATTAAATATGTTAATAAGTCAAAACTACTGATTATTTAAAGCTGGATAGTTCTGAAGTAGCAGGATGTCTGTCTGTATATCAGGACACCAAACAACAGGATGACTGTCTGTTTAATTAATACAATGTATTAATTAACTATGCACTTTGAAGGGGTAGAATATCTGCTTAGGCAAACTATATAAAGTAATAGGATGTCTGTAAATAGCTGTATTGGTCTTAATAAAGACTCGAACCCAAACCAGATAATGTTCTGTGTTAGGACTCTCAATATCAACTAACTTAAATATATTTTCTCTTTATTCTTTCTGAGAGCAATTAAAGAGCAATTAAGAGTAACAATTAACATATGGTCTGCAAACTTAAATATATGACATCACAACATAAATATATGACATTTACCCCCTTCTGAAACCATCCAGCCAAGCATGGTTTCACCATCCATCAGGTTGATCCAATAAACTAGGATCAATGTCTTCACTGGGTGAACCTACATCGAAATTAACCCCGGCCTCCAGTCCTTCCTCTCCTTCACCCACTGGAGGAGGAGTGTTCAGCGCCCCTCCACCAACCTCAGCCGAAACGCCCACTGTTGCCGCTATGACAGCATTACTCGCTGCAGCAGTTACAGGCCCTCCTACCGCCACCATCACAGCATCATTTACCGCTGAGGCGGTATCATTCGCAACAGCCACCTCTGCAGCAACCGCTGGCCCATCTGCCGACATTGCCACTTCCATCTCAACGCCACCAGTGACCTGAACACCTCCCGAGACCATCATCACTCCGTTGCCAGCCCCAGCACCGTCAGAAGTTCCAGCCTGCTGCAACTGCCAATATGACGCCGCCGGTAAGTCATTGTTTATTCTGCGCCGGATCTCGCTAAGCTCACTAAAAATATTGGACAGGTGCCTTTGCACTTCAGCCTCTTTTTTCGCCATCTCAGTAATAGCCTCTTGAACCTTAGTTCCCTGTCCTGCCAAAACACTTTCCACTTGTTGGCTCACCTGCTGTCCCAACTTGGCTGAACTACTTTCCCAATTATCAGTCATTGCTGTCTGTACACTTTGTACCATATAAGAAGTCTTTTGCTGTGCAGTAGTAGCCACCATTTGCTGCATCTCTGTATCTACCTTCCTTATACAGTCCATTAGATCCCTCTTATGCGAGGCCAACATATCTTTAATCCGATTATGACTGTCCGTCTGCCAAAGTTTCTGTGCAGTGTTCAAACTTTTGACTGATTCTCTTACAGCTTCACGAATTTTTTCCTCAATCATAGGCTTTAGAGTCACAGCAACAGAATTACTGATTTTACCTATATCTTCATCACTGAGCGGCGCCAAGCCACGTTTGTCATTCTTGCGCTCAGCCTTATTTCTCTCAACCTCAGCACGTAAATCTGGTAACTCCCTCTTTTGTTTAGGCCCAAGAGAATCTGCCCCAGCAGGCCGCTTGACCACGCCCCTTCTGGAAGTACCTTCCCCAGCATCATTATAAGCATTGCTGGCTCCCCTTCTGGAAGTACCTTCCCCAGCATCATCATAAGCCTTGCTGGCTCCCTTAGACCTGACCGACCCAGCAGTCTGATTTGGCACAAACTTACCAAATCTGCGCCGTCCATCACCAGAACCAGTATCTGCCACCTTTTCAGGCTTGTCCGTAGTAGGCTCAGTCCAACTGTCTATCTCCGAACCACTCTGATCACTGGGCAGACGATCCCTGGAATCAAGCTCAACTTCAAGACTCACGTTGCCAACATCGTCCTCATCATCATATCCAGGCTCATACCTGGGGGATTCTACAGCATACTGCCTCCTGTCATCTCTTCTATACACAACATGCCGCCGATTAGATCTGCCAGCTTCCAACATCTCAACAGACGGTTCACGCTCCTCCCGCCGAGGTGGGGCAGACGGCCGCTGATACCGCCTTTCGTTTCCATCTCCATTTCCTGATAATAATCAATAATTAAATATTAACATTTTAATATTTTAATATTTTAACATTTTTCATATATAAGACGACATTCAAAACGAAATACTTTACATAAATTATATTTATCAGGGATGCCAAATTTTAATTACTGTTTTCCCGATAGCGCGAAAATTTGACGCAATTACACAGTCTGCCTAGACAACCAACACACAGCAATCCAATAACCACCCCAGCAGCACCCATCACCGCCATAACAAAATGCTGCCAACTATTAGTCAACCAATCAATTGAGGAATTATACAAATGTACAAACCAATCTTCTGTCACCTCTACAACAAACGCATTTGAATTAGCAGCCAATTCCGAAAGTTTAGCCTCTTCCACAGACTCCAACACCTGTCCTTTCTCTCCCTTATCCAGCAGATGCTCAAAATTCAATGGTACCTTCAACCAACTATCCTCCAGCCGTTTAGTCTGAACCAGCTGCATTCCTGCCCCCTTATTGCCTAGATATAATCCAGGTTTAACTCTCACGAATACTGGATTTTTCCTACACTCGACAACCATTAACAAGGAAACATTTTTAACTAATCTTGTGAATGGTTCTACAGCAACAATTCTATCATCCATAAACAGAGAAAAATGACCAAGATAACACGGCAAATCTGCTCCTATAGTCACATTCAACCATCTTTTTTTACATACAGACACAAGCTCCATCTCCCCCAGATGTTGTACCAACAAATTTCCGACTTGCTTGATGTTGGAATGAAACAAATTATTCTCCCAACACCCCTGTTCTGCCTGTAAAATCCTTTCCACTTGATGATAGGAAGAAGTTAACTGTAATAATAAAGCACCATCCTCCTCTTTTTTTTGCATCCAAGGAAAGAAATTCTTTTTAGCAGTTGTAATCCACAAAACTACATCAGGAACGTTGGTATGAAAATAATGCAAATCAGTCAGAAAGTCAGAAAACTCCACTTTTTTCCCCAGTTTTAATCCCAACGAAAACTGTGGAGAAATCGCCAACCAACTTTGGCCACCCTGATTATTAGCATCATCCGCCATATTAGAAAATGTAAACAAAGTTAAATTCACAATTTCAACAGTCCGAAAATAACTAAAATAACGTCTATCTTCCTGTGATCTATTGTGAACTATCACTCGATCAAGCCCAAGCCGCAGATCAGACTCCAGACAGTGTGCCCCAATGAACTGGTCCTCAAGAAAACAACTGTTATCAGGTAACATTGAAATTTGTATATTTTTCAAATAACTTGTAATCTGAACTTCTTGAAAAGTATTAGGCACAAAGGTATTATTTAAATAAATACCATCTCCTCTGCACTGAGGGTCAATCCCATACGTCATCATATCATCATACAGGATGCTACCATTTATGAAATAAGTCAGTGACCGGTCATAAAACGCTACAGGCAACCGTCGTCCATCTATGTCTAACACCCTCTGTTCCTCCATCCTTTTACAATCTTCACTAGAAATTAACTCATCACTACTAACAACAGCTGGTGCCCCTAAATGTAGATGGCTATATTTGCCGCAATACCAGGTGTGAACCGTTCTGTCGACGTGACATTGTACCGCGGGCAAAAATCTCACTCCAACTTTTTTTAACAGATGACCGCTGACTGTTCCATTAAACTCATGCTGACCAAATACTGTACATTCTGAAGCCCTCAACTCAGGACCGTCGCCAACACACTCCTTTACTTGCACAGATATCACATCAGCACCACAAGGTAACAAACACAATCCCCAAATTAAAAAATATTTACCTGATTTAAATTTATTATTATGACCAGACATTATTAGCTGATAACTGTTCACCAATTCACCCGCAAATATCAACTGATTTAGCCTTTCATTGCAGGGCAACTTTCTACCTACTAGCTTTGTCAGCACATATTTGTTATTAAAATAATCAAATAACAATTCATGAACTCTTATTATAATATATTTTTTAAAATATTTATATGTATTTTAATAATATTTTTTTTTTTCTCAAAAATAATTATTATCAGCTCTCCTTTCCCTACTTTCTCCGTCCTCGAGTTCCTATCTGAACATGTACCACAGGACCCCCTACCTGAGATCTTAATCTCCTCCCAGTGTCCCATAAATATTTCGCCACCCGTGATCCACTTTTCTTAATTGTAACTAATTTTTCAGGTGAAGATTGTGGCGGCGCCGTAGTCAAAAACGATTGTTCCGATGGAAGCTCAACCTCGTCAAAATTACCCTCAACTACAGGAGCAGGCACCACAGATTCATCTGTCACTCCCACCTCTACTCCTTCACCTACAGGTATAATTTCTCTATTCTCATTCTCTGAAACTCTGTCATTATCAACCTCAACCTCACTCTCCTTCTCCTGAATCTCGTCACTCTGTCTTTCCTCTGCCAACTCAAAACCATCATTTTCAGATGACAAATACACAACATCTTCACTCTCTCTCTCCTCTACAGTTTCTTTCTTTACAGGCATATTGTCAACCTCCAAAAATATCTCATCGGACGGACAAATTTCAGGTAAAGGAAAAACGTTAAAATTAACCTCCTCCCCTAGAACTTCCGTTCGAGCATGAATTTTTCGAATTTTATCCCTAGCTACAACCTGATTTTTCTTGATGGGATTATTCCCAAAAGGTGCCAACTCATACAATGCATCCGAAAATTTCTTAACCACAATAAAAGGCCCTCCATAGAAAGACTGTAATTTCTTGGACACGTCAGTTTTTACAATATTAAAGAAAGCATAACAAACATCTGTAACTCTTAATGCTTCCCTCTGTACTCTGTGTTTATTTTGAACCTCTAAATATAACTTGGATTTTGTAGAAATTCTCTTAATTACATCCTCCATATTTTTCAGAAATTCCAAATACGACCGCGAGGATGAAGATTCAGCAGACGGAACTGGTGATAGGAAATCGAGAGGAATACGTGGCTGCCGACCAAAAACCAGAAAAAATGGAGAATATCCAGTTCTAGTACTCTTGGAACAGTTAATCACCAACGTAGCCAAAGGTAATTTTTTAGCCCAGTCCTTTGTTCCATGATTTTCATCTACTTTCAAAGCAGCATACAAACTTTGATTTTGCCTCTCTACAGGATTCGAATTTGGATTCCTGGGGGGAATTAGGACAGTATCCACCCCCAATCCTTTCATCACGCCTTTAAACACATTGCTTGTAAAATTTGTACCTCTATCCGATCTCAAAGCTCTAAATAAACCATAGATAGGTACAAAATTTTCCAATATAGCCTTTACAGTTGTTTCAGTTTTAGCATCAACCAACGGACATGTAAAAACATATCTAGAAAATAGACAAACCATGATTAGGACAAATTTAACCGTCTGTCCCTGATGATAACATGGAGTCCAAGGTCCAACCAGATCTACGGACATATTAGCAAAAACTTCACTACTTTGAACAGAATGAGTTATAGGTGAAACATGTTTAGGATTACTTCCAGCCTTTTTCAAACATGTAATACAACTTCGTATTCTCGATTCCACAAACTTGTTCACGCCAGGCATAAAAAATCTCTCATTTATTTTACGTATTGTCTCCTGCACACCTCTATGTCCAGAACCATATCCACCATGAGCTGAATCAAATATATCATTGTATAAAGAAAGAGGCACTACAGGTCTCTCGACGAAACCCCCTTCGGCCAAAGGCTGTCTGAAAATTACAACCCCCTCTAGCACATACATGTGGCCAATAAGATTGTACAATAGTTCTTTTCTGCCCGATAACTCCGCCCTCTCATAAGACGACAACTGTCTCCTTTCCAATATCCATAACCTTATTTCATTTAGGATCTCGTCCTGCTGAAGACTACTTTGCCAGACAAACTCAACATCCGCCTCATCCTCTGCAGAATGTACCTGCATAATAGAGTAGATTTGATCCAGAAATGGTGAATCATCCAGGTAAGGATCCAAAATTTTATTATCTGTCTCTCTACACTCCTGACAATCCTTCAGTCGATGATTCTTACAATCTAACTCAGTTCTCGACAAATAATCTACGTTCACATGCTTAGTCCCCTGTCGATGGATAACTGTAAAGTCAAAACTTTGCAAGAAAGTTATCCATCGATAGGTGACACCGTTTATTGATCCTTTAGCCCAACGTTTATAATGCACTAGTGAAATACTGTCTGTCCGAACCAAAAACTCACGAAACCTACAAAAGTGTAAAAAATTCTTTAATGCATATACTAATGCACCTAATTCTCCTTTATAGGAAGGATAATTTTGTTCTGCAGCATTACACTTCTTACTACAGACACCAAACACTCTCTCCACACCATCCTGTTCTTGCGAAATAATCCCTGCAAAATACTGAGAACTATAATCTACATCCACAATAAAAAGATTAGGATTATCCCATTGAGGATAGCCTTTACACATTTCAGTCTTGAACATTTCCATAAATTCAGTCCATACTCTGTTCAACTCTTCTGTCCACTTTATTATAGTGTCATTCCTGTGACTATCCAACATGCACGACCTCTTGGCATAATCAGCAAAATATCCTCTGTAATAATTAGTAAATCCCAAAAATTTCTGCAACTCCTTCCCTGTTCTAGGCTTGCCCCAATCCTTAATCCGTTCCAGATATGCAGGATTCATTTTCAATCCATCGGCACTAATAATATGTCCCAAATAATGGCATTCTCTAGTCAATAAATCACACTTATCTAAATTTAATTTCAGGTTGACCTGCCGAAGAACTTGAAACAGTGCCTGCAGATGCTCTACATGTTCCTCTGGACTTGATGAAAACACGATCAGATCGTCCAAGTAGCTGATACAGAATCCATACATACCTGGCAAGATAGACAGCACCTTATCCATCAGAGCACAGAACAGGCTGGGTGCATTACACAACCCAAATGGCAACCTGTTAAACAAATACATCCTGTTTGCTGCACTAAAAGCTGTTAACGGTTTAGAGTCTTCATCCATAGTCATCGAATGGTAGGCAGCTGTCAAATCAAGAGTACTGAACACCTTGCCAGAACCCAGCTTCGTCAAATTATCCGAGATCAGTGGCAGCGGCCACGCCACCCGCTTAGTCACGTTGTTGAGGTTGCGGAAATCGATGACAAACCTCAACTTAGCCTCTGCTCCAGGTGCAGCCTTCTTTTTCACAGCAAAGATAGGACTGGACCAATCCGAGAAACCCTCCTCAATAATGCCAGCATCCAGCCATTTGGTCAACTGTTCCTTCAATTTAGCATCGTACTCTGGATTCAAAGGAATATTTCTGGCCTTCACAGGTTTAGCTCCAGGTAACAATTCTATATTATATGTCATTAATCTACAATCTCCAATATCTGAATCATTCATTGAAAAGATATCAAAATTTTCCAAACAAATTTTAATAATCCTGGGTTTCAATTCTGGATTTTCCTTAATCATCTGGTTTTCATCTAACTTCAATTTTTGAATAATAAACTGTACCCGTTCATGCATTTTTTGCCCCGACAACTTTTCTGGCTTATCCAATTCATTAATTGTTTTATTACAGGTAACATCTTGATTATCCATGATGAAACAATGCCCCATCTTCACATTTCTCAGCAAGGTAATAGGTTTTATTGACGCATTAACCACATTAACCACACAGGACCCATCTTTCCGTGGCTGATACACCCCCTCAATAATCATAATCCCATTGCCACTTGTCATCTTAGAAGAATTAGGGGACACGTACCAAAGCCCATCATTCTTTAATCCAGTCACATGCACCACAGCGGTAGATCCTCCAGGATAAAAAATAGTTTTATCCAGCAACTTCACATTATACTTCGTTGAATATAACTCTCCAAACCCACCCCCCTCCTTTATCCCTGGCAAGGTAGGTTTAGATGGAATTTCAGAATTCATTCGTCCGGACAAAATAGGAATTTTCTGTATCTCTGCCACCACCTGTTTTTGTAAACAGGAATTAATAGGAACAGATTCCCCACAAAATTCAAACTTATCTTCATCCAAACAAATATTAATTTTATTCTTTTTCAGGAAATCAGATCCAAGATTTACCAACCTACTCGTCACCTCAGGTACATAAAATATCTCCGTAAACACAGCTTGAGTTCCAGCAAATCTAAATTTCAACTCAACATATCCAATAATATTAACTTTCTTTAAATCTACTGAATATGCTGATAATTTAGCAGGACAAAACTCAACTCCATGTTTATCAAGAATTTCTCTAGATATCAAAGAATTAAAATTATTTCCTGTATCAATAATTCCTAACTCCTTCACCGGAATATCAGCCCCAGGCACAAGAAATTCTAAATCCGCACAAATAGGCATTTTCGTTATCTTCAAAAACTTCACAATCTCTTGAAAACACTAGTCATTATAATTAATATATCCATATATTTTAGATATACATCATTCCACTACACAGCAGTCAGCCCCTCATCTGTCACCAGCCGCCAACATACTGTTCAATTTATGAAATCCTGTACATCTCCCAAACTACCAGCATCACACAGCTACACTCCAAGTTTTTTTTTTTTTATACAGGTAAGTACCTCTCGAAGTATTCAACCTTGCATAGGTACTTATCAAAAAATAATATATAGTAGATATATATATATATATATAAATATATATATATAATGTTTTCATTAACACGATCACACCTTGACTGACGAATAAACAAGACAGTAATGCTTTATAAAGTTGAAAGCAATAATGTAAATACAAGACAGCAAAATTAACTATTTACAGTACTATAGCCTATATAATGAATATGAATAAAAAAAAACGATCTATAAATTTCATCCTAGAATGAGATTTATACATCAAATCAATCATATCCATTACATAGGATATTGCTGGAAATTGTTTCTGGCTATGTCAGCAATCATAGCCTCATACTGTTTCTCATCTCTGCTCTTTTCAGAATCCACAACAGGCCCCACCTGATTGCCCCACCTATCCACAACAGGCCCCACCTGATTGACTGTCTTCTTCAGAAACTGCTCAGGTATTACCCTATTATTAGGCACTCCAGGACCCTCTTTCTTTTCGCTACCGGCTGAGAAAAACTTAGCTTTGGTCTTTCCTATGCGAGAATCAGGAGCTGGCGGCTTGCCATCTCTCTTCTGCCAGCAACTAGCCACTACATGACCTTTTTTCCCACAATACCAACAAATCATAGTTTTAGCCTTCGAATTCAGAGCCCCAATCACGTTCTCAACCTGATCCCAAGGAATATCATCATCCCCTTCAATCCACGCATTATTATCGCCAATCTCAGTCCTGCCCTCCATATCAGATACATGCACTTCACTGATTACAGGCCTAGCTTTCACCTCCCTAGAATCCTCTAGCCTCAACCCTTCCATAGCCTGAGAATAACAGGACGTTACATTTTCAGGTGATACGTGTCCAGAACGAGCCCAGCTTACATAATGCTGACCTCTGCGAATCAAATAAGTTAAGAAAGCACTGTAATCTTCCAGGTAATGCATAGATTCAATGAAATTAGCCATATCTCTAGCTAAATCAGAAAACAGCAAATTCTTAGCCACATTATTATAGAAATCACGCCAAGATTGTCTAGAAATTTGACCAGGATGCATAAGCCTAAACAGACGCAATTTAGCATTGAAAAACACATCCACATTCTGACCACTCTTTTGTTTCAGGGCGTAAAAGAATTCGGTAGCCGACTCTGTATCAGCAAAGGGTATCACCAACCTTCTTATCAACAGGTAATAACCTAAAGCACTTAAGGAAGCATTAGCCTCCGGCGTAATCAACCTCCCCATCTTCTTCCCTTTGCACTCAAAAATCCTATTGTACAGGATGTCCTTGAAAAGCATAGGATCCTCCAACTTTGCGAACCTAGCAACCCTCCATAAGGATAAGAAATAATCCTCAAAATCAATGTTTCCATCCCAAAATGGAGCATCCCGCACAAAATCACTATCCCACTTGACTCCTCTTACAAGACAAAACTCCTTAAACTGCTCCTCTACAGTCTGTTGGCTTACACTACCGCCGGCCACCTTTTTATAGGCCTTAAGCACGTCAGCCCTTTCCTCAATTAAAGGAAATATATCCAACAATTGATTTTCATATTCGGTCAAACAACTCTCACGAACATTCATCCAATTTCCATTCCCAACAGGACCTAAAAACTCAATCTGCGAAAACTTCAAATGGCCAGGAGCACTTTTCCCTCTTTTAGCCTCAAAATTTGTAGAATCCAATTTAGCCTCCACACTCAAACGATTAATGAAAGATGTATTAAACGAATCATCCCCCGTCGCCTTGACTGCAGATACACTAGCCCCCATACTTGTTTCATACAAAAAACCGCTAATATCCCCATCCACTGGCAATTGCGCCACCTTTTTCTTAATAGTAGCCAAATCAACATCATAACCTAACTTCTTATGCTCATCAGAGTTCTTAAACTCTTTCACCTTATTCTCCAGCCGTTTATTCGCCGCCGTTAACTTATCCACCTGATCTTTGACAGTCGTATGCTCCTGCAACATTGCCCTAACATATTTTTTTATGCTTTCAGGCACAACGTCATTCTCCACCTCGCCCAACGCCAACTCCACATTCGCATTGGCACCTGCACCAGCATCCTCAGCCGCAGCATCCTCCTCCTCCCAATGTTCGGGAGTTCCATCATCATCCTGACTGTCATTCTCCCGAGGACGTTTAGGCGGCCGTCCACGCTTGCCTTCAGTTTTACCCCGCTCTCCTTTTTCTCCATCAGCCATATCCGAGCACTGGAACTAGATCCGCCGTGAAATTTAGATCAAAAGAGTTAAAGAATGAAATTCCACAGAAACCTGAAATATAAATCAAGTTAGAAATATAAAAACTAAAACAAAACTGTGAAAAATCCGAGATAAAAAAATATCTCAAAAAGTGAGTGACTTCAAATTAAACACCACTTCCCCAACCCTTAACTCAGCAGCAGGTCTAAATAACACGTAGCACAATAAGACTGCGCCAAATGTGATATAGACAAACAGCATAAGCTAATGATAGAGTAGACTTAATGTTCAATTCAAAATGCAATCAGATTTTTAAGTATTTATTATATTGGATTAAATGCAGTTTTTGAGTAAATAAGATTATATATTGATACTATATTTAGAAATGATTAAATATGTTAATAAGTCAAAACTACTGATTATTTAAAGCTGGATAGTTCTGAAGTAGCAGGATGTCTGTCTGTATATCAGGACACCAAACAACAGGATGACTGTCTGTTTAATTAATACAATGTATTAATTAACTATGCACTTTGAAGGGGTAGAATATCTGCTTAGGCAAACTATATAAAGTAATAGGATGTCTGTAAATAGCTGTATTGGTCTTAATAAAGACTCGAACCCAAACCAGATAATGTTCTGTGTTAGGACTCTCAATATCAACTAACTTAAATATATTTTCTCTTTATTCTTTCTGAGAGCAATTAAAGAGCAATTAAGAGTAACAATTAACATATGGTCTGCAAACTTAAATATATGACATCACAACATAAATATATGACACTTGTAACATCTTTAGTTTTGAATAATTGTCTATTTTTGGCGCAAATAAGCTTTGAAACATGTAATTTTTTATAACAAATGTATTCTTTACTTAAGATTGTCTGTCAATCTGTCCATTTGTATTGACAAATAGAAAAACAAAACAAACTAAGTGAAGCTGGTTCATACTAAAGACGTTAAAAATACATCTATATTTTTTATTTGTAAAGCGCTTGTCATCAATATTAAAAAAGGGGGGCTTTTTATCAAGCCAATTGAGTTTTCATATGAATATTAAAACTGCTCAAGGATATTGCCATCCTTGTTTAAATGTTTGTCTATCGATTGATAAATATTTTTCTCGTATTCATTCGAATCCGGTGGATAGGAACCGGTTCTCATCCATACGAAAAAACTATGTCTAGCATCATATTATATCCAGCTTTCTACGAATATAAAAATGTACAATCATAAGATTAAAACCAGTTTTTTTAGCCGGTGCCTTCGGCACCTCGGGGCTAAAAAAACTAGTTTTAATCTCATAATTGTACATTCTATATCAGCGGAAAGCCGTTTATAATACGATGCGAGAAATAACTATTAAAGTACAGTTATATAAAAGTAGAGAGAAAGAGAGAGAGAGAGAGAATGAAAATGTAAAAATAAGAAAAATTAACTAAAGTATTTATAATCAGAACAAAAACGATACCTTTCCATACAAGCGTTAAAGTCATATTATAAGAATAAAATGGTAGAAAAAAAAGAAAAAAAATTGCATTTATTTTAACTTTTGAAAAAATAGTTTGTTCATTAACTGTACGTCCACGTGATGGGGACTCGGTATCGACTTTTAATTAATTGAATATAAGCCAAAGGCGTCGGAAATATGAACACAGCAAAGTCGCTACAAAAGTATAGAAAGAAATTTTCTAGTTGACGACCAAGGTACCAACCAATTGTCTTGTTTGGGAAACTGGTGGATGCGCACCAAGCTTCTAAGGGTACTGTATTCGAGGTGGCATAGAGGGAGCAGAAAAATATAGCCTAAAACCATCCCTACTACTTTGCAATAACATGATTGTCCCGTGCACGTAAGGTGTGCGTTTAGTTCCTCTTAGCCTTTCATATTCACAAAAAATACAAAATAGTAAATAAAAAAAGGGGGGGTTTTGATGAAGCAAATGAAGTCAGTAATCTAAAGGAATAAGACAAAGACTGATAAATTGATGTAAATTTCCTATGATTATACACAAAATTATACCTTCTTTATATTATAATTATTGGTTGAAACGTTTGTACACTCAAATTAAAGACAAAATCAATCAAAATAAAAGTCTCCAAAGTTGTTGAGTATGAGAAAAAATTTTATAAAACTTTGGGGACCAGTGTAATAAACAGATTATCATATACTCTGATAAAGTGAAACTTGTAGCTGGCTAAAATAACAATCTATCCAACCCCTTCACCCCCTCCACTCCCCTTTACTGATTAAACTAACTGACCAATAAATGATGCTCATGTTAGCAACCTAAATTGGTGACAATTCTACATCCATTACCATGTTTTACTTGTGCGGAAATTAATGCACATCTACGCATAATGTTCGACATAAGTCCTTACTTTATTTTCAAATTACGCAGGAATGCGTATTATGACACACAAAATTCGCCAGTGCTCGTTAGTTTTCCATATATTATTATTATCTTTCTAATTGGCTGTGTTAATATAGGCGATACCATTGGTTTATTTTCAATGGCGCAATAGAAAGGTTGCACAAGGTGGATGCGATGGGTAAATACAGTTATTTAACCTTTTCTCCCTCTAGTGTTTTACTTTAATATAATACGGCGAATTTTGTCATTTGACGACCTCTCACAGTTTACTTATTTATGGCGATATAACCATTAGTATAAGAAAGAGAGAAATAAAGAGGGAGAGAGAGAGAAAATAGAGAGAGAGAGAGACAGAGAGGGGAGACAGAGAGAAAGACACAGAGAGAGAGAGATAGAGAGAGAGAGAGAGATGAACAATTTACATCTTTGTCTGTCCTCTTCAACTATTTTAATCTATAGGTTACATTTCCCTGCCATTTTAAAACGATTTAAAACTCGATATATCAACCTTATTGTAGCTCTCTTTAAAAACACAATCTTTTTATTTATAGTAAACCAAGCAATTTTCAACTAAACAATGATGACAACATCCATAAGTAGTGCAGCTTTTAAGCATTTAAGAAATTTTGATAATACAGGATACATATAGAATTCTTTTGAGGTTGGCCCCCTACCTCCCTTATAGCTACTAAATAGCCTTAAACCTGCCCAATCCCTAATCCAATGCCATTTGGTCCAATAGTTACTGACATCATACTGGACAAACATCCAGCTGGCTTTAGATAGAAACAGTTTCTAGGACCTCTAAATTAGTACGGAAATTGACTTAGCTTAGATTATCAAGTACTCTAGTAAAGTGAAACTTGTAGCTGGCTAAAATAATGTTCCCCCCAATCCAACCTCTTTACCCTATCCCCTCCCACACCTACTGGATGAGCGAATTGACTAATAATTGATGTCAATGATAGCAACCTAATTAAACATTGGAACGGACAAGACACAATATGGTGAAGAGTAGCTGCACCGCAAACATCCAATTTAATGTGTCTGTTTGTTTGGCAATGTCGCAAAAACGGCCATCCAAACACCCTTTATACCCAAACGTCCCCTCCTCCTCCTTCCCTCCCCCGTTTTAAGTATGCAATTTCTTTTTGTCTATCCATTACCGCATTAACAGGACACTATCATACTTTAACTTATTGGTAACTAGCGGCTACGCCCCTAGAGGCCTCTAGTGACACCTTAAGTCTCTACTTTATTTTTGTGATTTCTCTTGGGAGGGTGGGGGTACCCTCCCCCAAAATAGTTATAAACCTTCCCGGGACCTATGAGAAGCTACCTTGTTAACCCTTACAGATCGGGCCCCTATTCCCACCTTAATAGATCGGGGGGGGGGGGGGGTCATATTGACCCCCCCCTCTATCTCGGCTTCTGTTACAGATAAAGACGTAAAATTTTTTTCTGGTGGTTCATGTGTATTTTTAGAGAAAATTACTTTTTCTAGTCATAGCGATCAGGCCGCTCTTTAGCCGCTTTTTAGCGGCCAGCCGCTAAATTTTAAAACAGCTGTAGAGCGGCCAATTTTGCAGCTAGGATGACCAAATTTTAGGACGAACTTTTATTTTTCATAACAAAAAAATTACTTTTTCTGATCATCGCCAAAAAACGGCAAATAACGGAAACCGCCATTTTCGGCGGTTACGGCGGTAAAACGGCGGTTGGCGGCGCCAAATAATATTTTTATCTGTTAATTATTGCTCAAGGATTTACCAAAAAAATTTATAGGTCTCTAGCTGTAATAGAAGCCACGATATTCATGATATATGTCTGTAGTAAAAGCCGGACAAAAATCGGTCATAAAGTCGGTCAGGGTGCGGTCAAACGATCATAACACCACTTTTCTCATTCACCAAAAAAATTTTAGGTTTCTATCTTATATACAAAGTCATAATGTAGAAATTAAGATTTATTTAGAATTTTTTTTTAATTTTGGTGCTACCCAACCGACTTTGACCGGACACCACGACCGACACAGACCAGATATCCTAATAAAATCAACTCTTGCTGACGTATAATTACTAAACTTAAAAAGTCATAAAGTCACAACTCTCTATCTTACCTACAAAAAAAATGACATTGAAAAAATAGAGGGGGGGGTCAATATGACCCCCCCCCCCCGATCTGTAAGGGTTAAGGAGAACCCGGTCGGTTCAGCGGTTAGCGAGATCCTTAGGTACAGACAAACACACATCCTGTTACTTTATTATAATGATTTAAATCTCAACGATAGAATTTGGTATCTAAAAATTAACAATTTTGCCTAATTTTTTCTTCATCTCAAAAAAAGATTATTTATTATTGATATTGTTAATTTTTCAACCTTTCATAGTATTAAGCATGCTGTTATTGTCATTATATACATAGACTTTTTAAAAACTACAGACAAAACAGTAAGGGCTAGCAACACTGGTTTTAACTCTATGATTTTTATTTTAATATTCGTGGAAAATTATCTGTAATACGATGCTATACTTTATTTTTCAGTATGGCTGAGAACCGGTTCTAATTCAGCAGATGTTAATCGGTTTTGAAGACACACTGAAAAAAAGATCAGATTTTCAGTATTTTCTAGATCTCTCTGTAAAAATTCTAGATTAAAAAATTTTTACCCTTTTGATTTGTGTAATAGTTTGAATGTATACTTGACAAACTGAAAGATGAGACTGTCCATTTAAATAGTTTTTAATCGTGAGAAGTTTGGAGCTAAATCTGAATGCTGAATTAAAGCGTTCAAACATTCAAATAAAATACTTGGTATACTTAAAAGTTGCTCTTTTACATCTAACAGATGGCTTTCTGTCTGTCTGATTGTTGGTATGTCTGTAACGCCGTATTGAAATAATAGTCTACATATATAATGCAAATCCACAAAGGAATGAATACATGGCCTTACTTTGGTGTAATTCTTAATTTATCAGTTTATTATTTAATTGCACGACGTTTGTTTTGAAGTTTTATCTGTGCAATAAAATACAAATTTAGGGCTGAACGGTCCAGAATTTGGTACTTTCAAATTAATACAATTTTCCTATTTTCTAACTTTATTGTAAATATACAATGTAAGAATGCATAAATCGAGAGACGGTGACTTCTTTTACACCTTTTGGGGTTTTAGGAGCGCAGTCGCTCTACATATATGCATTGTTCGTATGTTCAAATGTTTATTTTAAGTACTAAGACAATGGACGATAAATTGATGTACTTTCTCAATTATATCAAACAAAATTACCCATTTTGTAGATTAGAATCATAGTTTTAAAAAATTGGACCTATGAATCAAGATTTATTGAAAGCTTCCAAAGTTTTTAAGCCAACCTATGAGAGAATTTGTCCATAAAACTATCATTCTTGGAATAGCGTCTAATAATAATAACACTTATCTTGCATTTTGAATTGTATTGCTTATTATGGATGTTGTCATCCTTGTTCTTATAGATTCTGAGTAAGAGAAAAAGGAGAAAGGGAAATTTCAAGGGAGGGGAGGGGGGGGGGCAATGGAAGAGAAAAGCATTTAAGAAGTCATAGGTCATGTGAAGTAGTATTATCAGTTTCTTTTTTAGTAGCGTAGCTACTCTACAATTAGGTATGTCCTTACGTCAGTTTGTTTGTCATGGGTCATGTGAAGTAGTATTATCAGTTTCTTTTTTTAATAGCGCAGCTACTCTACAATTAGGTATGTCCTTACGTCAGTCTGTTTATCATGGGTCATGTGAAGTAGTATTATCAGTTTCTTTTTTTAGTAGCGCAGCTACTCTACAATTAGGTATGTCCTTACGTCAGTCTGTTTGTCATGGGTCATGTGAAGTAGTATTATCAGTTTCTTTTTTTAGTAGCGCAGCTACTCTACAATTAGGTATGTCCTTACGTCAGTTTGTTTGTCAAAGATCTAGTTAAGTAGTATTATCAGTTTCTTTTTGTAGTAGCGCAGCTACTCTATACTTAGGTATGTCCTTACGTCAGTTTGTTTGTCAAAGGTCTTGTAATGTAGAAGTAAAATTTTTTCCTTAATAGTTTCGTAAGTATGGTTTTAACCCTACAGGGGTTTAGGTTAATTCCCCCCCCCCCCTTAAAAACCTCAAAATAACGCAAAACCTTCCCTTGACCAAAACGTAACATCTCTGAAAATTGTAAACTTCGCAGCAACTTATGGGCGTAATTATTCTTGTTTTTAATACTCTATGGCGCACCTAAATCTTCCTTTATAAGAAAATTAATGTTTTTATTCACGAAATAAATGAAATTTTATATAAAAATTTAACTGAACATTGTATAAATTTTTTTTTTCATTTTTTCTTTATTTATTTTTTCTCTAATTTTAAAAGAAGGGAGGGGTCATTATATATACTGGTCCCCAAACTTTTTATCTTGTTTGTTGACTTTGGGTACATTACTATTTTATTTGATGGGGTAAATTTGTTTGCAATCAGAAGTGTTCATCTATTTATCGTACCTTGTCTTATCCTTTATGTTATGATCATAATTGACAAATTATCGACGTTCTTTAATAATGGCAAATTTATTCATTACTAACGTTGATATTGATTTTAAAAATTGGGTTTACTACCACAAACTTTATCACCATCGTAACACTTTTCTGATAAGGACAATTTGCAATTAATTTGAAGGAAAAAAAATTGGATAAGGGGGGTACTAATTGTTTAAATCACCCCCCCCCCCCCATACGCACGCCCCATGTCTGCTATTTAGTAAACCTCAACCCTGACGACTACTATGCCCTTCAATATTGGGCGGTGCGTACATCAAGGATATATGTCAAAAGTAGTCAAATTAAGCCCTATTTTGGAGTTTTTGGTGTTAGGGTTTTCTAGCAGTGATTTGCCTTATCCAAAATTACCTAATACTTATCAGAGAATGAGGGAATAATAGAGTGTAAATTTTGCTGGTACCCAAAGTTTTATAAATATGCTTCCTTACTCTTAGGCTCCAAAATTTTGATTAAATGCTTCAAACTACCAGTCTTGTTTATCATATTTGGGGATATACTTCAATTAATTGTCCATTGTCTTATCCCTAAAGATCCCTGAATGAACATTAAGGCGCCAAAGTTTCCAAGGGTAATTTGTCAACTTTATATAAAACCTTGCATAGTAGCAACAGTTTTTCTTTTGTGCGCGTCGTTGTTAATTTCCTACTTCCGAATCCATATCCGTTGGTTTCCTATATACACACACACACACACACATACTCTCAAACACACACACACACACACACACACACACACACACACACACACACACACACACAGAGACACACCCAACCCCCATTCAAACGATCTCAAGTAGGGTTTTCGGTGATCATTTTAAAATTTAATCGTTTAGATCATGAAAAGTTATCAAAGTGTTCACCCCACAAAGGCAATAACAAAGCCTCACTGTAAAGCAAAACTGAAATAAAGATTAAATAAAAATCTAGATTATATCCCAATCATGAAGTAATTTAAAACATTATTAGCGCTTCGCGCATTTGATTATTAAATTTCTTATAATAATTTGCTTATAAATGGTTGAAATATTAAATGTAACTTAAAGTTACTATTAGACGAAGTAATATCAAACAGATAACCAACTGTTAGATTGCACTACCCTTTTTTAAAAGTCCTTTAGTTGTGACTTTTTACGCCAAGGCATTCCCCCTAAATTTTATATTATTGTTACTCGATATAGTAGCAATAGGAACCATTTTGATGTCATTAGTTATGGCGCGGTTAGGGCCTAACAACATGTAGACGCTTTACAATTTGATCTAACATGCCACCCCCAAATAAAAATGCATGTTGCGTCCCTATTTCCAGCGCCGACCAAAAAACTTCCTATGCACAGCCCCCAAAATAAACAGAAACTTCCGATTACCCCCAAACTTTGATATACCCCAAAATACAGCAAAATTTTATCACAGCACTATAAAATTATATTTGCATCGTATTATAGACAGCTTTCCGCTAACGATAATTGAAAATTTATAAAATTAAACCTTCGTCTCCTCAAGGCTATCAAAACCGGTATTAATTATATGATATTTATTTTAATTTTCGTGGAAAATTGTCTGTATTACAATGCTATACATGATTTTTCTGTATGCCTGAACACGTGTTCTAATCCAGCGGGTATTAATCGGTTTCGAGGCCATACTAGAAAATAGATTTAAACAAATTATTATTATTTGAAGAAAAACTGTTTTGGTTACAACTAAAATTTATGGTTAAAATCTAACAAAGAAAAAAAATCTGTCAATAAAATCTTCCAAAATAAAAGGCTCGGTTGTCACACGTAAGCCTCCAAAGATTTGGTATCTAAAAAGTTTTTGCACGTTTAAATTGCCAATTTACTAATAGATTTAGACATCAAGATGACTTAAAATCATGAAACGATGTATTGTTATTTTGATTATTTGCTTAAACGTATAAACACCACTATATAAAGATCAATTGCAATATTTGAATTGTAAAATAGAAGCGAGGGGGGGGGGGAGGGAAGACGCAGTTTTTAGAACAATCAAACTAAATTTGGAGGGGGGGGGGGGGGAAGGAAGTCAAGTGCAATTTCATAGGAAACTCGCAAAAAAAAAGGAAAAATTGAACCCCTTTTAAAACTTGTAGCTTCATATGGACATGCTATTTATGTGGTTTATGTCGAATCTATGGTATTACAAGTTTTTTTTAGCCTAAGATTTCGATAACTTCAGAACTGATTGATTTCTACCTTTTATGAAAGTTTCAAATAGGTCCTGGGATGGTTTTATGCTTTCATTTTAGATTAGGCCTTCTGATGGTTTTAGGCTATTTTTCAGCCATGTTGAAAACAGATTCACTAGATGTATCATGATAATAAATGTGAATATATGAAAAGATTTTTAACACAGACAACTACATGGCTTAAGTGGTGAGGACCTTTTTTCGTCTGCTAGCAAATTGCTTTTCCGACGCTATTGGCTTATTATTTAAAGACCCAATAGAAAGTCGCCGGCACAGAGTCCCCAAGCCATGGGTACTAGGTAGTCTATCATATATATCATGATTATTATTATACTTTTCTGTAAATAAAATTTTTAACTATCAACAAAATTAAAAGCTATGAATTTCCTTTTAATAAAAATCAAGGCAAAAAAGTGGTTGAAAATAGGGACATGGATAATGATATCAGGGATCTAAAGGGATAAGACAATGGCCAATAAATTGATGTATATTGTACACCCCAATAATGATACACAAAATTACCCCTTCTCTGGTTTAAAGTTAGTGGTTGAATCGTTTGAACACCCAACTTGATGAACCATCCAATCAAAATGCACTTTGTTCAGACAACGAATAAGAAAACATTATCATAAAAAACGTTGAGGACCAGTAAAGTGTAATAAACAGCCAATTGTCACCTCTCTATCTGCATGGATATACTATGATCATATAAGTAAAAATGCTATGTTGACCTTTCCCTACTAGGCAAAGACCCTGTCTAGATTTTGTATTGGGTCTTACGAATGAACAGACAAATTTAATAATAGAGTAGCTTCACTACTAAAAAATAGTTTTCAGAGTATTTTTCAATTAAGGTTTTTCTCAGCAGAATGAGAATTTGATATACCCCTCTTTCGATTATTTTTTGGAGCACAGCTGCTCTAGAATAATGGATTTATCATTACCTGGATCTTATACCAGATTATCTAATGCTCTAATAAATTGAAATATGTAGCTGGCTAAAACAACTATCACCCCCAAATCCATCTCCTTTACCCAATCCCCTCCACTCTTACTGAATTAACAAATTGACCAATAAATAATGTCCATGTTAGCAACCGAAATTTACGACAATTTTTTCAGTGTTATCAAATCCATGCACATATATTCTATATCCATTTATATAGTTTAAGTTATAAATAGTGTTGTCTGTTTGTTAGTCTATGTCTTTAAATATTCATTCCATTGCAAAAAACGCGATATTGGGTTTGTTTAAATATCCATTTATTTGGCATTTTTCAAGAATGTCAAGTGGGGAAAATTTTTAGAATGTGGGAACCATTTATTTTGATTTAAATAGTACATATGATTTTCATTTAAATTCATTTTTTGGACCCGTGAGAAAATTTTTTAACGTGAGAACCATTTAATTTTCATTGAATTTCATTTTTTGGAAGTGTGGGAAACAACGGGAGAAAAAATATGTTTTAGTATAAAGAAATGTTCTATCAGTTTCAAACCTTTTTCATTCGATAGATCATACTGACTTTGGAAAAACTGTCAGACCGATTTTTGAAATTGAACCTGTGAAAAAAGATATTCAAGTTTTAATTTTTTGTTTTGAAAATATTATTTTACATGTATTGACGCCATCTTGGATTATGAAAATTTTTTTTGTTGGAAGATTTTTTTTCTAAAATATTTTTTAAAAATTAACTTTTTACAATAAAAAAATCTTTGAACTTAAATTGACCAATAATTCAAGAATTTTTTCTCTTTGATTTGGAAGATTTTTTATGATTTTTATTTTTAATGTCAAATAAAAACACAACAGTGAAAAAAATGAAAATTAAATGAAAAAACGTTTAGTCATTTTATTCAAGAAATTATTTGCTAACATCACCTTTTTGTTGCAATAGAATGTTATTTAAGCAAACAAAATTTAGCATAAATGGATATTTAATACCTTGGGATTTAAATATCCATTTATGCTAAATTTTGTTTGCTTAAATAACTCATTTCTAAGGATATTTAATTTAACCCCCTAAAAATTAATTGTTACCTGAGCTGAATCTTTAAATCATTTCAATGGTGCGCCAAATCGGGGTGCGCCGAATTTTAGCCAATCACAGCGCGGCATTTCGTAAAATGCTGTGCTTTCATTGGTGGAAAATTGGATCACCTTTATTTGGCGCACCATTGAAATGATTTAAAGATCCTGCCATTTTTAATACTTTATATCAACTATACTACATTTTTAAAAGTGTTTATAGCTGGCATAATATCGACATAAAGTTTCATATGGTATGAAATAAATATGACCCGGAATAAAATTAAGTATATAACCTTACGCATCCAGCGGGTAGCGAGATCTTTTGTTACAAAAAGACACATAATCATTTTACTTATTTTTATATAAAAATATATCTTGTTTTAGGCGATTGTATGATGAGAAAGAAGTAAGCAAAGAAAGTATTCAACAATTAATGAAAATTATCATTGCACAGGTAACTTATTTATGAAACTGGGCAGAGAAAGAGTTGTAGATTCATTTAATCATCATTGCCTTCTTCAAAGTTGCTAGATTTTCAATTTTAGTAGAACAGCTACTATAAACGTAAATTAGTAAGTCTTTAGTTAAGTCGTGTAGTAAAATAACCCGCGGCAGTAACGTAAATAGAAGCGTGCCTGAGTTCGAGTCTGATGCAGACTGTGGCATACTAGGGACGTTAAAAATGGTATCTACTGCTGGCACTTATTGGGGGGGGGGGGTAGATATACCACACTTTTCTGGGATCTTGCCAAGTCAAGTATCAACTGTTGGGAATATCAAAGGATGACTCCATGCAAAATTTGAGCCGGATCCGGCAAAAACCGGCCGTGAATTTTATGAAAAACCGGTTTTTTCCGGTTTTTAGGGGGTATCTGTAAATCGATTCAGCTGGAGCAAAACCGGTTAGAGGTACAAAAAATTTTACTTCACATGAAATTTAGCCAATGCAATTGCCTACAAAAATGTACTTCATCACCAACTTGATTGGACAACTCTTTCCCCTCCTAAATGTCCATTAAAACCTCGGAAACGGCAAAAATCGCCAAAAATCACGCCTTCGACGGCAAATAACGGCTAAACGGTCAGCCGGAGGCGAATGAAACATAAATAAAGAAATGTCTGCCTCAAAAAGTTGTTCAACATCAAAGAGATGCTTGAAGTCTCTAAAACGACTCCTTCCCCTCCTTTAAGGGGAAAAACTGAAAAAACGTGATTTTCAAAAGTATGCCCACTTCGTGGGTGTGGGGGGCACTGAACCCGTCACCCCAGGGTCACCAAATATAAAGTCTAGGCGGCCCACAATGCTGAATTTTCACCAAGTGAAAGTCTTGTGTCATTATCTCTTATGAGAAAAAAGTTATTAATTAATTTAAATTTCAAATTGTGATTTTTTGATGGATTTCTTTGATGAAATGACAGGCTGGTCAATTTTTAGACCATTTTTTTGCTGTTTTCGGCCCGCCACGCCCAAACGGTTTGAGATAATCTCACGGGACCTTTTGCCCGACCTAAGCCTGGTTATTAGTAAGGTCTAAGAAAAAAAAAATCCCGGATTGGATGAAGCACGACGTCGCTGCGCGCCGTCAAAAATCGCTGGTCGGCTCATTTTGCCCCCTCAAACCCTCACCTCGTGCCATTTTTCTGTGTAAAGATTATAATTATAATCTTTTGCGTAAGTCTGTTTTATTTTCCGAGACCTCACAAATAACCAGACTTAGGTTGGGCAAAAGGTCCCGTGAGATTATCTCAAACCGTTTGGGCGTGACGGCCCAAAAACCGCAAAAAATGGCCTAAAAATTGACCGGCCTGTCATTTCATCAAAGAAATCCATCAAAAAATTTGAAATTTTAATTAATTAATAACTTTTTTCTCATAAGAGATAATGACACAAGACTTTCACTTGGTGAAAATTCAGCATTGTGGGCCGCCTAGACTTTATATTTGGTGACCCTGGGGTGACGGGTTCAGTGCCCCCCACACCCACGAAGTGGGCATACTTTTGAAAATCACGTTTTTTCAGTTATTCCCCTTAAAGGAGGGGAAGGAGTCGTTTTAGAGACTTCAAGCATCTCTTTGATGTTGAACAACTTTTTGAGGCAGACATTTCTTTATTTATGTTTCATTCGCCTCCGGCTGACCGTTTAGCCGTTATTTGCCGCCGAAGGCGTGATTTTTGGCGATTTTTGCCGTTTCCGAGGTTTTAATGGACATTTAGGGGGGGAAAGAGTTGTCCAATCAAGTTGATGATGAAGTACATTTTTGTAGGCAATTGCATTGGCTAAATTTCATGTGAAGTAAAATTTTTTGTACCTCTTACCGGTTTTGCTCCAGCTGAATCGATTTACAGATACCCCCTAAAAACCGGAAAAAACCGGTTTTTCATAAAATTCACGGCCGGTTTTTGCCGGATCCGGCTCAAATTTTGCATGGAGTCATCCTTTGATATTCCCAACAGTTGATACTTGACTTGGCAAGATCCCAGAAAAGTGTGGTATATCTAGGGGGGGGGGGGAGGCGGGGTGAATTCCGCGGCCCATAAACAGGCGAAACTTATGACTATGCACAGTTTGGATAATGCTCTGGCTTCTTTGGAAAATTTACTTAAAGTGTAAAAAAAAGTGTGTTTCCTATTGTCATTTTCAATGCAAACAAAATAATAAATATAAAAATGAATATAACTACGAGATTTAAGGGTTTAGGTTTAGACTGTTTACCACCCTCAAACTTTGAAAACTCTCATTTTACCCCCCCCCCCCCCCATGAAAATAATAAGCTTGGACGTCCCTTGGTTATAGGTTAATCAACAGTCTTAACTTGATTTTTTTGCTACGGATCTTTTTAACAAACTTTATGAACAAAAATCTTTATGCTTTTCAGGGTACCACTATACAGTCCCAACTACAAAGTTTACGTGATAGAGAGAAGGCTATAGAAAATTTTGAACAAAAAGTACATCTACTGCGTATGAAGGTATATACATTTATAGCTTGAAACCTGCCCTGCGAAAGTAAAAGGGGTTAGTGGGTCAAAGTAAAAAAAAACCGCTATGGTTTCTGTGTAAAAAAAAAGTTTAGAGAAAACGGAATCTTAACAAATTTTTGACTTTTAGAATGGTATAAATATGGTTTAATTTCCATATCGTAATTTTGTGTATCATCATTGGGAAAGTACATTAATTTATTGGCAATTGTCTTATCACTTTAGATTCCTGCATTTTCTAATTAATCCTAGCGGCCACGACATCCATATAAAATCCATTTTTAAGATTCCTCGGATTATTATGATAGTACAGCCGTTTTTGAGGCCTTGATAGACAACTTACACATATTGGATGAATAGGATAATTATAATACGGATTTTTGTTATTTTAATAGCAGGTAAAATCAATAAATCTTATATTTTCCCTAGGAATCTGGTAAGGATTATGTCCTGCAAACCTACCTGGAACAGCTACCCTCTACCGGGGGCCTGAATGAGGACCACCAGAACAGTTCCGGCGGGCTCAGCGGTCACGCCAACCTGGAGGTGTCGCCGAAGCCTACCACCGCCACTAAGAACAACGCCAAATTTAAACAACAGAGGTCCAACTCTGAAGACCGGTTAAACACCGCTGCCGCCGCCGTTGCCGGTAAATCGGAACGGAGTCGGAAGGAGATCGGCGGCCTGTCGTTTTTACCCTCGCTTGATATACCTCCACCTGATCAAGTCAAGGTAATATTCATTTAAATGGCCTAAAACCATCCCAAGACAAAATAATACATTCATTTATGGTATGCCAGAATCATTAGCTTCTAAGATAAAAGCTTGTTGCTTTTTATATATGGGCCATATGGGAAGCTACACTTTAAAGGAGAACCATATTGGTTCATCGGTTACAGAGATCCTTTGGTACAAACAGACATACCCACAGAGATATTGTTACTTTTACATAGGGATAGATTCTTCTTTATGCCTTTTTTGCGTGAAATCAATAATCCCCCTCCCTCCCTTTTCCACTTAATTTCTTTTAAAAATGTAACAATGATTTTAATTTACTACATACAAGACAGTTTTATGATCTCACAAATTTATACACAATTTTTAAAAGCGATGCTTTTCTATAATTAGGGTCAGTCCGTACGTCCGTCCGTAACGGACAGCTCTGTTCGTTAATCTAAGAATGTTAGAATTGTCTTATCAACAAATTTACTTACAATTTTGCTTCGACTCTTATACATTTATATTCTGATTATTCAGTTCTGAGACTCTACAAGTGTTAATGTTCGTTTATCCTACCGTTTCAGAGCTTCGCTTTTAAAAATGTTGTCATCCTTGTTTTACATTTATTCAATATTAATTTGCATATAAAAAGTAGCAAAAAGTACAATCAAAGTAAAAAAATATATCTATATTTCAATAAAAATAAAATACAGGTTCTAAAATTAATTATTTTGATAAAAAATTTCCTATTTTATGAGATATCCTTATATAGTAATAGGCGATAACATAAAAACTCTTAAAAAAAACAAATCAAAAACATTGACTTTTCTAGCACAGTAAAATTAAGTTCATATTATGTTTTTAGTAGGTATTATCAATAAATCATTAATTTTTGAAACAGCTTATAGTGCCTAATAAAAATGACATCATACAATACAAATAACCAATGATAGGCCAGAATACATTTTACTAATGGTTAATTACAATGTATACTGGCCGTTCATTGGTCATTTGTATTGAATGACGTCATTTTATATTAGGCACTATAAGTTGTTTCTTAATTTTGATACTTTTGCTTAGACAGATGATAAAATATTAAGCATTTTTTAAACAAAGATATTTTTTTTGGCATGAACGAAAAATGCGCATTTTTTTACCGTGCCCACACACACTATCAGTAGCGAAAATTGAATAGCTCAATTTTGTATAAATTTTTCTAATAGATCTTTTTTTCAATACCAGAGCTACAATACACCTAGAGTGGCTATATTAGTATGACAAGGGTTTTTTGTCTAATCTAGGGCGTGTTATGCTTCAAATTTCAAGTCTAAAATTCTGAAATTATGTCTTTCAATGGAGATGACGGGTTCGAGTCTGGGCATTACCGCGTCATGATAGAGACAACAAAAAGAATAACTACTGTTGCTCTGTGAGAGATTGGGGAATGCCTTTGCCTATAAACAGGCGTGGTGCAACTCATTACCACGCACAGTTGGGACTTTCAGAAAGTGGGTTGGTTGTCTGTGCGCTAGGTCCTTGTAACTAAGACTTTTTGATCGACAAGTTATATTCATGAAACTGATTTATCTTACCTTACACTTAGGGTTGGGCCGGATATCTGGCCAACGCCGGATATCCGGCCGGATAACCGTATATCCGGCATTATAAATCAGCCGAATATCCGGTATCCGAATAGTTTCAATGTCCGTTATCCGGCCGGATATTGAAAATTGCCGGATATCCGGCCCAAACCTACTTAGCCTAGAACTGCTGGCTTTGCAAATTAATCCCTCTAAATAGCTCTATGGTTTCATATGATTTTAATCTATAAATGGAAATTTCTCTAGGATTTTTGATTGCATCACAATAAATCACCCTGCAAGTCTTCATACATTGCAGCTGAATTTTAGAAATAGCACAAATTGCAATTATTAGAACAACAAGGATGATAATATCCATAAATAGCAAAACTCCTGTATTGACAAACGGACAAAGTGGGTTATACAGCAGATATTCATTGTCATAAACAATAAAAAAATTACAAAATATTTTTGCACAATATATGTATTGAATATTGATCTCTTGTAACATGACTGGCAAACTGGCAGACCATGTAAATTATATATTTAATGCTTATTGGTATAGGAAAGCTTCACAAAAAGAAATCCAGCCGCCTAACTTGAATAGCGTCCGAGAAATTAATGTTTCCCCTAATAAGTTTCTTACAGACGGTTGGACGGACGGACATTTCGAATTATTAAGATTTGATCAAGTAATCTAAAGGCATTGTAATATTTCCTGATATTTTTTGTAGTTTTGAAAAATACAATAAAATGATACAGAAGCAAAATATCAGTCTTTAAAATGCTTCATCTTTTTTTATTCCAGATTATTTATAGGCCTTCTTATGCCGCTTAATAAGGTATTCGGGCATGACATGTGTAATTTTACAAAGTGTCTCAAAAATCAGCCATGTGACATCATAAAAATGAGGAGAAGTGGGAAAGAAACTCCCTAAAAAAGAGATGGATAATCCTTCATTTTTATGACTTTACATGGCTGATTTTGAGACACTTTGTAAAGTTATATGTTCTCTGGATGGTTTCTGGAAAATATCAAACTATTAAGAAATTTATCATCCTATAAATAGTAAGCTAAAAACATCAATAAAACAAGGATGACAACATAGAATCCTATGCATTTAATTTATTTATTTTTATTGTTTAACGCAATTTTAATAATGACAAATAATGGTAATACACCTAATGTTAATTATTTCATTAAGAAAATAAAAATTATTTTAATATATTTTCCAGTATGGCTTCGAAACCGATTAATATCCGGTGGATTAGAACCATTTCTCAGCAATACTGAAAAATTACGTAAAGCATCGTATTACAGACAATTTTACCGGGACTTAGGTCCCTCGTGGCTAACAAAACTGGTTTTAATCTTTTCATTTAAATATCCGCGGAAAGCTGTCTATAGTACGATGCGATAACTAACTATTATTACATTATGAAATTTGTCAAATATAAGGAAATGTTATTTTTCCATATTGATTGAACATGGACTAACTACCTAACGCTTAATTTTGGCAGGTTCGTCCATAAATCACTAATAATTCCCATAACTTTGGGACAGGGAATGATATTATAAAAAATTGTGGACTTTTTTTCAAGGAGGGGGGGGGGTGGATTTTTTCTAGAGGTGGTTTACCCTCTCCCAAAATAGATTTTTCTTAACTTACTAGGGCCTTTAAGAAGCTTCACTGTATAGGAAAACCATATCGGTCCAACGGTTAGCAAGATCCTTTGGTACAGACAGACAGACATTTAAAAGGATTAGTTTGTCGATAAAGCTAGTCAAAGCCAATTTTGTTAAATGTCATAAAGTCGAAAGAATTAAACTTTAATAATATGATTTGAATATTAGATTAAAACACTAGAGTAAGAAAGGGTTAAATAACTATATCTCCCCATCGCAATCGTCTTGTGCAACCTTCCTATTGGTTCATTGAAAATCAACCAATGGTATCGCTTATATTAACACAGCTAAGTAGCAGAAAATAATTTAGAAGCAGATGAAAGAGGTCTTTGAAAAAGGAAGGGAGGTAGTTGTCTGTATATACATCTATACTATAGAGATGTTATTGGAATATCGACATTTCGATAATATGTCAGCTATGACTACTTTTAGTTTTGTCGACATAATTTTTTACATTTAAATTTCTTTCAATTCCAATTTCTATCTTATTATATGTCTCTATCCTTTTGCCATGGGTAGATATTTTGATTGGCTATCTCCAAAAAAAATGAGTTTGCAACAAGTCAAAGTTGCTTCACTAAAAAGTTGAAAAATTACAGTTTTGCCTCCTTCCAATAGTCAATTACAATTACTTTTTTAGCTTTTTCCCCATAGATATAAAATCAAGAGTGTGTTATATTTAGGGGGTGTATAATGACCAATTAGTGCAGAGGAATATGAATTCCCCCCCTTCCCCCCCCCCCCCCACCTAAAAAAACATGCCCCTGTTCAATCCTATTAATTTTGTGACTTGATTTAAAAACTCTTTGGAACAAGCTAAATCTCAACAAGCTAAATGCCCATTTTTGGAATTAAAATATCTTTTAGTCATACACTGAAAAAAAATAAAAGCTTATAAATTCATACACTTTTAGAATTGTGTTTGATTCCTAAGACGAATAGGTATAATGTTATAAGCGTAAAATCGCTATAAATAAGTCTTAAAATGTAGGTATGTCCATACTAAGTATGTACTATTAATACTTTAAAAGTATGTTTAAAATAAAATGAATATATTTGTCAATGATCGTATGTGTGACTGTCTCATTTGTTATAATCCATATTAATTTTTGTATGTTTTTGATAAGGGTTGGGCCGGAGACTTTTTTAGTCAAATACCATATACCGTATATCCGGCTAATTTCAAATGCCGGATATCCGGTATCCGTCCGGATATCTGGCTATCGCCTGATATCCGGCAAATTACCGGATATCTGGCCAGATAACCTGATATCTGACATTAGAAATCAGCCGGATATCCGACCCAACCCTATTTTTAATAAGGTCTCTATTCTCTAATTCAAAACAAAAATATTTTTTACAGTAAATTTTTGGTTGTGGGGAAAAAGGTGGGTCCGGCTTTCTGGCATATCTCAAATTTGGCGAACTTAAAACTTTGCAACGCCTAAATAGAAATTATTTTTTTCTATTTAGAATATTTACATTCTATATTTAAATGCACTAAAAATTATTAAAGGATTATTATTTTGTATATCAAAAACATTAATTTGATTTTAAAAATTAGCTGTTGTATCGGAGACAACTTCGCAGGAAACTAAATAACATTCGTGTTACATCTAGGATGACTTTAGAGTTTAAGTTTTAGTAGCGAATTTACTCTATGTTTAACCCTAAACGGTCGGTACCCTTTTCTGGACCTTAATAGGTTTGGGGGGGGGGGGGAGCGTTGAAGTTCCCCCCTATTAAACAAACATCCTGTTATTTTCTTATGAGGATTGCTAACTATTCTTTTTAAAAGCGAAGCTTTTCTATAATTAGGTTCGGTCCGCCCGTCCGTCCGTAACGGATAGCTTTTTTCGTTAATTTAGGCATGTTAGAATTGTCCTATCGATTTCAAATTTTGAATGGTGATTCCTTTAATAGTTAGGTACAATTTAGAAAGCGTAGCAACTCTATAACCATTACCAAAATGTCCGTACGTCCATTTTAAACATGTTGATTTTTTACTTTTTTAAAAGCGAAGCTTTTCTATAATTAGGGTCGGTCCGTCCATCCGTACGTCCGTACGTCCGTCTGTCCGTCTGTCCGTAATGGATAGCTCTTTTCGTTAATTTAGGCATGTTAGAATAGTCCTATCGATTTCAAATTTTGCATGGTGATTCCTTTAGTAGTTAGGTACAATTTAGAAAGCGTAGCAACCCTATAATCATTACCAAAATGTCCGTACGTCTAATTTAAACTGTTTTTAACCTATTTTTTTATCATATATCAAAAATATACTATGATACCAGCCGAATCAGACTGCAGAGCCCAAATTTGAATTAAGTCCCCAATAAACTTTTTTTGGGGGATTTAAAAATCAATTTTATATGTTGCTGTGATCATTTTGATGGAAGCAAAAGCATTTTTTAGTTTGGGGTTAAATTGTTTCTTACAGAACAATTTGATGTGATTCAGATTATATCAATGCAATAATAAAAACTCTACTCTGTTCGATGCAAATAATTTTTTTCTAAAACAATAATTTATATAGAAGAAATTTAACATTAAAATAAAACATATTATTCTGAAGTCTGAACCAATTAAAAGTCTTGTTTCATTTCAGTTTTTTACAATTCAAAAAAGAGTGTTTTCACAAAGTGACTTATTTCCAATGTAGTTAAATGATTTTTATTTAATTAAAATGAAAAGAATGAAAACTATACATATAAAAGATACATGCTTTTTAAAAATATTTAAAAAAATAAGTTTGAATAATCTTATATTTTATCATATTTGTATATGTGACAAAAAAAATTGTTGTATTGCGTAAACATTTGTTGTCATCTTTCACTATTTAACCCTTTACAGCCAATTTTTTTTGTGTTTTAAATAAGTGATGGAAAACAAGCACGATAATGTTAATTCATTGATATATTGTAAAGAATTAACTTTTTAATGAATTAATTTAGATGAAATCAAAAGGCCTAATTTTACTCTATACCAGAATACTTTATATATGAAGCAAAACACTCTAAAAGCTACAAATTTTACCCAAATAAAAAAAGACCTTTTGCTCTGATCAAAAAAGACCACAGCAACAGTAAAATTAATTTTTAAATCCCCTCAAAAAAGTTTATTGGGGACTTAATTCAAATTTAGGCTCTGCAGTTTAATTCTACTGGTGTCATAGTATATTTTTGATATATGTTTTAAAAATGGGTTAAAAACAGTTTAAACATGTTGTTTTTTTTCTTTTTTAACAATAAATTTTTATGTGATCTAATAATCCGATTGATCTGATTTTTGGTATACTGTTTCCTGGGACAACAAAGTATAATGTTATAAGCGAAGCAACTCTATAATCAAGTCCTAAATATGTAAGTATGTCCATAAACATTATCCTGTATAAAGCAGTTTTTCAACAAATTCACTTACAATTTTGCTTTGACTCTTATACTTATATATTCTGATTATTCAGTTCTGACACTATATAAGTGTTCATGTCCGTTTGTCCTACCGTTTCAGTGCTTCGCTTTTATGGATGTTGTCATCCTTGTTAACAACAAATTTTTTGTGATCTAATCATCCGATTGATCTGATTTTTGGTGTATTAATTCCTGGGACAACAAACTAAAATGTTATAAGCGAAGCAACTCTATAATCAAGTCCTAAAAATGTAAGTATGTCCATAAACATTATCCTGTATTAAGCAGTTTTTCAACAAATTAAATGTTGACAAAGAATTTTAGCCTTCTATCTTAAATGGCAGCTTAGAAAATCACAATTTCCAAAAAGTATTATTGACTGACAGACTGATGGACTGATGGACAGACTGACAGACAGATGGACAGACATCTCAATATCTCTAAAATTAAGCTCAGAGCCTAAATTTTTAATGTTTGTGGGGTCTTTTGCTCAACTAGCTCCTAAAAGGAAATTCCCAATATGAATTCTGTATTGATTACTTAGTACGGTTATGTTAAGAAAGTTTTCTGGAAAAAATCATCTCAATATTTCTAAAAATAAGCTCAGAACTTAATTTTTTAGTGTTTGGGGGTCTTATGCTCCACTAGCCCCTAGAAGGAAAGTCTCAAAATGAAATCTGTAATGATTACTTAATTGGTTATGTTAACAAAGTTTTCTGGGAAAAAAATCATTTCAATATCTTTAAAAATAAGCTCAGATTTAAAATGTTAGTGTTTGGGGGGTCTTTTGCTCCAATAGCCTCTAGAGGGAAAGTTCCAAAATGAAATCTATAATGATTACTTAGTATTGTTATGTTTACTACAAAAAAAAAATCATCTCAATATCTTTAAAAATAAGCTCAGAACCTAAATTTCAGTGTTTTGGGGTCTTTTGCTCCACTAGCCCCTAGAAGGAATGTTCTAAAATGAAATCTGTAATGATTACTTAGTTTGGTTATGTTAAAAAAGTTTTCTGAAAAAAAATCATCTCAATATCTTTAAAAATAAGCTTAGAACTAAAATTTCTACTGTTTAGGAGTCTTTTGCTCCACTAGCCCCTAGAGGGAAAGTCTCAAAATGAAATCTGTAATGTTTACTTAGTTTGGTTATGTTAAAAAAGTTTTCTGGAAAAATAAATCATCTCAATATCTCTAAAAATAAGCTCAGAACCTAAATTTTTAGTGTTTGGGGGGTTCTTTTGCCACACTAGCCCCTAGAGGGAAAGTCACAAAATTAAATTTTTAAAGTTTTATGGGTAGATCCAGTCATGTAAGAGAGCTTACAAAAAGAATTAGGTTGATAACTAGAAAAACAAGCCAGGGCAAAATTTGCTATTGAATTTCATTTCCTATAAGTGTACTAACTTCCCCCCTCCCCCCTTATTTCATTTTTTTTGCCAGCCGCTAAATATTAAAACAGCTGTAGAGCGGCCAATTCTAAAGCTATGATAACCAAATTTTAGGACGAACTCTAAGTTTACATAACAAAAAAATATTTTTCTGACCATCGCCGAAAAACGGCAAATAACGGAAACCGCCATTTTCGGCGTTTACGGCGGTTGCAGACGCCAATTAAGTTTTTTTATATGTTTATGATTACAGTAATAGACTACATACAAAATTGGCTGGTCTAGAGCTGTTTTGCTCCACTAGCCCCAAGAGGGAAAGTCCCAGGATGAAATCTGTAAGTGTACAAACTCCCACCCTAAATTTTTTTATGGAATATGGATATGATTATACATGAATTATAATAAAATTAATAAAATTTACCTATTATTGCCCTTTGGCGCATATCTTATTACAGACTTCCTCATTTGGCAACATCCATATAAGAAAACCTCTGAAATGTAGGACAAACGAACATAAACACTTGTAGCGTATCAGAACTTAATAAGAAGAATACTAAACACAGGTCTAAAAAAAATTTGAAGTAAAGTAAATTTGTTGCAATCTTCTTTAATACAGGAGAATTTTTAAGGACATTTTCAACTTATTTATAGAGATAATTTGCTTATAACAATGTACCTTGTTGTAATAGGAATCAGAATCCCAAAAATTAGCTGAATAAATAAAAAATCATCATGTTTTAGATGTACTTTCTAGTAACAATTATAAAGTTGCTACAATTCAAAAACCATACCTAATTATTATAGGAATCATTATAAAAAGTTTGAAATTAATAGGACAATTCTAACCTGTTTAATTTAACCAGAAGAGCTAACTCTGCCAGAATAATAAACTTACATACAGACAGACAGACTTTAATTATATAAAAGGTTTGCTTTTAAAAGCTGATATGAATTTACTCACTAACAGAATAATACTGATTAATTTTCCAATATTTTTCTCAACCAGAGTACACTTGAACAGAATATATTTGTTTTATTTTTGAATCTTTAACCATTTGAGGGTGAGGAGAAAGTTGTGACGTGTAGTAGTGGAGTTGCAGAGCAAAGGTCTTGCTCCGAAACGGTTGACACAAGAACTAAAAGCTAAAATACAAAATACATACATTGCTCTCAAGTCAGGAAGAAAGGGACTATACATCACAGTTGAATGGCAGGAAAATGTTGGCAAATAAACTAATTTTTAAAAGCAAATCTACACTACAACTCACTTTGTTTTTTCTCCCTGTTAATCTATCACTCTGTTTGAAATCCTATAAGGAAAATACCTAAAAAATATAAAAAATTAAAAATAAATGTAGTAAAAAAGTTACATTAACTCTTTACAGTCGGGCCCCTTGCCGCACCTTAATCGGTCGGGGGGGGGGGGGGGGGGGGGGGGGTGTTCAACGCCCCCCTTATTATCTCACTTCCTGTCAGAGCTAGAGGGCTAAATTTTTTTGTGCAAGTCCCCTGTTTGATAATGAATTTCCGACCTATTATAAGTCTAAGTCAATTTTCGCTTCCTTCACCCTTTTATTTAACAACCTTTGTTTTTAGGTCTTTTTTTACTTAAAAATTTCAAACGGCTGTAATTTTCTTATTTTTGAAGCTAGAAGAAAATTTTTTTTCCAGAAAATGTTTATCTTTATGTAAATTTTACATTAGAAATATCAAAATATAAATTTCTGCGGCCGCAGCTGTACTTGGCAGCTGCAAGCCGCCGCAGTTGGCGGTCGGCGGGAAAACGGCGGCGGATCTTCATGAAATTTTAATATGTAATGTAGACATGTAAGAAAATCTTAAGTTTAAAATTTGAAGTCTCTTAGTCAAAAATTGCGGCCACAGGAGCCTTTTAAAGATTTCTGGAGACCTGGAGGATCAGGACCTGCAGGATCAAACCTGGAACCTGAAAGTGACTTGAACACCTGTATTTTATATAAGGATGTACTACTAGAGGATTTTTTAGTATTTTGGCATGATAAAATGCTTTAGTCAAAAAAATATTTTTGCTCTTTACCTGGATGACCCTGCCAGGTTTGCTGGCATCCTGTGCCCTCCAGGATGGAGATATTCAAAAAATTCCAACTCTCAGTTATGTGTCATACCCATACTTAAAAAGTCAAGCAGTTTGGGATCTTTATCTTTCACACACAGAAAATGAGATAGAAAAAACAGGATGGAAAAAATCGAAAATGAGATAGAAAAAACAGGATAGAAAAAAAAAACGCCCCCACCCCCAGACCGTTAAGGGTTGACAGACATCTAAATTATAGATAAAATTCGCCAACAATTTCAAGATCCATATTTCAACTCCATTTATCCCTGCAAACATAATTTACGATAGCCTGATATCTAGTTGCCGAATGTGTACGCAGTTTCCTGGGTGTTTCCTCATCCTCGCTCAATATTTACTACTAGCTACAAATCTTCAAACTTCCCTTAAAAAAATCAAAATTTGAATGTGTAAACGATTTATACAATATACATTATAAATTTGAATTTTTTAAATTTTGATTTTTTTTTTTTTGAAGTTTGAAGCTTTTTTAGCTAGTAGTAAATATTGAGCTAGGATGAGGAAACACTCAGGAAACTGCGTACACATTCGGCAACTAGATATCAGGCTATCTAATTTACATTGATGCAAATACATTCAAACACATGCGACGCATGTGAATTAATTGATACTTTATCTAAAGTCGCTTGTAATAAAAGATTTAAATATATCTATGTATATAAAATACATTAATATACAGATTTTTATTTTTGTTTAAATTTCAATTATTGGTGGTGTTTAAACCACTTTTTTGAACAACGCCCCCATAAAACGTTTCCATGTATAAATTGAAGAAAAGTACATTAAGCTATTAAGTACATCGATAAAGTATTTTTTTTCTTCATAGTATTTAAATCAATTTTTGAAACAAACTTAGAAAAAAAGCTTTTGAGATTTTAATAATCATTAATTAATTCTTTTAAAAAAAAATTTATTTAAATATCTGAAAATTTGCCGTTAGTTCTTAGTTGGTATAAAACAAAATAATTTAGAGTAGCGGGGCTACTCTATTACTATTAATATTACAGAAATTTTAAATGAGTAGTAAGTGAATATCATAATATTAGCACCAGTTTTGTTAGCTCAGGCATTTGGAACCTTGTTTTCACTTATTATCCATGGAAAGATGTCTATAATACGATGTGGTAAATTACTCAGCTAAATTTATTTAGGATCTACAATATTTTGATATACATGATACAAAATATATTTTTTTTTATTTAATGAAAAAAATATATTTCTTTTATTTCATGAAAAAAAACATTTTCTACTTTTCATCCCTTTTGTCCTTGTTAACACAGTATAAACTTTGTACAGCAGAGAAAGAGTGGGCAATGACAATAGTCCCCAAAGTTTTAAATAACGTTTTCTTATTTATTATTTGGGGATTGAGTCAATTTGAATTGGTTGCATCAATAGGTTGAGTGTTCACACTTTTTAACCACAAATTTTAATCTACATAAGGGGTTATTCTAAGTATCATCATCGGGGATGTATATTAATTTATCAGCCATTGTCTTATCCCTTTAGATCCATTACACTCACTACTGTATACAACTTCTAATTTAATTTGCTTTTGTGTATTGATAAAACAATATGCTTACGTGATAATATGCGGAAATGACCGCACACCGTTGAATTGGTCTTTTCCCCCCCAACTAATTTGTTTCACTACGCCTCCCACTGTATAAAAGTAGTCAGTAATTAAGAACGATAAATCATGAGATATTTGATCATGCACCTCATGCGTGGACCCACCATATTACCCACAACCAAATTTTTTCCATGTATGCACATTTTTTCAACCTTCGATATCTTGTCTATCTACTTCATTTTCTTTCTCTATCTCTCTATCTCTTTCTCTCTCTCTCTCTCTCTCTCTCTCTCTTTTTCTCTCTCACCCTTATCTCTTTTTAAAATTGCAATAACTTTATAAAAAAGTATTAAAAAATCAGGAAAATTTTGCTTAAATTTTAAATTCACTAAAAGTTAAGCTTCTCTATAAATAACGTACTTGTCCGGCCGTCAATCAGAGTAACCTCCACAATGTGCGTTAATAGATATTTATCAGTGGGTTGTGCCATAATTACCAGGAAGGGAGAGGACCATGTGGTACCCAAAGTTTTTATCTCTAGGGTATTTTTATTAACTATTGATTGGTTAGCACAAACTAGCAGTGTTTAAACTATTCACTCAACAATTTGAATCTTCAGAAAGGGGCAATTTTTAACATCATATTTGGGGATATTCATCAATTTATCGCCCATTGTCTTATTAATTTATATTCCTACAAAATCATCTAATGTTTTTTATAACGTAAATTTGGTCATTATAGTAAATTTATTGTTTTATTGCAAAAACTAAATCACCTAAATATTACCTATCTATTTAAATAAGTTAACCCATGTTTTGAATAGATTAATCTACTCCCTCCATCTTTGTTACTTTTCAATTATAAAAGTGTTGTGCTTTTCAGAGAGGGAGGGGACATTGTTCATTATACTAGTCCCCAAAGTTTTATAATAACCTAATTTTATTCATTGGTATACTAATTTTATTGAATTATGATTGGTTGGTTCATTAAGTTGAGTGTCCAAACGTCTCAACCACAAATTGCAATCTACAGAAAGGGTAATTTTGTGTAAATTCCTTGGGGATGTACATCAATTAATCGGCTATTGTCCTATCCATTTATATCACTTTGATTATAGCGTAAGTGAAGACACACTATATAAAATGTAACCATTAGATATGATCTAAATAACTGTATTACTTATTGAAAATAATATTATTGAACACAATATCCCATTAAATTGCTTTTTACCACTAAAGCCCCCCTTAGCCGTGTCTACTAATATCTCTTAAACGGCTTAAACGGTTACTCCACAAAGCTTCGAAAAGCTTGATATTAGTCCTGGGCAGGGTTGTGGCTATTTTTAGATTTTCATAATAGCTAATTGAACAGATATTTGCGATAACATTATTAAAAAATATTTTGACTTTTGTATATATAGGCTGCAACGCTCAAAATACTAATAAGGACGCTTTTCTAATAATGATACTATTTTGATTTTGAGGGGGGGGGGGAGTGGGATCATTTTATCCCACGAATGGATATTGATCGCTTCCCACGAAAAGTGCTGTTATTTATTTTGAATGGGAAGAAACCGCGACACAAAAATAATAACACCTAAATTATTTATTGGGGTATTTTCCCGCAACTGCAAATATAAACCCGCCGTTTTAGCCAAAATTGTAAACACGTGACTAGTTGTTTGATTTGAGATTTGCACCAAAACCCGTCACAACAAGAGCATAAAGAAGAAACAATTCTTTTTTTAATTTTTGATGTTTTACAATAAGTAGGCAGAAAGCCTTGGCCCATTAACAGATTAAAAACCCATATTTTACCTATATTATACCTAATATAATTTTAATTTTTTTTTAATGTACAAAAAGTAAAAAGTGACTTTCTTTTGAAAAAGTTGAAAGCTTCTATGAAAAGCCCGTTTTAGAGATCTATTCCCTCAGACAGACGAACAGACCCACTATTACATAGTATAAGAAAGTAGTTAGAATTAAGTATAAAACATAAAAAAATTGCTTAATTAAATAAACGTTAATCTATAGGTTTTTTTCAACAAATTATTTGGGCTGAGCCAACTTTATGAAAATAACAGATATTTTTAGAGGGACGAAAACCCTAAAAATTTTAAAAATAAATCTTCAAAATCTTAGTAAAAATTGACAATTAAACATTGCATTGTAGGAAAAAAATGTTTTTAGTTGGTATATTGTCCTTCTGAATTTGTTATAAACCAAGTTAAAAAATATAATTATTAAACTGTCATTTTAGCCTTAATTCTAATAGAATTTTCATATCCTATTTAAAGCAAAATGGACAGACAGACGAACAAAGTAAGTTGTATACTAGATGCTCAATGGTTCTGTTAATCTTCACAAGAAATTTTAAACATTTATCTTTAATAGAAGCCGAGAAAGTCCATTTCGAATAAAATAGTTATGATAGAAAGACGAAAATAAATAAAAATAAAAGTTTCCTAGGTATTCTAGCAATTTCATCCCCCTTTTATCATTCTAATGTTATAATACCTCTATTCTAATAATAGGTAAATAATTTTGTCACACCTTTGCGGTATGAAATGGAGCAATTGACAAAGATCTGAAGGGATAAGACAATGGCCGATAAATTGATGTTTATCCTCAATAATGATACCCCTTCTATAGATTACAATTAGTGGTTGAAACATTTGGACTCAACTTTATGAACCAACCAATCAAAATTCAATGAAAGTCCCCAAAATTGTCAAGCCAACGAATAAAGAAACGCTATTATAAAACTTTTGGGACTAGTGTAATAAACAGCCCATTATCCCATCTCTCTCTCTCTCTCTGCGTTCTCTTATTCGTTGGTAGATTTATTTTTGAACCTGAAGGCGGTAAACATCAGTAGAGAAGAGGCATGCCCATTTCCTTATTAAGGGGAGTGTAGTTATCCCCTAAGACCCCCTCCAACACACCCAGGCTTCTAAATTAAGTAAATAAAATGTGTAAGAAAATATTACACTAAAAATTTGAGGGTTTATTAAACAATGCTTTCAAAAAAAAAAGTATGACATTTAATTCTAATCTAATAATCAACTATTACAGTTAAAATCATAATTTGCTTAAAAATAAAAAAAATTGAGCTATTTTCTTTTTGTACTTTTGTTATTATATTGTATTAATACTTTAATATTCATTGTTTAATGAAAATATGGTTGTTGCTGCGTTATTTATGTTCATAATTGTTCTTACTGCGTTTTTTCTATAATGGTTGAAACAGTATCAAAATAATCTCTTAAAATTGACACTAAGTTTCCAGATTATTAAGGATAAAAACCTTGTTACAAAAAGGTTGAAAACTAACCTTCATATAAATCCCAAGAGAATTTGCAACAAAAAACATCTAGGGGGCGATTTTTCTTGGGAGGGTGGCCGTATCCTTCCCCAAAATAGTTAAATACCTTCCCAGGACCTATGAGAAGCTACCCTGTAAAGGAGAACCATATTGGTTCAGTGAATAGACAGAAGATAAAAATTAAAAAGATTTTTGCAATTTTCAATCTATTTTCTCAAACTTAATTATAGATCCTTGTAAAAATGTCCTAAAAAATAGGAACCAAAAAAACAAGAATATTGTTATCCAATGTTAGGGAGTTTGAAAAGAAGTTAAATAGAATAAGTTCACAGAGCCTTCAATTGTATTACTGCAACACTTTTTAAATAAATCATTTTTATTATTTTTATAAAAATTACTTTTGTGTGTAAGTAAATTTTGACAAATGCATGATTAACCCGGGGATTTAAAGGGATAGGACAATAGCCGATGAATTGGTGTACATCCCCAATGAAGGTACACAAAATTACCCCTTCTGTACATTAAAAATTAGCGGTTGAAAGTTTAAGCACTCAACTTAATTAGCTAACAAATCTAAATTTACTAAAGTCTCCAAAGTTGTTAAACCAACGAATTATAAATCATTATTATAAAACTTTGGGGACTAGTGTAATAAACAGCTTCTTGTCCTCTCTCTATCTCTCTCTCTCTCTCTCTCTCCCCCTCTCTCTCTTTCTCTCTCTCTCTCTCTTCTCTCTCTCTATCTATCTCTCTCTTTCTCTCACTTTCTCTCTCTCTCTCTCTCTCTCTCTCTCTCTCCTTCTCTCTCTCTCTTTCTCTCTCTCTTTATCTCTTCTCTCTCTCTCTCTCTCTCTCTCTCTCTCTCTCTCTCTCTCTCTCTCTCTCTCTCTCTCTCTCTCTCTCTCTCTCTCTCTCTCTCTCTCTCTCTCTCTCTCTCTCTCTCTCTCTCTCTCTCTCTCTGTGATTAACAAATACATAAGACTTGTATATTATATTCGCACTCTCTCTGGATGAAAAGCTTAAAACAAAATATTGTTTAAAATTGGGACAGATCAGTACAAAAATCCGAGAAAATTAGCCTAAAAAAATATGGTCACATGAGTTATTTACGAATATGAACATAAATGATCGTAATTAAGATTTCATGTATATATATTGCTTCCTTATTTCAGGGAAGCTTTAAATAGGGTACTTGATGTTTTTAGGTTTTTTTCTTTTTTAAAGCGAAGCTTTTCTATAATTAGGGCCGGTCCGTTCGTCCGTAACGGTTTACGTAATTCCTATTACAACAAGGTACAATATTATAAGCGAAGCATCTCTATAATCAAGTCCTAAAAATGTAAGTATGTCCTTATTCTTTAATTAAAAAGATTTGTAGCAAATTTACGTTTAATGATAATTTTGTCAATATTTTGCAAATTCAGTTCTATCACTAGGTTTAGATTTAATGTTCGTCTGTCCTACCATTTCAGAGCTTCGATTTCAGATGTTGTCATATTTTCTTGGGACAGTTTTGGGCTATTTTTCTGCCTTCTCCACCACCCTTCGAATACACAGCCTCTAGGTGTAAGTGTTTAACGGTGAAAAATACTTTATTGTTCCTTATTCCTCTAAGTTAATTTGTTATTGCTGCGCTACATGTGAAAATAACTGTCCTTGTTTACGTACATTTTACCAAAAGCTTCGTATAGCCACCCCCTAAAAAAAGTTTTTAAAATTATCCTAAAAATGGTTCAAATTGTCCCTAATTTTTTACTTCCGTCTTAAATATTGAATTTGATACCTTGTAGGATTACAACAACAGATCTATAGTATAGATGTATATACAGACAGCTACCTCCCTTCCTTTTTCAAAAACATCTTTCGTCTGCTTCTAAATTATTTTCTGCTACTTAGCTGTGTTAATATAAGCGTTACCATTGGTTGATTTTCAATGACCCAAAAGAAAGGTTGCACAAGGCGGTTGTGATGGGGAGATACAGTTATTTAATCCATTCTCCCTCTATTGTTTTACTCTAATATTACAAAATAGATAAATTCTATATACAATATAATCTCTAAATCAGCCAATAGGAATATATTAGAGGGAAATCCGGCTATATTATTGTTTTAAAAGTGTACATAGCGTTTCTCCAAATAGGGTCCTTAACGGATAGCTCTTGTCGTTAATTAAGGGGTGTTAGCAATGTCCTATCGATGTCAAACTCGGTATAATGTTCCATGTTACAGTTACTTAAATTGTAGTAAGCGTAGCAACTCTGCATTACTTGCCAAATAGTCCATTTTAAACATGTTAATATTTCAACCTTTTAACATGATTTTTTTTGTTTCATTATATCAACAAAAGATTGAATCCATTTATATTATTTGATAGTTTTAGGTCGATATTATGTCATTAATGTCTATTTTCTTAACGCCATGAAGTAGACTTTGATAATATATCAGCGATTACGTCGAATATGTGTCAGCGGTGGCCTCTTTTATTTCATGTCGATATTAACCATATTGTGCATGTTGACATACCATTCAGGGTGGGGACATTGGCAAGTTTATTACACTAGTCCCCAAAGTTATATTATAACGTTTTCTTATTCAATGGTTCTAATAATTTTGGGGATTTTTATAGAATTTTTAATGGTTGGTGCATTGAGTTGAGAGTCCAAACGTTTAAACCACTAATTTTAATCTACAGAAAAGTGTATCATCAATGGTGAGGTAATGTACATCAATTTATAGGCCATTGTCTTATCCCTTTAGATCCCTTCATACAATTGCATTATTTTTGTCGATGTCCAAGATGATTTATTACTTCTAGAGAACTATATCTTATATATAATCCTATTCTAATAATGATTTTTTAACAATAGTTGAACAGGATATGAAAAAAATCACAATACCGTTGTTTAATATAAAACTAATTTCAAAACAATATCATTTTAGGATAAAAATATTGTTCTTAATATCATTATTAACAAAAATATGATGGCTTTAATCCAATAGGAGCGAAGCGAAATTTGGAGTTATTGGATTTAACAGCTGCGCTCCTAGCATCTAATTGCACTTGCATTTTAATAGTGAGAAATGGCACAGAAAAATAGCCTAAAACCATCTAAACATAATAAATATAACTGAATAAGCCAATCCAAGCACCTAAGTAAAGCTTCCCTTAAAATTGCGAGATCTTAACGTACAAACAGAAAATGACGTCATAGAATAAAATGACCAATGAGAGGCGAGCATAAATTTTACCATTGGTCAATTACAATGTATACTTGCCCATCATTGGTCATTTTATTGTATGGCGTCATTTTTTTGTTTTTTCGCTAATATCGACAAGTCAGACACACAAATCCACATGTATACAGACGAACAGACACTAATTATTAAGTAGCTTCGCTACTAAAAATATCCTTTAATAGGAAATTGACAGAACCACATACATAGAAGCCTCGGGGGATTTAGATAAATACGATATTATCCATTGCTAGCGGTGTACAATTTATAACAGGGAGCTTAGGGCCAAGATAGCAACATTGTACATCCCCAATGATGATAAATAAATCAAGATTGAAGTAATTGGTTAAAATGTTTAAACTAGCAGATTTTCCACGAATGATAAAATAAAAACCATATTAATTATTTCCTGTATGGATGGCTACCAAACCGGTTAATTTCCGCTAGATTAGAACCGGTTATCAGGCATACTGAAAAATCATGTATAGCATCGTATTACAGAACTTTTTCCGCGAATATTATAAAATCATAAATTTAAGACCAGTTTTGTTAGCCCGGGACTTCGGCTCCTCGGGGTTAACAAAGTTATTTTAATCTTAAATCTTTTAATTTAAATATCCACGGAAAGCTGTCTGTAATACGATGCGATAATAACTATTATGGATGCCGTCATCCTTGTTTAAAACCTACTTTTAAACCTACTTTTCTTTATGATAAAAACTGGCGTTAGCTTATTTTGCTTCGCTTCTAATGGATATAATTGTCCTTGTTTAGCTAAAATAATGAGAAAGACCAAATTGCTGCAAAATTGTGTCAAAAGAGATCCAAGTGACGTCATAAAATGAGGGAGATGAGAGGAGAAGTGGGAAAGAAAACCCCTAAAAAAGATATGGATAATTCCTCATTTTTATGACACAATTTTGCATCAGTTTGGTCTTTGTCAAAATAATCCTTTGGTAGCATTATTGTATCAACATCAGCAACTGAATGTCACCAGTGTGTCTGCAGTCATACAGGGATGTGACAATTGACAATTAAATTAATCTTTTACCCAACTTTATAGCATAAACTGTACCTATATAGTAGCTGAAAATACTTGGGGGGAGAAAGGGATGTGGATTAATGTATCCCTTCTTCCCTGAATTATATAGAAACAATGCCACATTAAGATAAGGCCCTAGGAAACTATTTCCCAGGAAAGTAAGGTATTATTTTTATGAATTGTTATGATTAGAAACCGTTCTCAGCTATACTGAAAAACCATTTATAGCAACGTATTACAGACAATTTTCCACGAATACTGAAATATTAATTATCCCTCAGGGATTAAAAAACTGGTTTTAATCTCAAAATTTTTAATTTTAATATCCGCGAAAAGCTGTCTACAATACGAGCCGATGAATAACTGTCATTGTGAGCCTCTAAGTTTTCAGCCAATCAAAAATGATTATGATTAGAAAAATGTCATATAAATCCGTTAAGGAAGTAACAGGATGTCTCTGTGTTTGTAACTAAGGATCTCGCTAACAGCTGGACCGATATGGTTCTCCTTTTTAAATCATGGGAGGGTTTATATCTATTTTGATAAAGGGTATCTCCACCGCCCGAAGAAAAATTCCCCTTGGAAAAATCAAGTGCCCCTAGAGTCCTAGGGGCGTAGCCGCTATTTAAAGATAAAGGGTGAGCAAAAAAAAATGCGTAGATTTTAAAAATTCAAATTGCGCGGCTTGTGTTAATGGTAGAAAAAAGGCACGCATGTCGTTAGAACCGCTAAGAAGTCTATTTTTAGGAAATATAAAAACGATTCCTGTGCTACGCATAGTTTAGGAGCTACGTGTTAAAATGTCCGAACTGGTGTAAAACTTGACTTGCGAGTAAATTTTAAAATATAACTAAAAATTAGAGAAGATATTTTGCAAAAAGAGATGCCTACATTTTTAAATTTCAAATTGCGCTGCTTGTGTTAATAGTAGAAAAATGTTACGCATACCGTTGGAACCGCTATGAACTGTATTTTTTTGGAAATATAAGAACGGTTCCTGTGCTACAAATCATCTAGGAGCCAGATGGAAAAATGTCCCAAAATTTACTCGCAAGTCAAGTTTTAAGTCAGTTGGGACATTTTAACACGTAGCTCCTAAACTATACATAGCATAGGAATTGTTTTTATATTTTCTAAAAATAGACTTCTTAGCGGTTCTAACGATATGCGTGCCTTTTTTCTACCATTAACACAAGCCGCGCAATTTGAATTTTAAAAATCTACGCATTTTTTTTTGCTCACCCTTTATAATAGCTAATTTATTTAAATTTATGTTAAAAAAATTTGCAAAATACAGCATTTCTATTTAAATACTAAAAACATAAATAACGCTGTTTCAATAATAACCTTATTCCTGATATTTAATAAGTTCTAAAAATTAGATTAAATTTTCATTGTTTTAATTTTATGTCATTAAAACACCATACGAATTGCCAAACTTAGTTTTAGTTTTTATTTATCTTTTTTAAAGTTTATCTATCTATCTATTTCTATAGTTGTCTCCTTCCTCTCTTTATCTCTCTCTCTCTCTCTCTCTCTCTCTCTCTCTCTCTCTCTCTCTCTCTTTATATCTCTTGTCTTTCTACCTCATTTTCTCCCTCTCTCTCATTCTCTCTCTCTCCCCCACTCTCTCTATCTCTATCTACCTATCTATCCATCTATCTAATTCATTAATAGTTGGCTCAAAAATTGGAGACAGTATAGATTTTCTTTAAGTGTCATATCCCTTTTCTTATTTATTTAGAATTATAAGTATAGTTAAGAAAAATTGTTTTAATTATCCGTATTTTTTTCTTTAAGGAGTTTAATATCAATTTTTTTTTCAGGGTATAACCGCGTACTACGAGGGAGTGTGCCGCCTAAACGACCAGCTGCAGGAGCGGGAAGAACAAATCCTGAAGCTCACCCGCCAAACCAAACGGCACCGGGACCGTAGCAACGGCGACGGGAAACAAGCCAGCAACAGTGATGCCTCCGAGTCCCACCTGCCGCCAAGTTCTGTTCCAGATCTGGAAGAAATTTTACGCCTTCCCCTTGCGAACCTCGAGCGAGAATTATTTGTGTCGCGGCAAGAGTATCGCCAACTTGTGGCGTCAATTGACGCCACTATCGCCGAGTCGAAGCGCATCCAGGCCGATTTGACGGCCATACAGGAGCGTTGCTCTGCCGGCGATATTTACATAACCACCCTGGAGACGGACCTAGAAACGGCGGAGTGTGAGGGTGAGCAGTTGCAACGTGAATTTGACTGGATACTCTCCCTCCCGCCGAGCGCCTTTGCCTCCCAGGAAATGTTGGACTGGCTGAAAAAGGACCGGCAGTACGGGGAAATGTTTGAGTCAGATTCTGAGTTCGGACTCGAACTTACGACCTCATCGAGTATCAATATCTCCTCGTGTTCGCCCGAAGGTGACGCAGATGACTCGAACATCCTGCTTCCCGACCAAATTCACCCGTCCGTCATGGCCGGCGCAAACCACCGAAATATCGGCCACCACATAGGATCAACCGCCAACAATGTATCAACAACCATCGGCCGGCAGAGTCGGCCAAACGCCGACACCAACGTACGGTCTTGTTCAACGGGCAGTACGTCGTCCGGGATTTCGGTCGGGGACAACCAGTCGCTGACGCAATCCCCCGAGCCGTCTGTGGGCAGCAGCGGGGTGAAGTGTAGCCCCTCGCCGCCCGCTTTGCCGCCCAAACAGCGGAATATGATATTGGCACCGCCACGGAGTGTCGTAGGCAAGGATTGTCAGGAAGATAATAACTCTGATACTGGACTGAGCTCACTGAACAGCAGTGGGGAGGAACAGATCTACTGTCTGGACACATTAGTTTGATTTCTCAGTGAAACAAACACCTATAGACATGTTACCCATGTTAAAATTCTGCAAAAGTTACATATGAAATTCTTTATAAATGGTCTCATATATTTTTAAAAAAACATTTATATAGCTTTATTTAAAAAGCAAGACCAAAAAATTACATGATTTATAAGAAAATACCTGATTTTTATAAATAATTATATTAAAAACACTTAATTTATAGTGAAAAAGTGAATAAAAATACTAGTCTCAATAGTTTTCATACTTGCCATGTCATAAAAATTATAATTTTAGCTGTTAAAAGCTAATTTATTTTATTTTTATTTATTTTTTAGAACTTTTTTTAAAGTTTTTAAAAAGTGCATGTTTTTGTATACTTTATTAGTGTGTTTTATAACATATTAGTCAGACTTAAGTTACCTTATTATATTTTATATATATGTAATCTTTTTTAAAAATTGCATTTTATCCTAAAATTACATTTTTAAAGGGCAGTCAAAGATTTTAAATTTTTTTCCTACCAAATTTAGGTTTTTAAAGGCCACACACGAAATCACTTAAAAATTGTATGGCGTCGAAACATTTTAGCTTAAAATTTTGAGAACAAAGCTATTGAAGGAAGTTTTTGCAGTATGGCTTCAAAACCGATTAATATCTGCTGGATTAGAACCGGTTCTCCACCTTACTGAAAAAATATGTTTAGCATCGTATTACAGATACTTCTCCACGAATATAGAAATAAAACCCTAAAATTAACCGGTTTTGTTTTGTTTTTTATTTGTTATTTTGTTATTTGACCAGGGTTAGTCAAATGTTACACATTAAGAAAAACTAGTGTGCTTTTATTTTTTACTGATAACAAAAACAGCATTTTATGCTTTCAACAAAAAAAAAAACGTTTTTAAGTGTTTAAAAATGGAGTTCTGTCATTAACATTTTTTTGCTACAATGTTGCGCCGCCAAATTATATTTTTCTAATTTGTTGTTTGAGTTGCCTTAATTGTGATACCAAATTATTAAATTATGATCTACAAAATTTACTTTCATGATCATACAGTTTGTTCAATGTTTGAAACTTTTTAAAAGTTGCTTGCTAAAGAAATTGAAATACAAATGAACTGCAAAACTATCCCACTTCTATCTTTTTTATAAAACTCTAAGCCTGAATGCCTTTCTTCATCATGACCTGACTTAGCCTAACCTAAATTTCTCTTTTTCCTTTTATACCTACTCCATTGTATTTGGATTAAATAAAAACATGATTGAAATCAATTAAAATCCCCAAAAGTCACTCTATTCTTGTTTTTAAAAATTAAACATTTTTTCAAACTGTATAAATTTTGAAAATAAATTTTGTGGAAGAAAAAACTAAATTATTTCTGTATCTGTCCTTGAACCGATGGTAATCAATAAAAATGTATAATTGGAAATAATTTCTGTTTATTTTTTAGAAGCGAAGCTTTTCTATAATTAGGGTCGGTCCGTCCGTCCGTAACGGATAGCTCTTTTTATTAATTTAGATATGTTAGAATTGTCCTATTACTTTTAAACCTTGCATGATGATTTCTAAAACAGTTAGGTTCGATTTTGTATGATATAATCATCCTATTCATTTGATTTTTGGAATAATGATTCCTTGGAAAACTATGTAAACTATTTTGAGCAAAGCATTTCTATAATCAAATCTTAAAAATGAAAGTATGTCCTTTCACAGTATCCGGATATATCATACAGTTTGAAACCAGGGAGGGAGACGACAATGACTTTCAAACTTTTATCCTCTCCATATTCACTGGCTACCAAATAAAAAACTTTCCAGAGTCTGTAAGTTTTTTATATGTCTATGTATTTGGCCATAACTCTGTCAAAAATGCTTTCAAAAATTGTCCTTTTTCGAAACTTACACCCAAATTTGCATATTTTTAGTATTTTCATTAGTTTCCCATGAAATAGAAAGATATTACATAACTGATTCCTTGGGCTTATAAAGGAACTGTTTCAGTATCTTAGGTCGAAAAATGTCTGTTTTGAAATTATTTTTGACAGAGTTATTGCCAAATACATGATCAAACATACATACAAAAAAACTTACAGACTTTATATAGAATTAGAAGATATTATACAGGGTCAGAGGACAATAATCTACAACCCTGTCATCCCTCCATTATTTACCAACTACTAAAGGCAGGTCAATGACAATAGATATGGAATATACGTGGATATCATGACAGGGGCAAAATTGTCCTCAAATTAGACTGCTAACATCGATCTCGTTTATTGGTCAGTTCGTTCATCCAGTAGGAAGGGAGGGAATGGGGTAAAGAGAATGGAGGGGGGGGGGTCGTCATTATTTTAGCCCTCTCCATGTTTCACTTTCTTAGAGAACGTAAATTTCTTGTGTAAGATCCATTACAAAGGCTTTGAAATAAATCTACAACCCTGTCATCCCCTTTAAAAACCAGCTAGCAAAGGCAGAAATTCCAGAAAATTTGGAGATGAGAAGAGAACAATGATCTACAATCCTTTCATCCCCTCAACATATACCAGCTACCTAATACAGAATTTAACAAAATTAGATTTGTTAAGAGATAATTATAATGGTGAAATTGATGTGTATTTTTTCACATACTACCAAATACATAAATCAACACAGGAGGTTTATTTTGAGGTGGTAACAAGACATTTATATTGATCAACAAACCTGTCTTTCCTCCAATATTAAAGAGAAAACAAATTTTAGCGATCTATAGAAGCTGAGAATAGTTATTTATCGCATAGAATTATAGACTGCTTTCCGCGGAAATAATTATGAGATATAATAAGCTTAAACCCTTTTTCTAGCCATGAGGTGCCGAAGGCCCATGCTAACAAAACTTGTATTCATTTTTATGTTTTTTTATTTTAAAATTAGTGGAAAATTGTAAATAATACGTTGCTATACACGAGTTCTTAGTATGGCTGAGAACCAGTTCTAATCCAGAGGATATTAATCGGTTTCAAAGCCACACTGGAAACCTTTTTCCATCATTGCCAGGGGGTTGGACATGGACATACATACAGACTGACTGAGGGACAAAGCAAGTTTTAGAAAAATACAAAAATCAAGATAAAAAAGGGATATAAAATAATAAACTTTTTACAATAACTGTCAATAAAAGCACTTAAAAATCAAATTGTTTTCAGATATCAATCAGCCCCCCCCCCACGCCCCTCCATTCCCCTCCCCACTTTTAATAATTAGTGTACGCCCCTGGTTTTGTGTATACCATCAAAATTATGACAAAAACACCATCTAATCATTTTTCATAAGACGATAATTCATCTCTCCCTTTTATGCAGTATTTTAAGGTGGCTGGGATCATGCCTATTCGAACAAGTAGACAAATAATGAGAAAAAAATTGGGGGGTTTTCATCCCCCCCCCCCCCCAACAAAAGTCTCTGAAAAGGGGACCTTTTCATATGGGGGTGGGGGGGTTAGCAATCGATATATAATATCTTGGATGTTGCACCAGAATACAAAAAATCCAGCTGACTAAAATAACTATACCCCCTATCCATCCCCTTACCCCGCCCCCTCTTACTGTATGAACGAACTGACCAATAAATGAGATCCATATTAGCAATCTAAATCTATGACAAATTTTCCCCTGTCTATATACAGTGTGTTTTTTTTATGAGAACTTTTTTGAAAGCAATTTTACCCCACTTATAGTTATCAGAATTTAATGATTAATGGCTTATTTTCTTCGTTTTTTAATGCAATTAATGGAACACCAAAAAAATATTTCAGTTTTTATTTAAAAAGTACAGTAAAATCTAAAATTCAAAACTTAGTTGTCAACATCTAACATCAACATGGTTTTAGCGCATTTTTCTTATGCCTAAATCTTCTACTATTTGCAAAAAAAAATTGGATTTTCTGTAGTCGACTTTTAGGGGCCAGTATTTCCTCCCTGGTTGAGACATGACCTTTAAACTTTGATATGTTCTAGTACGTGTCCCTAATAGTATCTGTATACATTTTTAGCTCTATGTCGCAACTTTGAAGTGTTTAGCAGCCATTCTTGCAAAAGGTTTAATATTTGAGCATAAGAAAAATGCGCTAAAACCATTTTTAGATGTTGACACCTAAGTTTTGAATTTTAGATTTTACTGTACTTTTTAAATAAAAACTGAAATATTTTTTTGGTGTTATATTAATTGCATTAAAAAACGAAGAAAATAAGCCATTAATCATTAAATTCTGATGACTATAAGTGGGGTAAAATTGCTTTCAAAAAAGTTCTCATAAAAAAAACACACTGTATTTATGTATTCTATATCCATTGTTTTACCACATATTAAATGCCAAATTTATTCTATATAGGCCTACATCCTCTTTATAGCACCCTCAAGGCTAACCCATGCAATTTCCTGGGCACGCCACTGCAGTACTTTTATTCATCACCTTGATGCTAGTGTCTGTAGAGGCAGAGTTAGTGAATAGAGAAATCAATCTCTAGAGTTCATCATGCTAATCAAAAGGGTTGGCAAGTAACCACGGATAAGGGATAACAATTTTATACAGGATCAGACAAATTAATCTTATGCTAAAATTCAAAATCATACCATGGACATGAAATTTTGATTGTTTAGGCTCTTTTATTTCTTAGCTGATATATCCTTATATAAAAGTAACAGCAGGTCTCGCTAACTGCTGAACCCATATGGTTCTCCTTTAAATTTTGGCTACTCATAGGTTCTGGGGAGGTTTATAGCTATTTTTGTGGAGAGTAACACCACCCTCCAGAGGGAAAACACATCCAGAAATTAATACTCATCCCTCTAAAAATTTATTTTTGTTTTGAAGACTAAAATTGAAAGTGAGGGGGTTCGACTCCCCCCACCCCTATCTCACGTGCTTCTATGGGCGTAGTCAAGGAATTTTTTTTATTGGGAGACGAGTTTACAAATATCCCCTACCTCCATGAAATTGGCAAAAAGTGTAGATTATCAAGGCTCTAAATCTGTCTACTCCCAACAACACTGTAGAAAATTACATGATTTTTGCCTCACACTGTAAAAAATATTTCTGTTTATCTTTTACAGTACGTTCATAATGTTATACAAAAGTAACAGGATGTCTGCCTGTACAAAAATATCTTGCTCACCGCTGCACTGGACCGATATGGTTCCACTTAACAATCATAGGTCCTGGGAATGTTTATATCTATTTGAAGAAGAATACCATCATCCTCTGAAAGGAAATCGCTCCTAGGAAAAAAAACTAAATTTTAAAATATAGACTTCTCTCTTCTCCCACCTTAAGTAATCCCACAATGCCTCTTGGGGCCTTACAGCTAGTAAACAAAATAATATTTTTATTTATCCCGTAGAATTTGTCATCAAAGATTAAATTTCACTCCAAATATGATTATAGTTCATTTTCCTCTATTCGATTAGCACAAAATAATCTGCACAAAAAGCGCAGGGATTCAGTTATGACTTATAGAGGCATGGACATTCTTGGGGGGGGGGGGGGCAAAGAGATGATTACCCCCCCCCCCCAATTAAAAAAATTGTAAATTCTTGCCTCAATATTATGAAGATTACCCCCCCCCCTAAAAAAAAAAAATAACTTGTTTTTTTCTAAATTTTTTAACCCTTAGAAGTCCTAACTGTGCATGGTATTGAGTTGTTGACCTGTTTTTGACCAAGGCATTCTTCCTACTCTAACTTTTTATGTCATGCACTTGACATAGCAGAGTAGTTATGACACGGTGTTAAGAGAATCGATCCTATCACATTCCCGACGACGAGCGGATGCACTAGTGTTGAGCCACGGTTGCAAGTTAGGGACTCAGGAAATGTAAAATTAGTCTATCCCCATATGCTGTTGTTTGTATTTTTCAGAAACAGCATAAAGTACATAAAAAAAATAACGTCATACAATTAAATGACCAATGATAGGCCAGTATACATTGTAATTGACCAATGGTAAAATTTAAATTGGCCTTTAGTTGGTCATTTTATTGTATGACGTCATTTTTTCTATCCTTTCATTCATTGCTAGAAAAAGAATATATAATTTTTAGTGTCTTTAGAGTTTTTCTATAGTCGGGGTTGGTCCGTTCGTCTGTAACGGATAGGTGTGAGCGTTATGATCAACCTAAAAATAGACTAAAACCACCACAAAACGTGAAAGGAAGAAGATTTCCTGAAAATGTAGCTGAAACCGAGATATTTGTATTAGACAATAAAAATTTCATCAATGTTTTAAAAAAGAAAGGTTTCGTGATTTCTTTATTATAAGTATCTTTTATTAAACTTTTTTCCGTTTGTTCTCTTTTTGCTCTTTTTTATATTTTTTATACTACAATACAATGCTAAATAAGTTATGCTATTTAAGAGTTAAAGATAACAAATAAATAATTTTTCTTCTGGTGACTTATCACTGGTATGACAATGGATTTATCATTACTTGGATCTTACACCAGATTATCATGTAATCCAACAAAGTGAAACTTGTAGCGGGCTAAATTAACGATACTTCCTATCCCATTCCCTCCCCTCTTTCTGGATTAACGAACTATCCAACGAATGACAGGGGAAATAGCAGGCTAAATTAATTTTTTTCGTGTCATAATATCCACGTAAAGTGTCCCTAGAGGCCTCTAGTGGCACTTTAAATGTTTTTTTTTAATAATACGATACCTATCTATGTTGCTTTCAAGTCTCTACGATACCTTGCAATGTTGCGTTCAAGTCCCCGTAGGTATAAAAAAATTGTTATTTCTCTTGGGAGGGTGGTGGTAAATAGTTAAAGACCTTCTCAGGACCTCTGAGAAGCTACCCTGTAAAGTAGAATCATTTTGGTTTAGCGGTTAGCGAGATCCTTCGGTACAAACATACACACAGACAAACACACAAACAGACATCCTGTTACTTTAGTATAAGGATATCCATTGTTATAGCACAAAATGAAAGGATAACCCATTATTCCAAGATTCGCAACGGTAATGTGTAATCATAATGACAAACTCTCAAGGACAAATAAAATTATAGTGTAGCAGTGCTACTCGTAATTTATTTAATATACAATTACATACACAACAAGGATGGTAATATACTAATTTGTGTATGAAGCACAGCCAAAATTTCAATAATTATTTTTCAACTATGGCTTCAAAACCGATTAGAACCGATTCTCAGTCATGCTGATAGATAATGTTTAGCATAGTATTACAGACAATTTTCCCCAAATATAAAATAAAAATAACAAAATTTACATCATGTTTGAAAGCCTAGGCCTTCGGAGATTACAAAACTGGTTAAATCCTATATTTTCCATTTTAATATCCGCAGAAAAGCTGTTTATAATACGATGCGATAAATACATAACTATTCAGAAAACAAATTCTTTGTTTCATGTCGATTACATATAATAGCGTTTTAACTTTAGAGACTTATATTGGATTTTGATTGGTGGATTTATTAAGGCAAGTGTCCAAACGTTTCAACAACTATATTTTATCTTAAGAAGGTGTAATTTTGTGTATAATCATTGGGGATGTGCATCAAATTGTCGGCTATTGTCTTATCCCTTTAGATCGCTGGTAATGACTAAGCTATTTACCGGCTACGCACAAAATCCGACAGACAATAAACTAACGTTCTACTTGTAGAGTCGCTTCGCAACTGCCAATAAAGTGCAAAATTGACTATCAAGTATGTTAAACATAATAGTAGCAAAATAAAATCTAATACTATTAAGTAGTCCGAATTGTCTATGTGCTTGTGTTTATCCAATAAGTTCTCGTAAACGGCTAGGACGAGATAGCTACATAGTTCATAGAGAAGTTTTCTGTTGTTTCAGAACTGGTTTTAGGCTATATTTAACAGGGGCTGTAAAATTTTAATGTTAATTTTTGCATTCCAAAGACAAGCATTTAAGGTTTAGAAACCTATTTGATAGATATCTATCCCATTACCTTTTAATATGACGACCTTTATGTTGCAGATCCTTGAAAGTGAGGATATGAATAATGTGTGAGTATTGAAACCATACCAAATTAACCCTCATTGTAATAATAAAGTGTCCATTGGATAATACCAAAAAAAAATAGCAGTAACCTAATAGTAACATCAATAGATATATTATTATTGGATTTGCAACACATTTTCATGTACTCCAATAAGAAAATACTAATTAAAATATTTTATGGAAACTTTTCAATCATAAGACTTTTGTGATAAATTAATACTATTATCTATTAAACTTTAATAAGTCTTCTCTAATATCTCATTTGAAATACATACATAATTCAGATACTTCCATTTAAACACATAATTCAAAGATGATAAAGAAGTCCTATGGCTTTTAGTAAATTATTTTAAAAGACATTTATTTTAAATATTACATTTAAATGTTTGCTGAAATAATCTGATTTTACATAAAGCCATAGTACCTTTTGGATCTCTCAAAAGTATCCATTTTATTTCAGGCTAGCCAGGTAGAATCTTCTACCTGGATTCTATTCTATACTTTATCTTCCTTGAGATAATTATGCTATTTTTGCTAAAAAAATGGAGCTATTGTATGCAGACAAAATTGTTAATATACATGGAAGTGTGGTATGCGGCAGCTCTGGACCATGCAGAAACCAAGACATTATAGTGATGCTACGCACCTAGTTAAATCCTGTTATTCTACAATTATGAAGCCACCTGAAAAGATGTCAGATAACGGTACTGATTTTATCTCTCAGTTGTCCTGCAAAAGGAGGGAGGGGTGTTACCCCTCCCTCTCCCATCTTAAGCACCGGAACCTTCCCCTTCAACCACCAAGTTATCAGCACCACCTCAACCCTGAGGATAAAGGATCTAAACCTGCCCCCACACAGACTGTTGTTGTCACAAGTAATCATCAAACCTTCCCTCTTTAGTACCCAGACCTACCACTCAACCCCTCTATGCTTATCTACCTATTGTGCTGCTCCATGGGCTATCCTGCCTGCCCCAGACAGGGATAGCCATCTACCTAACCATTGCAATTATCTATGTTTTACTGTATGATTTATCTTTAACCATCTTTATTCCTAATCCATATGTATTTATATTATGGTTAACTGTATTCTTAATCCCCCCCACCCTTTCCAGGGATGGGGAATCATGATTGCCCAAACTGACTATTGTATATGTATTATAATGCTTTTATGTTATGATCATTTATTCCTATCCATGTAGTTATTGTTTGTTGTATATAGCTTTAGTATCCTTTACACCTTCAATAAAGTGACAACTGAAATAGATGTTGATTCTTGTCTAGTGAATGCTAGAGAAGCGTAGCTTCTCTATAGTAAGGTGTCCACGTCTGTTCACACTGCCGTAGTCTTTATTCGAACTCTGGTGTCTGCCATTTACCCTAGGCAGATACCACAACTTTGGTGACAGCTGTGTGAGAGTACGGCGAACCACAAGTGTAGAGCAGACGCGCATCTGAGGCTAAGGTACTCCCAGCAGTGAATCTGGCAAAACTGACGCAAGCAACCTGAATTACCCACCCTGGACAGCAAAGTTTAACTCTGCATCCGGCAGTTGTGGAAGCGAGACAGCGAAATTTGATGAATAACCGCGAGCAGCGCTGATATCTAACGGAGAATTGAGCGCCAAAAGGGCTGAAACAGGCCTGCGGACCGGCTGAAACAAGCCAAATAAGTGTAAACGGCTGAAAATAGGCCAATTTTACTGCAAGAGATAGCAGGATCCGAACCAGTGGCGCTAGCAGGACGGGACATTCCCTGCCGCCATCAGCTGGATTTGGATAAGCGGCGCTAGCAGGACGGGACATTCCCTGCCGCCGATAGGCTGAAACACGCCACATAGCTGCAAGCGGCGCTAGCAGGACGGGACATTCCCTGCCGCCGATAGGCTGAAACATGCCACATAGCTGCAAGCTGCGAGCTAACATACGAGTGTAGTGCACCAGAACAGAGAAAAACTACGTCAACCCCGAGTATCCTGAGAGGCTACAACGCAGCCACCCATCTAGAAAACAGATATTATATCACATTTTCAGGGATTACCACCCTAGTGTGATGGCCAAACAATAGATTTATGAGCAAAGCTTGGCAAACAAATTGTTGTGTTGTGATAAATCTAAGAATAGAACAGGCTTGGATTATTGTGTATTGTGATAACAGCTAAAAATAGAACAGAGTTGGTAAACAAATCTGTTATGCAATTGTGATAAGGACAGAAATAGAAGCTAGATGTAACATAATAAAGACCCTGATATACAATCAAAACAATCTCAAGCCCACAGCACAACAACAACAATACACCCCTTATTCCAAGGGAAGGGGAGGGGCCCCTCTCCATTGAAGGCAAATACAATCAGGGTGATATAATAGATAAACCTAGGATTAAGAAGAAAAGGCCCTATTACACCAGCACACAGTTACCCCCCTCCCTCACAGGGGGAACGGACGGAGTTACCCCCGTCCCCTCACGCGCTTCCCCCTTCTTACCCACACTAGACTAAGTCCGTCTGTAGTGTGGGGCTAGCGATCGGACACACAGAGCGCCATTCACGGATAGCGCAACAGAGCGCGGAAAATATCATAAATCCAACGGACGAAGCGGACCAATGAGAGAGCGAGTTGAGGGGTGAGAGCGCGTTTTCCCCGTGTGCGCGGATTTGACGGCGCGGACGCGCGTTACAAGGACAGGAGATTCCACGCACACACACACACACACACACCCACACAGGAGAGGGGCCATTCTATAGCATACATCAGAGATATTTTTTTAGGAGAAAAACTTGCAAGCTCCTCCCTCCCTGTCTACAGTGTGATAAGGAAAACTAAACCAGTTCCTTAAACCCGCTCAGACCCTCAACATCTTCCTAGCCTGCCAACCCTACTTCAAAGCTGAATGGTTAGTGAAACAAATATATGTATATATAAATACCCAAGTGATAAATAAGGTTGTTTTTTTTGTATCATGGGTACAAGTAAGTGAATACTAACCTCACCAAACAACACTGGAAACTGATATGATAACTGAACGAAAGTACGCCCACCCTGTGGACATAGCCTGACTTGCTGCCCCACACTGGGCAGTGGTGGTGTGTACCTGGACCATCGACCTTCATAGTTGTGAACTATATACAGAGGAAGCGTGATTTTTTTGAAGCAAGGAGGAAAAGCTATCTAGCTCTGGGGATATTCCTATACACGTATATATATATATATGGGCGTGTAGCCATGTATATATATAGATAACCTACCTATCCATATATCCACTAGCGGATACGCTCCTAGAGACATCTGTGATACCTAACATATTCCCTGTTACCTTTAAGCTAAGATCCGCTGGTTGCCACAGAAATCAAGAGCTATACTGGAAAGGAGAACAACTCAGGCTCAACAGTTAAACAAGACGCTGGCACCAACAGACCAACCCCCTACTACTTATCATGGGGGCGCGCCAGCCACAGAAACTCTTGAGCCAGGAGGACCGAGCCTACGGCTACGTGGACTACCACCCTAATTACACAGCTATAGTATTTATACTAGGGGTGAGCCGGCTCGAACCTCCTTGCGGTGCGGCTACTCTACTCTGCTCCTATATCTACAAGATACTGCTTCTGTTATTACTTTGGCCTACTGTGTCGAGTACAGTGAACATCAAACACATGCCAGGTCACAGACCCCTGGTCCCTGAGATGCCCTTGTCTGGAAGGGTGACTGAATGTCCGCTGCACAGCTCCTGTTCAGTTGGTGCTCAACGTACGAGAAATAGCAATACTGGACTGGGGGTTGCTGAACCTGTAGGTGTCCTCCTGGGGGTGTTGAACGATGCAACTGAGCCTAATGAGAAGGTGACAAGCTTCAGAGACTTAGTGGCCAGCCCCAAGATGGACACTACTACCAGAACTGAGATTTCAAAGGGGCCCAGCCCTAGGGCCAGTACCACCTGTTTCTGGGGTGGAAAGGTCCTCCCTGGCACTGGCCTCACCAATCTGGAGGATAGGGAGCTGTCCCAGGGGAATAGGCTCTTCACCCAGATGCCCGACGCGTACCTGGGGGTGGGGGAGCCGCCACCCAAGCCTCCCTGGGAGCCCCCAGGCATGGAACGACTGGGGACCGGCCTAAGGATGGGGACTGGTGACCTGCTGCAGTGGAAGACTTTACCCAGCACGGAGAGAGCAGGGTTGACCAGCAGCAGTGAGGCTGTTCCCCCACATTCCAAGACCAGATGCCGCTACTCTGTTGAACCACTGCACATGTCCCAGCCAAGTTCCCCCATGCTGCTGAAGATGGAGGCCCACCAGGATGCAGAGCTCCAACTAGGAAAGTCAATAAGAAGGCCACCCCTTGCCAAAACCAGAACCACCGCAGGGGCTCCCCACCAGCCGCTGACGGAGCCTGGCAGGGACGCAATACTAGCTGGCAACTCTGGCCCAACTCAGGTGGCTACCAACAGTCTGCTGACAGTCCGGAATACAGTTCAGGCTACCATCAGTATGGCATCTTCTGGGCCTTGCTGGTCCACCTGTGGGTACCTGTCCACACACTGGCCACAGGTACCCCCCAGAGATCATAGCCCCCTTTCCGACTGGCACCATCAACAGCCTTTGCTACCAACCACCTGGCATACCCAGAGGCAGGATCCCTCATGTGGAGAAGCACCTGCAGAAGCTAAGGCCGAGGCTGGCCTCGCCACCCAGGGGAGGAGAGCCGCTGTTGGATGGAAGGAACCTGTGTGTATGGGGAGGAGGCTGAATGTAACCAAGGAGCCACCACAAGCAGCCCAGCACCGCCTGACCCCTAGTAGGGGAGACCCTGTTTGTCAGCTGGTGCCCCAACTGGAGGAGGAGAGACCTGGCAGGTTGATACACCCTGGGGAAGCCGGCCTGATGGGACCCAGCTGGACGAAGGGGCGCTGCCGCTTCAACGGCCACACAGCCGCCAAGTGTAGAACCGGTTGGGACCGGGCAACGAAGAAACACCAGGCCGCCCAACAACCTGCATGCAACCAGTCTGCCACCCAGGTCCACCTGGAGGGAGATGCCCAGCCGTCACCCCAACTAGCTGCCGCCGCTGGGGCCGCGGCTACCCAGGAGTCTGTGTCTCAGATTGGGACCATGGTGGCCAGGATCAACGTGCTGGGAGGAGCGGCTGAACCCAACCGGGTTGGCCTGGACCTCAGCCGCAACCACAGGGGACCGGTGTCCGTAACCCCTGTCACCCCCAGCAAGAGCCGAGGGGCGCTACCCAGCGCCACCGGGACGGTGTACGGGGAGGCCCTGGCGGCCGCCGAGTGGGAGAGGCAAGAGGCGCTAGCCAGCGAGTCTGAGTCGATGTATGGGACGCCAACCGGCGTCGCCACCTGGAAGGAACGAGAGGTGCTTCCCTGCACCACCAAGCTGATGTCTGGGGCGACAACCGTCGCCGCCACCTGTGAAGACTGGGGGGTGCTATCCAGCGCCCCACGCTGGTGCCTGGGGCGACAACCGTCGCCGCCACCGAGAGACCTGGACCCCTGTGAAGACTGGGGGGTGCTATCCAGCGCCCCCACACTGGTGCCTGGGGCGACAACCGTCGCCGCCACCGAGATACCTGGACCCCGGAATGAGCCCGCAGCCCCAGAGGAAGGGGTGACACCCGTCACCCCCAGCCAGCCAGAGCCCCCAGCCAGCAGGGAGAGTCCAGCTGTCCCTCACCTTCAACTGCATCCAGCTGTCTACCTCCCTCAACCAAGCCAGGGTAATTGTATTGCACTGGTGTACCAGGAAGTTTGGGCTGGGCCAAACTTGCCTGCGCCCCCTGCATCTGCCCCAGGAGCCAGGGTATCAGCCATTACCAGCCAAACTGAAGAAGCTTTGACCGCTGCCTGGGGAGTAACACAACTAGATGCGCCAAGTGCCGAGCCTAACCATAGAAGTAGAGGATCCCCAACAATTATGTCTACCCAAGATGGAGACAATGTGCCTGGACCCCTTCAGGCTAGGGGAGGAAATCCGGAGCCTTGTGCCTCCAGTCCACTAGCAGCAGTGTCCGTGGATGGGCCTGTCTCCCAGCCAACTAGAGCGGAGCCACCCTTGCAGATCCAAGACAGCCTCCGGCATAAAGGGTGGACTGTTACCTTTCCCTACCCCGCAGGTCGGATTGCCATGCACCACCCTGCCAATGTCCAGAATGAGCCTGAAGGAGGCAACGCTCCTACAGTATGCCAACCACCACCTGCCCGCGTTGACAGAGACCCTGGAAGCCGAATGAACCTGACCAGCCCCGAGGGCGAAGAAACTGCGCCTGCATCCAGTAGCCAGCCTGCCAGCAGCAAGGTGACCAACACGATGGAGACCACCAGCCCAGTGGAGAAACCTGCAGAGGTGTACACCAGGCGGCTGTTGGTCCAAGCCCCCTCATGTGCTGTGCCACCCCTGGAGGTTGCCAGGGTGGCCTCAGAGGTACACATCCAACGGCCAGAAGATCCAACAGGACCAGCTACTCCAGCAGATATAGCTGATTCCGTTAGACCTGGGGAGGGCTGGAGTCCACCACCGTCCAGCAACTGGTATCCTGGCGGACCCATTCCACAAGGACAACAAACTGAAGGCCGCAACCACTGTCGGAAGTCTGGCGGTGCAGACAACCCCTCCAGCCTTCCGAGGGGAGAGTTGTGGTATGCGGCAGCTCTGGACCATGCAGAAACCAAGACATTATAGTGATGCTACGCACCTAGTTAAATCCTGTTATTCTACAATTATGAAGCCACCTGAAAAGATGTCAGATAACGGTACTGATTTTATCTCTCAGTTGTCCTGCAAAAGGAGGGAGGGGTGTTACCCCTCCCTCTCCCATCTTAAGCACCGGAACCTTCCCCTTCAACCACCAAGTTATCAGCACCACCTCAACCCTGAGGATAAAGGATCTAAACCTGCCCCCACACAGACTGTTGTTGTCACAAGTAATCATCAAACCTTCCCTCTTTAGTACCCAGACCTACCACTCAACCCCTCTATGCTTATCTACCTATTGTGCTGCTCCATGGGCTATCCTGCCTGCCCCAGACAGGGATAGCCATCTACCTAACCATTGCAATTATCTATGTTTTACTGTATGATTTATCTTTAACCATCTTTATTCCTAATCCATATGTATTTATATTATGGTTAACTGTATTCTTAATCCCCCCCACCCTTTCCAGGGATGGGGAATCATGATTGCCCAAACTGACTATTGTATATGTATTATAATGCTTTTATGTTATGATCATTTATTCCTATCCATGTAGTTATTGTTTGTTGTATATAGCTTTAGTATCCTTTACACCTTCAATAAAGTGACAACTGAAATAGATGTTGATTCTTGTCTAGTGAATGCTAGAGAAGCGTAGCTTCTCTATAGTAAGGTGTCCACGTCTGTTCACACTGCCGTAGTCTTTATTCGAACTCTGGTGTCTGCCATTTACCCTAGGCAGATACCACAGAAGCACTGGTCTAATTTATTCTATCAAGGCCAATAATAATCACAAAAATATTATCTGGGGTGTTGCAAAAAATAATTAGAAAAATGGGAATAAAATGATACAAAAGGATGAAATTTTTGGTTGGTTCACATTTGCAGTGTACAAAATTTTCAACAAATAATTTTAACCTACAGAAGAGGTAAATTTGGCCATTATCATTGGGGAAGTCCATAAATTTATCATCAAGTGTCTTATGAACAGATCTATAGTATAGATGTATATACAGACAACTACTTCCCCTTATTTTCCAAAGACCTTTTTCGTCTACTTCTAAATTATTTTCTGCTACTTGGCTGTGTTAATATAAGCGACATCATATGTTGATTTTCAATGACCCAATAGAAAGGTTGCACAAGATGGTTGAGATGGGGAGATACAGTTAATTAACCCTTTCTCCCTCTATTTTTTTACTCTAATGTCTTATGAAAAATCTTTTCAAATGTGTTACATTTTGTATATAAAAAAGAACATTTTAAAACACCATGAAAATATATCCTTACACCTTCCCTAATTTAAGATTTATTCCCTATTAGTGAAAGAAAAAAGAAGGATAAAATTAGCAGCATAATTTTTATCAGAGTCTTTAGATTACAAACAATCCTAAAATTATATATCCATGTCTAAAGGATTGGCTCGATCGTCGCCACGCTACGCCTTATCCACCTAAAATCCAAGAGAAACGGACGTTTTTTAATGTAACAAACGCATGTCTAAACAAAAAATCAGCAATTTATCATTAACAGCAGCCGAGAAAATCACATGTTTCTTATAAAGTTACAGACTGAATGACGGACGGACAGACAAAGGAATTATACAGGAGCTTTTCTTGTATAAACAAAATTAAGTGCAAAATGAATAAATGAAATTTAACGGTAATAGGTAAGCATAAGGTTTCTTGACTATGGTTTTTTAAACATCTTTTGTTATGATGTAAGCTAATTCAAGAATTTTATTAGCAAATTGTAATACGGCTATGCACCTAGAGGCCTTTAGAGGCACTTAAAGGAAGGGTGGGGGCTACTGACCCTCCTCTTTTAACTTAAAAATTTCAAAAAGAAAAAATGGGTTTTATTAGGGGGCGGTGTTAATTTTAAATAAGAACAATTCCAGTTTTGATGGCCCTGATGGGCGTAAGGCTCGTCCAAGAAAACTCGTGATAATTTTAAGATTTTTATTTTATTAATTGTGGATAATTTTCTGTAGTACAATACAATAAATAATTTTTCACTACGTCTTAAAAACGGTTCTAATCCAGCTGATATTAATCGGTTTTGAAGCCACACTATAACAAAACATTTTACAGTTATTGTCACATTGATAAATTAACCCCTATGAAGTATTTTCAAACATTCTAATTATATTAGATCTATTATAGTCCTTACATTAGCGAACTAGCAATATCCATTGCAAGCGATTATTACCAATTCGCGATACAAAATTAGTTGTCTCATAAAACAGCCAATATTGCTATACAGTATTAGTAGTGAAAATACTCTATAATTAGTTGTTGCTTTTATTACTTGTTGCTACTTAAACATTACATTTATTAAAAATGCTTGAAAATTTGCCTTTGTATTACTGTATTATAATTTGTTGTATTTTATGTTTTTAGTAGCGAGGCTACTCCATAATTCACTTTTTCCGTCAGTCAGTCCGTAACGCTATGGGGGAAACGTGATTTTCTCGGCTCCTATTCAAGATAGACAAGTATTCAATTTGGTTGCGTGTGTGCGTGTCAACACCCTCTAGAATAAGTTATAAGGTAGCATTCCCCTTTTTAAAACCCCTATCAAGGATTCACATCACCCTGTTGAATTACTGCGCACGCCACTGGTACTTTTTTATTCGGATGAATGTTTCTGCCGTTTATGAGCTATTACTTGACACACATATACTCACTACTTAATCTAATGGAATGTTTTTTTTATTAAAATTGTAATATTCGCTAAAATTATATTTCTCAAATTCTTACCTCCCCCATGAAAATAATTTCCTTCACTTTTTATAGCAAATTACCAAAGTAGGGTTATGACAAAGCTACTCTATAATTCACTTTGTCTGTCTGTCCGACCGTCCCGTCAGTCCGTAATTAGGTCCATACAATGAACGAGAAATTTTTTTCTAAAAATTCAATTGGCACTAAAGGTAAAAAGTACTAAAAACTATATGTCCTTTGGTATGTTTTCAAAAAAGCAAAAATGTGGTAAATTTTGGCACAACCCAAAAAAAATCTAAAGCTTATAAAATTAGAGATTAACCCATTAAACATTTTTCCTGGTTATTCGCGCATTTTTAGGAGCGCAGCTGCTTTACACTTTTCCGTTCGTCTGTATCAAAAGTTTTAATAAATGCATGTAAGAAGTATAAATTAAATTTTAAAAATCAAGTAAAGATTCCTCTAATAATGAAGTATAATAATATAAAATGCGGCAACTCTATGTACATATGTATTAAATTTTTATACAAATATGTTGTTTTTTTTGAAGAGTTCTTCATATTTTTGAAATTTTATTAAAACAAGCAGCTTTTAAATAATTTTACAACAGATGAACGGTAACATTTAGTCTAGAGATATGATTAAAGGCGCTGCTGCTCTATACTTTTAAATAGTCGTTTGTTCCACTGCACTGTTAGAGTAGTTATACTTCGCTTTCATAGATGTTGTCATCCTTGTTTTAATAACATTATGAACGCATTATTTCTCAAATTATAAACATATGAGATATAAAGCAATGTTCTCACTCTTTTTTTAGGGTGCTTCACATTGTTCTTGGTATGGTTTAAGGCTAGTTTTCTTCGGCTCTGTTTAATTCTTCCGAGACAGCGCAAAATGGCACCAAAAAATGACGTCATAAGATAAAGTTATCCAATGAGAGGTCAGTATACATTATAATTGACCAATGGCATTTCCCCAATTCGTCTATTGAAATTGATTTTCAACCCCATGTTTCAAGATTCAATAATATTAATTCCCCATTGTTCAATTCCTTCATTTCGTAATTTGTTTTCATATTAATAGAGTAAAACACTAGAGGGAGAAAGGGTTAAATAACTCCCCATCGCTGTGTCCTTGTGCCGACTCTCAATTGGGTCATTGAAAATCAACTAATGGTTAACAAAGCCAAGTAGCAGAAAACAATTTGGTAGCAGACGAAAAAGGTCATTGAAAAAGGGAGGGAGGTAGTTATCTCTATATACATTAAGAGATATAAGTTTTCCGGAATTTTAATGTAGGGAGTAGATTTGAAATCTGCATCAAATTTTAAGGATTTTTTATAAAATTCGTTTTTTGTAAAATTCTTTATCTAAAAGCGAAAATACATTTTAAGTTAATTAATTTTGACCAATAGGATAGGTGGATTTAAAACTACCTGCGCTCTAATTGGTTAAATGATGTACGACATCCAATCAGAGCGCAGATTTTTTAAATCCACCAATCACAGATGCCAAAATTAATTAACTTAATTTGTATTTCCGCTTTTAGATAAAGAATTATACAAAAAACGAATTTTATAAAAAAATCCTTAAAATTTGATGCAGATTTCAAATCTACTCCCTACATTACAATTCCGGAAAACTTATATCTCTTAATATACATCTATACTTTAGATCTGTTTTCATATTAATAGTAGAAAGTTTAATAATTATAATATGGGGAGATATGGAGGGGAGGGGGTGGCACATGGGGATGAACAATGGATATATATTATACGTGGATATTATGACAGGGGAAAAATGTCGTCAATTTAGGTTGCTAACATGGGCATCATTTATTGGTCAATTCGAGCATCCAGTAGGGGGGGATGGGGTAAATTGGGTAGATAGGGGTATCGTCATTTTAGCCACCTACGAGTTTCACTTTCCTGTAGTACATGATAATCTGGTGTAAGATCCAGTTAATAATAGATCCATTGGATGAACATATTAAAAAAAGAAATTCCATCCCTTGTGTTTTATGGAAAATTAGCATGCAATATTTTTAAAAGCGAAGCTTTTTCAAATCATAATAGTCTGTAATTCAAAACGTGAGTGTGGGTTAGAATCGTTAGGGGTCTAGTATGGCTTCGAGACCGATTAGTATCCGCAGGATTAAAACCGGTTCTCAGCTAAGCTGAAAAATCATCGTATTACAGACAATTTTCCGCGAATACTAAAATAGAAGTCATAATATTAATACCAGTTTTGTTAGCCGGGACTTCGAGTACCTTAATTGAAATCTGATTGGTTCGTTCCAAACAACTACTGGCAAAACTTTTTAACCAATAATTTTAATCTACAGAAGGGGTATTTTAATATCACAATTGGGAATTTACATCAATTTATAGGCCATTGTCTTATCCCTTAAGATCCCTGTTCAAGCGACACAATTAATGCTAATTTTCAAAATAATTCAACGAATATAGACGTGAGTTAGTGCAATCATTTGATTTAATTTTTATCTTTGCTACAATGCAATGCATGGAAGTTGTCATCCTTGTTTTAATTTTGACCCAAGAGAAAGTGCGTAATAATTAACCCAAATCCATGGCAGTAAAGGGGTAGGTTTTAAAACAGCGCTGATTATTATCAGTCAGTATTACGTCACAACAATAAATATATAGACAACTACCTGGTTCCAGTAGTGGGGACCTTTTTCGTCTGCTTGCAAATTGCTTTATTCTCTGTTGTAGCGACTTGGCTGTGTTAATATTTCCGACGCTATTGGCTGATATTCAAAGGTTCAATTAAAAGTCGACAGAGGACATGATGATACAGTTATTTGACCCCTACCTCATCTGATTTTTAAAAGCAAAGCTTTTCTATAATTAGGGTCGGTCCGTCCGTATGTCCGTAACGGATAGCTTTTTTCGTTAATTTAGGCATGTTAGAATTGTTCTATCGGTTTCAAATTTTACAAGGTGATTACTTTAATAGTAAGGTACGATTTAGAAAGCGTAGCAACTCTATAATCATCACCAAAATGTCCGTACGTCCATTTTAAAAATGTTGATTTTTTTATTTTTAACAACAAATTTTTATGTGATCTAATCATCCGATTGATCTGATTTTTGGTATATTGATTCCTGGGACATCAAAGTATAATGTAATCAGCGAAGCAACTCTATAATCAAGTCCTAAAAATGTTAGTATGTCCATTATCCTGAACCAAGCAGTTTTTCAACAAATTTACTTACAATTTTGCTTTGACTCTTATACATTTATATTATGATTATTCAGTTCTGACACTGTACAAGTGTTAATGTCCGTTTGTCCTACCGTTTCAGTGCTTCGCTTTTATGGATGTTATCATCCTTGTTACTTTAATGTCACATCAGTTACATTACTTTCAGAGGGACAATTAAGTCTTAGATTATTTTATAAAGTAAACACAATAATCTTAAATCTAAGTTAAGTTTTGTTATAATTTTAAGAAAATTTGTAAAAAAAAACATAAAATGTTAAAAGCTTTCATGTTAAAATCTCTTAGTTATTTTCTCATTGATAGGGAATGGTACACTAAAAATTATTTATGTATATCTATTTCTTAAATATAATTGATTTGTTAGCGAATCCTCTCTATTATTGAAATGTAGAATATACGGGGATATTATGACATTTATTAGTCAATTTGTTCATCCTATGAGAAGTGAAGGGTTGGGGTAACGGGGATGAAATGGGGGATTCGTTATTTTAGCAAGCTACCTGTTTTACTTTATTAGAGAACATGAAAATCTGGTGTTAACTTCATGTATAATATCCATCATATTGGACGTTTTGCTAGTGTGCTATAACAGTTGGGGAGTTGAATCCATTTTTAAAGAAGCAGAAATATAATCTATGATAACGGTTTTTATAGAATACTCTTCCCTATCTAAACTTTTGATGTTTGATAAAAAAAATAAAAATAAACTCCTTCTTTGTTTATCCTTTGTTTTATAAATCAAATTTCCAGTTTTATAAAAATAATAATAATCGATGATATCGTGAAAACTTTATAAATTTGTACAGCTTTTTCCAAAGTAAGTTATTCATAAGTAACAAAAACTTTTTTTTCGTATTCATTCGAATCCGGTGGATAGGAACCGGTTCTCATCCATACGAAAAGACTATGTCTAGCATCGTATTATATCCAGCTTTCTACGAATATAAAAATGTACAATCATAAGATTAAAACCTTCTATATCCGCGGAAAGCTGTTTATAATACGATGCGAGAAATAACTATTCTCAATATTTTAAGACAGGCAAAACAGAGAGACAGACTAGGGACTGTGGTGTAACAAATAGTCGGGTAGGTTTGTATCTTACGTCATAAATAAAGACATTAAAAATGGTTCCTGCTGATGCTTTGTGAGGTGTGTGACATAAATAGTTAGAGTCTACCCCCCTCCCCCCCTAAGCCTTAACTATAAATTTCTTGCGTACGTAACAGTAAAAGTGAATGAATAAATTGACATAAAAATTGCTAAAATGCAATATAGAAGTAGATTGATTGTTTTTTAACATTAAAGAGAAAGTCTTCATTTGTGGTTTATTGTTTTAGCGTAAAGAGAGACTCATAGAAGATTGGTTCGAACAGTGGCATGGACAGGCTTTAGCCAGTAGAGTATATTTCTTGAGGAGGTGAAAGGGAGTTTGACACAAGTCACAGATTTGGGATTGGGAAGAAAAAAACATAACAGAGCTGGATCTTTAAATCATTTTAGTGGTGAGCCAGATCGAGGTGAGCCAACTTTCCACCAATGAGGCACAGCATTTTATGAAATGCCGCGCTGTGATTGGCTAGAATTCGGCGCACCCCGATCTGGCTCACCACTAAAATGATTTAAAGATCCAGCTCAGGCCCATAAATAAAAATATTGCGAGCTACGTTATCTACAATTTTTTTTGAAAAAGATAAAAAAAAATATGACAAAACCTTATTTTACTAAACAAGTTTTCCATTTAAAGTAGCATTATGCAACAAATAAAGGAGAGTGTACCTTTAAGAATTATCGCACAAAGCTCCTTGTTATGTAATCAATTATTGTACAGAGCAGGGGCGTGCGAATGGGGTAAATAGTTGGATAGTGATATAAACTTGACGAAAAATGGATTGGGGTTACTAACCTTTCACTGACTCAACACCGAATTTATAAGATTACTATCTTTTTTGGCTTTATTGACAACGATTACAATATGCTATTGTAAAACAAATCAATTTTGACGTTTTTAAATGATAGAACACAAAAATAACTTGCATTGTCATATCCCCTTCCTTTGATATTTACTGCCAGGGCTTGGCAGCCGCGCATCAGCCTCGAGTAATCGTCATATTATTATTAGAACTTTAAAATTCAGCTGGATGTCTAAACATGTTCCTGAACAGACAATCTACCTTTTTGGATTTTTTTGTTGTACTGAAGAGAGTTTAAATACGAGGCTTTGAAGCAGCTTATAGGGTCTAATAAAAAATGATGTCATAAAATACAAATGAGCAATGACCAATTATAGGCCAGTATACATTTTATCATTGGTCATTTACAATGTATACTGGCCTCTCATTGGCCATTTGTATTGTATGACGTCTTTCTTTATTAGTTACTATAAGCTGCGTCACGATGCTAATGCGCGGCTGAGCCACGGCTGCCGAGCCCTGGTTACTGCACAGGAAACCAAAATAGAACCAAAGTGTGTAAATTTCAGCACATTTGGTGGGGACAAAGATATACATTTAAAGTACTTGAATGTGTGTCTATATTTTCGATAAGATCTCTAAAATGGCTGAACCACATCTGTACTGTACATGATTGTTTGTGACTAAAGATCTCTGAAAAAGGTAAGAACAATAGGAAAAAAATAGACTGTAAATTATCTAAAGTTTATTTTAGGTACTTGATTGGGTAATACAAGCTAGCAATATCTTAACTTCGTCACTAATAAATTTAATCTAGAGAGGGGTAATTTTGTTTATAATAATTTGTTATTTCAATAAATTTATCCTCTATTGTCTTATCCCTTAAGATCCCTACACTCTGCCCTTATGAAAAAGCGTAGTAATTAGAGGATTTTGGGTGCAACTTTAAGTATATTTTTAAAGTTATACAAATATAGCAGTTAAAAATGCTACACATAATTTGTTTTAAAAAGTCGTCTATATTAATTTTTAACATCTGTACATTTTGTTCATGAAACACTGACAAAGGTTGGTTTAAATTTCGTTGTTTTAAAACAAGACTATAACCTACAAAAATTAAATTAAACAAATAATTTATATGCTTTAGCATACAGGCATATATTGATCTAGCAACTTCGCCCCTAGTTTCTAGAGGAAGGCGGGGAAGGTCCGAAAAATAGCCTAAAACCACCCAAAGATTTTTTAAAAGGTTCTCTGAAGAGTATATCCCATTATAAGCTTAAACCAAAAATCCTTAGTACTTTTTATTATGAAAAGAAAAGGAGAAAGAGAAAGTAATGGAGGGGTTTGATTTAACTTTTGGTGCTATTTTCCTTCTTGAAAGTTTTAAAAGTACAAATGTGTGCTATAAATTTTAAGTGGGTTTTAGTGGAAAAAGTGGAAAAGAGCAAATTTAAATAAAAGGGTCGTTATCTAACATATACACTAATTGATTTGACTCCAATGACCCTCTATAAGAGTAAAACACTAGAGGGAGAAAAGGTTAAATTAATGTATCTCCCCATCGCAACCACCTTGTGCAACCTTTCATTGGGTCATTGAAAATCAACCAATAGTGTTGCTTAGAGCCAAGTAGCAGAAAATAATTTAGAAGCAGACGAAAGAGGTCATTGAAAAAGGAAGGGAGGTAGTTGTCTGTATATACATTGACAATCTAATAGGGATATACAACATTTCTTAGGGAAGTAGTCAGTAAGTCATTGAGGGAAGCTGGTACTTACAGAGATGATCCGCGTCCACTAAAGAAAACAAGAATGACAACATAATTTAATGCATGATCGACAGACAGACGGACAAAACAATGTTTAGATTAGATTTGCATTTGTCATAAGAATCTTTACTAAAAGTATCAGTTGTCTATCTTTAATATCAGTCGTGATTAATCATATTTCTCCCATATCGTTACAGACGGACAGACAATGTTTATTATAGAGTAGCGTAGCTACTAAACACAGTACAAATCCAAGAAATAATCTTTGTTAACCTAAAAAATATGAGAATCCGTTGTTTTAATAATATATTACTTATTTCGGTTTTGGTTTCAAGTTCACCTAGCAAATCTACTCTACAGTTCATTGTGACTGTTCCTTTGTATTTCTAACAGATCTATAGTATAGATGTATATACAGACAACTACCTACCTTCTTTTTCAAATACCACTTTCGTCTGCTACTCAAATTATTCTCTGCTACTTGGCTGTGTAATATAAGTAATACCATTGGTTGATTTTCAATGACCCAATAGAAAGGTTGCACAAGACGGTTGCAATGGGAAGATACAGTTATTTAACCCTTTCTCTCTCTAGTGTTTTACTCTAATGTATTTCTTATCAGAGAGAGAGGGGACAATGGGCTACTTATTAGGTTTTTAAATTAAGTTTTCATATTCTTTGGCTTCGCAACTTTGGGGGACTTTATTGAATTTTGATTGGTTATTTAATTAATTAAGTTGAGTATTCAAACGTTTCAACCACAAATTTTGATCTACAGAGAGGGTAATTATTTGGGATGTGCATTGATTTATTGGCCATTGTCTTATCCCTTTATATCTCTGATCTCTAATCATGTCACTACTGAGTCACTAGGGAAGGAAGAGCCTAAAAACAGCCTAAGATTTGAACCTATAAATAAAACAGTCAAAAACCATAAATGGTAGAACTCAACCAATTTAATGGCTAAAAACCTAACAAATGTATCTATTAGGATGTAAGTAAAACGTGTCAAAACATAGTAATGTTATATTTATCAATTTCATTATTGCAGTAGCGTTAATCAATCAATTTCATTATATTCCTTTTTAAAACTATTAAGTCACGCCGCTTTTGAACCTATTTTTTCTTGTTTTAATGAAATATGACTTATTTGGGTTTTTGGTTGAATTTTTATGCTACCACAGGCGTAACATTGGCAACAAGGATAGCTTCTCTGAAAACAAAAATTATGCTGAGATTAAAATGATGATTTATTTAAATCGAAGCTTTTGTAAAACTAGGTTCGGTGCGTCCGTCCGTAACGGTCAGCTCTTTTCGTTAACTTACACATTGTAGAATTGTCCCATTGATTTCAAACTTTGCATGATAATTCTTATTAGTAAGGTACGTTTCAAACAGTCCATTTAAAACATGCTAATTATTAACTTTTTTGACAACAACTTTTATATCATATTATTATCCTATTCATCTGATATTTAGAATAGTGATTCCTAGGACAACAAGGTACAAGCGAAGCATCTTTATAATCAAATCCTAGAAATAAAAGTATGTCCTTTCACTGTATCCTTGTTTACGCAACTATGCAACAATTAAATGTACAATAATGGAAGGATAACCTTAGTTATAGAGTAACTGCGATTGTTAAAAGTTTATTATTGCAATGGATGTAGAATATACGTGGATATTATGACAGGGGAATATTTGTCATCAATTTAGGTTGCTATTTCCCTTGTTATTTATTGGTCAGTTCATTCATCAAGTAAGAGGCGAGAGGATAGGGTAAAGGAGGTTCGTTATTTTAGCCAGCTACAAGTTTCACTTTATTAGAGTACATGATTATCTGGTGTAAGATCCAAGTTATAATAAATCCATTATTATTATTGCTTTATAAACCTTAACTGAAAGATTATCGATAAGATTTATAAAATCTCAAAAATCTAAATTTTCACTTAAAATTTCTTTAGCTGATTGGGGACATGTATTCTGATAAAATGAAATTTTAATTTTACTTGATTTATTACTAACAAATATTCCAAAATGTTTTATAAAAAAAAACGATTTACATATATCCATGGATAAGAGCTGGTTCTTAGAAATACTAAAAATCATGTATAGCATCGTATTACAGAAAATTTTTCAAATTATTATCCGCGGAAGGCTTTCTATAATAACAATTACTGATTGTCTATCAGTTTATGAGATCTTACTTTTCCTAAATACAACTATCAAACTACTATATATCATACTATAGAAAGTAGTAAGGTTGTTTTTGGTCAGAATCTTAAGATTTTAATGAAGGATGAAATGATTGAGTTCCCCATTTAAGAAAAGCTTCCCATAGGTCACATGATCGTTTTGGACTATTTTATTTCTAAAGTCAACCATTTTAGGCTAATTTTTCTAGCCCCTTCTTATCCCTTTGATAACAGAGTCCCTAGATTCTAGAGGTTCAGCTGCTAGTGTGATAAATAAGGTCCTAGGACAAACGCAGGAGTGGACACTTTACCTAACCTAACCTAATTTAGACCGTCTTTTAGGTTTTTTTGATGCCTAACCACTGCGGGGGGCTTATTTGTACATTCACATCTTAACCTAACCCAATCTGTATAGGAATACTTAATTAAATCAATATTTTAACACTCCTGCGTTTGTCCTGAAACCATAAATAAGACTAAGACTTTGATTTATGAAATACTTCAACAATTTTTTTTTCCTAATTTTTATCTTTTATTCTGTTAATGTTAAGTAGATTCATAAATACCTTTAAAGTAAAAGCATACATGGGTGTATCATAGATTAATTTATAAAGTTTTTATTTTTTTTAAGTGAAGCTTTTCTATAATTAATGTCGTTCAAAGGATCAAAATGTATGTTAGCTCTTAAAGCTCATTTATGCATGTTTGAATTGTCATATTGATTTCAAACTTTGCATGATGATTCCTGTACTAATTAAGTATGAAAAGCAACTCTATGATCGTTTCAATAGTTTGTGCCCCGCAGGTATAGTAAAAGTCATAGTTTTAGGTAAAAAAAAAACAACGGCTTTGTCAGTTGTTCATGGCTTTGTTTGTTGAAATATTTTATTTCAGTGTCATCCCAGATAAGTGTTTACTGGTGCTATGTCAGGCGCAACTTACATCATATTAAGAAAAAAAATGTCATAGCTGATCTATAATTTATTATTGATCTGTGTAAAGTTTCCTTTCATAATATCGGCACAATTAATAAATGCTTATGGGCGGCGGAATATCTCATCTCATAGGTTCATAGGACACTCTTTATAATTGATTTATTTACTTCATCTAATGTTTACAAATATTGAGTCCCCCTAAATGTTTCTAGGGGTGTTTTCACTTGGGAGGTTGGTGGTACCCTCCCTCCAAATAGGTACAAACCTTCTCACCTATGAAAAGCTGCACTGTAAAGTAGCAATAGCGGTTCAGCGGTTATTAAGATCCTTCGGACAGACAGACAGACATACTTACACACACACAAATTCACAAACAGACAGAGATCCTTTTACTTAATTATAAGGATTACTTTAAAACAGAAAAATTTTAATTCAATATGACGATATATTTACAGATAAAATAAAGTTTAAGAGTTTACTTTAAAACTAATATTATTATATCTTTGAGGTAAATAAACAAATAAATACCGGCACGATATAAAAGTGCCACCCCTTTGAAATTTTCTTAAAAGTGAAAAAAATTCTAGTAACCGATTATTATGCGCTGGATTAGAGCCGGTTCTCAACAATACTGAAAAGTCGTGTATAGCAACGTACTACATTCCACGAAAATTAATAGCCCCTTTTGGCTCTTAAAATTTTTATTTAATTTTCCACGGAAAACTGTAAATAATAAGATGTGACAAATAACCATTAATCAATCAATGAGTCGGTATTTCTGTTATGAAAGATCCCGCTAACCGCTTGACCGAAATGGACCTCCTTTACAATGAAGATTCCCATAGGTCATGGAAAGGTTTAAAACCATTTTGGGGGAGGTTACCTCAGGGAGTAAGGGAGGGGACAATGGATCGAATATTCAATTTTTAGGAGTCTCAGACTTTGGGGACTGGCTTAAAGGGAATGTGCAAGAATTTAGCAGTTTCTGACTGAGTTTGGGGACTTGCGCATAGAATGCCGCTACTCGTTATGTATGTTTTGAATATTGCAGACGGGGAGAAGGGATAAGGGAAGTGGGGGGAAGGGAAATAAACACTCGTTGTGTTAGTTTGGAATGTAGCAGACGGGGAGAAGGGAGGTGGGGGCAAGGGGCAAGGGAAATAAACAGAATAAAAAGGGGCAGTCATATTCTTGCTAGCAGCTGGCCGGGTCCAATAATCTTTTAATATAAAAATCACACCAAAAAACCTCAATATATTTCATCAAAAACAAGTTATGATTTCACTTTACATGACGCTATGGAAATCTATTATTCAATTAACAATCCCTTTATAATTTCCTACAAATTTATTGGATTAAACTGGATTTCATGCCCTTTCTTTAATAACTCTTATATTGAATTAATTGCCCATTGTCCCCTCCCTTACTCCCTGAGGTTACCTTCTCCCTTCCATGAGAAATTCTCTCAATTGCCCCCTGATGGCCTCTAGGGACATAGACGCTAGTTAACAATGAAACATTAAAATTTTAAAATATATTTCATAAAAATAATTTATAAAAATACATAAAAATTATTTCTTCAGGTACCAGATCTCATTTCTTCTGTTCCAGAACTTGAAGGGGGCATCATAACCAACTTTCCAGTAACTGAAATACAAAAGGTCACAAAAAGTAAGTTTATTCGTAAATCGAGGCATTTTTTCATGCACTAGAGCAGTAATGTGTTAAAGGGGAGTGTCAACGACTCAACACCCCCCTTTAATTAGAAATTGGAAAGACTTGCCTTCTCCATCCCCCCCCCCTTGTTAAGGGTTTCACACCCCCTTTGTGAATTGCTGTGCATGCCTTTACACATTAATTTTTTTTTTAAATACTACACAAAATTTCACTCTAAAAAAATTTTGGAATGTTTCTGTGATCTTGCTGGAATGATATCCCTAGTTGTATCCAAAGTATTATTAAGGATAGAAAGGTTTATCTAGAGTGATGGTACCTGTTTCCTTCAAAATTAACTCCAAGTTCTTGCAGCTTAGCAGCCAGCTCCTGAGCCTCAGTCTTCCAGCTGGCAGTATTCATATATCCTCCAATAGTCCTTAGTGTTTTAGTAAAAAAAATCATATAAAAAAATCTAGGAAAGTTGATTATGTGAGTTATTAGGACACTTCCTTTAGTTAATGCCTATGTTTGCGACAACTTTTGTTTAATAGAATCTTCCAATTGCCAACATTTACAAAAGAGCCTGCTTCATTGTTTCAAGATCCATGTCAGATCTACATAGGCAATAATTGTCTATAGGTGAGCTATATAGAAAATGTTATTGGAACATTTAATCTTTATAATTTGATTTTTTTGGCTGTTATTAAAGATTGCAAGCTTTTTTTAGTATATCTCTTTGATCTATTAGAATCTAATCTTTAACTCATTTTGCTAGTCAGTTTGTCACTAGAGCTATGGGATTGACAACTAAAATTCCCGAAAAAGACTTCCTAAATACATACTCACACTATATATCCATAGATAATAGATAATACAAATTGTTATTACTCAATCATACCTGGTGTAAATAGTTCTGGTAGGTTCCTCCTTGATATAAACATCAGGATTATTAGGAGCAGCAGCATCTGCCTGTTCATCAGCGTTGATATAGAAACACATCTCCAACTCAGTTCCACTCTAGATAAATATCTGATAAATTACTGTATAATACAAGATTGTTTTAAGAGTCTTTTCTAGTAATGGATAGGAATTACATGGATATTGTGAGAGATCCTCGCATCCCAGCAGGCTGATACAACAATATTTCACCCCTTATGACTTTACCTTTGACCAATATCTGAGGTCTATATTGGCAACCTAAATTAACGACAAAAGATTCCACTGTCACAATATCCTCTTGACTTCTAGACTGTCTGAATACAGGGATAAAAAAAAGACAATGATTGTATACAAAATTACCCCTCCTGTAGATTTATATCATTAGTTGAAATGCTTGAATGCTGCTAGTTTGGAACCAACCACTTAAATTTCAATTAAAGTACCCAAAGTTTTTAATCAAACCAATAAGATAATCTGGTTATAAAACAGTCCAATTTCTCCTCTCTCAATGACAATTGCTTAAAAATAAAGTTATAATATACTTTGATACTCACAGTTTTGGTGACATGGGTGGTAACTGGGACAGTCATGGGGATCTTCTTATCCTTGTTGTTGGCTCCCTGGATGTAGTTGAATAGCTTCCAGAACATGGTTCCCTTCAAAAGAAAAAACATCTATTTTTTTATGAATAATTAAAAATGTTGAAAAATCTACTAAATAATTTTAAAAATCATCTATTTTTTGTAAAAATCTTTAGTGTCTTTCTGAAGATGGCGAAAGCAATGCAATACATAATATTTCAGTCTAGTTCTAGTCAAGTAGAAGCTAGTCGGATATACTAACATACTGTCATTCAATTTCAAATCACTTATTGGTCAGTTCGTTCATCCAGTAGGCGTCGAGGGAGTGGATAGGGGATCATTATTTTAGCCCACAACAAGTTCTACTAAAATGGAGTACATGATAATCTGGTGTAAGATCCAAGTAATAATAAATCCAATACTCTTCAATACAAGCTGGTACGTACGTCAGTTACCTGTTGCTGTTCAGACTCTTCATTGACGGTCAGCTTGGTGCACACCCACTTCTTGGAGGGGTATACTCTCTCGTAAACCTGGCAACAGTTAAATTGGTGTTTAATTTATCCGTGTCCTTCATTAAAAGTAACAGCATGTCCGTTTGTCCGTCAGTCTGTGTGTACAAAAGGATCTCGCTACATTAAGTCAATATTATGATATGGTTCTCGTTTACAGCGAAACTTATCATAGGTCCAGGGAAGGTTTATAACTATTTTTGGAGAGTATACAACCCTTCCAAGAGAAATCGGCACTAGATAGAAATTGCCCCAAAAAATCTTTAAAATGGAGGGTCGTTCACTAGATTATTATCGTAGATGTAAACCTTTCCTGGACCTATAAAAATCATTGTTTTAAACGAGAATCATATCGGTAAAGCAGTTAGCAAGATTCATACTTTTTAGTCTGAATAAAAAATAAAATGTTAATGATATTGCTCCTAATCGTCTTATGAATCACCATTTGAAGTTTCTCACCTCATCTCCAATTAAAGTAGCTTCATACGGAGCTTCTTCATAACTTTGGGTCAGGCTAAATAAAATTATATATGCAAACAAAATAGCTTTCATTTCAATTTGGCAGATTTTTACAAAATTTATTAAAAGATTTTCTTTTAAAATAACAGAATTGTTTCTCTATTCAAATTCTAAAATAGTTTTATCGCATCGTATTATAGACAGCTTTCCGCGGATATTTAAATGAATATTATAAGATTAAAACCAGTTTTGGTAACCCCAAGAGGGCGACGGCCCTGTCTGACATAACTGGTTTTAATTTTATGATTTACTTTTCTTATTTGTGGAAAATTGTCTGTAATACGATGCTATACATGATTTTTCAGTATAGCTCAGAACTAGTTTCAATAAAGCGGGTAATAATAAAGCCATACTGGAAACTTCTTTTCTTTTTCATGTGGGATTCACCATGGCACATGGGTGAATTAGGATGGCCATCCTAATATTAGCATTGGAAATACTTTTGGTCTTTGGCGTAAAAACGAAGATCTTAATAGTACATATAAAAGAATGACGTCATACTATACAAATGACCAATGATAGGCCAATACACAGACTGAATTGCCAAGAAAACAGTAAAAGAGTCTGACTATGACGTCAGAAAAAATTAACAATTAACCAATGAGAGGCCGCTATATATTTTGCCATTGTGAATACTGGCTTATCATTGGTTAATTGTTAATTTTTTCTGACGTCATAGTCAGACACTTTTACTGTTTTCAATTGCCAATTGTAGGCCAGTATACATTTTAATTTACCAATGGTAGGCCAGTATGACGTTATTTTTTATAGGCACTATAAAAAGCTTCCGTAAAAACATTTTATGAGTATAGATTTCTTTTAAAAATAAAATATTTAAAGATTAATTTACTATACCTACCAAAAATTAGGATATGAATTCGCTACTTATAGTCACTAAACTTACTTTTAAACGTTTGTACAATCCTATTATATAAAGTAGTAAGCGTTTTTTCTCTGTCCTAAAGGATCTCGCTAACCGCTGAACCGATATTGTTCTCCTTTGCAGTGAAGCTTCTTATAGGTCCTGGGAAGGTTTTAAACTATTTTTGGGGAGGGTGCCTTTACCCCCCTCCCCTCCAAAAATATTTTTTTACTCTTTTGAAACTCAAATTTAAAATGGGATGGAGTCGACTTTTCCCCCTCCTACCTTAAGTGCCCCTAGAGGCTTCTAGGGGCGTAGCCGCTAGTTATCATAAATTTCATTAAAATTTTTAATTTACCTAAGAGCACTTCTTACAATCTGTTCCGCTGTCTCAAACTGAAGAAAACAAAAAAAAATTACTTCAACTAATACCCAAAGTTTTATAAACGCAATCTCTTATTCGTTGGCCTTAAACTCTGGGTACTCTCATTAAATCTTAATTGATAGGTTTAAAGTAACAGTGTCAAAACGTTTCAAGTTCTAATTTATCTGTAGAATTGGTAATTATGTTTATAATCATTGGGAAAATACATCGCTTAAGAAAACCGGTTAAAATCACATTAGTAAGCCAAAGTAACTAGATGTATGTATGTATATTTTACTTTAAGATCTCGTATACGTCAAGTTAATTTTAAAAAGTATCTATATTGTAATCTTCACCATAAAAATTACATCAATCTAAATGATAGTTGCATATGAATAAACAAGGATGACATCATCCATAAAAGCGAAGCCCTGAAACGGTGGGACAAACGAAAATTAACATAATGTCAGAACTGAATAATCAGAACCTAAATGTATAAATGTCGAATCAAAATGGTAAGTAAATTTGTTGAAAAACTGCTTGATACAGGACAATGTTTATGGACATACTTACATTTTTAGGACTTGTTTATAGAGCTACTTCGCTTATAATATTGTACTTTGTTGTCCAAGAAATAAGTATAACAAATATCAGAATATTCGGATAATTAGATCACCGACCCTAATTATAGAAAAGCTTCGCTTTTAAAAATTCTTACGGACAGATAAAGTGAGTTATAGAGTAGATGTACAGAATACAATCAAGGGCGTCCAAGCTTTTTCATTTTTAGGGGGGAGGGGGATAATCCGCCCCCCCCCCCATTGGACGTCCTTGCATACAATGATGCTATAATATAGTCATAGATGTCCATCCAATGGTAAAGTGGTGTTGTTTAACCCCCTCAAACATTTTAACCCCATAAAAATTTTTAAAAATGCTTTAAATTACCCCCTTAAACCTTCGAAACCCCTAATTTTACCCATACAAAAAAAGCTTGGACGTCCCAAAGAGAAAATATGATACTTACAATAGCGGGTGCCGCTAAAGTGTGACATATCAAAAGACTGAAAAATATGAAAATTCTCATTTTTGTTTCTTTAGCAGAGTATGTTTCTAGTGTGATAACTTTTAATATACTAATTCAAACTGACATATGTTTAAATATTTTTAACTTTGTTATATAATATACAGCAATTGGGACATGTTTTACATAATTTAGTTTAACAATTGGAAATTTTAAAGTAATAAGACAATGGCCGATAAATTAATGTACATTCCTAATGATGATACACAACATTTCCTCTTCTTTACCGTACGATTATTGGTTAAAACGTTTAAACACTCAACTTAAAAAAACAAACCAATCGAAATTTGGGGACTAGTGTAATAAACAGCCAATAGTCCCCCCTCTCTCTCTCTCTAAATAACAAGGATGACAACAGTCATATGTAACGAAGCACAAAAAATCATGGATGGAAAAGATAAGTAATAGAGTAGATGTTCATTGGTCCTAAAAAAAGAGAGAGAGAGGAATATGATAAATATAAGAAAATCACGAAACTTTTATGACTATTGTCGTAAGAGCGAATGACCGACAGACAAAGTACGTTGTGCGCTGGATGCTTTTTCACAAACAAACAAATTAAGCATATTCTAATCAGTGGCGTACACAACGATTCACAACGGGGTATTTGAGAGTGTTTTAAAGGGGAGAAAACCACACTTATGTCGTGGACCGACAGAGGAACTAACGGACGGATGGTAGGCAAATGCAATTATAGAGTAGGTCCGGCATTTTAAAAACCACGAGTTTAAAAAGGTTTTATCACTTCATGTTCATTCATGGTAAGTTTACTGCTTAAATTGTTACTAATACCTAATTGTTTGTATTTACTGCTTATTAAAAGCGACGCTTTTTATAATTAGGGTCTGTCCGTCCGTCCGTATGTCAGTCCATAACGATTAGCTGTTTTCGTTAATTTGGGCATGTTAGAATTGTACTATCGATTTAAAACATTGCATGGTGATTCCTGTAGTAGTTAAGTACGATTTAATTTGGAAAGCGTAGCAACTCTCTAGACGTTACCAGAATTTCCGTACGTCCAATTTAAACATATTGATTTTTAACTTTTTTAACAGCTAATTTTTATGTGATATATTTATTGGATTGGTCTGATATTTGGAATACTGATTCCTAGGATAACAAAGTATAATGTTATGAGGGAAGCATCTCTATAAACAAGTCCTAAGAATAAAAGTATGTCCTTAAACATTATCCTGTATTTAAATAGATTTTCAACAAATTTACTTACAATTTTTGTAACTGTTTATCATACATTTATATTCTGATTATTCAGTTGTGACACTCTACAAGTTTTAGTGTTTGTTTGTCCTTGTTTTTATTTGTTTATCAGTACAAATGTCCCTTATAAGTGGTGATTCCATATATGTATGTACATAATAACAAAGGAAATGATGAGTTTATGTAATTTTAACAAGTTTTTACATAATATGAATGTTTTATATAATTTAATTTTATTTTATTTAAATAATTCTATTGACTAAAACGTTTTATATAACGTCCCGAAGTAAAATATTTTATCACTCGTTTTAAAGAATACTACTGGCTTCGCCCCGAGAGCCATTCAGTAGGTATATTCCCTGAAGAGTAGAATCCAATCGGTTCAGCGGTTACCGAGATCTTAAGCTTCAGAAGGACAGACAACTTTCTACTTTGTATTATATAAATATATGTAAGCCGTGTATTAAAGAGCCAGGACGTCTGTCTGTTTGTACCATAAGGTCTCGCTAACTGCAGGTCTGATCTGACTTTCCTTTACGGTAAAGCTTTTTATTTTTCACTGGAAGGTTTTAACCTATTTCAAGAGGAAGGGGGACATTAAGAGAAATTGAAAAGTGAGTAGAATGGTTGCTTATTAGTAGGTAAAATCTAAATACATAAAATTAGGTCGTCTATCTCTTATAGCAGTCGTAAAAATACAATTTCCCGTTTAGACCGGACAGACGAATTAAGTTACAGAGTAGATTCGCTACTAAAAAAAACATATAGTACATTATAATTGATAAGTCTATTTGCCTTATATAACAATTAACATGGATCACAACATCCATAAAAGCAAAGCTCTAAAAAGAAACAGTAGAACAAACGAACATGAACACTTGTAAAGTGCCATAACTTAATAAGCAAAATATTATATTAAAGATATAAATAAAATTGTATTTAAACTTGTTGCCAAATTGCGCATATACAGGATTCTGTTTAAGGTCATACTTACATTTTTAGGTTATAGAAATGAGTCGCTTAAAATATTGTACATTGTTGTCCTAGGGATCATTGTTCCAAATTGTTAGAACAATTTTATCATAAAAAAACATGCTGACAAAAAAGTAAAAAATAGTATTTTTAAATGGACAATTTTCTGAAAGCTATTGTAGAGCTGCTACGCTTTCAAGATTGGGCTTTGCACCAAGAGGTAATTAAAAAAAAATTAAGTACCTCTACTAACTGACTAAAAAAATGGGGGAAGATTTTTTGTTTTTTTTTTGGGGGGGGGGGTGTCCCACTCCCCAAGAAAATAGCCTGAAACCACCACAGAACCAGTAGGTATATTCCATAAAGAGTATAATCCAATCAGTTCAGTGGTTACCGAGATCTTAAGGGACGGACGGACGGACAGACAGACGGACGGACAGACATCAAGCTACTTTGTATTATAGATAAGCTTTTTGGCTGTAGCGAAGGATCTCGCTAACCGATGAACCGAAATGGTTCTCCTTTACAGTGAAGTTTTATAAAGGTCCTGAGATGGTTTTAGGTCATTTTACTTTCACAAATAAGTCTGGGTATGGTTTTAGGCTATTTTACTGCCCTTCCATAGACCTTCGAATAAAAGAACCACTAGTTTATATTAACCCTTAACGGTCGGAGGGGGGGGGGGCGGGGGTACGCCCACCCCCCTCCGGTTTTTCTATCCCATTTTCTGTGTGTCAAAGATAAAGAGCCCAAACTGCGTGACTTTTTAATTATGGGTATGACACATAACTGAGAGTTGGATTTTTTTAATATCTCCATCCTGGCGGACACAGGATGCCAGCAAACCTGGCAGGGTCATCCAGGTAAAGAGCAAAACTATTTTTTTGACTTAAACAAAGCATTTTATCTACCAAAATACTAAAATATTCTCTAGTATTACCTCCTAATATTAAATACAGGTGTTCAAGTCAATTTCAGGTTCCAGGTATGATCCTGCAGGTCCTGATCCTCCAGGTCTCAAGAAATCTTTAAAAGGCTCCTGTGCCACAATTTTTGCCTTAGAGACTTCAAATTTTAAACTTAAGCTTTTCCCATATGTCTACGTAACATGTTAAAATTTCAAAAATATCCGGTGACGTTTTCCCGCTGACCGCCGACTGCGGCGGCTGGCAGCTGCCAAGTACAGCCATGGTCGGAAATTCATCAAACAGGGGACTTGCACAAAAAAAATGTAGCCTTCTAGCTCTAATAGGAACTGAGATTAAGGTGCGGCAAGGGGCCCGACTGTTAAGGGTTAAACTAATTTGAAAATACTTCGATGTTCTAAAATTTATCTCTCTAATGTTAATAACTTTATTATAACAAGGATGACAAAATCCATAAAAGCGAAGCACTGAAACGGTAGGACAAACAGACATTAACACTTGTATAGTGTCTAAACTGAATTATCAGAATATAAAAGTATAAGAGCCGAAGCAAAATTGTAAGTAAATTTGTTGAAAAACTTCTTGATACAGGATAATGTTTATTGAGTTTATGGACATACTTACATTTTCAGGATTTGATTATAGAGTTGCTTCGCTTAAAATATTGTTCTTTGTTGTCCCAGGAATCAATATACCAAAAATCAGATCAAACGGATAATTAGATCACATAAAACTTTGCTGTTAAAAAATTAGAAAAATCAACGTGTTTAAAATGGACGTACGGACATTCTGGTAATGATTATAGAGTTGCCACTCTTTCTAAATCGTACCTAACTACTACAGGAATCATCATGCAAAGTTTGAAATCGATAGGACAACTCTAACATGCCTAAATTAACGAATAAAAGCTATCTATCTCGGACGGACGTACGGACGGATGGACGGACGGACCGACCCTAATTATAGAAAAGCTTCGCTTTTAAAAACTGTTAAAGCTCGTGCTTACTCGTAAGAAAGGAAATTTTGGAGGAAACTGTATTGTAGTAATTCTATTTATATGGTCCGAGGGCCCTAACAAAATAGCCTCAAACCTGACTATTATCTTCTATTTCACTTATATATAAATAGATATAAAGATAGATAGATTTATAGATAGATAGATAGATTTATAGATAGATTTATAGATAGATAGATAGATAGATAGATAGATAGATAGATAGATAGATAGATAGAGAGATAGATAGAGAGATAAATAGAGAGATAGATAGATAGATAGATAGATGGATAGATAGATAGATAGATAGATAGATAGATAGATAGATAGATAGATAGATAGATAGATAGATAGATAGATAGATAGTTAGATAGATAGATAGATAGATAGATAGATAGATAGATAGATAGATAGATAGATAGATAGATAGATAGATAGATAGATAGATAGATAGATAGATAGATAGATAGATAGATAGATAGATAGATAGATAGATAGATAGATAGATAGAACTTATAAACAAAGAATTACATAATACATAATCATACTTGGGTATTAGAACAGGGTCCAACTTCCAAAGTCAAATTGATTTAAGATTTGATAAGAGTGATATGTTATGAATACTGAGATGATTATACAATATAATAATAACACAGAACTAAATAATTCACAGAGTAACTATGTGCCAGAGTTGACACTGAGATGATTATACAATATAATAATAACACACAGAACTAAATAATTCATAGAGTAACTATACACTAGAGTTGATACTGAGATGATTATACAATATAATAATAACACACAGAACTAAATAATTCATAGAGTAACTATGTGCCAGAGTTGATACTGAGATGATTATACAATATAATAATAACACACAGAACTAAATAATTCATAGAGTAACTATACACTAGAGTTGATACTGAGATGATTATACAATATAATAATAACACACAGAACTAAATAATTCACAGAGTAACTATACACTAGAGTTGATACTGAGATGATTATACAATATAATAATAACACACAGAACTAAATAATTCATAGAGTAACTATGTGCCAGAGTTGATACTGAGATGATTATACAATATAATAATAACACACAGAACTAAATAATTCATAGAGTAACTATACACTAGAGTTGACACTGAGATGATTATACAATATAATAATAACACACAGAACTAAATAATTCATAGAGTAACTATACACTAGAGTTGATACTGAGATGATTATACAATATAATAATAACACACAGAACTAAATAATTCATAGAGTAACTATACACTAGAGTTGACACTGAGATGATTATACAATATAATAATAACACACAGAACTAAATAATTCATAGAGTAACTATACACTAGAGTTGATACTGAGATGATTATACAATATAATAATAACACACAGAACTAAATAATCCATAGAGTAACTATGTGCCAGAGTTGAAAATTGAATGGCCTAAAACCATCACAGGAGCTGTGTGCAACTTACATAGACAAGAGAACTCAATTGGTTCAGAACAGTTATTGAGATCTTAAGCTTAAGATGTTAAAAATCTTACTACTTTATATAGCAGGCTGTTTTTAAATGTTAAAAATTGGAAGATTGTATTAAATAAAAATTGTTGCAAATATAGGTATTGAATAATACAAATCCATGTCTTCAACACATTACTCTTTGAATAGTAAGTTAGGTCCGTTGTCAAGTTCTAAAGAATTTAAATCTTTATGTGATGTTATATAACTACTAGCCTACAGCTCACGTTGTTCGCTGGTCTGTAATGCTCTTGAGAATATTAAATATCCGTACTGGAAAGGTAGAAGGCTCATGCAATTATTAAGGTATAAAATCCGATCAGTTAAGAATTTGTAGAGAGCCCGATCTTTCAGGGTTATGACAGAAGAATTATTTTATGTTTGCTGACCAATGCACGTCTACTCTAAGTATAATATTGTCTGTCGGTCTATCAGTAATGCTCTTAAATAATTTTCCCAGCTTTTATTAAAGATATTTTTGTGTAAAGATTCACTATGCATCATTACTTTATATGTCAGTCTTTCTAAATTTAAAATTAAATTTAAATCTTTATGTGATGTTATATAACTATAACTTAACAAGGATAATAACATACAACAGTAGCAAAGATAGCCATTAATGGAAAAACTAGCGGCTATTTCTATTCCTGCATTGCCCTAATCCTGTGGTGTTATATGTATAATATCTAAATCATATTATTATGGTGTGTGAGGGGGGGGGGGTAAGTTTTGACAATTTGTAGGGGGGTGTTTGATACAATGACACATAAGGGGGACGTGATAAAACACTATTTAATTTTATTACGAGCAGATAATATCTATATTCAAGCTAATTTAACGTCTTTTTCCCAAAGAGTTGATTCCTATACTAGTTGCTTCGCCTGTAAACTCTACGTAAGGCCAAAAAATAGCTTCAAACCACCCAACATCTTCTAATTATGACCAGCAATTATAGACCAAAAATATTTTTCTATTATTGGATACCAAAACTAGCGGTTCTGTCCATAGCCTCAAAGGGCTTTGACTGTAGAAATAAGAGTAAAACACTAGAGGGAGAAAAGGTCAAATAACTGTATCTTCCCATCGCAACCGTCTTCTGCAACCTTTCTATTGGGTCATTGAAAATCAACCAATGTGTCGCTTATATTAACACAGCCAAGTAGCAAAAATAATTTAGAAGCAGACAAAAAGAATCGTTGAAATAGGAATGGAGGTAGTTGTCTGTATATACATCTACACTATAGATCTGTTATATAGAATAAATCTAGCCTTAAATTGTAGTAAAAGACAAGGATGACAACATCCATAAAAGCGAAGCACTGAAACGGTAGGCCAAACGGACATTTACACTTGTATAGTGTCAGAACTGAATAATCAGAATTTAAATGTGTAAAACAAAATTGTAAGTAAATTTTTTTTTAAACTACTTCATATAGGATAATGTTTATGAGCATACTTTTATTTTTAGGACTTGATTATAGAGTTGCCTCGCTTTTAACATTATACTTTGTCGTCTCATGAATCAATTTACTAAAAATCAGATCAATCGGATGATTAGATCACATAAAAATTTGTTGTTAAAAAAGTAAAAAATCAACATGTTTAAAATGGACGTACGGACATTCTGGTAATGATTACAGAGTTGCTACGTACCTAACTACTAAAGGAATCACCATGCAAAGTTTGAAATCGATAGGACAATCTAACATGCCTAAATAAACAAAAAAAAGTTATCCGTCTGTGACGGACGTACGGACCGACCCTAATTATAGAAAAGTATAATAATCCAGGGATCTTAAGGGATAAGACAATGGGAGATAAACCGATGTACATCCCCAATGATAATAAACCGGATTACCCCTTCTATTGATTAAAATTAGTGGTTGAAACGCTTAGACACTCAACTTGATAAATCATCCAGTAAGAATTCAGTAAAAGTTCCCAAAGTTGTTAAGCCAACGAATAATAAAACTTTGGGGACTAGTATAATAACGGCCCATTGTCCCCTTCCTCCTTGATAATGATCAATAATGCAGTTAAGGCTTCATCTTGAAGGACAGACAGATATACATCCTTCTACTTTGCATTTAGGCCTTAATTGATGTCAAGCTTCTAGTGACTTTATAACTATACTCCAGAAAACAAGGATGACAACATCCATAAAAGCGAAGCACTGAAACGGTAGGGCAAACGGACATTAACACTTATATAGTGTCAGAACTGAATTATCAGAATATAAATGTATAAGAGTCGAAGCAAAATTGTAAGTAAATTTGTTGAAAAACTGCTTAATACAGGATAATGTATATGGACATACTTACATTTTTAGGACTTGATTATAGAATTGCTTCGCTTATAACATTATACTTTGTTGTCCCAGGAATCAACATACCAAAAATCAGACCAATCGGATGATTAGATTACATAAAAATTTGTTGTTAAAAAAGTAAAAAAAAATCAACATGTTTAAAATGGACGTACAGACATTCTTGCAATGATTATAGAGTTGCTACGCTTTCTAAATTGTACCTAACTACTTAAGGAATCACCATGCAAAGTTTGAAATCGATAGGACAATGCTAACATGCATAAATTAACGGGAAAAAGCTATCCGTTTGTGACGGACGTACGGACGGACGGATTGACACTAATTATAGAAAAGCTTCGCTTTTAAAAAGAGTAACATGAAAATAGCATTAAACCAACCAAAGACACAGCGAAAAATCAAACAAAAATCGGACAGCATAATCAATGTCATGTCTATGTGAAATATAATTTAACACGTATTAATTGAGGAATAAGAAAATTGCCGATCAAGTGATGTACATCCCCAATGAAGATACACAAAATCACCCCTTTTGTAAATTACAATTAGTGATTAAAACGTTTTGCTACTAAACTTATTGAATCAACCAATAAAAATTCCTCAAAATTGTTAAGGCAACAAATAAGAAAACGTTATTATAAAACTTTGGAGACTAGTGTAAAAAAACAGCCCAATGTCCCCTCCCTCTCTGTATTAATTGAGCCGAGGATTAATCTATCGCACATTATCCTGACCCTATACCTGTAAACCCTTTTTGGAGCATAATCTTAATTTTATCAATAATCAGACAGGAACAGGGAGGGGACATTGCGCTGGTTATTTCACTAGTCCCCAAAGTTTTCTTATTCGTTGGCATAACAATTTTGAGGCATTTTAATTGAATTTGATTGATTGTCCAAACATTTTTAACCGCTGGTTGTAATCTACAGAAGGGTTAACTTTTATATCATCTTGGGGTGGGGATGTACAACAATGTATCGGTGATTGACTTATCCCTTTAGATTCCTGGTACAAATAGATAGGGTATTCATACAGTTCCGCATATAAGCACACGCGGATAGGTATAAATATCATATATAAAGTGAGTTTGTGCTTTTTTTTTTGGACTAAATTTCATCAAAAAAGGGTAGTCTAAAACTATACTGAGACCTATGTAATGCTTCCCTAAGATAGAGAACTTCACAAACAAATAAAAATTAATATCAATACTTTTTATAATTGGATTTTCATTCTTTTTGTTTTTATTTCTTTTTGTTTTATGTAACTACTTGCAGTAATTGATATATTATTTCTTCTTGGATGTTGCACCAGATTTCCATGTACTCTAATTAAGTGATACTCTCAGCTGGCTAAAACATCAATTTCCTCTCCTTGAGCTTTATGAAAAACTAATGAGGTCTATATTAGCAACCTAAATTGGCGACAAATTTTCCCCTGTCAATAAATCCACGTATTCTATAACCATTCCCTCCTCTTGAAAATCCACCACTGAATTTACTATTGATCCTATAGCGATTATCACAAAATATGAAAATATGAATTAATACGGTTGTAATGGCACACTCGAACATATGAGGTCAGGAAAGCTAACTAAGATATTTCAATCAAGTATTGGCAATAAATATATTATAGACAGGGAAAGAAAATTGAAGAGAATAAATAGTGAACAAAGAATAAAAAAAATATTTTACATTATTTCGCCATAAAATCTTATCGCATAGTATTGTAGATAGTTTTTTCTATATGAACATGAAAAATTGTAAAATCAAAACCATTTTTAAGATCCCAGGGGCCTATTGCCCGTTCTAACAAAACTGGATTTTAATTTTAATATTCGTTAAAATTATCTGTAATACGATGCTATCCACGATTGTTCAGTATGGCGGAGAACCGGTTTTAATCCAGTGGATATTAATCGGTTTCGAAGCCATACTGGAAATTCATTTCCAAAAATCCTTATTGAGTAATGTACCAATTTTAACGTCTTTAGTATGACATGATATGTATCAAATTTTTTTTTTAAAAGCGAAGCGTTTCTATAATTAGGGTCGGTCCATCCGTCCATACGTCCATCCGTCCGTACGTCCGTCCGTAACGGATAGCTTTTTTGTTAATTTAGAATTGTCCTATCGATTTCAAATTTTGCATGGTGATTCCTTTAATAGTTAGGTACGATTTAGAAAAAGTAGCAACTCTATAATCATCACCAAAATTTCCGTACGTCCATTTTAAACATGTTGATTTTTTTACTTTTTTAACAACAAATTTTTATGGGATCTAATCATCCGATTGATCTTATTTTTGGTATATTGATTCCTGGGACAACAAAGTATAATGTAATAAGCGAAGCAACTCTATAATCAAGTCCTAAAAATGTAAGTATGTCCATAAACATTATCCTGAATCAAGCAGTTTTTCAACAAATTAACTTACAATTTTGCTTCGACTCTAAAACATTTAAATTATGATTATTCAGTTCTGACACTATACAAGTGTTAATGTCCGTTTGTCCTACCGTTTCAGTGCTTCGCTTTTATGGATGTTGTCATCCTTGTTTTTTCAGAGATCTTAGGGGATAAGACAATACAAAATGAATTGATATAAATCCAATTGTGATAAACAAGATTTCTACTTCTGTCTATCCAAATTATTGGTTGAAACGTTTGGACACTTCTAGTGTTGAACTAACAAATCAAAATTCAGTGAATATACCCAAAGTTTTTAAGCCAATGAATAAGATAACATGGTGATAAAACATTGGGTACCAGTGTAATTTACAGCCCAATGTCCCCTATCTCCCTGTTTTTTCTCATGCATAACTTTTTCACCACTTTTGACGTCATATTCTCTATCTCTTTTTTAGGGTTTTTTTTCCCACTTCTCCACTCATCTTTCTCATTTTATGACGTCACAGGAATCAAAAGTGACACAAAAGTTATGCAGTTTGGACTTCGTCCTCATGCAGACTTCTTAAATATCTAATCTGAATATAAACCTTTTATTATAAATCAAATACTTTATCTAAACCTAAAAAAAACAAGGACAACTTTATCTCATGTTGGAGAGTTTTAATGTATTTTCAATTATATTAGCAAAGCAACTCCTATGAAGAGGTTACATATGACAACCGTCCGACTGGCAGATCAGAGATCTTAAGGGATACGACAATGTAAATGATTTTTTTTAATCAGCACTTATGTGGATTAAACTATTTTGAAATAGTTATTTATTGTTGGCATCGTATTATAGACAGCTTTCCGCCGATATGAAAAAGAAAAAATTTAAGATTGAAACTGACATTAATCTTATAATATTTATCTAATTATTCGTGGAAAATTGTCTGTAATACGATTCTATACGTGATTTTTAATATGGCTGAGAACCGGTTCTAATCAAGCGGATATAAGTCGGTCTGGAAATCATACTGGAATAACTTTGATATCCGTTGGATTAGAACCGGTTCTCAGCTATACAGAAAATCATGTATAGAATCGTATTGCAGACAATTTTCCAAGGATAAATAAATAAAAATCAAGAAATTAATATGTACAGACATACTCTACTAAAAGTTATATATAAGCATGCTACGCTGTGTAAATGAAATGAAATGAAATTAGTAGTCTGGTGGTGGTGCCAAAAACCCGCCCTAATTTTAGTGTCAGGTCAAATAGTAAAAAAATGGCATTTTTATCACCGCTGATCAAAGAGAGGGAAAAAATGTTCCAAAAACAATATCACATGATCTTGTATTATGTATCAGACGCAAGAATTACCATAAACTATTGGATTAGAGGCTACGCCCCATGAGGCCTCTAAGGGTACTTTAAAATAGGGGCGAGGGTTACAATCCCCAAAAATAGTAAAAAAAAACTTTCTAGCACCTAAGCTACATTGTAAAGGAGAACCATATCTGTTCAGCGATTGTCGAGATCCTTCGAAACAGACAACAAAAACCTTACTTCTTTATATAGTAGGATAGTTATGCATTTTAAATTCAAATCTGATTTTCTACTTTGAAGAAGTTTGAATTAATTCATTTATCAAAATGATTGTAAATTATATTTCTTTTTTATCTTTATCTTTTTATCTTCTTCTTTCTATGTAATTTACCTAAAACAGTTTCAAACTGTTTCGCTTCCGTTGGCTGGCATCATCCTTGTTTTAAGTTTAATAATAGAACTTGTAATAGGAAGACGAAGAAAGTCACTCAAAAAAATTATGACGTCATAAAAATGAGGGATTAGGAGAAGTGGAGTGGAAAAGAAAACCCCTAAAAAAGAGATGGATAATCCCTCATTTTTATGACGTCACATGCTGATTTTTCTAGAGACTTTCTTCGTCTTCTATAATTGTTTTCTATAATATCTTTCCCTATCTGATCGTGTATTGAATCATAAAAGATTTATTTTACAATTCATTGTCTGTGTTTCTTGCAGCGAGGCTTTCCTAAAAATATGTAAATTTGGCCTTTGCAGGTTAGTTTCTATAAAAGTGACTAGAGAATTGTATGTCTATGAATGGAACACAGTAATAGTGTCTGACTGATTATGACGTAACAAAAAAATTAGCCAATGAGAGGCCGTTATTGACCAATGGTAAAATTTATAGTGGCCTCTCATTGGCTAATTTTTTTTGTTACGTCATAATCAGTCAGACACTATTACTGTGTTCCTATGAATGGATATAGAATATACACGGATATTATGACAGGGCAAAAATTGTCGTAAATCTAAGTTGCTAACATAGACATTATTTATTGGTCAGTTCGTTCATCCGGTATATACATATGTGTTGCAAAGGATCTTGCTAACCGCTGAAACATTTCAGTGGAGCTTCATATACCCCCCCAAAAAAGGTTTATATCTACTTTGGGAGAGTGTACCATCCAAGATAAATAGGCCCTAAAAAAAAAAAGACACCCTTGCTAAAAAAATTTCTGAACTAAAATTAAAGAAACATTATAAAGTTGAGTACAGGTTTCTAGAGCTACTGGTGTATTATTAGAGTAAAACACTAGAGGAAAAAAGGGTTAAATAACTGTATCTCCCAATCGCAACCGCCTTGTGCACCCTTTCTATTGGGTCATCGAAAATCAACCAATGGTTTCGCTTATATCAACACAGCCAAGTAGCAGAAAATAATTTAGAAGCAGACGAAAGAGGTATATAAAGGTTGTTAAAATAAAAACCAATCGCTTCACTTTTTTCAATATAAACCTTACAGTTTTGGTCCAAAACTAATAGAAAATACTACAATTAATGCCCAAGCAATGACAATGAAAAAACAATATTGAATTTTGAATCTACTCACCCTTCCAGAGCCCTAGAGCTTAATAGCCCTTGCAGAGAAATTTGCCCTACGCCGAAAGTGCATATTTTATTACAAATTTGTCTTTTTAAAAACCAATCGCTCACAATTTGAACCACCATAGCTGGTACTTAAAATCTTATAGATAGACCCCATAATGTTTGGAATTTTTGAAGGGACATGTAAAGACCTTTCTTTAAACACCTTAACAAGGTTTCTAACACAATCTTAGCCAATTTGGCATCAAAAAGAAAGACCTGGCAATCATCAAGAACTAGGAATAGACAGAGCCGTCATGCCTCAAAGTTGGATGGGAATGTATTTTTTATGTCAAATTGGCATAGATTGAGTTAGAAACCTTGTTAAGGTGTCTAAAGAAAGGTCTTTACATGCCCCATCCAACACTCTCAACATTATGGGGTCTATCTCCAAGATTTGAAGTACTTATGGTGGTTCAATTTTTGCGCGATCGGTTATTTTTTTAACACCTTTTACATGTATACTATAGATGTGTAAGTTCTACTGCATCCGCTCGTCGTCGGGAAGGTGATAAATTCTAATCTCAGCTCAACGCCACGTTATAAGACCTTAAAAATGACCACTACTGCTGCTATGTCGGATGCGAAACAGGCGCATCTCATTAACATGAACAGTTAGAACTTCCAAATAAAGGTCGTGCAATCAAAGTATTGGTTGTCTATTGTGTATTTTTTAACAATTTGAAGCAGCCTTTATCTTGCTTTATATTATTTCTTTAACGAACATATGTTTTCTTTCGTTGTTACGCTAGATTAATGTATAGTTATACTCGTCCTTGTTTTTTTAAACACGTCATTAACACCAAAATGAATACCCAATAATTTAAACAAATCTAAAGAGCAAAGCTTTTCTAAGTTTTGTTATTTGGTCATTTTAAACCTTTGTTTCATAAATGAAAATTATCTTAATTAATATACATAAATACACATATTTATTTACTTTATTATGTAAGATACTGGCGGCTTCGCTCCTATATGGGCACTTAAATGAGGGGTGGGAGAGTCCACCCTTCTTTTTTGTTATTTTCAACAAAAAAAAGATTTTTTTTAATGTGGGGTGGGGTTTCTTTTTAAAGAGTGCCGATAGCTATAAACCTTTCCTGGACCTATGAGAAACATGATTATTAAGGAGAAACTTGATTCAGCGGTTAACACATAGCTACATAGACATCCTGTTACTTTAATACATAGGTAAGCGTGTTCTTGTTAATGTAAAACTTTTAACAGTTGTGTTTAGAATAAGGTCACAAAAATAAGGATCATAGAATAGTTATTTCTCGTATCGTATTATAAACGGCTTTCCGCGGATATAGAATGTACAATTATAAGATTAAAACCGGTTATTTTAGCCCCGAGATGCCGAAGGCACGGGCTAAAAAAACTGGTTTTAATCTTATGATTGTACATTTCTATATTCGTAGAAAACTGGATATAATACGATGCTAGACATAGTTTTTTCGTATGGATGAGAACCGGTTCCTATCCACCGGATTCGAATGAATACGAGAAATGTTTTTAAATTAAGGATCCTAAGGGATGAGGCAATGGAATGTTAATTGATATACATCCCAAATGATGATGAACTAAATTACCCCTTCTTTAAATTGAAATCATTTGTTGAAAAGTTAGGATAATTTCAGTTTAGAAACAAAATTTAATAAAAAGTACCCAAAGTTTTGGCCTACAAATAAGATGACGTGGTTATAAAACTTTGAGTATCAGTGTAATTTACAGTCGTAAGTCCCCTTTCTCCCTTTTATGTCTACTTGTAGATTAGCAAAGCTCAAACTATTGAGCAAAACAGACATACAGACGGACGGACGTACCAAACTAGGATAAGATTTTTTCTAAAAAGATTCCCATCAATTATGACCATTGTTTAACCATTTGTTTAAAAGTCTTTAACTGATATAAGCGCTTTAAATCACTTTAAAAATTAAAAACATTGACTGTTTAAATTTAACTTTAAATTTAGTATTTTTGTTTTGGGATTTCAAGGTTTTTTCATACTCTCAATAGTACAGATCTATAGTATAGATGTATATACAGATAACTACCTTCCTTCCTTTTCCAATGAACTTTTTCGTCTGCTAGCAAATTATTTTTTGCTACTTGGCTGTGTTAATAGCCACGATACCACTGGTTAATGTTCAACGACCCAATTGAGAGTCGGCACAAGGTCCCCCTATAGTGTTTTACTCTAATATCCTTGGGTATCTCACCCCCTTGAAAGTATAGCCTAAAAAAAAGAAAAAAAAAACATTTCTTCGTACGAAATATTAATTGGTTTTGGTCGGACTTAATATAAATAAAGAGTAGCTTCACTTCTAAAATTTGTTTTACAAATCTTCTTTAGAAATAACAATGCAATAGAAAGCATAGCATCTTCCTCTAGTAGCGTATCAACTCTAGAAGTAAATTTATCTATATGTAAGTAAATGTTTCACTTTTTTTCCATAATGTATGTTCCTTGATAATTTTTGTTTAATTCATTAATAGCGGCTGCATGTGGGCATTTTAAAAAGAGGGAGGGTGAGCCATAAGAAGTTTAAAACTATAAGAAGTATTAGAATCTTAAATTTATTATAAAAGTCCAGCGGTTTGCGTGAAAATTTAGTACTTACCAAGCTTTTTAATTTAGGATTCTTTCTACTTTCATACAAATCTTTACAATGCTTGAGTCTTTTCCTTCAAAATTGTTCGCATCTGTTGGCAACCGCCCTTGTTGAAAATTTAAAGGAAGTCCCCAAAAAAAAAAATAATAGAAGCTGTTATGGGTCATAAACAATGGTTTTGTGTTTGTGTCTGGGTCAACCCAGGGATTTAGTTGGATAAGAAAATAGCCAATAAATTTATGTACATCCCCATTGATGATACACAAAACAACACCTTCTGTAGATTACAATTCGTGGTTAAAACGTTTGGATTCTCAACTAAATGAACCAACCAATCAAATTCAATAAACTCAAAGTTGTTGAGACCAACGAAAAATAAAAAGTTATTTTAAAACATTGAGGACTAGTGTAATAAAGAGCCCAATGTCCTCTCCCTCCCTGGATTTAATATGCTTGAATTTAGTTTATACTGAATGTATGTTGTATATGATCTCTACATAAAGTTCTTCTTATGCTATGTCAGGCGCGGTATGAAATGTAGTAAAGGGATTTAATTCTTAATTTTAAAAAAAGCAAATATTTTGACTTTAAAGAATTAAATAGGGACATAAGACAAGGGCTGTGTAACTAAAGAGTTGGTTGTCTGTAATGCCAAATAATGCAGAAGGGGGGTGTTTCCACATCTTGCAAAATTAGGGAGGATGGATGGAGACCCCACCCCACATTAACTACTCTACACCATTATGATACACCACCCAAAAACGGCCGAAAGGGGGTGTCAAGGTAAAAAATTCACACCACCCTCAAAGGGGTGGAAAATATTAAAGGTTGATTGATGAGATAATATTCACCAAAAAGTACATCCATATATAGCAAATGATTTTGTTTAAAACAACCAATTATGTATACGCAAAAAAATCCCTTTTCTCTTTCTTTTTTGGTCAAAGAAGTAAAAATAATCAAAATCTGACTGCACAACCGACTAACAAACCCACACATAAAACTTGTAAAGAAGCTTTGCTACACAAAAGGAGTAAATTTTGACATAATTGAGTAAAAAATGCGACTGTTCCCACCCTTTCTAAAAAGATCTACTAATGAGAGGACGAATTTTTAATAGAGGGGTTAGATTAGAGGGTCAATTGGCGTAAATCTTTTATTCAAGTTTTGGGAAATAACTCTTGTATGTTAAGTACTAATAAAAATAGCTTTCGAGTATTTACTTTTAAAAATTAATTTATTTTATAATAAATATATGAGACATATCTCTCAAATAAAGGTCTAAAACAATCAAGCTCTAGGATTGAGGTAATGTTTCCACTACTATTAAAAATATTAGCGACTGCACGCATCTAGCAACTAGGGGCTCTGCGTTGGTTGGGGAAGATTTTGGCATATAACCACTCCCAGACTCAAATAAAACTAAAATAGTCTATAACATACCGGAACCTATGTGAAAAATTTATAACATTTTAAACTCAATTAGTTCATAATTTGATAAAAATAAATTTGATAGATAGAAATATAATTTGATAGTGGTGGACTCATTAACATTTTAAACACATGCAATGGGAAGTTCTTCTGACCTACCCTATCTCTTCCCTCGAGGCTATGGGCGAAGCAACTATATTAGCATTAGAGCTAAATAGAAACTATTCCTCTATTTTAATACATGTATTTTAAATAACTGCTAATGAAAGGGACAAAAATTGACATAACGAGGGGACAGGAACTTATATTATGAAAAACACGTAGTAGAACAGAGACTATAAATAAGTACTCAAAGTGTTATTACACATTTTAAAAAAATTTGGGTACTTTTATTATATCTTAATTGGAAGGTGTATAAACTTTTTAACCAATATTGTTTTTGTTTTTTTTGTTTATGAGAACGGAAAATTGTCTTCTGAAAAATGATATGATATGTCTTAAAGTCCTTATTGGGTTTGGTAATGAATATGAGTTTTAAAAATATTTTGTCGATAAGTTACATGCGAGAAGTATTTGAAAGATTATCTTGACCTATCTTACAAAGTGTCTTAAAAAACCAGCAATGTGACATCATAAAAATGGGAAATGAGAGGAGAAGTGATAAAGAAAACCCCTAAAAAAGATATGGATAATCTCTCATTTTTATGACGTCACATTGCTGATTTTTTTAGATACTTTTCAATGCCTTTTAAAAGTGTATTTTTTTTAGTTATTAGAAAAATTGTCTTCAAAATCTATAAAAAAAAAAACACTAACCCGCCCATTCATAAAAAAAACACCGTGAACAAAAAACTTGGTCGTTGAAAAACATAAATTTTAAAATCTTTTACTTTTAAGTTTTAACTTCTACTGGCGGCTACGTCCCTAGAGGCCTCTAGGGGCACTTGATGATAGGGTAGGGTCGACCCTCAACTATCAAATTAAGTTTTAAAAGAAAAAGTAAAAAAATTGTTTTGGAGGGTTGTGTTTTCTTAGGGGCGAGGGTTATAAACCATCGCTGGACCTATAAGAAGCTTCAATGTAAAGGAGAACCATAACGGTTCAGCGGTTAGCGAGATTCTTTGTAACACAAAAAAACAGTCAGACATCCTGTTACTTTTTTATACTGATACGATAATATACAAGGACAATTTATGACACACAGAAAACTGTCCCGAATTTGTATTAATTTTGAGGAACAAGACTCCAGTGACGTCATATTTTTCTTTCCCGAAAAAGGGAAGGGGGGAAGAAAATCTCTTCAAAAGAGAAGGGGTAAACCTCCTTTTCTCCCATCTCTTTTTTCTTCCCCCCTTCCCTTTTTTTTCTTTCCCCCTTCCCTTTTTCGGGAAAGAAAAATATGACGTAACTGGAGTCTTGTTCCTTAAAATTAATACAAATTCGGGACAGTTTTCTGTGTGTCACAATTTATAGCGCACAAAAAAAATTAACTCCGGAAGGGAGGAGACACTGGGCATTAAAATATATTGCACTCAAGTATTTATAAAGTCGTACTTATAAAGACTTGGGGAAGGTAATTGATTGGGTGATACAAAATACAATTGTCCTTTTATCGCTGAAAATGAACAAATTATACTTGTAATTAGCTTCTGTAATGTAGGGAGGTCAGAACTCAAATCGGGGACAAATTATCTGAATATAAGGATGACAACATGCACAAAAGCGAAGCTCTGAAACAGTATGACAGACGAAGATTAACTCTAGTAGAGTGTCAAAACTGAATATACAAAATATAAATTTGACAAAATTGTACGTAAATTTGTTGCAAAACTTCTTGAATACAGAATAATGTTTAAGGACATACTGACATTTTAGGACTTGGTTATAGAGATGCTTCGCTAATAATATTGTACCTTATTGTAATAGGAATCAGTACTCCAAAAATCAGATCAATTGGATGATTATATCACATAAATTAAAAGTTGTTATTAAAAAAGTTAAAAATCAACATGTTTTAAAATGGACGTACGAACATTCTGGTAACGATTATAGAGTTGCTACGCTTTCCAAATCCTAACATGCCTAAATCAACAAAAAAAAGCTATCCGTTAAGGACGTACGGACAGCCGGACGGACAGACCGACCCTAATTATAGAAAAGCTTCGCTTTTGATAAATAGTACAACATGAATGGTAATAGAATTTACGTATATATGTATATATTGACATGGGGAAAATTTATCGTCAATATAGCTTGCTGGTATGGACATCATTTATTGGTAAGTTCATTTATTCATTAGGATAGGAGTGGATGGGGTAAAGAGGCATTATGAAGGGTATTGTTATTTTAGCTAGCTACTAGCATCACTTAATGAGTGTGTTTGCACCAAATTACCATTATATACAATACCCCGTCCCGGATTTGAAAAATTTTGTTAAAATTTTTGCCCCCAGCCAAAATATGATTGATTTATGCATAAAAATGACCCATGCAAAATATTTTTTCTGTAATGCAAAAATTGCGACGGTACAAGCACTGCAAAGTTTTTAAAATCTGCAAAATACCCTGTTTTTATGGCTTTTTTGGGGTTTTTGTACCATCCCAATTTTAAAGATTTTTACAAAATTTCAATTCAAGTGTGTTGATATATACCTGAAATTTACCAAAAAAAATGGGGGCAGTCTTAATTATAACATATGAAGGTGTAGCAAGTAATCTTCCAAATACAAAATTGTCAAATTGCATACATATATAATAGGATTTGGCCAGATACTTTTTTGGACGGATACTGGATATCTGGCTGATTTATAATGCCGGATATCCGGCAAATATATGTTATTTGGCCGGATATCCAGTTATTCGAACGGATATCCGGTTATTTGGCCGGATATCCGGTTATTCGGCCAGATATCCGGTTATTCGGCCGATGTTCTTTTATCCGGCCAGATATCCTGTAATTTGCCATATAACGATTATCTGTCATTAGAAATCAACCGGATATCCGGTATCCAGCCAAAAAAGTATCGGTCCAACCCTTTTATATATGTATGCAATTGTTTTTTCTTTACAGTAAAGTTTCTGATAGATCCAGGGAATGTTTCAGTTATTAACACTTAAATAAAATTACAGGATTGAACCTTCGATCTCTCAGGTGCCCAAGAGTCCTTTAGGAGTGTTACCGCTAGAAAGTACTATGGAGAAGCTCTTCTTGTGAAAATTAGATAATTTTTAACATTATCTTTTTATGTGTCATTATTCATTGTTTATCTCTGTTAATTTTGTATTGACTTAATGGAAAAAGATGTTCGGTGCTTTCCCTCAAAGTGTCTTTTGATCACTGACAACCCCTCCCTCCTTATATTAACTTGCAAGGGTCCCTGGTACCCAATATAAACTATCCTAACCTGACCTTATATAATTAAGAAACAAACTAGAAAGTATCCCTTCTTTTTTTCAAGGTCGGGAGAGGGGGGGGGGTATGTGCTCGACTTGGAACTTGGGAAACTGGCAATAATTTGCATTAAACTTACGCTTCTATATATCAAAAACTAATGCTATAAAGCAGAAGTACCGATTGCAGAGTTGCTACACTTTCTAAACCCTTATTGTTACAGGAATCATCAAACAAAGTTTTCAATCAAAAAATTTCGGGTATAGTCCTTTTCACGACATCCCTCCATAAGGAGCGATTCTTCGTATTTTTCACAGTAGCTTTTCTCCTATTTCTAGCCCCTGCGGGGGGCTCTAACCCTGCGGGGCCAATTACCTAACCCTGTGGGGCAATCACCTAACACAATATAACCTAACCTAACCTAAAATAACCTATAAAAAGCCATTTTAAAAATACGACTAATCGCTCCTTATGGAGGGATGTCGTGAAAAGGACTATACCTAAAATTTCAACTTGCTTAGGTTAAATAAAAGAGCTAACCTTTACGGAGTTCGTTCAGACTCATATTATAGAAAACATTTGCTTTTAACAAGTATCATAAATAGATGGGACAAAATAGGCCGTTTAATACACTAGTCCCAAAAGTTTGAAAATAACCTTTTCTTATTCGTTGACTTAATAACTTTGGAGACTTTCAATAAATTTTGATGGATTGGTTTATTAATTTTAGTGTTCAATCGTTTCTACCACTAATTTTAATCTACAGAAGGGTTAATGTTGTGTATTATTAATGGGGATGTACATCAATTCATTAGCAATAGTCTTATCCCTGAGTAACATCCTTGAGTAACATGTTATTTCTTGTTATGTAATAAAAATGAATTTGTTCCAGTTATTATTAGGCTTTGGGTACAAGGATCTAGATAGAGAAGACAATGGCTGATAAATGGACGTGTATACCCCATTATTATACACAAACTTACCCTTTCTGTTGATTACAATAGGTGGTTGGAACGTCTTATTAAACCAATTAAAATTTCAAACAATCTAAAAAGTTGTTGAGCAAACAAATGAAAAAGTTTTTAAAACTTCGGGGACTAGTGTAATTAACAGCCAATTGTGCTCTGCCTCCATAGTTATTATTAGACTTTTGGTACACTATGGTATAATTTAAAGAGGGAGCGGAAATTGGACTGTTTATTTCACTTGTCCCCAAAGTTTTATAATTGTTTTTCTAATTCATTAGGTTAACAACTTTTGAGAATTTTATTGAATTTTGATTGGTTGGTTTATTAAGTTAAGTGTATAAACGTTTCAACCGCTAAGTTTAATCTACAGAAGGGATAGTTTTGTGTATCAAACTAATTTCATACTGATATAATAGAGGTAGGCCGGATACTTTTTTGGCCGGATACCGCATATATGGATGATTTATAATGCAAGATATTTGGTATCCGGCAAATTACCGGATATCCGGCCGAATAACCAGATATCCGGCCAAATTACCGGATATTTGCTAGATATCTGGCCAGATGCCGGATATCCGGCATTATAAATCAGCCAGATATCCAATATCCGTCCAAAAAAGTATCCGGCCCAACCCTATTATATATGTATGCAATTTGACAATTTTGTATTTGGAAGATTACTTGCTACACCTTCATATGTTATAATTAAGACTGCCCCCATTTTTTTTGGTAAATTTCAGGTATATATCAACACACTTGAATTGAAATTTTGTAAAAATCTTTAAAATTGGGATGGTACAAAAGCCCCAAAAAAGCCATAAAAACAGGGTTTTTTGCAGATTTTAAAAACTTTGCAGTGCTTGTACCGTCGCAATTTTTGAATTGCAGAAAAAATATTTTGCATGGGTCATTTTTATGCATAAATCAACCATATTTTGGCTGGGGGCAAAAATTTTAACAAAATTTTTCAAATCCGGGACGTGGTAATATACAAGTAACAAGATGTCTGTGTGTCTGTCTGTCTGTACCGAAGGTTATCATTTCTGTACCGATATGGTTCTTCTTTACAATGTAACTTAACATAGGTCCTTGAAAGGTATATAACTATTTGGGGGAGTAATTCTATATCCATTGTTAGATACAACAATAAATACAAAATATGTATTTTTTTAAATGAGGTTGAGTGATTTTTTAACATTAAAATTTTGATTAGAAGGAGCTTAATACCAGAGGGATTAGTTCTCCTTGTCCCAAAAAATAGCCTGAAACCAACCCAGGACCAAAAGGAGACTTGTTCCTGTTAAGAAAAGACAAATTTGCTCAAATAAGAAATAAACTTTTAATCTGTGCTCGCGTCCTATTGATTATATCACAACATAAAAGTGGTAGGTTGTTTGTAAGTGTGACTGAACTAGCGGTTTCGTCCTTAGCTTCTAGGGGGTTTCGCTCCTAAAGGTAATTGGAAGAATTAGTATATATATTCCCTGAAGATTAGAACCCAAACGGTTCAGCGGTTACCGAATTCTTAAGGCTCAGACGGACGAAAAGATATGTTCTACTTTGTATTAAAGATATTCTTTCTTTAGCTTTTTATCTTTTTTTTAATCACTCCACTTAAAAAATTATTCTTTTAATTTCTACAATCGATTCAACTATTTTTAACACGAAAATTAAAAAATATTAACGCGCCAAATTAACAAAAAAAGTTTCGCTACTTCGCAAACGATTTATTTATGATTTTGGGTTAAAATTTGTAATTTATTGATTTTTGATGTTAAACCGCCCTTTTGGAGATATTTTTAAAGGAATAAAGTTATGATATATAGATTGACTTTAATCTAATAATAATATTCTCTCTTTCTCTCTCTCTGTCTCTCTGTCTCTCTCTCTTTCTCTCTCTCTCTCTCTCTCTCTCTCTCTCTCTGTCTGTCTCTTTCTCTCTTTCTCTCTCTCTGTCTCTCTGTCTCTCTCTCTCTCTCTCTCTCTCTCTCTCTCTCTCTCTCTCTCTCTCTCTCTCTGTCTCTCTCTCTCTCTCTCTCTTTACCTTTCTGTCTATCTATCTATATTTTATATGTCTATAAAATTAAGGACTCTGCAATTGAAAGGGCTAAGAGGCGTTAAAAAATAGCTTAAAACCATGACTTAAATATGAAAAGTTAATAACCGAAAATCGTAAGAGAACTTATGTAAAGCTTAAATAGTTGAGTAGTTATTGAGATCTTATGCTTCTGACTACCTTTACTAGGCGTTGAAGAAAAATATATTTGCTTTTTTTTAATATCCGTCTAATTTTTGCACCTTTATTTTTTACAAAAAGTTTTCATTAAGCCCAGTAGGAGCATTTTTCCTTCAAAAAAAGATTAATGCTAAAAAAGATAGTTTTGGGTCAAAATTTTTTATATTTTGGTTTATAAAATGAGTTTTTTGTTGATGTATAAAAATAAATTTTATGTGGTACATTACGTAGTAAAAGTGATCTAAACTGTAGGATTATCGACATACTATAATCTAAATTCTAAATTATTTGTGTCGACTATAAAACTTTAAGAGTCTCTTTGGCTGACATCATATCGACATGACCTTTCTTAAAAATTAATGTCGACTAAATTGCATTTCATAAAATTGACTGACATCTTACCGACCTACCAGAGACTTAACGGACAGTCGAACGTACATATAAACCGTTACTAACTTCGCTACTTAAAATGTATAAAAATCGGCAACTGAATCCAATCTTTACAAAAAAAAAACAAGAATTGACAACATCCATATAAAACGAATCTCTAAAACGGTAGGACAAACTAACATTAACACTTGTAGAGTGTCACTGCTGAATAAGCAGAACACAAATGTATAAATCTAAACAAAATTGTAAGTAAATTTGTTTAAACTGCTTAAATACAGGATACTGTTTAAGGATATTTTTAGGATTTTATTATAGAGATGCATCGCTTATTACAATATACCTTGTTCTAAAACGACTCATTATTCCAAAATCAGATGTATATGATACTTATATCATACAAAAAGTTGTTTTCAAAAAAGTTTTAATCAGCATGTTTTCTGGAAACGAATATAAAGTTGCTATGCTTCTTAACTTATACCTAACTGTTATAGAAATCATCATGCAAAGTTTGAAATCTATAGGACAATTCTAACATGTATAAATTGACGAAAAGAGCAAACCGTTACGGACGGAAGGACCGACATAAATTATAGAAAAGCTTCGTTAAAAAAAATATTAATAATATGTTGATATATTTACATTTTTTATAACAGTGTAGCTACTATGACCAATCTAGTCAGTATGTTAAACTTACGTTAGAATCACAGAGAATTACTAAATTAATAAAACTTTTACAAAACTGTATACATTTGTATGATTTTTAAAAAGAACACAAAATAATGTTAATATTCTCCAATATTTGCTCCCAATAATTTATATATACCAATGGAGAAATTTAGTTTATCATAATTGGGAGGATGTTTGTTTTTGATCTATCGTCCCTGATTTTAATAAAGTTACTGGTAGATATGGGTTTATTGTATTAATAATATAGATTAGTAATTGTTTGAAAAAGAATTTAAGAAATATTACTTGAATAATAGCATTTCGATAAATTGACACCACAGCCAATACATGTATAAATGTATATGTATAATCTAGACAACTACCTGCTAGGAAATTGTTTTCTATTCTTTTGTAGGGACTTGGCTGTGTTCAATTTTTCGACGCAATTAGCTGATTTCAAAGACCAAATACAAATTAGGGACAGTGTCCCCCTGCCCTATGGGCAGAGTCACATATAGCTCATGTCCCCTCTATTCTTATACTTTAATCTAAAGGCAACAAAGTGAAATATCATATGAAAGTGATGCGTAACTTATGGATATAATCATACTTGTTTTCGCATCTACTTAATATTTTTGACCGTTATGTGTTATGGATTAATGTTTTCTCAGGGCGTTTCATTTTGTTAAATTTTTATGATTTTTAAAAGCGAAGCTTTTCTATAATTAGGGTCGGTCCGTACATCCGTTCGTAACGGTTTGCTCTTTTCGTTCATTTAAACAGGTTAAAATTGTCCTATAGATTTAAACTTGACATGATGATTCCTATAGCAATAAGGTACGATTTAGGAAGCGTAGAAACTCTATAATCTATAACAGAAAGGCTGTACGTTTATTTATAGATGAATTTACCCTTGTTCAACAGAGAAGATACTTTACACTATGTTTTTAGCCGGTTGGTTTGTCCATCAACTTTAAACTTTCTGAGACACACATACGATTTTGTTAATAAAAACTAGATTGGAAATTAGAGAATCAAGTAAATAATGTCAGATAGAATATCGCTTTTAAAGAAGAATTAATCATTAGGTATGTTTAATTTGACTTTTTGTAATGATTATATCGTACCTAACTACTACAGGAATCACCATGCAAAGTTTGAAATCGATAGTACAATTCTAACAGCTAACCGTTCCGTAAGGACGGACAGACTGACTGACTCTAATTGTAGAAAAGCTTCAATTTATGGACGGGCGGACCGACTCTAATTGTAGAAAATCTTCGCTTTTAAAGAGCCTCACAATACCGGAAACGGACCCCTATCTGCCCTTTCACGTGACCCTTCCAGATTCTGATGAGAAAATTAGGCTCACTATTCACAGTTCAGGGACTTCATTGAAAACGGGAAAATATTGTATTGGTATTTTTTAGTAGTATTGACAATTTTTATATATGCATGGATCTATTTATGTACATATATCCCAAATGACGGTAAGCAAAATTACCCCTTCTGCCAAGGACGCCCAAGCTTTTTATTTATGAGAGATTTCGAAGATTTTAGTGTGGGGGGAGGGAACTCTAATGTATTTTCCAAAAAAAATCGTTGGGGAGGTAAACACTAAACATCCCTTTATCCCTCAAAAAAAATCCGTCCTTGCCTTCTGAAGATTAAAACTAATTGCTGAAAAGTTTGTACACTAAACATTTAACAATCAAAACTCAAGAAAAGTACCCAAAGATCCCAAGCAAACGAATAACGTGTTAACTTTGGGTACCAGTGTAATTTTACAGTCCAATTTCCCCTTCCTCCCTGTATAGATGTAAGATTTTAAAGCAGTCTTGCACAAACAATTTTGCCATCTGTGTGCTCGAAACCAGGGGGGAGGGGACAATGGGATGATTATTACACTAGTCACTAGTTTTATAATAACGTTTTCTTATTCGTTGGCTTTACAACTTGGGGGACTTCAATTTTGATTGGTTGGTTTAATCAGTTGACTGTTCAAACGTTTATATCTTTAAAATTTTCAGACTATAAATAAACTTTTCTGTTGTAAGAAAAATATTTTTAAGCTGGGAAAGATATGTGTAATATAAGAATAAATATGTTGTTACTTGGATCATGCACTATATTTTCATATACTCTAATAAAGTGATACTCACAGCTGGCTAAAAGACAATACCCCCTTTATGCCATCCCCTTTTATCCTACTGTATGAACGAACTGACCAATAAATGAGATTAAATAGTTGTCTAATGTCCAAACCACTTAACTTTTTCATTTATTTTGCTATAAGGCGTTCATCAACTATAAAGAAAAATTATAGGTTTTATAGCTGTTGCTGAACACATTTTTAAAGATTTTTTTCAAAGAATACTTATTCTCAGTTCCCAAAGTTAAGCATCTCTGAGAAAAGCTTAATTTCATGTAAAAGTAATTTTTCAAATGAACAAAACAAGAATTTTTTGAAAGTGCAGTTACAAAATAATACACAGTAGGTCAGATGATCATGGAATAAGGGATAGGTTAATTTAAAAAAAAACTGTTTGCATGATTTTAGAACCTAGTAAAAGTGTCTGACTCTGATTATGACGTAAAAAAATTTGCCAATGAGAGGCCACTATAAATTTTACCATAGGTCAATTACAGTGTAAACTGGCCTCTCATTGGATAATTTTTTTACGTCTTAATCAGAGTTAGACACTTTTACTAGGTTCATGATTTTGATGTATTTTTATATCAGATCTGGAAAAAATTCTTTTTCCCACATATTTTTCGCCATTTTTGTTGATGAAAAAGACTACCTTATTACTACAAGACAATAGATTGCTTTTTTTAATGATTGGTTGGAGGAAAATAACTGAAAAAAATCCTTATATTCATGGCATGAAACTGCTCAGTTGGCCACAAAAGTCCTTCACAGTAGGAAAAACATGGGTGTCAAACAAATATAGTAGGTAGAACATGGGTGTCAAACAAATATAGTAGGTAAAACATGGGTGTCAAACAAGGATAGTAGGTAGATCATTTGTGTCAAACAAGGATAGTAGGTAGAACATGGGTGTCAAACAAGGATAGTAGCGGGAACATTTGTGTCAAAGAAGGATAGAAGTTAAAAAGAAGTGTCAAAGAAGATTAGTAGACAGAACATAAGTGTCAAATAAGGATAGTAGGTAGAACATGGGTGACAAACAAGGATAGTAGGTAAAACATGGGTGTCAAACAAGAAAAGTAGGTAGATCATGGGTGTCAAACAAGGATAGTAGGTAGAACATGGGTGTCAAACAAGGATAGTAGGTATATCATGGGTGTCAAACAAGGATAGTAGGTAGAACATGGGTGTCAAACAAGGATAGTGGGTAAAACATAGGTGTCAAACAAGGAAAATATGTAGAACATGGGTGTCAAACAAAGATAGTAGGTAGAACAAGGGTGTCAAAAAAAGACAGTAGTTAGAACAAGGGTGTCAAAAAAGATAGTAGGTAGAATATGGGTGTCAAATAAGGATATTAGGTAGAACATGGGTGTCAAACAAGGATAGGTGGTAGAACATGGGTGTCAAACAAGGATAGTAGGTAGATCATGGGTGTCAAACAAGAATAGTAGGTAGATCATGGGTGTCAAACAAGGATAGAAAGTAAAACATGGGTGTCAAAAAAGGATAGTAGGTAGATCATGGGTGTCAAACAAGGATAGAAGATAGATCATGGGTGTCAAAAAGGATAGAAAACAGAACATGGGTGTCAAATAAGGATGTTAGGTAGAACATGGGTGTCAAACAAGGATAGTAGACAGATCATGGGTGTCAAAACAACGATAGTAGATAAAACATGGGTGTCAAACAAGGATAGAAAACAGAACATGGGTGTCAAAAAAGGATAGAATTAAGAACATGGGTGTCGAACAAGGATAAAAGTTAGGACAAGGGTGTCAAACTATTTAGCTTTATGTTAAATGTTTACCTATTTTTTTCAGTAAATATTTGTGAAATTAATAATTGTATTATGGCACAATTTTTTTATTCAACTTTCTTTAATAACAAATTTAGTATAATAGTTTGAAATAAAGTCTGATTTTTTACTGCTAACCGTTGCTCTAAAAAGTTTAATCACAGAGAAAAGAAAAAGATACTTTATTTTTTTTTAAATAAGGTATTATTATAAAAAGATTAAAATTAAACAGCCATTTTTAGATATAGGTTTATTTAGTTTATTGTACAAAAAAAACACCCTACTTGAATTATTTTTTGGCTGCAATTATTATTTTAATTAAGCCTAATGTTAATTTTTAAATTATTTTGAAATATATCTTTTTAAAACTAAATTTTTATAATAATTGCCCCTGTCCCACTGCACCAAATGGTGGCTGGTTGAAAAAAAATGACTGCCCCGCTGCTTCTAAAATGTTTCACAAATTTTCCCCGATATTTCACACTATTTTATCCTTTTACTGATAAACAAAACGTATTTTGGTCCAAAGTAGCGAAGCCAAATCTTAACTATTTGCTAAAAAGATATTTAAATCGGTTAGGTCATTTAATATTTAGTTTTGACTAGCATTTAACAAATTAAAAATTTCAGAGAATAAATTTCTAAGTTTAAATGTAAAATCGGGCCCAAGTGGTGGGGAATTTTTTGTCCGCTAGAAATTGTTTTCTGCTCTTTTGAAGCAACTTGGCTGTGTTAATAATTCCGTCGCTGTTGGCAGATATTTAAAGATCCAATTGAAAGTCGGTACAGGGTCCCCACTTTACATATAACTCGTGCCCTCTCAAATTTTTTACTTTACTCTTGGGAGAGTTATTTAAAAATTGCTGTAGCTATTTATACACTAGCTACACTGTGCGAAAATTACATAAACTAAAGACCTAGGTTACAAGGTTTTAAATTCTTTCAGAGATGCTTTAGACTATTTGTTTATTTAGGAAAGGTTTGTAAACCATCGACCAAGAAAGTCTCCTACTTTACCTCCTACTTTTAAAAAAATTACATGATGTGTGAAGTGGGGGGGGGGGCAGATTAGCCCATAGCCCAATCTCGAGGCTATGTGCTCAATTCAGAGATTTTAAGGAATAAGACAATGAACGATTAATTGGTGTACATCCTTACACAAAATTACTCCTTCTATAGATTATAATTAGTGGTTGAGATGTTTGGACACTCATCTTAATGAACCAACCAATCAAAATTCAAAAAAGTCCCCAAAGTTAACGAGCAAACGAATAAGAAATTATTATTATAGGAATTTGGGGACTAGTGTAATGAACAACTCAATATCCCCTCTCCCCCTGCTTCAATTACAAAAATTAATTTTTGAAAAGTTATTCAACTATAAGCTTTACTCCATCTGCGCTCCTGCCAGGCAAACTACAAAGGGAAACGAATACAACATCTCTGTTAAGCATCTAGGATTTTTCACTTGCCATTTCTATCTATCTATCTACCCATCTATCTATCTATTTTTCTTTCCATCTATCTATCTATCTATCTATCTATCTGAGTATAATATTTGTCTATATGTATGTATCTATCTATATATACATATTAGAAATAAAATACAAAATCTATGTTAAGCCTCTAGGATTTCTTACTTGTTATTTTTTTAAATCTAAATAAAAAAATTGGTTCTGAAGTGCCTTTTATTATTTTAGTGTAGGACCATACTTTGCAAGCTTCGCAATTATGGATATTATCATCCTTAGACCTTTTTGATATTTTATTACTTTTAAATTATTCTAGCGGCTACGCCCCCTAGAGGCCTCTAGGGGCACATGAGGAGGGGAGAGGCGATTTTGATAACCCAATTTATTATTTTAGATTTAAACTTTAAAAAAAACTTTAAAGGGAGGCTAACCCCCCCCCTTCCAAATTTAAATTTTGGTTAAAAAAAATAAAATAAATAAAAAATTTTTTTTTTTTGGGGGGGGGTAATTTTTTCTAGGATTGATTTCTCTTCGGATGGTGGTTGTACCCTCACCCAAAATAGTTATAAACCTTACCGGGATGTATGAGAAGATATCCTATTATCATTTGGTACAAACAGAGAGACAGGCAAACACACATCCTGTTTCTTTATCATAAGAATTTTTTTAATACTATTTAATTATTTTCATATTTTATTCAAAACATTTTAATAAACCAAAGCTTAATCTTTTAATAGCCAGGAAAGGAATTTGAAAAATGCTCGTATGTCATCTAATTGCCGTGGTTTTAAATTTAGGTTTCAGTTTTTTTTGTTTTTAAACTAGTTTCATAAATTTGTCTGTCATAAAGAAATTACATCTTAATAGATACAAAAAAGACACTAACTATACTCTAATAATTTGGAAAGAAATAACTCTAAAACTCTCAGATAAGTGCATATGTGTGTGTGTGTAAGTATGTGCATATATGTTTGTGTGTGTGTGTTTACAATAGATATAGTATATCTAGATGGTCAAACTGACTCCATTATCCAACTCACATAAAAGGGAAATTCTAGCAGACAAAATTAGAGTAAAGCACTAGAGGGAAAAATGGTTAAATAACTGTACCTCCCCATTGCATAATCGGCGTTGCTACAAAAGACCAACTCTACAAAAGACCAACGCCTACAAAAGACCAACTCTACAAAAGACCAACACCTACAAAAGACCAACTCTACAAAAGACCAACACCTACAAAAGACCAACGCCTACAAAAGACCAACAAAAATATTTTGTTATATAAACATAAGATTTATTAAAAAAGTAATACATTATCAATCCATGGCCGCAGCGCCATTAAGTTAATGTACATTAAACATTCATACATTATTACATATAGGTTAGGTTAGGTTAGGTTATAGGCAAGGGGGCCGAGCGCCCGCGGCTAGGCAGGCCAGGGGGCCGAGCTCTGCGGCCATGACCTTCTAGCATTACGATTTTTTGTAGTCGTTGGTCTTTTGTAGAGTTGGTCTTTTGTAGGCGTTGGTCTTTTGTAGAGTTGGTCTTTTGTAGCAACGCCGCATAATCCTTAGGCAACCTTTCCATTGGGTCATTGAAAACAACCTATGGTGTCGCTTATATTAACACAGCCATTTAGCAGAAAATAATTTAGAAGCAGACGAAAAAGGTCTTTGAAAATGGAAGGGAGGTAGTTGTCTGTATGTATATACATCTATACTATAGATCTGTTTTGTTATATAATTCTTTCTAATAATACGAGGACAGCATTTTTCGACGATATAATTTCCGAAAAGCTAGCTATATCCTAAGAAATTCAACTTTTTATAAGTTTTGTCATATGCTTCACATTTAACGAGCGAAGAAATTTTTGCACGATATAATTTAACCAAGCAAAGCTTTATTCTAAGAAATGCGACTATTTATATCTTTTAGACAAAGATTTGAACAGTTTCTAACCAATAATATAACCGGGTTGTTCCTCCATTATTTTCCTATTGGCTGATTTAGAGAATGTGTCTCTATGTTAACTCTATTGTGTTTATACACAAACAAAATAGAGCAAATTTAAAATTATCAACAATTATGTTTTTTTTAAAGAAAAATGTGAAACCTACATTAGAACTCTTTACATTGTGCTCAGAGATAAATGAAGTTTTAAAAAGTTCTTTTTGCTCTTTGTGTATCTGTTAAGAAAGAAGAAATTTAAAATTGTTCTATAGTTTTCAAACTTGCTATGATTATTAGGTGCAATTTATTTAAGATTGAAACCCTATTCATAATTATCCTATTTATCTGATTTTTTTATTTATTATTTCTAGAACAATTAGACATGTGATCGAAGCAACTCTATAATCAAGTCTTTAAATTTGAATACGTCCGTATTGAGCATTTTGAATCCGTATTTCTAAATATATGTAAATGTTCGTCTTGTTTGTCTTATTTGTTGAGTTTCGTTTTTATGGATGTTGTCATCCTTATTTATTTATAAGTTTTTTAAATATTTTACTGCAAGTTCTAAAATCTACAACGAAACGCTGATCTAATCATAAGGTCTGTTTGTTTGTCTCTCTGTTTGTATGGTTTGGTTGTCTGATAGATGTTACTTAACCTAATATCCTTAAATCGAAGGAGAATCCCGCCTTTACGAGGTAATATAATAAAAATGATCGTTGATATGATAACAGAATACAAGATTAACAGTGCAATGATTTACTTACCCCTTATTTCCAGATAAATTGCACATTTACTCTACTTTAACCCCCCCCCCCTTTGGTGTGCTGGGCGCTGTCAAATGAAATTACTCATGTTGATGATGAAAATATGATGTCAAGAATTAGAGATAAATTTTCGAAAAGTTGATTTACAATATGGCGCCGAATCCGATTTATTTCCGATGGATTAAATACGGTTCTGAGTCATACTGAAATGCCATTTCTATAATAATAATTGAGAATATAAAGTTCTGTTTTATTTTGTTATTAATTTTTTTTATTATTTGTGGAAAATTGTCTGTAATACGATTCAATACATGATTTTTGAACAGGTTCTAATACAGTGGATATTAATCGGTTTCTAAGCCATAATGGAAAATATTTTCTGCAGAAAAATGTCTCTAATACGATGCAATGAATAACTATTCTGGATTTGAGATGGGTTAACCACATTATCAAAAAAATTGGAAGGCAAATAATTTTGTATTTCACCGTGGGGTGATTCACTTATCCCTTTAAGGGAGTGCACATGATTTTAGCTAGGGGTACAATTGGCAAAAACTGGTTATCAATCCCAGACTCCCAGAGGGATATGCCCCTCCCCCTTAAAATTAAATGTTATTGATAATTTTTTGTCCCTGTCCAAGTGATTTTGTAAATATGAAGGATATCATGCTATTTATTAAGGTTGACAAATTGACAAGTTGGAAATAAAGAACCTAGTAAAAAAAATTAGCCAATGAGAGGCCACTATAAATTTTACCATTGGTCAATTACAGTGTATACTGGCCTTTCATTGGCTAATTTTCTTTTTACGTCATAATCAGAGTCAGACACTTTTACTGGGTTCGAAATAAATTTAAATTATGTGAATATGCTCTACAAAGTGTCCTTAAAAATTAGCCGTGTGACGTCAATAGATCCATATCTTTTTATGGGGTTTCCTTTCCCACTTCTCCTCTCATCCCTCATTTTTATAAAGTCATATGACACATATTTTAGGACACTTTGTAAAGCTCCGTCTTTGTGTGTGTAAAGAAGGATCTAGCTAACCACTGAACCGACATGGTTCTCGTTTCATATAAAGATGATTTACATCTCTTCTAATTGTTAGGACTTGTAAAGTAGCTTTGCTACTAAAAATGAATTTTCATGAAATTTGTTAAAGGCACTTCATACCCCACCAAAAAATGAAAAGTCATAATGAAACAAATTTAGAAAACAATTACTTAAACAAAATTTTGAATTAATAACAAGGACACTTATGGCAAATACTAACATATTATGTTGATTTCAGGGAAGGAGGGGCCATTGGGCTGTTTAATACACTAGTTCCCAAAGGTTTTTGGTAACATTTTCTCATTCGTTTAATTTTTTTAATTCTTTTCCTAGGTTGCGTGATTTTTTGAAAAATATTTTTTTCAATTAAAACATGTTAATAATTAGATCCTTTGTTAGTGGACAGTTGACCACGGATACGTACATGAAAGATTTAAAGTAACTGGATAAGTGTCTCTGTAAGTGTTTGTAGCTTAGGATCTCGCTTACCGCTGAAAAGATATGGTTCTCATTTATTTTTAAGCTTCTTATATTTCAAGGAAAGAATTATGAATATTTTGAGGGAGGATACTTTCACCCTCCCAAGAATATTTGATCAATAAACAAATAATTTCGTTGTAAAAATAATAGACTAAGCTGTTTAAGAGATTTTAAGTAATAAATGCAAGGTCATTCATAGCGGTAACCTATTATTATTTTTATTACAAGATTACAGGGTGCGCCACATATCCTCGGACTTTTTCTAAATTGTAAACAAATGTATAAAAAATCGTCAATTTTAAAGATTTTATTAAATTTTAAAAACTGGGAAGCAAACTAGGTATATGACTATTAGATCATTGATTAAAATCGCCGCCAGAATCAATCACTGCCTTAACCCGCCTCCTCAACCGCCGGCAGGCCCAGGTCAAAATGTACCTGTCCAAGATGGCGAAGTTCTCCTTGATAGTGGTAATGAGGAAGGTCTTTGTGGCATGGGCACGTCTATTGGTGCATGCTTCAAAGTAGCCCTAGGCCCAAAAGTCCATTGAATTAAGATCGGGCTGCTGAAGGCCCCATTTCCGTGAGTAACCGCAGGATCCTAATTCACCCAACTTTCAAGCTACCATTTGACACGGAGGCCTTTATTTAGACCACAGTTGAGCCAGAACGACGGTCTATACCTTTTTAGAAATGGCATGAAGATTCAAGGGTTGTCATCGCAATCCATAGTCTAAAATGAGTTTTTAAGTTCCATATGGGTCTCTAAAGTCGAGAACCGAGAAATTTTCACGATTTTACACGATTTTTTCCGTTTTTGACATCTCTAAATCTGTCACGTTTCACTTTGCCGGAGTACTACAGCCAAGCCATTTTAGATAGAGAGCTCTAGTCTTTTCTAGTGTCTTACTTATGTATCTAACAGTATCCCCAGCAAGTTGTATAACTCTACCTCATCTACAGATGGACTGAGGTCCGATTTATTGGGCCCTAGTCGAGAATCCAGATTATACCACCGGCGCAACTCGAATCTGCTTTGTTGAACATAAGCGCGGCCAGCTCGGAGTACGAGCCCATCTTCGTCCAAAGATTTTTTGTGCTAAAAGGTCATTACCTATGCTTTTTATAATGGGGTCAAACCTCCCGATTGGTCAAGTAGTTTTGACGCTGTGGCCGTTTAAAGAAAGTCCGAGGATATGTGGCGCACCCTGTATATCTTATTATCATAAGCTTAGTCTGGACAAATATTCTGATATAAAGATAATAGATCAGAAAACAAACTAAAACATTATCAAAATCAGGGCTCGGCAGCCGCGTTTCTGCCGCGACCAAGCCTCTAATTAAAACCCGTTTCAATACTTTGAATTTTTTGTAAAAGAGGGATTGTCATATTTTGGCCAGGTTTAGACTTCCTAGGGATAAGACTTCCAGCTCATTTTTAAATGGTGAAAGGTTGATTTCTATGAGTCTTACAGGCGACAGACGGCTGGCTGCCGAGACCTGATTAAAAGGATAAGGGCATCCAAAAGTAGTGAAGCTTTTGAATATAAAAGTAATTAATAGGATAACTAAGTACAAACAAACTGATGTACGATTTAAGAAAAAGAATAGAGGGGGCACGAGCTATATGTAATCGTACCCACGGGGTGGGGACCCTGTGCCGACTTTCAATTAGGTCTTTAAATATCAGTCAATAGTGTAAGAAATATTAACACACCAATTGGGCAAAGAAGTTATTGTTTACGGTTAAAAAAAAAACATCTATCTTATTTAGAGGCCATTCAAATCAAATTTATTCTACAAAATGAACAGACGGACAAAGTGTAGTAAAGAGAAGATTCTTATTATCTCCTAAATGAGAGGAAAGAGAGCAGCCCCCCCCCCCCCCTACAAAAATCTCTGTGCATACCTTAAAGTATATACCTATGTAAAAGGATAATATTGCATTTAAGAAATTAAGAAGGTATGTTGTAATCCTTTAAAATGTTTGTGTGTGTGTGTGTATTTTTCTGTGTATGTGTTTGTTTGTGTGTGTGTATGTTTATTTATGTGTGTGTATTTCTGTGTGTTTTTGGGTGTTAATGCATATAATATAGCACCAAAAGTGCATCTACAAAATGGTACCATAGAAAAAGTCTTTTTATTTTGTCATTCATTTTCTTATCCTATTATATAAAGTAGTAAGCGTTTTTTGTCTGTCCTGAAGGATCTCGCTAACTGCTAAACCGATATTGTTCTCCTTTACTCTGAAGCTTCCTATAGGTCCTGGAAAGGTTTTAAACTATTTTTGGAGATGGTTTCTTTACCCCCCTACCCCCAAAAATATTTTTTTTTAACTCTTTTTAAACACAAATTTAAAATGGGATGAGGTCGACTTTTTCCCCTCCTACCAGTGCCCATAGAGGCTTCTAGGGGCGTAGCCGCTAGTGATAAAAAAGTATCTTATTAGGTCTCATGTTTTAAGCGAAGCATCTTCATAATCGCGTCATTGGTATACTATAATTTTTTGTTTGTTTGTTCGTTGAGATCCCTATAACGACTTAATAATCTGAATTATCTATTTCAATAAAGCTTTATATAGGTCATTGAAAGGTTTATTAGATATTTTCTTTTATTGAAGATGGTCCAAAAGGATAGGGGTGAAACCGTTAGAAATTAAAACTTGCTAAATTATTTCACAAGTTTTCTTCAATTAAAATAACTCTAAATGTCCCTTTGCTTGGCTAATGTTTAAAGGAAGCCTGCAAGATTTTTATTGCTCATGTTAGAAATTTTGGAATTAAACTACGTGGCCAAGAAACAAGATTATAAGCTTATTTTTGTCATAAATTTGGGTTGCCAGTAACTAAAACGTGTTTAAAGCGTGGTATTTCTTGCAAGCTTCCTTTAAAAGCTTTATTATTGTTGAACAAATCTTTGGAAATTATTCTTTATATTTTCAATTGAAACTTTTTTTTACAATATGCATGATTGTAGTTGAGCGGCCTAGGTGAAAGTATTTATGTAGATGTGATTTCTTGATAATGTCATCGTGTATTTTCTTAATAGGATCGGGTGTCACTTTGCACGATATTTTTTTCTAAACCCGAATCGTGGATTTACTGTATTTACTACTAGCGCCTTCGCCCCTAGCCTCTAGGGGCTTTGCCCTAAGATATTATTTAAAAAATTGGAGATGCAACCACTTATTTCGAACATATTCAAAAAAAACATTTTGGTGCTGCGAACCATAATTATCCATAACGCTTCCTCTTCAATCTTTTAATTAATTTTTTTTGGGGGGGTGGGTGTCCCACCCCCCAAGAAAATAGCTTAAAACCACCACAAGACCAGTAGAGTAGAGCCCATTAGGTTCAGCGGTTACTGAGATCTTAAACTTCAGACGGACAGACAGACATCGTTCTACTTTGTATTATAGTTACACAATATAACTTGGTTACAAATTTTAATTGTAATTTGGTATTTTTGAGCTGCTATCCTTTTTGAAAGTAACAGGATCTTTGACTGTCTGTTTGTACCGAAGGATCTTGCAAACAGAAGAACTGATATGGTTCTCCTTTACAGTGTACCTTCCTGGAAAGATTTATAACTATTATGACAGATGCAAGGACGTCCAAGGGGGGGGGGGTAAAGTGTTGATTACCCCCCCTCCCCATTTAAAATTTACCCCTACCCTTTTCCAATGCCAACAGATTTCAGGGGGGGTAATTAACCCCCCCCAAGCAAATTTTACCCCTTGGGTAAAGATTTTTAGAGGGGTAAAAAAATTTGCAGCCATTTTACCCCCCCCCCCCTGGACGGATGGTACTTCTTTACCAAGAGAAAACGCAACTAGAAAAAATGACACCTCAAACTATTTTTTTACTTCAAGAAAAATATTGAAGTTCGGCTACCACTTCCCCTCAAGTGCCCATAGTGGCCTCTGGGGGGAGTAGCCGCTAGTTAAAGATGAATAGCTAAATTTGATAAAGATTCAACTCAATAAGTCACTTGGTCCATTGATGGGTGTCCCATAGTGTAGTGGTAAGGGCACTACGCTTTGGTTGGGAGAAACCGAGTTCAAGTCCCACCATAGACTATGCACTTGGTTGACAAATGCTGTCGCAATTTGTCAAATTCATGCAACCTTCCCTGAGATGCCCTAGGGTTGTAAGGGAAGAGATTTGTAGAAAGTTAGGATTCTATATATCAAGCAAATTATATCATGCTTCCCCTCGTCCATGCTCTTCAGGGTGGCTTAATATGGAACACCTGCCAAAACTCTAGGCCAGTGTGATGTAATAATTGAGTAGCTTCCACGAGAATTGCGGGTCAGCTTATAACGTATCATATAATACACCCAGCTGTGCGCGAAGCTTACCAATATATAATTGGCCAAAGGATTCTCACCTCCAATCTCCGTGTGCATCTAAATCCTAACTTCAGAGAATCATGGCTACAAACAAACAACAACACTTGGTCCGTTGATCTATATGCAATGCTCCGAATTACATCCTATTTCAATAAGGTAAATGTCTTTTGTCAGCTGCTATTAAAAATAGAGAACTGAATCTCTTAGTGAGCTACAAAGTAAGTTAAATAGACAGGTACGTGGCGGATTTATAAATGATTAACATTCCAAGTAAATCCACGATCGAATAATCCTGGATCTAAAAAGTTGGAAAAATATTGGACTAATCTTGCAGAAAGGTTTGATTTTGCATTTTAGATATAAACATAACCATGCACTTTTTTAAAAATCAGCGCAGCTCATCAATAATGTAGGTACGTCTGTACGTCAATTTTGCATATATATTCTTACCCTTAGTCATGGACTTCTTAAAAGTAGCAGAAAAAATCAAGTCCGTACGTAATTTTTTCATAAAAGATATAAACATAACCATGCACCTAATTCAAAAAGCAGCACAGCTGATTATTACTAATTTACCGTCAGTCTGTACGTCTGTCCGTCATTTTTGCATAAATGATTCAAACATAACCATGCACTTTTTTAAAAAGTAGCAAAGCTCATCAATACACTTGTCCGTACATCTAAAAATCAATTTTATGGACGAAACAAAATCCTGTTTTTTGCACAATTGGCAAGTTCATAATTTTTTATTTTTATTTTTATCTATTTTTCATCTTTTTCATCACACTTTTTAAAAACAAGGATGACAACATCCTTTTTAAAAAGTAATCAAACATCTACATAATGATAAAAAGTCTATACTGGAAGCTTTATTTGGACGCACATTTCAAGACGTAAATGTATAGATATGCGACACAAAAAATCGTCCTAATCCAAATAGTCATTTTAAGGATCAATTTAAAGGACAAAAATCTGAACATATTATGCTTAAAATGAGTTTTCCTGTGATGTTTTTAGAGTTGCTAAGCTTTCAAGATTTTACTTTATTGTTATCGTAATCTCCGTAGTCTCTTTTTGTAGGTTATGGCACTGCTAAACATGGATGTATTATTACCTGGATCTGACAACAGATTTTCTCTAAACAGGTAAAACACGCAGCGGGCTAACATAACTGTTCCCCCATTCCACTCCCTTTACCCCATCCCCTCCATTTATACAGGATGAACAAACTGACCAATACGGGAGTTCTATGTTGGAAAGCAAAATTGACGACAATTTTCCCCCTGTAATAATATCCACGAATATTCTATATTCATTTTAAACATTTCAAAAAATGTTGTTTGAATACTTTCATCCTTCTTACAGGGAAACAAATAAAGCAACTTACGCCAGATTTAGTTACATTCTTTTTCTGATGCTAGCGGCTACGCCCCTAGAGGCTTCTAGGGACACTTTAAATGTTTGGTTTAAAAAAAATACGTGAAAGTTCTATGTTGCGTTCAAGTCTCTGCGATACATATCTATGTTGCGTTCAAGTCTCTGTGTGAAGAAAATGTGATTTCTCTTGGGAGGGTGGTGGTAACCTCCCCCAAAATAGTTCTAAACCTTCCCAGGACCTATGAGAAGCTACCCTGTTAAGGAGAACCCAATCGATTCAGCGGTTAGCAAGATCCTTTGGCACAAACAAACAGACAAACAAATAGACAAACACACATCCTGTTACTTTATTATAAGGATAAAATCCTTAAAATAAGACAAGAAAGACAACATCCATAAAATAAAATACACAAAAAGTCTACAAATAAACAATTGGCATTATACGTTATTCCTCATCACAATAGGAATCATATTCAAATCCTTATACTAAAGTAACAGGATGTTTGTCTGTTTGTTTGTCTGTGTGTCCGTACCAAAGGATCTCGCTAACCGCTGAACCTATTGGGTTCTCCTTAACAGGGTAGATTCTCATAAGTCCCAGGAAGGTTTATAACTATTTTGGGGGAGGGTACCACCACCCTCCCAAGAGAAATCACAAAAAAACTAATTTTTTTTTTACGTACTCGATTTTAAAAAGAGAGTTCAACGCCAACATTAACGTCAAACGCAAGATAGACATATTTTAAATATAAAAAAAAACATTTAAAGTGCCACTAGAGGCCTCTAGGGGCGAAGCCGCTAATTATTTATAACGGTTTCATTATCTCAAAATAAGCTCCAAAAATGACGTCATTTTTAAGTTTATAGAATAGTTTGAAATGAACAGAGCCATTCAAAAATTTTAAAATATAATATACAGAAAAATGATTTAGTATCAAAGAAGTTAAGATTTTAAAAAGAAGTGCATTTTAAGATTATTTTAGGAAAGCTTCTTATAGGTTCCGGTAACGTTATTATTTTTAAGTCTTAGATTTGTTGTTAATTTTTTCTGTTGCCCCTCCCATAGAGAGAAAGGGGACAATGGAATGATTATTACTCTGGTCCCCAAAGTTCTACTATAACGATTTCTTATTCGTTGACTTAACAACTTTGGGGACTTCGGTGAATTTTGATTGGTTTATTAATTAACTTGAGTGTTCAAACGTTTCTACCACTAACATTAATATATAGAAGGGGTAATTTTGTGTATCTTTATTGGGGATGGACATAAATTTATCAGTCATTGTCTTTTACATCCCCACGCTAGGGGCGAAGCTACTAGTGACCTTAAAAAAACAGCAAGAAATTGTACAATAACCTTTGTCAATTACAAATAAGTATATTAGAAACTTAAAACAAATCAAATCCTAGAAGCCTGGCAATGTGATCGAAATTCTTCAGGCATATAAAAGATAAGATACCAAAAAAAAATTTTTTGGCTGAAATAAAAGATTGGCTGATTGGCCGAAGTCTTGGGCTTAGATTTTTTTATTTTAAAATTCGTGTAAAATTGTCTTTGATACAATGCTATATGTGATTTATCATTATGGCTGAGAACCGGTTCTAATCCAGCAGTTATAAATCTGTTTCAAAGACATACGGGAAAATATTAAAATATTTCTCATGGTGCAGAATCGCTTTAATCCCTGAAAATTGCTTAATTTCCACTTCCCAGCTCCGCCACTCTAGAAAATTATGAATATTACTTGGGTAATAAATATATCTTGCCAACATTCTTATACATTCATATTGAACCTATTAACCCCCCCCCCCCCTTTTTTTGTTGAAATTTTGTGGTGCGAAAATCTAGGGGATATTAAAGACGCCAAGAGTGGTATTATTTTAGTGTCAGGGGGTGCATTCACCCCTCCTAGGTGTCAACCTATTCCGTCCTTTAACATGCAAATTGACTTTTTTACATCAACACCCCGTTTAGATGTTTAATGGGGGATGTAGACCCTTGTCAAGGGGAGTGTACATGAGAGGACTCTGTGAGGTGTCTATATACGCCCCTTTATTTTGCCAGGGGTGTCATACTCCCCCATTCTGTACGCGTCTGATTAAATTTCATTCACAATGTAGTAAAAGTAACAAGTTTTATTTAATTCCTTATATTCGACACCATTTGCTTCGCTTCAGGGAGGGCGAATATTTTTTAGCCGGTGCCTTCGGCACCTCGGGGCTAAAAAAACTAGTTTTAATCTTATAAGTGTACATTCCATATCCGCGGAAAGCCGTTTATAATACCATGCGAGAAATAACTATTCCAGTATGGCTTCGAAACTGATTAATATCCACTGGAGATTAGAACCGGTTCTCAGACATACTTTAGAAGCTATGTAAACCATCGCATTACAGACAATTTTCCATGAATATTAAAATACAAATCCTAAAATTAAAACCAGTTTTCTTAGCCCGGACCTTCGGCCAGACGAGACAAAATAAACTGGTTTTAATCTTATAATTTTTCATTTATATATCCGCGGAAAGTTGACTATAATATGATGTAATCTTTTTATCCCTATTATAGAATTGTATAAATACACACTAAAAATTAACAATAGGAGGGTTGGAAATAGGTCCAAACTAAAACTTAAGGATTTCTAAATTTCTACCAATAGCCAAAGCTCATAAGATAACGCAGTGGGTAGCAAATTTTGGTAGTTAAGATCTCAGGAATGTGTTACATTAGTCTTAAAATTAAATAGTAGAATATCAATATTTTTAAAAGCGAGACTTATCTGTAATTAGGGTCGGTCCGTCCATCCGGAACGGATAGCTTTTTCGTTAATTTAGGCATGTTAGAATTGTCCTATCGATTTCAAACTTTGCATTGCAACTCTAAAATCAAGTCCTAAAAATGTAAGTATGTCCATGAACATTATCCTGTATCAAGCAGTTTTACAAAAAATTTACTTACAATTTTGCTTCGACTCTTATACATTAACATTCTTATTATTCAGTCCTGACACTACACAAGTGTTAATGTCCGTTTGTCCAACCGTTTCATAGCTTCGCTTTTATGGATGTTGTCATCCTTGTTAAATTATATAATATTTGCTATTTACATATAAAGATAAGAAAATAACAAGGATGATCCATAAGTAGCGAAGCACAAAAAATCGTGGATGGGACTACGTAAAAGTGTATTTCTAAAATCAAGAATAGATCAAGTAATTAACACAAAACCTTGTTTTATTTTGTATGATGACGACGGTCAAAGTAGATTACATAAAAGATGCTCATAACAATGGAAAAAATATGATAAAAGGCAGTCTGACCGCCATTGTTGTTTTCTTAAAACGACAGAAAATTTGATTTTTATATCCTTAACTTTAAAAGTTTGGAAAATCGGACCATTTACATCAGAGATAAGGAAAATACTTGAAAATTTAAAAATAGCCAAAAACCTGCATAAAGGCGGTCTGGCCGTCATGGTTGTTTTCTTTAAACGACGGGAAATTTAATTTTGATATCTATAACTGAAAAGATTTTGAAAATCGGACCATAAACACTGAAGATATGGAGAAACATGTAAAAAATATATAAATAGCCAAAAACCTGCTAAAAAGCGGTCCTACCGCCATTAACGTTTTTTACTTAATTGTGCTCCTTAATGATGGGAATGTTGTCAAAAAATTTCAGCATTCTATCTTTTATAGGACCTGAGTAAATCCCATTTCTCCAGTTTGTCTCTGAAAAATATTAAAATAGCCCAAAACCTGCTAAAAAGGGGTCTGACCGACATAGATGTGTTATACTTATTTATGCTCCATATTAATAGAAATGTTGACAAGAAATTTCAGCTTTCTATCTTTTATAGGAGCCGAGAAAATCACGTTTCCCCCACTTTGTCTCAGACGGACGGACGGACATTTCGAATTATAGAGTAGCTTCGCTACTAATAATCATTTATTCATTTTTATACTTAAAAGATGTGTCATATCCGCGTGTGTGTGTGTTTGTGCGCGTGACTGTCTAAAAATATCTCACTGACCGCTTGACTATTTGGGTTCTTCTTAACTAGAAGCTTCCTATATATTATGAGATTATTTTTGTTTATTTGGGTTATCTTAACTTTGAAAAAAATCTTTGAGGAAAGTATAGCATGGACGTCCATAGGGTGTTGTTGGGATGAAGAGGTGTTTAACCCCACTCCCCCCAAATTTAATAGAAATATATTAGATCCCCCCCCCCCCCCACCTTATGTATAACTATTTTTAAATTACCCCAAAAAATGTAATAATTTTAGAAAAGTAAAACAAAATTTCCAAGCTTCATAAGCCTAACCCCTCACCTCCCTAATCTTAACAAAAAAAGGAAAAATCTATTTAACCCCAGGGATAAGGTATAACCTACAAGTGAAATAAATCTAAAATAATATTTGGGGGGCAAATGGAGAGGTCGTCAATTTTACGATGTGTTGCCCCCCAACGACAGCTGAAAAACACATATAGGTTTCATGTTTTTTCCCCGAATTAATTTCGTTATTGGTCACACTTATAAAAAAAACACCAACCAAAGATTTATTTATTCAATCTTAACCAGACAAATGCCATCTAGCTAAAAAATATGTGTAGATTTCAGATCTGGCAACCAGAAAATCCGCAGAAATCGCATTTACGAGATCCAAAAAAGTTTCATCAAAAAAAACCTTACACCAAAAATAACAACTTATAAATAAAAAGACGACTTAGTTTCTTTTTCCTGTTTAATACTAATATTGAAACTAATTCACAGGCATGCATGTTTGTTGGTATAGTACTTTTTTAGAAACCAAAATACAGACATATTCAAAACTACTATAGTGCATATTAGTTATTAGAAATATTATATTTTCTTTCTTGAATCAAAACAACTTTTTGTACATAAAAACCCGTAATGTCTTCATTATTGACACAAACATGCATGCTGCATAGTTGAAAAAATTCAGTCATTTAAAATTCTCATTAGAATACAAATCAAGAAATAAAAGTTATCAACTCCTTATGAGCTTTTTCTGTTAAATAAAATTTATAAAAAATAAAAGAGTTTAAAAAAAATAATGAAATAACATTGTTAGGTCAATAGTTGATATTAAAATAATCAAAAATTGTTTCACGTTCTTTTAAATAATTCTAGTAAAACATATATATGCTCAACAAAGGTTGTTTATAGTTATGAATTCTACCAAACTGATTTTTAAAAGGGGAAATAGTTTATGAAGATGACACAAAATGATTTGTAAAAATTACTTATTTTTTATCTTCTTTTTAATCTTTAATAGTTTTAACATTTTTTTTATGTAAGTGAATAATGTATTATTCAAACTTAAAGGATTTAATCTTTTTCTTTGAAATTTGTATGTCTAAACAGTGTAAATATTAAGTTCTTAATCACGAATTTTCAAATCATTAGATTTTAAGCAAGTTTATTACAGAAATAAACAATAATTTTGACCAATAAAAATAGCCACAAAAAGGCTTACTGCATTATAAAACTGGCTTAATTGTATAATTGCATTCATTTTGTTTAATTACCTTAAAAAATGAGTGTTTATATGCTGCCTTGGTTATAATCAAACCTAAAAGTGCTTTTTAGTCAGTGACAGAGTGAAAAAAAATATACCTTGTTTTATAGTTTTTGATCTCTTTTTTTATATACTTTTATCTGATTTGTATATCAAAATTAAAAAGTATTTATTTCTTAAGATATTCATACTTTGCTAAAATGCCTTGGTTACTTTTTGCACTATATTTGCTCTAAAAAGGATTCTTTATCTGACTTTCACATTTAAAATGATAGATTTTATATCAATTATTGTGTTGACTTTAATTAAAATCATAATTTCTATTTATATGCATTTTTTTATAATGAAATGTAATAATTGCCTTTTTTCATATATAAGGCGAAAAAACTGACACTGAAGATATTTTTTTTGCCTTATATATGCTCTTAACTTATAGATGAAAAACTTTTATAAAAAGATTTATTTAAAATATGTCATTTAGGGCATGAAATTAATTTTGCAAATTAACATTGCTAAATTTTGCAAATAACTTTTAAAAATGATTTCTGCGGATTTTCTAATTTACATGGGTGTTTTCTACACATTTTCCCCTTTCCAAAAATACCTTCCTCGTAAAGATTGACTTCAAGAAAGTATATACTTTCCGAAAATGAAATGTGTGGTATAAGCTGATTTAACCCCCATATTGAGCTATTGTATCAAAAATAATATCTATAAGTAGCGAAGCACAAAAATCAAAAATCAAAAAATCAGTCGGACAGCTATGAATGTTATAGACTTAAAGGGACTGTGAACGAGAAAATTTCTCATCAGATTATCAAACCTTAACATCATCTCATTCATATAATTTCAAAGATAGGGCAAAACTGTCTCTCGTTTCCTTAGAAAACGGCTTTTTCTGCCGATTTTTACTATGTCCAAGATTGAGGGGAAAATTTCCAGACTATGTAAATGTGCAGTTAATTGTCTTTTTTCCTTCTATAGCTAAAACTAAACTTTTTGACATGGTTCTCAATTTTTTCTAACAGTTAAGCTGACTTTTAACATAATCCTTGCTTTAAACCAATGTATAGTTACATAGAAATTGATAAAATAAGCAATATTTTTTATTTGATACCAATTACCAAATACAATAACAAAGCTAGAAACAGGTTATTTTATTAGTATCCAAGTAACTTTAGATGTCCCATCTCTCGCCCACCTTTAATTACAAATTTGTAAATAATAAAGGTGCAATATTTCTTTATAAACAGTCTGATAAAAGTATAAACTAATTCTCCAAAGTGGCTTATTTATTGTTCAACACAATAAAAAAGGTTATTATTAAACATTGACATTGCGCTGGTTATTTCACTAGTACCCAAAATTTTATGAAAAATTTTTTTAATCGTTGGCTTTAAAACTTTGGGGACTTTATTGATTGAACTTTGATTGGTTGGTTCATTTAGTTGAGTGTTATAACATTTAAACCACTTATTGTGATCTACAGAAGGGTTAACTTTTATATCATCTTGGGGTGGGGATGTACAACAATTTATCGGTCATTGTCTTATCCCTTTAGATCCTTGGTACAAATAAATAGGGTATTCATACAGTTCCGCATATTAGCACACGCGGATAGGTATGAATATCATATACAAGAGTTGGGCTCGATATAATTATCTCGCTGTTGGCTAGGTTTATTCAATGTTTTATTTACTTTCTTTTAGTTATCTGAATTCTTACTATTAACCCTATTCTTCCATTATCTTCTCCCTGATGATTTTTTTCTTTTAACTATTTTAGGATCTTAATATTTTTTATTTCAAATTATCATCCTGAAAGGGTTAAAATTTTTAGTTAACTGTTAAATTTTAGTTCAATATCTGACCACATTACGCATGTATCAAATTATTTTAAAACTAAGTTTTCTTTTCAGTGGCGTGCAAAGCACTTTGTCTAGGGGGGGGCATTTTGAAGATTTTGTAAAATTTTGCCCCCCCCTAAATCAAAGTGCCCCGGGGGGGCACTTTGCTTTAGGGGGGGGCATTTTGATTATATATATTAATTTTAAATAAGGGCGTTTTAAGGGGTGGGATTATTTGATTATGGGCCTCCTAGTCCTTATCCCTTCTTCCCCATCCCTATTTCCCATTTATATCCCCCACCTCTTCCCCCCCCCCATCTTTCTCCCCCATCCCTTCTCCCCACCCTGCAATGACCGAAGGGAAGGGAGCTAGAAAGCATCTTCGAAAAAATAGTACAGAAGAAAAATTAACCTTTCCCCCCCCCCCCTCCACCACAAAACATTTTTAATGGGTGGAAGGGGATGTTATAAAATCTCAGCAGAAAGGATGAATAACCCCATTAAAAAAAATTGGGGGGGGGGGAGATAAAAACACTCATTTTGGAAATAATTTACCAAAAATTAACCTAATATGAAAAAATGATATTAAATATTTCTTTATTGTTTGACAACAAGGATGACAACATCTTTAAGTAGCAAAGCACAAAAAAATCATTAATAAGAATACAGACAAGTAAGTTTAAAGAGCATCTGTTGAAATAAATATATATTCTAGGTAGAAAAAGTCACAAATCCTTTTTCCTGTATGTTGTGTGATGACAGTCAAAGTAAATTACATACTGGATGCCCGAAACAGCGAGAAATTTTATTTTTTTTAATATTATAATCCACAAAAAAATTTATCGTACCATAAAAACCAAAGATATAATGAACTGTGTAAAAAATTTTTAAAAAATTACTTGTCCTTTCATTGTGATAAAAAGTAGAAACCATTTGGAAGGGCGCGAAGCGCAAATTTTTTCTTCAAATATGCAGGGAGGGAGGGGTTTTTGGGCTATTTATTACACTAGTCCCCAATATTTCATAGCAGAAACCATTTGGAAGGGCGCGAAGCGCAAATTTTTTTCTTCAAATATGCAGGGAGGGAGGGGTTTTTGGGCTATTTATTACACTAGTCCCCAATATTTCATAGCAGAAATCATTTGGAAGGGCGCGAAGCGCAAATTTTTTTCTTTGAATATGCAGGGAGGGAGGGGTTTTTGGGCTATTTATTACACTAGTCCGCAATATTTCATAGCAGAAACCATTTGGAAGGGCGCGAAGCGCAAATTTTTTTCTTCAAATATGCAGGGAGAGAGGGGTTTTTGGGCTATTTATTACACTAGTCCCCAATATTTCATATAAAATTTTCTTATTCGTTGGCTCAAAAACTTGGGGACTTTAATGGAATTTTGATTGGTTGGTTAATTAAGTCAAGTTTCCATACATTTCATCCACTAATTGTAATCTATATAAGGGGTAATTTTGTGTATCATCATTGGGGATGTACAAAATTTCTTTGGTAAAAAGTTTATATTATACAAAATAAAATACTTCCTATAACCTGGTTTGTTATGTTCAGTGAAAAAAGATTATAACCTAATTTCTACACTAATTAAAAAATTTGGTAAGGTTAAATGAATAGTAACTGTCTGTTTGGCGCGAAGCGCCAAAAATTTTTTTTTTGATATTTCTTGATCTTTTTTTTGGAAACTGGGATAGTTTTGCTTTTTGTAGGGTAGGGGGCAAAAAGGGGCATTTTTGTTGACCAGGGGGGGGCAAAATGGGGCATTTTTCAACATTTAGGGGGGGCAGGGGGGGCGGTTGCTAGAAGGGGGCAGGGGGGGGCGTTTTGGTCGCTAGGGGGGGGCGATTGCCCCAAATGCCCCCTTCGGTTCGCACGCCACTGTTTCTTTTATTTACTATATTATAAACTTAAATTTTCTGCTTTATGGATAGAAATTTTATACTTCAATATAATTCAAATAGCAACATGAAATTTAAAAAAATAATTTATTCTTCATACAGTAAAATAATGAAACTTATCATTCTGGTCAATGAGAGTTTATTACGGATTAATGGAGCACTGAGTTTTTAACATTTTTCGCTTGGAAAACTTGAGCTCATATATAGACATTTATTTCCTATATAGATCTGTCATGGATCTTGATGCAATAAAGTAGGCTGTTTTGTAAATGTTAAAAATTAGAAGATTTCATTAAATAAAAGTTCCCACAAATATAAGTATTAAATAACCTCTGAGATTCAACCCTTTGTAGACAGTGAGGTATTTTTTTGTCAATAATACGAATTTAAATAGATCTTTATTATCTAATTACTACGTTATTAAAAAACTTATTTGCAATTTTATATCATGAAATAAATCCTTAATAGTAAGTAAATTGTTTCAACTATATATGACAAGTTAAATATCCCTACAAACATTGTAAGAAACAAAAACGTTCAGATTTTCCCTGTTTTTTCCTTTTTCCCTCCCAAAATACCATAAAATCAAGGCATTATTCCTGGATATTTTTGTTCAAAGGACGTTTTTGGTTGATCAGTGTAGTAAATGTGCTTAGAAAATGTTAATATTTGATAATCAGATGAGAAATTTTTACGTTCACATTCCCTTTAAGAGAATTGGCAACGGGTACGTACATAAAATCAAGACAAACCAAGAAAAAATTCTATATTTGTTAAACTATAGCATATACAAGAACCAGTATAAAGCTGCCCATTAAAGTCCCAACAACTTTTATTGGCCTTTTCAGAGATAAAGTGTCATTTAAAACATTCTTTATTTACTTATTTTCATTATCAAAAAAAAAAAATATAAAAATTCGCATAATAGCAATGAATAATTAATAATTATTGAAAAATTAAGTAAATATTTATTTTTACAACAGAATAACAATAAAATAAATTTTTACATTTATTTAAAATCATATAAAACCAATATTACAAAAAAAACACTATGTAGTAAAAATTAAGTAAAATGTATAAAAAAACAGTAACAATGCAATATTTACAAAAATGAAATATTTTTATAAAAAAAAAACTATTTCTCAGGGCTCGAAGCAGCTGCCATAAAATCTCCTAAAAGCAGCCAATGAATAGCTGTTAAAAATATAATAACACAGTAGTGGCTACCGAGCTTTGATTTAATTTACAATTCGAAAAGTGAATTTATTAGATTATAAAGATCTTTAAAATGATAAATAACATTTAAGATATTATAATTGTACAATAAGAATCTCAATTAAAGTAATTTTTACAGTATTAATCTTTGCTTTATTGTCAATCTATGTTATCTTTCTGTCTGTATACCACTATTCTAGCGGCTATGCTTCTGGAGGCGTCTAGAGGCACCTTAGGAAATGTGTTGGTGGGGGGGGGGGGGTGGGGGTGGGGAAAGTAGTCGATCCTCCACTATCAAGATAGCAATAAACAATATTTATTGAAGAGGGGGGGGGGGGTGTAAAATTTTTTCTAGGGGGCGATTATCTTCCCTTATAATAATAATGATAATAAAACTTCTCTGGACCGATAAGAAACTTTACTGTTAAGGAGAACCATTTTGACTCTTTGCTATGGACACAGAAATCCTGTTATTTTGAATAAATATATATGTATTTCAAATCCAACAAAGAAAAGTAATGGAATCATTTATATCCATCTATAAGACTTGTCTGTCTGTCTATCTAATTCTTGACAACTAGAGTGAGTCCATCCCCAATGTTCATGAGAACAGCTGACACTCTGGAGTCTTGAGAAATAAGTTTGTTCAGGCTCTTTATGTTCATCGTTCCCTCCGAGGTATCACTGAAAATAAGATCATATTATAATTCTATAACAAGATTGGTTTTCATATAAACTTATGCCTTCCTTAAATAAAAAAGAATTACTACCCTTTCGTGAAGAGACAAACCCAATAGAACGTTTTTAAAAACTTAAGTCAAAAAAAATTCGCTAGAAAATGGCCAAGATATGCCTAATTTCATATAAACACAAATGCATCCTACTACTTTTGTAGAAATACTTTTCTAATGGTTGTAGGTAAAAAAATCAATTCAATGGAAATCGCAAAGACATTGGATTGACTTAAAGACAAACATTCAAAAGCAATTCTTTTTGAGATCTTTGGGGCCAAGTTATGTAGTAAAGCCTCGCTAGTCCAGAAATCTAACTAGCATAATTTAAAGCAGCCACGAATATTAATATCTACTTCTGATAACCTTATAGAAATTGACTGACTGAAAAGTGATTTATAGAGTCATCTTAACAAGTGTTTTAAAAGACTCAATCATAGCTACTAGGCCGGTAGATAAACATCTTATTTAAAGCATTATAAACTGAAAAGCAGACGAACGAACATACAAAGTAAGTTAAAGACACTGCAAATAAAAAAACTTACTTTTCATCCAGCACCCTGCCACTCCAGAGAGTGTTGTCAAACGCGATCATACCATTCTTTCTAATCAGCTTGAGACACAGCTCATAATAGTTGGTATAGTTTGGCTTATCTGCATCTAAAAGTAGACATACATACATAAAAGCACTGAAACGGTAGGACAAACGGACATTAACACTTGTATAGTGTCAAAACTGAATAATCAGAATATAAATGTATAAGAGTCGAAGCAAAATTGTATGTAAAGAAGGCATCTTAACTTTTTTTATAGCTAGCCGGTTCTTTTAGTAAGTAGTAGATGTAAAATTTTTCATAGAATTCAGATATGCAATCGTTTTTTTTGTAGACCTCTTATTTTTAAAGTAATTTAAGTTTTTTTTAAATTAAGTCGATTTTAAGGTACTAAAACGCAACAAAAAAAAAGGAAGAAAATGGCCATTATGAACAAAAATAGTAAGATCTTTAATTTGACACCTTACTTTTTGAATTTTGTCAGGTAATTATTGAAAAAATCGATTGAACATTGAAAAAAAGGAAAAAAAAAAAAAAAAAAAAAATGGCCTATTATATTTTTTTGTACAGGCAACACTATCTTCATCCCCTCTTTACCCCCTTCCCATTTTTATTCTCAATTCAAGAAATAATATGTATAATATAATATAATATTTTCATATAATTCCTTTTATTGTAGTTTATATACTATATTGTAAACTTTTTATTTCAATTTTGCTTAGAATGGATTTGTAATATTTTTCTCATTCTAACAGTATATATAACGCCTATTTCTTATGCCTGGGTAATGATAAAATTAGGTTCAAAGTTTTTATTCTCGTGGGTTTAAAAAAATCGATTTTTTCAATAATTACCTGACAGAATTGAAAAAGTAAGGTGTCAAATTAAAGATCTATTTTTGTTCATAATGGCCATTTTCTTTCTTTTTTTTGTTGCATTTTAGTACCTTAAAATCGACTTAATTTAAAAAAAAAAAACTTAAATTACTTAAAAAATAAGAGGTCTACAAAAAAAACGATTGCATATCTGAATTCTATGAAAAATTTTACATCTACTACTTACTAAAAGAACCGCCTAGCTATAAAAAAAAAGTTAAGACGCCTTCTTTGTTAAAAAACTGCTCGATACAGGATAATGTTTATGGACATACTTGCATTTTTAGGACTTGATTATAGAGTGGTTTCGCTTATAATATTGTACTTATCCTAGGAATCAATATACCAAAAATCAGATCAATCGGATAATTAGATCTCATAAAAATTTGTTGTTAAAAAGTTAAAATCAACATTTTTAAAATGGACGTATGGACGTAATGATCATAGAGTTGCTACGCTTTCTAAATCGTACCTAACTACTACAGGAATCACCATGCAAAGTGGATAGGACAATTCTAACATGCCTAAATTAACTAAAAAAAGTATCCGTTACGGACGAACCGACCCTAATTATAGAAAAGCGTCGCTTTTAAAAATTATAAGTGATGCTACTCTATGAGTCACTTGTATCTGTTACTTTGAGTAGCCCAGCAGGGTTAGGGCAACGCAGGTATAGGCCCTACAGGTTTGGTTCCTTTCTTATTTATGATTCATTTTAAAATTGAGAGGAGGGAGGTGTTTCAAGAGGAGAAGTTTTAATATGTTTTCAGAATGCCTAAAAAAACAGCTCTATTTATTTTCATTTGAATTCAATCAATATCATTTAACATTATATACATAATTATTGCATTAATTATAAACAAAATTGTCCAGTTTTTGCAACAAAATACAAATAAAGTGTTTACCTATAAATGCAAAATCATAAGTTCCCTCTTCACCACTATCAATTCTTTGCTGGAGGGTTTCAGTTGCTGGAGCCAGTACCAGCTCTACCTGCAGATCAAAACAATATTAGTTTTAATTTTAAAAGAAAGGTATTATAACACAGGGGTAGCTTTTCTTACAATAAATTCTACAAAAAATCACGAAACCTTTTAAAGTTTTCTACAAAAAATCACGAAACCTTTTAAAGTGTTTCATTTAACTAAAAATGGGTGGTTTAGAAGGGTAGGGAAAGGGGTTGTTGGGAAAATTTTCCATTACAATTGTTTGTCAGAATATCATTCCCTTTCCCCTGATTATTACCTAATTTGGGCGGGATTCTCCTACGATTTCAAGTAATCATCTAGAGAACCCAAGGGCATCATCCGCTTGTAATGCAATACTCTAACGCGCACTGGTGGATATTGGCTTAAGTAGTACGGATTGTAGTGTCTGACAGCACATCTAGGATAATAAATATATTACCTTATTCCTGACGCCAGCCTCCTCCCAATATTTCTCAGCCCTTTTGGTAAACTCTTCGCTTACATCACAAGCTAATACTTTTCCATCCTACAAGCAATAACAACTAAATTTAAGGCGTATTAATGGATGTAGGTCAATTAGGTTGCTATTTCCCCTTTTATTTATTGGTCAGTTCGTTTATCCAGTAGGAGAGGAGGGGATGGGTAAAATGGGGGATATCATTATTTTAGTCCGCTACAAGCTTCACTTTATTAGAGAACATGAAAATCTAGTGTAAGATCCAAGTAATAATAAATCCACATTTTGAGCTAATTTGATAAATATTATAACTATAAATCTAATATCTATATGTGTTTTATTGTTATTTTATCAATTGATTTCATGTCCTTCTAAACCCTGAACCACTTCATTATGCAATCTACATTTTCCTGGATATTTTGTCTATGGTAGTCCATAAGTGTACAGCTTTACAGTACATCGTTTCTATTTGTTAAAGCAACACGTATGTTAAAAGAAAAAGATTCTTTTTAAAGTAAAATGCTTATATATCAATCAAAATCTAAATTTTTTGATTTTTTACTGATCCACTTCATTATGCAAACTAAAAGAAAATCAATGGGAAAACGTTTGTTTTGCACTTTTCTCCACTTTTAAAAATTGATTGTGATAAAATAACAATTTTTTAAGGGATTTATGCATTATTTTTAATGAAAAACAGTTTAAGGTAGATTTTAATGATTTTTTCTAAATAAGAAATAATTGAAAAAAAGAAATTCTATCCCTATCACTTTAGAGGACAGCTGCCGACCCCCAGTCTTATGGATGAACCTAAATACATGTTAAAGATAAAAATTACAGTGAAAAGTATACAAAAATGTTTTTAATGTGTTGAAAAAATCCATTTTAAAATCTTGATTTTGAGGATGATGGCCTTTAAGATGCTCTTACTGGTGGGGATGGTGAGCTAAATGTTATCTAAGTACATGACCATTACAACAACTTGTCTATTAACCTATGTACCGTTTTTTGTAGTCATAGCAGCCTCCAATGGAGCCTCTCAACATGAAATATAACCATTATCTAAAAACTACATTATTTACTTTATGAATTTTAGTAATTAAAATTGCAATTTTTTTCTTTTTTAATATTGCTTGGCTGGAGGCTGCTATGACTACAAAAATTGGATCATAGTTTAATATATAAGTTTTCATCATGGGCATGCACTTTGATAACATTTAGCTCACCATCACCAATAGTAAGAGCATCTTAAAGGCCATCATCCTCAAAATCAAGATTTTAAAATGGATTTTTTTTAACACATCAAAAACATTTTTGTATACTTTTCAGGGTAATTTTTATTTTTAACATGTATTTAGCTTCATCCATAAGACTGGGGGTCAGCAGCTGTCCTCTAAAGTGATAGGGATAGAATTTCTTTTTTTCAATTATTTCTTATTTAGAAAAAATCATTAAAATCTACCTTAAACTGTTTTTCATTAAAAATAATGCATAAATCCCTTAAAAAATTGTTATTTTATCACAATCAATTTTTAAAAGTGGAGAAAAGTGCAAAACAAACGTTTTCCCATTGATTTTCTTTTAGTTTGCATAATGGAGTGGATCAGTAAAAAATCAAAAAATTTAGATTTTGATTAATATATAAGCATTTTACTTTAAAAAGAATCTTTTTCTTTTATCATACGTGTTGCTTTAACAAATAGAAACAATGTACTGTAAAGCTGTGAACTTATGGACTACCATAGACAAAATATCCAGGAAAATGTAGATTGCATAATGAAGTGGTTCAGGGTTTATATGTTTTTACTCTCTCATTATGTGTCTTTTTGTTTAACTGCCTTTTTTCATCTATCTACCTATCTGGCTGTTAAATTATCTATGTATCTACCTCAGGTAAAGCTAGGGCCGCAGCCAAACTGCTAGCTCCAGTAAATACTCCAACATCAATAACCTTTTTGGCTCCTAGGAAAAGGAAAAGTATAAAATTCTTTAGAAATGACACCTTGACTTTTTTTGTAGACATTGATAGAATTTTGGGGTAAAGTCCCTTTCGTGGCAACGCCTCTTAAGGGGCGATTCGTTGTATTTTCGAAATGGCCTTTGATAGGTTATTTTATATACTAGATTATATTGGTTTAGATGATTGCCCCGCAGGGGCTAGAAATAGGAGAAAAGCTACTGTGAAAATAAGAAGAATTGCCCCTTAAAAAGCGTTGCCACGAAAGGGACTATACCCGAATTTTGTGACTAAATAGATCACTAAATGCTAGGGGCTTAATCACTAGTATGACTTTTGTAGCAGCTGCCCTACTAAAACGCCAAGAGGGATTATTGGCAGGAATAAGGTATAACCAACAAGCAAAATAAATCTAAAATAATATTTGGGGGGCAAATGGAGAGGTCGTCAATTTTACGATGTGTTGCCCCCCAACGACAGCTGAAAAACACGTATAGGTTTCGTGATTTTTTTCGAATTAATTTCGTTATTGGTATAAGCTGGATTATTGGACTATTAACTAAAAAGTTAAATTTTGATTATTAGATTTAAAACAAATAGTGCCCAAACTTTTCAACCAATAATTTTAATCAACAGAATGGGTAATTTTGTTAATCATCCTTAGGGATTTACATTAATTTATCGTCCATTGTCTTATCCCATAAGTTCCCTGAAATCAAGGGTTGGGCTGAATTTCCGGTTTGGCCGGATATCTGGCTAAATTATAATGCCGGATATCCGGCGTTGGCCAGATATTCGGCCAGACACTGGATATCCGAAATTTGAAATCAGCCGGATATCCGGTCAAAAAAGTATCCGGCCCAACCCTACTAAAAACTTACCCATATTTCTAATAAACAAAGCATTGAGGCTCACAACTTCAGGTGCACCCATCATTCTATACTAAATCATTACAAGTGAGGGGAAATTTGACTAATCTCCATTTTATGTTGTTTAAATAAGAAAAGTAAAAAAAATCTTTTTTATCTAGACGATATCTCTTGAGGGTGATGGTAAACTCTTCAAAAATTGTTAAAAATTTTCCATGGACCCGTGAGAAGCTATGTTGTAGAGGAGAAAAATGTCGTTACAGCGAGATCCTTTGGTACAGACACACAGACAAACAATTATTTATCCCTTTGTTTATTTCTTAACTGACTTAATTTGTGATTTTTTATTTCAATTTTTTTTTCTTACTTGGGTCATTTCCATGGTTTCTTTGGCCAATTTTTGTTGAACTGGATGCATTGGCGTTGAACTGTTTATACAGTAATTCAACAGCGGATTTTCTTGGTAGTAGCTTTTCCTATGAAATAATTAATATTTTCTAGTGTAGATACTCTATAATTAAAAGCTAAATATACTGTTTATTTGCTGAAAGTTTCTTAACTAACTACCAGCCAATTAAAACATGGAAGTTTAAATAACATATGTTTATCATAAAATTATCAAAATCAAAGTATATCTTCAAATTAAAAATTCTACATATTTACTTACTTTACTTCGGTTGACATTTTGACACTATTCTTGACAATTTTCTGAAATTATAATTCCGATATAGTGACGTTTACGTTTAGTGTTCCTGGTATCGATTATCTTTAAAAGCGTATCAACTTTAAAGGATGCTAGCTGCCAAAGGGTTTAATGTACATGGCATGCCCGCACTCTGTGTTAACCGTTTTAGTCGCTAAAAATAATCTGGAATAGTCAAATGATGCACAGAGAAAGCTTCACTGAAGAAAAAACGCGTAAAATAAGTCTTTTTTAACTGCACTAGATCCAATATTTTATTTTTAATTCAAAACACTTTAATAACTTTGAAAAATCATGTGCTAATGTTTTGTTCTGAAATGTGTACATAGAACTGACATTATATTTATCATTTTCTTTTAACAAGGATGCCATTATCAAAGAGATTTCGGAATTAATTTAAGACAATTTTATCTTACATACTAAGTAACTATAACTCAAATCCTAAATGTTTTTTTCATTTGTAAAATACATATAAAGTTGCTTGTTAGTCAAAATTAGAAAAAAAGTAATTATATAGCAGCTCCGCTTCTGAAACTTGATTCAAGCAATAATAACAACGATAATCTACAATACATAGAAGAACGATATCTGTCCGTCCGTCTGTATGTTCGTTCGTTCCTCTGAACATATGAGGTTGTGCTTTTCAGGGAATATATCCACTGGTTACGTGATGGTTTTAAGCTTTTTATTAGGGGAATAAAACAATTTTTCGGGGCTAACAAAACTGGTTTTTATTGTGTATTTTTTCATTTTAATATCCAAGGAAAGCTGTCTTTAATTATTTAATTTCCTATTGGGGCGAAGCCACTAGTTTTTACAAAAAAAGTAATTTTTAAGTAGCGTAGCAACAATAAGGTAGAATCTTTGATAGATATTTTTTTTACTAGCGGCTACGCTCCTAGAGGCTTCTATAGGTACTTTTTTTTCAAATATCTAATTTAAGAAATAATTGTCTATGTTGCGTTTTATTTGTTTATTTGTGATTTCTCTTGGCAGGGTGGTGGTACCCTCCCCCAAAATAGTTTTAAACCTTCCCGGGACCTATGAGAAGCTACCCTGAAAAGAAGAACGCGATTGGTTCAGCGGTTAGCGAGATCCTTCGGTACAAACTAACAGACAGACGGACATCGTTTTACTTTGTATTATAGATAACTAACATAATAAAATGATAACTAGAATTGACAAGCTTGTTTGATTAAGCCTAGTCTAATACTGCACTGTATAATTTTATTGATATGTTATCTAAACTTGTTAAATATACATATAGTCCAATATATAGATTCTTTAATTGCTTGTTTTCCATCTAAAAAAGGAGAAAAAATAGACTACGACCCTAGAGGCTCGGGGGAGGGGAGATTTTTTGTGGGAGCGTTTTCTGATTGAAGAGTTGGTACCCTCTCCATATAAAGTTATAAACCGTTCCTGGATCTATTAGAACCTTAACAATAAAGGGGGGACCATATCGGTCCAGCGATTGTCGAAATCTTAAGCTACAGACAGATTATTTAGATAGACCTCCTATTACTTTTCTGTAAGGATTACATAATCTGTCATATGAATTTTACAAGTGTACAGTTTTTAAAGTATTATGTTAATATAAACAAAATTATATGTATGTAGAGAAAGATACGTTCATATATGGCGTAGCAACAGTAATGATTCATAAGGAGTCAGTCACTACTAGATCAACTGTTTCAATTTCAACTCTTCTTTTCATTCCTATTAAAAATAGATTTATTCTTAAGCTACGCTACGTTTTTCTACTGGTCTAATTTACTGGTTAAATCGGATCTTGGACAAAGTAGCTTCGGACAAAGTAGCTTCAGGACAAAGTAGCTTCCGGACAAAGTAGCTTCCGGACATTTACTTAAGAAAAGTAGCTTCTAATGGTAATAAAGGTTATGGCCGCAGCGCTCGGCCCCCTGGCCTGCCTAGCCGCGGGCGCTCGGCCCCCTTGCCTATAACCTAACCTAACCTAACCTATGTATGAATGTTCAATGTACATTAACTTCTAATTTTATTGAAAGCAAACAAAACTTTAACAATTTATATTTATAATCTGATCAAATTACAATTACAACTACAATTGTAGTTAACTATTTATGTTCAATGTTCTTTTCTTCCATTAAACATCGCCGCGCATGCCATACATGAACTCCTTGATGTTAGCCTTCTTGAATTTCGTCAGAGCGAGCCGCAAGTTTTCATATCTTGCCGATATCCTGTTCTTCCGTCCAGGATTGTGGACTTGCCCACCACCTCCTCCTGGAACTTAGTCCTAGCTAGGGCATCCTCGGCCTTGAACCCACGAATTATGCGTAGAACATTGTGGTTTGTTCTATGAGAACTGTTAAAACGTGCATTCCAACTTTCAACTGAGTTATTGGTGGTTGGTTCTTGGTTAATAATCCTAGTGTAGATGTTCCACATCGTAACAGGGAACCTTGGATTCTTGCGGACACCCAACCTGTTCTTCTGGCCAATGTAGGTGGATTCTACATAAAACAGATAGTTGTCCACATCTGTTACCTCGTCAAAATGTTGCTCAAAGTATTCCAGTACAATCTCTGTCCAGGCATAGCCAACATCTTGTGGAGGAACCAAGGCCAAGGTATAAATCAAATCTAAGCCAACCTGAAAGTTTTCATCATCATTGAATAGCCGGACACATCCTTTATCCTGGACATTGGAGTATAGGGTTTTTATCCAATGATAAAAAACATCCATAAATGCCTGCGTCTGGAAATGTGTTTCTTATGGACTTTATAACACTGGCTTCAAAGTCAATGCCTATGGCTGTTGGCTTGTGGTTGGTGACATCAGCCAACACCTTTAAAGCATGGTCGTAAGTTGTAGATAACTTGTCAGGCAGAAGCATGAATGCTGCAGGATATACTTTCTCACAAGGATCTCCACCTGAGCCAAAGACGACATAAATCTGAGAAAACATATCAGGTACAGTTTCAAATGTCCCGTCCATGGCCCAGGCGGTGCTGTTTGCCAGAATTCGCTTTCCAAACGGTGACATAAAAACCATGGCAACTCCATTTTCATTTAAATGCTGTGACGAAATAAGAAAGCTTTCTCCATTATCTAGCTGTGTGAACTGGGTTGGCAGGTGAAGGAGATCCTCGTACGAATCTGGCAGCAAATATTCTCCCAAGGTCTGGCGCCTAGAAAAAAGAATTGATTTTAAAGTAATGGTTTACACTGCAGGCCCCACATAACAACCTAGCCTTTAGTAGTACTTGAACCCTCTTTATTCCCACATATTTTTTTTATATATTTAAATACTTATTACAAGGCTAATCTATATTTTATAAAAATGAACTGCCTACCTTGCTCTATTTATGGCCTTGGACAGTGTATCAGATTTAGATGATGAAGTAGCCACTGCCATCGAATCAGTTTGTAACTTTGTAGCCACCTCAGCCAGCACAACTCTTGTAGAAAGGGTGGGGTTTCTAGCTGCATTTTGTATCGCCTCTTTTTCAAATTCGTTGACTTTTTTTCTCATAAGCTCACTGGAATGCGTGTGTGGTCCCTTAAAAAATAGTAAACATAGGTTAGGTTAGGTTAAAGGCAAGGGGGCCCAGCGCCCGCGGCTAGGCAGGCCAGGGGGCCGAGCGCTGCGGCCATGATCAATAACAACAAAAATATAAGTAAAATATCTTAAAAATTAATTTAAAAGAGTTATTAAATACTATTGTCTAGTCCAACTGCTATACATATAAATATAAAGCTAATAATCACCAAACCTCGCTAATAATATATATTTTTTATGACCTGAGATAGAATACTGTTAACAAAAAAATGTAAAAGAAACTTACTAGAATGGATACGATGCGTTGAACACCATCTTTTACTTCTGTTGTTGCTCGAGCATAACACTTTTTTGCTTTTTCTTGGCTGCACATCCAGTAAATCTTTGTTCCTTTTACTTGCTTACGCCTGTAGGTATACTTATGGTCGTCTTGGAGAAGCTCAGTCTTCATCTGGGAAAGCACAAATTTAGCCAAGCTTCCCTCCATTTTAAAGATGTGAAGATGACTAATTGTTTGTAATCATAAAATTCGATGATTTTACAAAAAGTGCATCGTGGATTTTACTAAAAATGGTTCGGCGATTTTTTTTATAATTATCTATTTTATCTATTAGAAGCTACTTTTCTTAAGTAAATGTCCGGAAGCTACTTTGTCCGGAAGCTACATTGTCCTGAAGCTACTTTGTCCGAAGCTACTTTGTCCAAGATCCGTTAAATCTACATTTATTCCATTTTAAATTCATATTTTTTTCTGCAGCGTTGTGGAGCCGGAGTCGCTATATTTTGCTGGAGCCGTTATTTTCGTTCAAAAACGGTTCCTCCGGCTCCGGGTTAGCTTAAAAAAAAGAGATTGTTTACTAATTATAATTTGGTAACTCTGTTGTGTCGTGTGTAAATGCCCCTTTTAAGTTTTTCAAGTCCATTTTTATCAAAAATTGAACTTTTATAACCTTCAAAAAACTAAAAATAGCCTTGGCAAAAAAACATGTTGAGTTTTTCTTTGTCGGAGCCGGAGACAAACCCGGAGCCGTTGTTTTCACAGACGGCTCCGCAAAGCTGTTTTTTTTATATTTTTTGTTCAGTCGCGATTTTACTCTGAGTAGAATTGTTTTTTTCGGGAAGTCTCCTTTTTGAAGGTAAATAAACATTTTAATGTCATTAAAATCTATTGCGGTTTTGATAAGTAAAGTGTACTGTAAAATATAAAAATATGTAGGAAAGAAACGAAAAAAGATTTAAAAATTATTTATGCAAGTGTAGTTTACTGATAGTAGCATCCCAAATTTCTTTTCTAAATGTGCCTATTTTTTCGTTTGATTGTGTTTTACTCTAGGTTTAAGATGGGTTATGGCACCGAAGGTTTGGACCCGAGTTTGGAAGATATCTGTGTAATTAAAATTATGTAAAGTTCAAAATATTAATTAGAAAGTTATTAAAACGCCTACTTAAACAAATAAACACTTTCTTATAAGCTTTTACCAAGAACAAAATGTTTAGTTTAATTGAATTAATTTAATAGCATCCTCATACGTGGATGAGTCGACCATCCTCTTTTCAGTTTTAAAAATGAGAAAGCAAAAATATTAGGTGGGGGCTTATTTTCTTTCTATGGACGATTTTTCTTGTGAGGGTGGTGGTAACCTCCCACAAAATTGCTGTAAACCTTCCCAGGACATTGACATTGCAAAGGAGAACCATATTGGTTCAGAGGTTAGCAAGATCCTTCGTCACAGACAGACATCCTGTTACTTTTATATAAGAATTTAAAAGAAAAACTAGGAATTGTGACGTTTTTTAACTCATCAAAAGGTACAAGTACTTGTAATTATTAGTCATTATAAAATCTGAAATAATATGAAAAAAATAAACATATTTTAGAAAATAAAAAAATATTTATTCAAATTTCTTTAATAACAGCAGATTTTTAAAGGATTTTCTGTAGATACACAACGTGAAAACGTCGATGGGCATTGGACTATTAACTGCTGGAAGCTACCGCCTTTCCTCCTTTTGATTTCTTCCTGTCAAAGGCTATCCTTCGTTGGGTCATCATTCTAGAAAAATTTTAATGTTAGATAAAAATATAAACATCAACGGTTATGACACTATGAGAAAAGTCTCTTGGGCTTGAAAGTAAATGATTTTATAGCAACTCATTTTATTCTCAAAAAAATATTGGGGATATCAGCTCTTTTTTGAGGATTATTAAGGTAGCCTTTAAAATCAGATGAAATCCCCCCCCCCCAAAAAAAAAATTAAGTTGTTACAGCTACCTAGGTTATAAGACAATTTTAAATAGGAATAATGGAGAAAATTATGATAGAAATGTCATAAATTAGCGATATTACTCAAAACCAATAGTTAGCAAAAGAAATACACCTTCAACTCTAAAAAAAAAAGTTATACTTCAGCTTTTTCTATCCATGGGTAGCACAGCTACTCAACAATAAAACCTACTTTGAAATCTTCTGTCTTGCATCTTTCTGTTTCCTCATTTTCCTGGCCTCAATTTCTTCCTTCTTCTGGAGGAATAACTTCATTCTCAACTTCTTCTCCTCGTTCAGCTTTTTCATCTATAATTAGAATGTATATTAGTTATTTATCGCATTGTATTATAAACAGCTTTCCGCGGATAAAAAAATGTATAGATAAAATGGATGTATAAATGTCAGTGTTGGATGTATATTCAACATGTGTTTAGATTAGGCAGACGTATTTTTGCCGTTCATGAATGTATTATTGACAATATAACAAATATGTTAGATTTAAGTTCAGGGGTCTATATTCTGCACAAGATTCATTTTAACCCCCTTCCAAATATTCTTTTAGGTTTTTTTTCACCAAGGAGGAGGAAAAAATGAAAAAAAAAATGTTTTCAGTTCTCCAAATTTTTACATCCCCCCCCCTTCAGCAGGGTCAACTTTGCAGAATATACACCAATGGGTAAGTTTTCCAGGTGTTTCAATATTATTGTCAATTGTACATATAAAAAAACGCTGGTTATGACGCAGTTTGAACCAAGAATTGAACCATTCCCCTTTGAAGCGGATGCGCTACATCTTAAACTACAGTCGCGGGTTCATCAAAGTTCTGGATTGTATTAAATCTTGCTATTGCAACCTATGTCCAACTTAACAAGAGCAAATATACCCACCTTATCACCGTGCAGAGTTCTCAGCATCTTGAATGCCTTCTCAATCTTGTGCTCCTTGCGATCCAGGATAACAGCAACTCTCTCAGCATCAGGATTAAACTAAACAAGATTAGTGTTCATGGAAACTTATGCATTTCACAAATGAAAATAAAAGAAAACTGCCATTTTATGTAAAAAGACAAAACCGAGGGAACGACATAATAGTTATCGCATTGAAAGTTGTCTGTAATACGATGTAATATGATTATTTCTAGTATGACTGAAAACGGGTTCAAATCTTGCAGATATTATTTGGTTTCAAAGCCATAATGGAAATTCATTTTCCATTGCTCTTGCCCCCAAAAAATTTCAAAATCAGATTAGTCTCAAAAACGCGCGGTTAGAGCTATACTAGGTACACAACGAGAATAAAATTCTTATTAGAAAATATATTTCGCTTTATTCAAACCTTCTCAATTCTAATCGTTTGAGAGTTTTTTTACAACTGGATCAGAAAAAATCAGATTAAAAACAGCCAAGCTATAATCTTACGCGATAGACAAATTTGTGTTTTGATATTGCAAAGCAGGGAACGTAAAAAAAGATTTGGAAGACTATTGTTTTGGAGTTCCCAAAGATTATACAAATGACAAGAAAGCATTATTTTTTGTATTGTTGGAAAAACTGAAAACCTGTTTTGATTGAATTCTAGACTCTGCGGGGTAATTTCGCTTTGTGCTTTTTAAACATTTTTTTCTACCTATCCTTATCTAATATAAGCCACAGAAATACATGAAAATACAAAAATAACAAAAAAGGTTATACATTACCTTGATATGGCCAGCTTTTGGTTTAAGACTAATAGGCAATTCTGCTTGAAGTTTCTTAGGCACCTAAAATTAATATAAAGAGTCAATTTTTTTATCTATTTTTATAAAAAAAATGCGACCTCGTATCATAAAAATCTTGGCAAAAAGAATCTTGAAGGATAAAGCAAAGGAGAAAATTACCCCATCTGTAAATCAAAATTAATGGTACCTAGAGAAGTTAAGACACAGCTAATTGTACAACTCGATAAAGATTTAACAAAATCCAAGGGATGGGGGGGGGGGGGTGGTTAATCACCCCTTTACCAAATAAAAAAGCTTGGACGTCCTTGTCCTTATGATATAAAGATTACCCCCCACCCCCACAAAAAAAACGAAATAAAAAGGCTTGGACGTCTTTGTTTACAACCCTATATTTGCTTTTTCATTTTCCCATAGAAATATTACCTTAAGAGGTGCAAACGAAACTTCTTGTCGTTCAATTGGTTTGTACAGCGAATCTGTGTTCTCAGGATTTCTGATTGGTTTAAAAATGGCGTCAATTTAAAGTTTTAAGAGCATTTTTAAAAAAGTAGTAACTGTACAATTACATGAAAGATTCTAAGATTTTAAAACAGTTGTAGAACGCTAAAATTTGTCATGGCAGTTGCTTTAACATGTTACAACATAGAACTGTGAAAAACCGCGGCAAAATATGGCGCCATTTTTATTCCTGATGCTGTTATCACGCTTAATTTGCGCGGTGGTGCGCATTCCCTTCCAGGAGTAGCGTTCCCCAGCTGGCAGCAGAAGATTGGTTACAGGCGCGTAATATTTAGGCACGTCAACCTTTACCAATCCGTGTTCATTTCAGTATTTACAAAATAAAATAGCATTCCAATCAAAACAATCTGAGGTGGATTCTTAAAAAAAAATTAGGGTCACTTAGTGAGGCAAAATTGTTTTCGTAAAATATTCTTCAAAGTTACATAAAAATCTGAAAAAATTTGGTACTTGCTTACATGTGGTAGACTGGAGCACCGAAACCCCCCCCCCCCGCTTAGTTTTGACAAAAATCAAAAATAAGGGGGGGGGTAGTTTTTTAATGTCTGGAAAACGGCAAGGAGGAAAAGTGCTCAGCAAGGCAAAGACTTAACCCCCCCCTTAATTTTGAAGAAAATCAAAAATAAGGAAATTATGCCCCAAAACATTAATATCCCTGTAATAAGGTTTCCCCTCTGGTATACTGGATTTACTTGATTTACCTCACTCAACTTTCTGGCGTGTTGTACAGTGAAAAAACTACCCCCCCCTTATTTTTGATTTTCTTCAAAATTAAGGGGGGGGGGGGTTAAAAACTACCCCCCCCCCTTATTTTTGATTTTTGTCAAAACTAAGCGGGGGGGTAAAAAACTACCCCCCCCTTATTTTTGATTTTTGTCAAAACTAAGCGGGGGGGGGGGGGGGGGTTTCGGTGCTCCGGTCTTCACATGTAAGCAAGCACCAAAAATTTAACCAAATCTTATGTTTATAACCCTTTTATGATTTTGTTTAATTTTTGTAGATTTTTTTATGCGATTTTGGAGGATTTATCACAAAAAATATTTTGCCTCACTAAATGACCCCAATTTTTAAAAAAGAATCCACCTCTGTTGAAGGCCATATTTTCAAGAATAAGTAATATGTTAAGGGGACTAAGCACAGGTAAAACAGCATGCCTTTAAAAATCCGCAAACTCTCATCAAATAATTTAAAATACATAACCAACAACTGAGTATGTAATACATGATCAGTTTTGTTAATAGGTATATTTTTGCTTTTTATGATATTATATAATATTTATTCTTAATCAAGTATGTTTTTTATACCATTCATAAAACATAAAAAGATTGAAATCAATGCTTTGAGCTACAATATATCTTGCTTTTGTTAATCCCAAAACAGAGGTGATTTCTTTAAAAAATAGGGTCACTTAGTGAGGTAAAATCATTTTTGGGAAAAATCCTCCAAAATCGCATACAAAATCTGTAAAAATTAAATTAAATCATAAAAGGGTTAATAACATAAGATTTTGTTTAAATTTTGTAGATTTTTATGTGATTTTGGAGGATTCTTTACAAAAATAATTTTGCCTCACTAAGTGACCCTAATTTTTTAAAAGAATCCACCTCAGTTCTATAGTATAGATGTATATACAGATAACTACCTGCCTCCCTTTTCCAAGAATCTTTTTTTGTCTGCAAATTGTTTTCTGTCACTTGGCTGTGTTAATATTCGCGACGCTATTGGTTGATTTTCATTGACCCAATTGAGAGTCGGCACAAGGTCCTTAGGATGGGGACACACAGTTATTTAACCCCTTCCCCCTCTTGTTTTTTACTCTAATTTAGTGCAAAGTTTATTTAGAGAATATGTTTTTGTCGTTATAGCTAAAATAAACACACGTTCCTTGAACCAAGTTTTGATAAAAACAATGTCTGACTTCAAAATCTTGTCCTCAAACGTAGCCCTGAAAATATCAATATTGTGAAAATAGTCTACAAGTATTATTCCATTACAAAGAAACATACATGCATTAGTTGGGTTTTTGCAACCCAAGTGAAACCCATCTTTTATCTTCCTTATGAAGGGCAACCCAAGTGAAACCCATCTTTTGTCCTACTTATGAAGGCCAACCCAAGTAAAACCCAACTTTTGTCCTCCTTATGAAGGCCAACCCAAGTAAAACCCAACTTTTGTCCTCCTTAAAAAGGGCAACCCAAGTTAACCCAACTTTTGTCCTCCTTATGAAGGGCCACCCTATAGAAAGGAGGGGCCCTTATGGGTCTTGAAATTATTGAGATCTTTAACAACAGACAGACGGAGAGACATAATTTCTGTCTTATTTTGCTACAAGTTGCACAATCTGCTTACCTGAAAGCTCCATCAGGTTCGCTCAAAGCCCTCTTAACAATTCCACGAATACCAGCCACAGATTTGATCTGGGCCCCTTCAAATTTAGCAACCTCCAGACTTGAATTAAACATGCCCTGAAATTAGAAATAAGTCAATCGAGTGATATAAAACCATTGGCAAAAATAGGTATTTTCTTACACTTTTTTCAGTCATTGCTAACATAAAATGATTTTTCTTTTAATTAGAGATGGCAATCCAAATCCATTATCCGAAATCCGCCCAATTTTGTCCTAATTTTTGGACCCATTTTCAGAATCCGCAATTAAAAGATGTGTTTCAGATTGTTATGACTTTTGTAGCATTTATTTGTTTATTTAAAATGTGGCAGACTAAAACCAAAAAGTATTTTATTGTTTCTTATCTTCGGAACTTAGTAAAATGGTTGGTAGCATCCAAAATATTTCTGTACTTTATTTTCACTGTAGCTTATCATGCTTGCTTTAGGTTAGGTTAAGTTAAGTAAGGGTTAGAAAATAGCAGCTGTAGGGGCTACAATGTTTTTATATATAAAAAGAAATTTAAAAAAATTGCTAAAATCCGCAATCCGCGAATTATTCCGCTTTTTTTTCTTGGGAATTTTTGTAAGAATCCGAATCCGACCTAAGAATTGGTCGGATTGTTATCCCTACTTTAAACAGTTGTTTGTTGTAAAATTAATATTATTATCTTTATTTGAAACTAGCGGCTTCGCCTCTAGCCTCTAGGGACTTTGTCCCAAGAGGTTTAATCAAACCAATATATCGTATTTTAAAGAAAAATTTAAAAAAAAATATGTGGTTGGGGGGGGGGGGGGGAATGTAAAAATTAAGAGGACTGAAATCATTTTTTTCTCTCTATTTTTCTCCCCTCTTTGGTGAAAAAAAACTAAAAAATATGTGGAAGGGGGCATAATATGAATAAAATAAAGAGTTCTGAAAATATTTTTCCATTTTATCCCCTTCCTTGCTAGAAAAAACTAGGAGGGGAAAAAAAATAACAAAAAATTGTAGCCGGGGGGAAACAAATAAATCTTGTACAGAATAAACACCCCTGACGAGGGTTAAAATATAAAATAATTTAAATACCTTTATAAAAGCAGTTTTCTTGAAAATTTTGTAGGGTTCTCCTGTAAGCTTTAGTTTCTTCATAACCTAAAAATACAATTTGCATAAACACACTTTACATCTTATACTAGGTAGCTTAGTCAAGGAGGAAAAAAGGATTGCAGATTATTCTAATAGTTTGTACTTTTTTGAAGGACACTTAAAGAGAGTAAGAGAGGGGTAGGTTTCTGGTAGAATCCGTAAAGGTGTGTGTTTTAAGGCTTAAAAATAGTAGTAGAACGATAATATTCACTAAATATGTGTATTTCTTGTTGAAAAGAACAATAGACAAAATTTAAAAAGTTAACATACATTTTTATCGTTCTACTACTGTTTTTAAATTATAACACATAACCTTTACGGATTCTACCAGAAACCTACCCCTCTCTTTTTCAGCGCATTTTCCGTAAAGTTGTGTGATAGCGTTTAGTTAAATGCGCTTGTTAAGTCAAACTGTTCTTATTTAAATGAAATGGTAAACTAAAGATCAGTTTGACTTTTAAGCGCATTTGCCTTAACGCTAACACACAACTTTACGGAAAATACGCAGAAAAATGATTCGCCTTAAATAGGTACCTAATTACTAATTTAAGGGAAAAGAGTTTTAAGGGACACCGCTCTAGTTTTTAAAAATAATAGTTATTCATCGCATCGTATTATAGACAGCTTTCCGCGGATATAAACATGTACAATTATAAGACGAAAACCAGATTTGTTAGCCCCGAGATGCCGAAGGCACGGGCTAACAAAACTTGTTTTAATATTACGATTGTACATTTTTATATTCACAGAAAACTGAATATAATAAGATACTAGATTTTTCTGTGTCACGTGGCTTAAAACCGGTTCTAATCCAGCGGAAATTAATCGGTTTGGAAACCAAACTGGAATGGAAATGCCTTTACCTGACTTGATTTATCCAGCTCCAATACAACTCCGGTGGCAACAATTCTGAAATTCTCCTGTTTTTCAGCCAGGCTCTGAACAGCCAACATACCTGGACACATGAACAAATAAGGATGACAACATCCATAAGCAGCGAGGCACAAAATATCATTGGATGGACAAACGGACATAGTGAGTTACAGAGCTGAAATGTTCAGTTAAAATAACGAAGAAAAGAAATATAAAGAATAAGCAACATCTCAAAGAAAATCACGAAACACTTAAAAAATATGGTTTATTCTTTTGAAGAATGGTCGACAGACAGACAGACAAAGCAACGTATAGACTAGATGCGCACACATCATAGGAATCTTGACTGAAAATTTCAGCTGTCTGTCAATATTCAATTCACCTGCAGTTTAGAAAATCGTTTTCACCCAAGGCGTTACGGACTGACGGGACAGATAAAATGAAAAATAGAGTAGCTTCACTACTATTAAGCATCTTGAGCATAACATGAAATGCGACCACAAGCATAACAACTTAAAAATCAGAAAAAAAAACTATTATCAATACATCTAAATAAGTTAAGGTAATGACACTACTGACCGACAAATTATAAGGCGGGTGGCTCCGCTGCCAACACAACATACCTGTTCCTTGCGGGGTTATAGGTCCCCAGAAGTAGGCATCACAGTGTAAATGTTCCGGGGTGTATTTCAACATGCGACGTCTCATATTATGGTCTGTCACAGAATAGATAGGGAGAGTCTGGAATCTAGAAAACAAATATTTAATTCTTAGCACTCAATTACAATTAGTGGTTGCAACGTTTGGACACTCAACTTAATTAACAAACAAATCAAAATTCAAAGTTGCCAAGCCAACGAATAAGAAAACGTTTTACAAAACTAAGTTTTAAAAACTTTGAGGACTAGTGTAATAAACAGCCCAATTTCTCCTTTTCACTTATAAGCACTACTCAGCAATGTTTATAATCAAGAAGAACCATCAACCATCGAATGCTCTTAGAAAGTCAAACTGACAAAAATAATCCTATTATTTAAGTTAAGTGATAAGATTATTATGTCTGTAGCTCAAGATTTCGATTTTTGGGAGAAGCATTACATATGTTCTGGGATGGATATGGGCTAATTTTGCCCCCCCCCCCCCCCGCCTAAAAATTTTATAGTTAAATTAATGGGCATAATTTTTGTTCAAAATGGTTCAAATTTTTATACAAGTGTTTTTTCACCAAAAGGTAAGGTATTAATGAATACAACTTCAATTCTTGAATTTAAAAAAAAAGTCACAAAGAAGACTCAATGAAATTGAAATAATCAGCAACAAAACAGACAATAGCATTTTTTGCAATAGGGGACTATACATAAAAAAGTGATTCAAAGCACCTTCCAGCAGTGTTCTTTGTTTTGTTAATATAATAGGGCTATGTTTATTGTTTAATATCGTTATATTGATTTTAAAAGATTAGTTTCACTATAATTTACATTTCAATGTTTTATTTATACAAAACCATGGTGAAACTTTTTTAGTTGATATAACGATTTTTAACATAACCCTATTATATTTAGAATCACTGCTGGAAGGTGCTTAGAATCACTTGCTCTTGTTCGTGAATAGTCCCCTTTCATTTTTAAAATTGTGTAGGACTAGAAAACTATTTGCCATTATACTAGTTTTACCTTCTCCACCCAAGGGAAACAATGAAAGGATCTCTGTTCTTTAAGATCTTGGGAAACCATCTGTGTTTCTTTAATCTGGTCTGTATGTATCCAATCTCTTCCTCTCCTATAATATAAGAAAACTGTGTAAAACCCAGGGAACTTAAGAAATATGACAATTGACGATAAATTAATGTACATGGTGTTTCAGAAAAAACTGCGTTTTCCGTTTTTCTGACACAACCAGAAGGAATACAGAAAAAACGATTATATGTCCTTATTCTCTGTAAAAAAGTACATCAAATTTATAACAGGTGTTTTTCATTATCTCTAAAAATACGGCCTCTATGATAGGTACATAGTTTCCAAAAATGCTTTATGTGAAAAATGTTGTGCAAGAAAAATTAAAATAACTCTTCTATTATGTATAAAAAAATCGTAGAATTTCAATATTAATTTAGAAAAAGGTATAAGAAAAGTACCTTAATGAGTTTTAAAGGTAAAATGCTTTTTAGCTCCTCACAAAAGCATTTTTAAGAAACTGCAATTTGTCATTTTTTCACAAATCTTGATTGTGACGCATTTGCAGTAAAAGAATCTTCTTTAGTAACGTAGGATATAGTAAAAAGAAAAAAACTCCTTTTTATTTGACAAAAAAATCTCTAAAGACAAAAAAGTTATTGAAGTTTGAATTTTTTTTATTAAAGCATTTAATTACAAATTATGGATAAATTATGAGTTTATATCTTAACCTGTCAATCAAATTAAAGGATTATAGGAATAAATGAGGGGTGGGGATTTACGAACATGAGCAATTTTTAAGGTCATGTTTCTTAAGTATACAAAAAGAAAAACTGAATATTTGTTTTCAGTGAGGGAATTTTAAATGAAATTTTTAGTGTAATTGGTAGAAAATTGTATTGGCCGTATTAAGATGTTGTTTTCAAGTGAATAAATTTTTGAAAACCATTCTTAAGGCACAAAATTCTTCCAGAAAAAAGCATCATACGCATCTTTTGAAATATTTATGCTTTAAAATAGGCCGTTATTTTCAGAGATATTAAAAAACACCTGTAACAATTTCGATGCATATTTTTTATAGAGAATATTGACATATATTTTTTTTTTTGTACTCCTAATGGTTGTTTCCCAAATTTGGAAAGCGCAGTTTTTTTTAAACGCCCTGTACATTCCCAATGATGAGCAAAAGTACCCCATATCAGGGATGGTCCGGCCCACTAATTGTTTTGGGCCGCCCTTAAATCGGGCCCCTTTTGGGCACCCCCCATTTTAAGCTGATTTTAAGAGCAAAGGGGGGATGAAAAAGAGAGCGGGGTTAAAATAAGGTTAAAAGATTTTTTGGGTGATATTAATTATTATATTAAAGTAGTAAGCCTTTTTTTGTGTGTAGCGAAGGATCTCGCTAACCGATATGGTTCTCCTTTACATTAAAGCTTCTTATACGTCCTGATATGGTTTCAGGCTATTTTATTTCTAGTAATAAGTCACGGTATGGTTTTAAGCTATTTGTCTGCTATTCATTATGAAAAGAACAACCTACATTATATTAAAATTATTTTTTTTCTGTTCTGTTCTACTATTTTAATCATTTCTTACCTTTAAGAAGCCCGCCAACAATAAGAGGCGTGGAGGGGTCATAATTTTGTATGAATTCACAAGGCATGTCGTCTATCTCTATTCTGACATACAAGCCAGGCCTATACCCCTCGAACAACACTCTTTGGGAATCGTCCATGGATTCAAATTCACTTTTGTTTAGCTGGGTCTGAATAAAGTTAATAGAATTTCAATTGGTTTAACAACATCTCATATAGTTCATCCTTTCTGAAAGGAGGATTTTTGGCGCATTTTTTGTGGTCTGTCCTTCCTGTGCATTTTTAGTGATTGAATATTTCTGATTATTTAATTTTGGTTCTAGGTACTAGTGTGTAGGCAGAGACTTTGCGGCCAGGCGTTTGGAAGCTAGATGCGATAAAGAGAATGGCCTAGCAATTTCATATTGATCCATTAACATGTTTTTAACATGGCAAAACAACCTTTTAAGGCAACTTTAAAAGTTATTCATCGCTTTGTATTATAGACATCTTTCCCCAGATATTAAAATGAAAAATTATAACAAAACTGGCATTTATTCTATGATTTTTCATTTTATGATTCGGAGAAAATTGTCTGTAATGCGATGATATTAATACATTATTTTTCAGTATAACTAAAGACTGATTCAAATCTAGCAGATAATTATCGGTCTCGAAGCCATACTGGAAATTGAATTCAGTGACACGACTTCTGTTCCATTAAAAAAAAAAAACCCTTGTATTCCTACCTGTAAATCAACTTCTTTTCTAAGTTCATCATAGTAAGTGGAATCAGCATTTCCGCTTCCATCGACATCGTCGTACACAGCATCAAACTGTCTCTTCAACTCGATTTTTCTCAAATATCGAACCTACAAAAAAATAATAAATCTTTAGTTATCATTAAGAAATGTTTGCAATAATAACAAGGATGACAACATCCATAAAAGCGAAGCAATGAAACGGTAGGACAAACGGACATTAAAACTTGTATAGTGTCAGAACTGAATAATCAGAATATAAATGTACAAGAGTCGAAGCAAAATTGTAAGTAAATTTGTTGAAAGACTGTTTAATACAGAATAATATTTATGGACATTGGACATACTTACATTTTTAGGACTTAATTATAGAGATGCTTCGCTTATAACATTGTACCTTGTTGCAATAGGAATCAGTGTTTCAAAAATAAGATTAATCGGATAATTCTACCATACAAACATTTTAGGTCAAAAAAGTAAAATATCAACATGTTTAAAATGGACATACGGACATTTTGGTAATGACTTTAGAGTTGATACGCTTTCTAAATAGTACCTAACTACTACAGGAATCACCATGCAAAGTTTGAAATCGATAGGATAATTCTAACATGCCTAAATAAACGAAAAAGCTAACCGTGACGGACTGAAAAACGGACCCTAATTTAAGAAAAGCTTCACTTTTAAAAAGAGATGTATTAATTTGGAGTTATAAATCCTTAAGGGATTGGAAAATAACGAATACATATTAAAATGGATATAGAATATATGTACTTTATTACAGGGGGAAAGTTGTCGTCAATTTAGGTTGCTAAAGATAACATGGATATCACTTATTGGTCTGTACGTTCATTAAGTAGGAGGAGAGCGAATGGGATAGATTTGGGGAGGATCATTATTTTAACTAGCTAAAAGTTTTTTTCATATAAAACCATGGTGAAACCTAACTTTTTAGTCGATAAAGCAAATATAAAACATATAACTAGTATATTAACTAAAAAATGCTATGGGACAATGCTGGAAGATGCTTAGAATCACTTGCTCTTGTTCGTGGATAGTCCTCTTTACGTATAATTTTGTCAAAACTTGTATATTTAAATTTTGTATATTCAGTTCTGACTCTCTACAAGAGTTAATGTTCGTCTATCATACCATTTCAGAGATTCGCTTTTAAGAATGTTGTCATCATTGTTTTAAGGGGGGGGGGGGGGGTTTAATGCAACCATCTCGTAATCAGTGAGCAAATGGCACTTAGAATTCGAATTTCCATCTATAATTTTGCATGAGTAATCCTTGGTAGGTCTATTTTCCCTAAATCGAACAAAAAGTTGGAAAAGTAACGGCTAATGTCAAATGTCCAACTGATGCTGTTTTAGGTGTGGAGAAAATTACCTGCTACCTCCAACTTTTGAAACAACTCCAGAAGATGGATCCAGAATTATTAAAGTACATGTTTTTATCGTTTGAAATTCATAATTAGCTAGAAAAGACAATAATGGCTACTAATTTCAGACTTTAAAGACATTACCTGGATTCCGTGAACTTGCCGGCATATATCCTCCCGCTGTGGATAGCAAAGAGGAGCTGCTTAGCCAGGCCACGGAAGTTGTAAGTATTTATTTCATATTATGTAAATATTTAAAAAGAAAAAGTAATTTTAGCATTAAAGCAGGACCAAAATGGTCATAACTCAATTTCAATATTTGTTTAAAATCATTGTTAAAAAAGTTTACTTTATAAAAAACAGAAAATTGAAAAGATTATATTGTATTTAGAAAATGAAGTTTTCCTGTTACCTGTAACATTTGAGCCCTTAGAGGACATTTAAAGGAATTCTGAGGTTTGTTTGATTATTATACATTTTTTGTTAATTTATGTATTATCAAAATTGCCGTTAATATGCAATATAAAAAAAAGATTCAAGATATTTCAAAAAATAGAAAGACAATTAAAAGTTATAGTTAATAAAGAATATTTAAATCTTTTAGTTGTACCTGATTGTATCTGGAATCATCTTGTTCTATCTGTATACCTGCAAAAGCCCGAAAACAATAGTGGTTTTTGAGTAAGGTACAATGATTATTTAATATTGAATGAAAATTTATCATTTTAAAGATTTTTGAAAAAGAAAGAAAATAATGTTTTTTTTACTTACCAAGTTTATTTCCTTTTAAGATTTAAAAGTTCAACTTGCAAAGTGTGATGATGAAAAAGCTCCTATTTAAGAAATCTGCAATCCCTGACTAGGTAAAAGTCATTATATTTGTATTTAATTTATAAAATTTGCTAGTAAACTCCGGGTTATATTTTGTAGCACCATAATTTATTGTGTTTTTTGTAGCACCATATTTTCATATATTTAAAACATTTATAATTTGCAATTAAAAGAATATTTTTTTTATGGAATGATCTTTAAACTTGCTACCAAATGCATAAACTTTCAAGAAAATTAATCTTGTTATTTTTCTTTGCAGTCCTGGCAAGCCAATAAGCTAAGCCAACGTATATCAAATACCTTTTTTCTACCAATTGTTCAATGCCTATTGCAGAAGACTATGGTAAAGCTTCCTGGTAAAGATAAGAAGAGAATATCAACATCAGACTGAGACTGTATCTAATGACTGAAAGTGGATTGTATCTGAGGTATAAAATTAATCCTTCCCTGGAAATCAGATGTCCTATACCTCCTCCCTGGAATAAAGGAAGCAACAACCTGGACATTTGACAGCTAACGGCTCAGCTATTTTGCCATTTTTTTTATATTTATATAATATTGCAAATTAGTCACGAAACCTCTCTCAACATAATACTCTTTTCTACTCTAAAACGCTATCAAACGGTTCTAGACGGTAGCTGTTGGTACTAGAAGTTTTAAAATTGGTTATTGCTATCATTTAACATGAATTAAACCAAAAATATGTTTTAAAAAGTCAATTCCTACGTAATTGATGATGGATTTACCCTGAAAATAGGCAAAAAACGGCTGAACGGCTGAGCCGCTAGCCGTCACTTTTCCAACTTTTTGTTCAATTTAGGGAAAATAGACCTACCAAGGATTACTCATGCAAAAGTTCAGATCGAAATTCGAATTCTAAGTGTCATTTGCTCACTGATTACGAGATGGTTGCATTAAACCCCCCCCCCCCCTTAATTAAAGCTAACCTAACTATAATTTTGCCATAAATAAAATTAACCTTTCTTTCTTCTTTAATTTTCTGTTGATTTCCATAATCCGAATAATCCACATGGCGGGGGGTGTCTTCTTCTTCCTCTCCCTCTTTCTTACCAGATACTTTTTCTCCTGAAAAATAAATAATTCTTGTCATTACATTTTTCTTAATACCCCCTCAATATTTACTAGCTTCAAGATCCTCAATGTTTAACTGATAACTATTTATTTCAAAATCTTCATTGCCAGCCTGTTTTAAAGTCCTGATTTTTTTCAACTTTCAAGATTTTGGCGTTGAAATGTTTCAAGATTCTCAATGTTCACCTGTTTTAAGATTCTCAATGTTTACCTGTTTCAAGATCTTCAATGATTACCTGTTTCAAGATCCTTAATGTTTACATGTTTCAAGATCCTCAATGTTTTTAAGTTCTAGGATCTTCATTGCTGACCTGTTTCAAAATCATTAATGTTTTCAAGTTACAAGAAGATTGTATTGCTAACCTCTTTCAATGTTTACAAGATCCTGAATGTTTACCTGTTACAAGATCCTGAATGTTCACCTGTTTCAATATTCTAAATCTTCCTTGCTTACCTGTTTCTAGATCCTCAAAGTCTCCGTAGACCTCTTCCTCATCTTCCTCGTCCATTTTTAATAACTCTTCTGCATCCTCGCTCTGCCCCCATTTACCAGTAACAAAACAATCCTTAATGAACATTATGATTAGTCTTTACTATGTATGTACCTATAGCTAAGTGCTAGGCTGGAAATTATTAAAAAAGTGTGGCTCTGATTAAACTACAGGGGCGTATATTCTGCACGGGTTACCCTGCTAAAGGGGGGGGGGGGGGGGGGGGAGTGTGTGGGAAAATAGAAAATATGTTGGAGGGAAAAAATGAAAAATTAAGATTACTGAAAACATTTCTTACAGGAAAAACTAGGGGGAAAAAATATTTTGTAGCCGGATAATAAACAATTTTTATACTCCCCTGTAAAACCTAACTAAACAAGAAGCACAAAAAAACATAAAGCAGATGTTAAGTGCCCATAAAAAAGAGAAAGATAAAAGGCAAGAAAAGTATAGATGTTTAGCATGACCGACAAACCAAAGGACCATTTAAGTTTTATTCTACTATGTTCATTGGAAAGGTGCATTATAGTATATGTACTAAACCTAACAACAAAAATATTGACTTATTAAATGTTATACAAAAGTCAAATTATTAAATAATTATATTTTGTATTATCCATTCTGTTATTGTAGTTCATAGATTCTCATAAAAAACAACATACCTTTATTCTATCACACATATCCTGGACGCTCCAATCATGAAGATTTTCAACTTTGAATAGAGAACAATCCATTCCATCCGCTTGACGTAAGCTTTCAGATTTGTTGTCTTGGTCCTAAGAAAGTAGTGTTTGAAATCATTGAAATCCCTATAATTATATGCATATACATTTTTAAATTCATGAAGCATAGATCACAAATATCCCCAAAAAATTATGAAAACTTTGTTGGTGGGAGGTTATATTGTTTAATTTAAATTTTAGATTAAACATACCTTCATATTCATAGAATGCTACTATTATTGTAGAATTTAAATTTCGAGTAGGTTTTTAATGAAGTAAATTTTGAAGATAAATAAACATTATAAGCATAAAAAAAACTTCAGAGCATATCTAGAAAGTTTAGTTCACAAAAAGTCATTTTTACCTTTTTAATGACCTTAAAAAGGCCACCAATAGTTCCGCCTTCTTCCTCGCTGTCATTGTCATCACCACTATCCTCAGCCTCTTCTATTTGTGCTTGTCCCTCCTCCAGCCTCTTCAGATGACCATACACAAGCTTCCTGCACGCACAGTTGGGTTGAAGTGTAAAAAAAAGGCATAAAAATGGTGAGCATAAAGGGAAGAGTAGGTTGTGCTAAAATTCCGTAAAGGTACGAGTTTTAAGGCTTAAAAACAGTAGTAGGACGATAATATTCACTGAATATGTGTATTCCTTATTGATAAGAACCATAGACAAAGAATTTAATATATTTATATTTTGTGAATATTACCGTTCTACTACTGTTTTAAGCCTTAAACCTTGTACCTTTACGAAATTTTAGCACAACCTACCTCCCCCTTTGAAACTTTATGAGGCCAACAAAAAGTTTGAGTCTTAAGTTTTGAGGACTTCTGATTATTATGTCATAATATAATAATATTATAATACTGCGAACGGCAATGGAAGTAAAAAATATTATAGAATTCTATGTAAATGTTGTCCAGTTATATTTTGTTTATTTTAATTTTGATGCCAAGGTTAAATAAATTAATTTTAAGATTCTTTATGCTGATTCAACTTCAATTTGACCGTTCCTAAGACTAGCTGTTGAGCTCTGTCTGCTGTAGAAGGCATCTCTCGCCTTGGTGGCTAGGTCACTCTTCCACCGAAGTGTTCCTTCTGATTATACATAAATAACATTTTTAATTTTGACCTCGCAAACCGTAATGGTCCTTTTTTAAATCTGATTTAAATCATATTAGTCCTTGAACTAACGGATTATATCAGGGCTCGGCGACAGCCGCGCGTAAGCCGGGACTAAGCCTTAAATTAAAACCCATTTGGATGATTTGAAAAAAATATGAAGAGGGTTTGTCATATTTGGACAGATATAAACTTCCCGTTAATTTTTCAAATTGTTAAATATTGATTTGTTTGAGGTTTACAGGTGGCTTACATGCGGCTGCCAAGCCCTGGATTAAAAGGGGGAGGTAGGTTGTGCTAAAATTCCGTAAATGTGTGAGTTTTAAAAATTTAAAATAGAAGTAGAACTCTAAAATTTGGTATGGCAGTTCCTTTAATGGGGTATAACGTGTATATTTACTATATTGTACTATGTTAGAGCAACTACTATACAAAATTTTATAGTTCTACTCTTATTCTAAAGTCTGAAAACTAACACTTTTACGGAATTTTAGCACATCCTTTCTCCCCCTTTATTCATGGCAAAAAAAAGGAATGATCATGATATTAATAATCAATATGTTATTTTTTCCTTCTTCGTTTTCATCGTCTGAACTTTCTTGAGCTTTGCCTCCTACAATATTAGACTTTTTATCTTTTTCTATTTTATAAAAAAAGTGAGTTAGTTGCAAAAAATGCATTTCAACTTGAATTTAGTGAATTGAATATTTTTTTCTGTTCATTAGTTTAAACTACATCTATAGGACATATATTTGTAGGAGTTTCAATTTTCTACCTGGTAGTTTGAATAATATCAAGACTTGAAAATTGTATTCTTGTGATAAATGTAATCTATATAGCTGGCTTTTTTCACAAAAACAGCATGACGATTAATTTAGAGTATTTAGGCTTGAAATACTTTTTCTAAAATGCACCTATTCCTATAATGTCAATGAAACATTTAAACTTTTAAAGGTGAGTTAAGTTTGAGTAAAAGGAAGAGAATAAAATTCCTTGCTGAACATCCATATTTCTTTCATCTTTGTTTTCTATTTCAACAGTATCCTCCAGGTTAGGCTCTATGACATTTGTTTTGTATTTCAGCTGAATGGTTTTTTTTAGTTTTGGGCACAGGAAAACCCCCTACCATCCCTGTTTTTTTAAAAATAAATTGAAATGAAGGGGGGGGGGAAGGTTATATAATATATTTAAGATTTTTGTTTGTTTATTATTTAAGGGTTAGCTTCATACATGCTGTTCTGTTTGACTCCACAGTTGCGCTAGGTGACCCCTGTCTCCCTTTTTAGGTGGGTGGCCCCTCATAGTGAGGAGGGTGGCCCCTCATAGTGAGGAGGGTGGCCCCTCATTGTGAGGAGGGTGGCCTCTCATTTTGAGGAGGGTGGCCCCTCATTGTGACGAGGGTGGCACCTCATTGTGAGGAGGGTGGCCCCTCATTGTGAGGAGGGTGGCCTCTCATTGTGAGGAGGGTGGCCCCTCACTATGAGGAGGGTGGCCCCTCTTTTTTTATAGGGTTGCCCTTCATAAGGAGGAAAAAGTTGGGTTTCACTTGAGTTGCGAAAACCCAACTAATGCTTGTATGGTTAGGTTATATCTGATAATGGGAAGACGCAGGAGATTGTCATAGAAAAAAAAAGCACTTCCTCCGTGTTTTTAATTTAATAAAAAGAACAAGGTAAAGGGGGTTCCAGTGCTCAACAAGCACTTTCAAGGGAAAGCACCAATTAATTTAAATACAAAACAAATTCCTTCATCTGACTCAGATTCTGACTCATTATTCTTAATTTCATTCAGAGCTTTGACAACTTTGTTGTGGGTAGATGTATCTTTCTCTGTGGCTAACCTGAAATTTAGAGGGTTTTATTTATTGGTTGAAAAGTTTGGACGCTAATCATTAGAGGATTTTTCCCCCCGGCTTTTTTTAAAAATTGAAGTAGTGCAGTTGCAATTATTATGCCTTTTGGTGAAAAAATACTTGCGTTAAAATTTTGGACAAGTATTATGCCCAGTAATTTTACTTTGAAATTTTGACGCCCCCCTTATGGGGGTCAAAAAATCATTGCATCAGAATTATGGCTTCATGGTGCTCCCTGAATAGGTCTTGAGGAGTAGAATCGGAAATTTTTGAAATTTTCAAAATATCTCGTTCCTAACCTGAGAAAAGTTAAAAAAAACCTAAAAAACGCTATTTTTGAAAATTGGCCAATTTTTAGAGGTTTTATGAACTTTTCTCAGGCTAGGAACGAGATATTTTGAAAATTTAAAAAAAATCCTGATTCTACTCCCCAAGACCTATTCAGGGAGCACCATGAAGCCATAATTCTGATGCAATGATTTTTGGCCCCCATAAGGGGGGGCGTCAAAATTTCAAAGTGAAATTACTGGGCATAATACTTGTCCAAAATGATTAAAATTTTTACACAAGTGTTTTTTCACCAAAAGGCATAATAATTGCAACTGCACTACTTCAATTTAAAAAAAAGCCGGGGAAAAAAATCCCCTAATAATCAACTAGGACCAACCAACCACAATAAAATTCCAATAGTCCCTTTAAGCATACCTTGTCTTTGAAAACTTAAAAACTTGTAAAATCCTGCTAGATTCATAATAAAAAAATAGGAGAGGCAACGATTAATAGATCATAAATACCAAACTAAAAATGTTACGTTACCTACAGTTATGTTTTATAAGAATTTTAAAGGATTTTTTTTTAAATTTTAGACCCTTCAAAATTACTTAAAAATAAAAAATCATCAATAGAAGAAAAAAACAACACTAACCTAGGGTGAAATTTGCCTTCTTTTAACGGTTTAGCCTTCGGCTTGCTCACTTGATCACCAAACTTGGAAGATTTCTCCTCCTCAAGATTGGAGGATTTTTCCTCCTGTTCAAAATCTTCATCACTTTCCTCCTCCTCGGAAATACCGGAATCGCCACCAATTTCCTGTATTAACATTGCCTTATTTTATGTTAATCCAAATGTAATGTAAGCTTAATATTATATAGGTCATGGAAATGTTTTTAACTATTTTGGGGGATGAAAATTTCGAAATTTCAAATGAAATTGCCCCTAGAAAAAAAATATCCGACCTATCTTATAAAAACTAAAACTGAAAACTAAGGGGGAACGCATTACCCCCCACCCCTCCTCCAAATGCCCTTAGAGGCCTAAAGGGACGTAGCCACTAGTTCAAAACATATAAAGCAATTTTCCTTGAGAATCGCATTATTGATGTCTTTAACAGTTTTCTGTTTCTTGGCAGAAACATTTTCTTTCAATTTTGATTTTCTTTTGGCGGATTCTTTTTCTTCTTTCTTGAATGTTATCTCGTCTTCACTGTCTCCATCTATAATAAGCAATAGATATAAAGGGTGTGCCAAAGAAAATGCGGACATTTTTTAAATTGAAATTGCGTGGCTTGTATTAGTAGTAGAAATCTGATACGCATACCGTTAGGACCGCTAAGAAGTATTTTTTTTTTGGAAATATAAGAACGATTCCTGTGCTACATATAGTTAGGGAGCTACGTGTTAAAATGTCCCAACTGACTTAAAACTTGACTTGCGAGTATATTAGTAAATATTAGACAATAATTCTTGCAAAAAGACGTGCGTACATTTTTAAAATTGAAATTGCACGGCTTGTGTTAATGACAGAAAAATGTTACGCATACCATTAGAACCGCTATGAACTATATTTTTTGAAAATATAAAAACGGTTCCTGTGCTACAAATAATCTAGGAGATATGTTGAAAATGTCCCAAAATTTACTCAAGTTTTAAGTCAGTAGGGACATTTTAACACGTAGCACAGGAATCGTTCTTATATTAAAAAAAAACAGACTTCATATCGGTTCTAACGGTAGGCGTAACATTTTTCTACTATTAACACAAGCCGCGCAATTTCAATTTTAAAAATGTCCGCATTTTTTTGCACACCCTTTAGTACATCAAGATGGTCAAATTGGCCCAATAATCCAACAAACTTAAAAGAAAATTCTAGCAGACAAACTCTTTATTTTTTGTTAAATACATTTATTTCTAATGACATGAGAGACGAAATGCGACTATTCATGAAAGACTCAGACTCATTATGAGCACGAAATTATCGTATATCTGCCCTTTCGTTACTTCGTACAAAAAACTGAGCTCTTTCTAACCAATAACATGGCCAGGTGGTTTCTCCTTTTTCCTTTTTTATGTATCTAGATTATATTCAATAAATAATAATAATCTTTAAGAATAAATTACATGTTTTTCTTTGTTAACTTCAATTAAGATTTCTTCAGTGTTATTACTATTAATGTGTCTATATCCATAAATTAATTCATAAATAAGAAATTAGTATTTTAAACAAAGTTGGGCTGGATATCCGGCCATTTTCAATATCCGGCCGGATACCGGATATTAAAACTATCCGGCAATATAACTTTTTATATTTTACTATAAAATTTTTTTCTTGCTACTTCAATATCCGGTTATCCGGCATTAGAAATCAGCCGGATATCCGGCCAAAAAAGTATCCGTTCAAACACTAATTTGAATAAATATGATGTTTTTCCCGTCTGAAAGTTGTTAATATTACCTGATTCTTCATTCTTGTTGGTTTTCTTTGATTTGCCTTCAGGTTCAACTTTATTTTCATCGCCGTTGTCATTTTCATCTTCGCTATCGTTTCCATCTTCTTCGCTTCCGTCCTCCTCCCCACCACTACCATTTTCTTCCTCCCCTCTCAACTCTTGTTCGTCCTCACTTTCTTCTCCATCACTTTCCTCTCCCTCCTTTCGTCAAGGATAAGGGTATAAGCATGTAACTTTTATTCAGTTCAGCAAATCTGTTCACAAAAATTTTCCTTTTGGGATGTAGTTTTCCTATCTAAAAAAAGTTTTAGGATTTGGCCTCCAGGTTCAGGTGCTGCAGGCCTCCAGGTTGTCTCTAGACAGGCAAAATGTAATTTTTTTTTGAAGAGTTGGAGGTAAACTTATAAAACAAAATATACATCTTTTTAAATGTTTACATATTTGAAGATGCATATTTTGTTATATAAGTTCATCTCTAACTCTTCAAACAAATTTTGTATACGGAATCTGACTTTTAGTCCAAAATTTGACGAATTAATCTGAAAAAGATTCGGTTTGCTATTTATGATGAAATTACTTAAGCCCTTAATCCTGCCTGGTCGCCAGAAACAACATCATCTTGTTCATCATCAAAGACAACCTTTCTACGTCCTTTCACATTCACCTCCTTTCTACTGCCTGAATGCGCCTAAAATCAAAAGACAAATCAATGCATATCAACTGTTGATACGACAGAGCTATAATTATTATTCTGTAATTATCCATGAGAACAAATGTATAAGTTGAAATATATTTAACTGAATTGTCATTGAACTAAAAAAAATCCTTTAGGTTTTATTAGATTTTGATAATAAGTAATTTGAATGAATAAATTACCCTCACCCCTTTCACTAAATCTCTTATGACATAATATTGTTAGCTTGCGTTACTTATAGAGGCCTCTAGGGACACGTAAAATTGATTCTTTTCAATCTAATTTAAATTCAGCTATTTACCAAACAAGACAAACAAACTTCCTGTTACTTCATTATAAGATTAGACCACTTGAAAATATACGGTTCAACCATTTTCTACCTATGCATTGATAGACAAAATTAAGGGTGATGTAGGTTTCGCTAAAATGCCGTAAGAGTGTGAGTTTTAAGGCTTAAAAATATTAATATTCACTAAATATGTGTAATGTATTCCTTATTGAAAAGAACTACAGACAATTTTTTTTAAAGTTTCATTTCTTATCATTCATTTATCATTTATCATTCTACTACTGTTTTAAGCCTTAAAACTCACACCTTTACGGAATTTTATCACAACCTACCTCCCTCTTTATTTTTTTTACCTCTGATGAAATGGCTTCCGACTTTGTAAAGAACTTCATCTCACTTTTGCTCAGCTTTTCTGTCAGTGTGGCCTCTAAAATATAAATACAGGATGCAGTTTTTAATCATATCCAATACAGGCATTGCATACAGTTACATACACACCGGTATAAGAAACAACAAACAAGTAAAATAAATCAAAATTAAGACTAACCTCCCAAATACTTTGTCGAAATCATTCAGTTGTTGGTTACACACGAAACCTTCAGCAACTGCGGGGAGTTTAAGTTTTATCTTCTGTCTGGTTGTCAATATTGTAAAAATGATAATTCTTGATGATTCCACCCGGCCCACTCCCTATCTGTCTAATTCTACCAACATGTCCGTCTACCTGTGGAACTGACATTCTTAAAAATTGTAGCCTCGAGTCCTCCCCATGGTAATTTTCGAATATGACTATCTTTCTATCTACTTCTCTGCCTATCTACATGTCTGTCTGTCTATCTATCTAACTACCTGTAGAAATGATATTCTTGACGAGAGCAGCCTCCTCGCTATCATCAACATCCTCTGGCTCTTCTTCATTGATAGCTGGTGCCTTCTTAGGCTGAAAAAGAATGACAAAATCAGAGACCTAAAGGGATAAGACAATGGCCGTTAAATTAATGTACATTGTACATCTCCATTGATGATGCACAGAAATACCTCTTTTGTAGATTACAATTAGTGGTTAAAACTTCTGAACACAATCAACTAATCAAAATTAATTAAAGTTCCAAAAGTTTTTGAGGCAACGAATAAGAAAATAAGGGAGTAGGGGGTTCAGTGCTTGTTAGGCACTTAGGGGGAAAGCACCATAAAATGTGTTTATACCTTATTAGCTTGGGTGTCACCCATTTCAATATAAACAGCGTCCTTATCATAAACAACTCCTCCAACACCTTAAAAAAAATATGTCACTAAAAAGTTTATTGTTCTACTAGCGGCACTTTAAATTTTTTTTTAATAATACGTAACATTTCTATGTTGCATTCAAGTCTCTACGTAAATTTTTTTTTGTGATTACTTTTGGGAGGGTGTTGGTACCCTCCCCCAAAAAAGTTATAAACCTTCTCGGGACCTATGAGAAGCTACCCTGTTAATGAGAACCCAATCGGTTCAGCGGTTAGCGAGATCCTTCAGTACAAACAAACAGACAGACAAACACACATCCTGTTACTTTATTATAAGGATTACATGAAGTAGTAAGGTTTTATATGTTTGTTTGATAGAACACTGAATAAATTGAATTTCCAATGCAAGATAGCGTCACAGGAATCAGAACGGAATTGGGCTTTATTATATTATCTTCATATAAAAGTTTTAGAAACATCTTTTACAAAGCCCCTAGATGCTAGAAACGAAGCCACAAGTTAATTTAGAAAATTATAGCTACGTTGGAAGGAAAACTAAAAATTAAAAGGACTGACGGCTAAAAAACATATTCAGCATACCTGACATCGGAGCATAAATGCTCTTTTCCTTTTCCAATAGATTTCTCTTTTTTAGTTCGCTAGGCAAAGCACAGGGATCAGGAAGAAAACAAATACTCTAAAATAATATATCTATTAGTTTCGTTTTTTATGTAGGTAGGTATTGATATCTAATGATTTCGAACATTTAAAAATTTTTGTGAATTTTTATATCAAGCTTAAATAAAAGGGGTTTTTTATAAGGACTTTTAAAAAAAAATTTCAATAAGTGCAGTTGCATATATCATGCCATTTGGTGAAAAAATATTTGCATAAAAATTTGAGAAGACGAAGAAAGACGCTCAAAAAATTCTGACGTCATAAAAATGAGGGTTGAGAAGAGGAGGATTGGGAAAGAAATCAAATCCCCTAAAAAAGAGATGGATAATCCCTCATTTTTATGACGTCACATTAAGTGACTTTCTTCGTCTTCAAATTTAAGCCACTTAAGATAAGTATTAAGCCCAGTAATTTCACTTTCAAAGTTTTTGACTCATCTTATGGGTGTCGAAAATTCATTGCACCAGAACTTATAGTGCACAATAAATTCAATGCACTCAAAAAAAACAATCGGAATAAAAATCCCCTATTAAAATACAAAATATTGTCTATGAGAATGACGCTTTGTAAACTGGCAAAACACTCCTTATTTGTCTATAGATTTTGATAATATGAAATCATTTATTGATTAAACTTAATAAGCTATCTTTCCAATACTCTAACGCCCACTGGTGGATATTAGGTTAAGTAACATCTAAAAGACAACCTACTCTTTGATTGCACGACCTTTGTCTGTAAAGTCCTAACTACATTATAATGAATTGCGTTTATTTATGTACTAAGACATTCCCCCTAATCTAACTACTTATGCCGTGCAGCAGTAGGAACCATTTTTAACGTCTTTACTTATGACGCGGTGCCGGGACGATATTAGAACGATCACCTCCCCGCGGGTTATTTGATTTAACTTAGTTATCTATCTTTCCAATGTGTCTCAGTCCTTTTTTATAAACTAACACCTTTAAACAAAATTTTGAAAACATACCTCAAATTTAAAATCTCCAACGCCAGCCACATGAACTAAAGTATCTCGTTTGAGATGAGTTCCTCGCAAATACCCGTACAGACAAACTTTTCTATCACACTTCTCGTTCACTCGAATCTTAAATTAAACATTTAAAATATTAAATACCTAGGTAGGTAGTTACTTGTAATTACAAAAATTAACATTCTTTGCTACATTTATTTTATTCTAGAATATTGTTTAAATAAAAACTTTAAGGGGGTGGGGGAGGAGGATGTAGAGCTTTTTCATAGCCGTTTTTTTCCTTCAAATTCCACAAAGGAAATTACTCAAATTTTCAAATTGAAAAAAAAATTTCTAAGAGGATATTACCCAAAGTTCAATAAACTGCTATGGACAAACAGACAAAGTATGTCCTAGAGATCATGCAATGTTCAGTACATACAACAAACAACCAACCAACCCTTTGATTGCAAGACCTTTGTATGACAAGTCCTAGCTGTGCATAGAAATGAGTTGCGCCTGTTTATGGGCTAAAGCATTCAACCTACTCTAACTATTAATGTCGAGCACCTGACATAGCAGAAGTAGGAACCATTTTTAGCATCTTTTAATTATTAGGTCGAGATCCGAACCGCCCCGACAACGAGCGGATGCGCTAAGTGTTGAGCCACGGTCGTCGCAGGTTTTCTTACCTTTTCTTGGTCTGTAATATCTTCAACTCTGTCGGCCAGGAGGTAGGGATGGTTGTTCCTCCAGACCAACGGACGAAACTTCATCACAGAAATAAATCTGCCAAGATTGTGAATCTGAAAATTAATTCAGTTAAAACTATATTTTGCAGGGATCTAAAGGGATAAGACAATGACCGATACATTGATGTATATTCATAATGTTGATGCACAAAATTTTTCTATTTATTTTTTTGAACTAAAAATAAAAATAATTTTTTTTTACTTTTCTACCTATCTAAATCTAAAAAAAATTAGGTTATCAAATTCAACTACCCCCTCCTAAAATGCTCCTAGAGACCTCTAGGGGGCGTAGCCGCTTGTTAATTATAGAGTAGCTGGGCTGCCAATAAAGACTAGTATTACCTCAGTACGTTGATATTCGTTGCTGTATAACAGTCCAGATAGATAGAACAGTTTTGCTCCCTTTACGAAAATTGCTTTTCATTTCATAATTTCAAAGATTAAAGTGATAAGTTTTTTATACTCTAAAGTTGCAGAAACCCATGGATTTTTTTGGATTAAACAATGGACAATAAAATGTTGTACTCTTACAATTAAGAAAGCACGGACTTAAAACTGGTTTTGATCTTATGATTTTACATTTTTTACGGAAAGCTGTTTATTTTACGATGCGATAAATAACTTTAACGTCTGGGCAGATTTATGGGCAGATTTAATGCTATTTTTTTTTAAGGGGAGGATAAAACCCCACGAAAAATTGAAAACAACTATTGTAAATTAAAGCAATTTCTTCCCATAAAAACTTCTTTCCAGAATCTGTGTTTCAGATTTCGTTTGGTCTTCTTCAGTGCCTTTGCACTCTTGAATGTGTCCAGATGAGTCAGCACTCCCATTATGCGGGGAAATCCGTGCACCTACATAAACATATACATATTTATTTGTGCATTAAAATTAAAAACATAGTCATAAAATAAAAAAAATTAAGATACAAATACAATTGAAATTACTATAACAATGAACAACCTAAAACCTAATCAGTTCTGCCTGGGTAACCATGAATAGATCACTATGGATCTGTCTACTTTGCCCAAAATATATTAAACAAAGGTATCCTGGATCCCTTTAAACTTATAGAACCTAGTAGTATCGCCAAAATAATAACAAGATAAAAAAAATATTTATAAAATTTACAGAGCTGGAGAATTAGATTCCTTGATAAAAATAGCTATTAAAAGGCATTACCTAGGTAATTAGTTTAGACTTGATAGATTAGCAAAAATGTTTCTATCTTCAATAGATTTAAGATCGTCACTTAGATTATTCCAAAGAAACAAGGATGCTTAAGTTATATAGTAGTGTAGCTATCATTGTAGTTTGATAAAACTAGACATTTGTACTCTGCAAGAGGATTATGACACCTGAGGGAATCAGAGTTGTCTCAAATTTTTCCATCAGCAAAATATTATTTTTTTCTTCGTGCATAAAAATTGAAGTAAAAGATACAAAATGGGGTATTCCTATCCAGTTTTTTGTTTAGGAATGAAACTTTCTTACCCGAGGGAATAAATGATGGACCGATAGGTCATCATTTATTCACGAGGGTAAGAAATATTCATTCCTAAACAAAAAACTGGACAGGAATATCATTCTCATTTAAACAAAAACTCATTTTTATGCTAGTAAAATGTGGTTTAATTTTGGTTTTTAAATTTCATTTATTTCCCTGGTATAATTTTTCTTTCTTTTAGTAATTAATAAAAATTCTAAAATCTTCCAAAAAAAAATAAAAATCTTCTAAAATCATACCAGGGATATAAATGAGATACCAGGGAAATAAATGAATATTTACATCCACTATTTAAGGGGTTGTTTATATGGGAATGCAGATTCACTTATTGAACATCCACACTTATTTGAAAAACAAAAACTATAAAGAAATAGTTTAATTTTATACTTAACCAAAAATTCGTTGGTAAGCATTATTTGAAAAATAATATATGATAATGTGGTTCCAATGAATATTAAGAAAATAAATAATAATACCTGACAAATGTTTAAAAATTCGAATATCTCCATCTCAAATCCAAAGCTGGCATCAACCATAAGCAACACCAAGTCAGCAACCTTTATAAAGATATACCAAAATAAAATTAAGGTTGTTAAAATAATTTTTCCGGAGAATATAGGTTTAAACTTTTGTAATTGTTGCTTTTAATTGTTAAGTTAAAAAATTGAGATAAAAAAGACTGTAGAGAACCAAAAAAATGCGCAATTTATATTATACTATACTATGGTCGAATGTCTTTATTGGTTCTAAAGATGATGATAAGAGCCACTGAATCTAAAGGGCAGGTCTCTATTCTATTGCTAATATTTATCTTCCATTTTTGGGTTCATATTAGCCAACCTAGTTGAATTTCATTTTCCCCAGTGTTTCGGATCCGCATTGATTTTTTGCGGATCCGGATCCTCCAAATTTGGTCAGTGCGGATCCGGATCCTTGACAATAAAAATAAAATCACCAAACTTTTCAAAAAATATTTATTCTTTAATTCGAAGTCAAAAATACTTTTAATTTTCAAGTCTGACCCTAAACCTTAAAGATTGGCTCTCATCAAGAGAATGTCTGAGATTTTATATAAATTTAGGTAGATTTTTCCATTTTTTCCGCATTTTTTTTTGAGTTCAAGGATCCGGATCCGCATTTTTTTTTGCGGATCTGGATCGTTGGACTCGAAAATATGCGGATCCGGATCCGAAACTCTGATTTTCCCCATCCACTTCAATTATGGGGGTGGGGGAGTGATTTATAAATTATACAATAAATCTGTTACACTGTAAAATGACGATTATAAATGTTTTAAATATATTGCTTACCTTAGCAACATCAATCATTGCGTTGATATCGTTGGTGCACTCAATCAGGGTGATCCGTTGTTGCTTACCAGATACCAAAGTAACTGGGCCCTAAATGTTTAACAAGTATAATAACCTAAATTATTTTCTCGTTTTCATTCGAATCCGGTGGATAGGAACCTGTTCTCATCCATACGAAAAAACTATGCATAGCATTGTATTATATTCAGCTTTCTACGAATATAAAAATGTACAATCATAAGATTAAAACCAGTTTTTTTTAGCCCCGAGGTACATTCTATATCCGCGGAAAGCTGTTTATAATACGATGCGAGAAATAACTAATCCTGCACTGTAAAGCTTAAAGAATGGTATCAATGTAGGAGGGGGACCTCCCATCACCATTAATATTTTTTTTTTGGGGAGGGGTTAGTTTGTGGTACCCTCCCCTAAAAAAAGTTAAAAACTTTCCCAGTACACAAAGACAAACGAAAAGACACAGATCCTTTTACTTTATTTTAAGGATAAGGTTTCTAGTTGCTTATTAACTACTGGAAAGATATCCTTGTTCTCTTTAAAATAGCATTAAACCTTGCCATTAGGTACAATATACTATAGTTCCATCCAGTTAAAGGGAATATAGAACTAAAATATGTACACATCTAACTACTAAAAATAAAAAATAAACTTTCTACCTTAACATTATTGATGGTCTGTTTTGTAAAGTTCTTCACAAGGCTCTGTAACAAAATCGTTTTTCCGACCTGAAAAATAAAAATTACAGACTACCTACTTATAATTTTGAATATCAGGTGACCTACAAGACATAATAACTAGACACAAATATTATTTATTAATAAAGGGAGGGGGCGGGCGTGATACTTATTGAATAAAAAAAAAGTCAAATCGCCATTTCGCCCAATTGTTTGTATTTTCTCGCAAAATTAGACAATTTTGAATCATATAAGACAAACTTATATGTTTTCTTCATAAAATTTCTCTTATGTTTTCACTTGACACTTGTAATATTTCAACATGTCACTTAGGGTGGGCCCATTTCACCCTTTTTTTAGATTTTACTGTTATCATAAGTTGTGGAAGTCATATATATGTATGATAAGCCTCATTCAAGTTTCAAAAGTGACTTGGCTCTTATGGCTGCCGGCGCGCGGGGGGTATAAATAGTACCCACCCCCTTATAAAACCAAAAAATTAAATTCCTTCAAACACAGGCATGTTGCATATCTAAATGACCGTATTGAAATGCTGATTACGAATCTGAAAACCGTTTTGAAAAATATTGCTCCTAGTTTGAATAAGATCTCATTAAGTACCTAAAAACAGCTGATTTTGTCAAAATTGTTCATTTTAGTAGGTTATTTGAAAATCATTTCAGACTGGATCAATATTTTTCAAAACGAATTTCAGATCTGTAATCAGCATTTCAATGCGGTCATTTCGATATGCAACATGCCTGTGTTTGAAGGAATTTCAATTTTTGGTTTTATAAGGGGGCGGGCAAATTTTATACCCCCCGCGCGCCCGTTGTTTTTGGATTTAAAAACCTCTTTCAAGTTTTCCAGGGTTTTATATTGGCCCAGAAACCCTTGCAAATGTCTACTAATGTGAAATTCCAAAATCGACCCACCCTAATGTCACTATTCAAAAAAATAATAAGTGTTAAGTTTTCTTGCAAAGCCTTCTGTCATTTTCTGTGAGGACTTTAAAAAAAGGTGGTGCAATCAAATGGTAGGGGCTGGCTACTTTCTTGGTATTGTAATTTATTTAAATTAATAACTATCTATAATACAAAGTAGAACGATGTCTGTCTGTGTGTTTGTCTGTTTGTAGCGAAGGATCTCGCTAACCGCTGAACCGATCGGGTTCTCCTTAACAGGGTAGCTTCTCATAAGCCCCGGGAAGGTTTATAACTATTTTGGGGGAGGGTACCACCACCCTATCAGGAGAAATCGCCCCTAGAAAAAAAATTACCCCTCTCGAAAAAGAGACTCAAACGAAACATAAACCAATTATTTCTGTAATTAGATATTTTAAATAAAAAAAAACATTCAAAGTGCCACTAGAGGCCTCTAGGGGCGTAGCCGCTAGTAATAATACAAAGTAGAATGATGTCTATCCGTCCGTCCGTCTGTCTGTCCCTTAAGATCTCGGTAACCACTGAACCGATCGGATTCTACTCTTCAGGGAATATAGCTACTGGTTTTGTGTTCGTTTAAGGCTATTTTCTTGGGGGGTGGGAGACCCCCAACCCCACCAAAAACCAAAAATCCTCCCACCAATTTTTTTAAAAATTATTTAAAATAGTAGTGGAGTGGGGGCATCTCCAGGTAATAAAGGTTGTAATTATACCTCTTGGGGCAAAGCCCCTAGAGGCTAGGGGCGAATCCGCTAGTATCATTATAAAAAATTATCATTATCAAAATAATTGACGTTACCTTTGGCGGGCCTACTATAGCAACTACAACTGGCGGGGGAACCAATGGAGTTCTGTTCACTAGCGGTGTGTGTTTCTTTTTCTCATCTATATCCCCCTTCCGCTGGATACGCTTTTTGGTCTAAAATAATAAATAGGTTGTGACGGATACTTTTTTTGGCCGGATACCAGATATCCGGCCGATTACTAATGCCGGATATCCGGTTGGATATTGAAAATTGTCCGATATCCAATAAATTACCGGATATTCGTCATTAGAAATAAGCCGGATATCCGGTATCCGGATAGTTTCAATATTCGGTATACGGCCTGATATTGAAAATGGCCGGATATCCGGCCCAACCCTAATGATGAATGTTCTTAAATGGGACATATGTCGTAATATACTTGATTAACTATGAACCAATAAAAAGTTAAGTCCGTTTAAGTGTCCATCAATTCAAAAATGAAGTTCGTTTCTATGGACATTGACAGGGTCTGTTATAGATATTCATCGCATAATATTATAGACAACTTTTCGCGGATATCAAAATGAAAAATTATACGATTAAACTAGTTTTGTTAGGGGATGAAGGCCCTGGCTTACAAAGCTAGTAGGCATTTATTTTATGGTTTTTAATATTCGTGGAAAATTGTTTGTAATACGATGCTTCATATAATTTTTCAGTATGACCGAGATCCGGTTCTAATCCAACGGATATTAATCGGTTTCAAAGCCACACTGGAAATAAATATGTAATAAAATCTTACCTTTGTAACATTCTGAACGGTAAAAGCTTTAGCATTTTTGCCCCGGGTATCCTGCTTCTCTTTTTTCTTCTTCTGATCAACTTTACTTGGTCTGTGAGCTTTCTGCTTCCTGTCAAACTGATCCTCATCTCCCCCCATGTTATATCTTTGTTGTGTCTCCAAGAAAATCCTCTAAAATCTGAAAATTAGTTAGGAATATGTTAACACCAAATTGTACCTAGATATGAAATTATTATTTTAATATATATAAAAAAAAAAACATTTTTAAATGAAATAATTGAATTATCAAAAATCTGACGATTAATTTATATTTAAACTTTTATCTTTCGTGAATAAAATAAAGGTTTGAATTCATCAAAAATGCCAAAAATTGTGCAAGAAAAAAAAGCAAAGGATTTTTTGTGTAACAGCCAAAGAATTTGTACATAACAAAATCCTAGAAAAAAAATCATATTCCATTCCTAACTTAATTAATTGAAAAAAATGCAAAATTATTAAAGAAAACAATATAATAATAATGATGACTGAATTAATAATATTATTAATAATTATCAAATAATACAGAGGTACTTAAGGAGTTTATTTAAACAAATTTAGCTTGACATTCTTGACTGGTTCACTTTACATGTTACATTAGGTTCTCATATCTTTTTAACAATCCAAAAAAACTTACACTGAATTTGAAAAAACCTTTTTCTTTAGTGTAATTAAAAATATTAGGGAGAAGAGCATTAATCGTTATATTTTTCCATGAAACACATGTTATTAATTAAGAATTTTCGTTGGTAAGTTCATAGTGTCCAAACCCCTCAACCAATAATCTTAATGAAAAAGCACTTAAGGGGAAGGTAGTTTTATATTATCATTGGGGATGTAAATAAATGTAGAGTCAATTGTCTTATTCCTTAAGATTTTTTCATGTGTGAAATAAACAAAGAAAATAAAAAATACCCTTTCCCTATTTTTAAATAAAAATAATATTTTTAAAGTGTGCAAAATATTGTCTCTTTTGGAATTCTTTCTAACTTACCAATCCAACATAAAATAAGCTCCTAATATTAGTTGAGTCTCCTACTATTATGGCAAATAATACAAACATAACCATATTTAACAACATGAATATAATCACTATAGCTCCTAAGATCTAATTTAATAGGTTATCCTGTAATACAGTCCAATTATATAAAAAAACATTTTAATAAGTAAAAATATATTAAAACCATTGTTAAAAATCTATTTTTTTAAAAGTTTCATTAAAAGGTATTACAAAAATCCTAATGATTTATTTCTGAAAAGCAAAGTTGATTTTTATATTAATTTTTACCATGTATTTCACAAAGTTATAAGTACGTACAAATAAAAATTCAATAAGGATAAGTGTAAGAGTAGAATTGCTTGATTAATTTACTTCATGTAACTATCCCTGCAGGACTGCACAACAAGAAAACCTAATAATATACTTGTGTCCAAAGACAGAAAAAATATGGATAACAAATATTATTTTGATGTTTTTTTTTAACCCATTATAAGCGCAGCCCCCATTTGGAAGCTGCCTTTGGGGTGGTTTAAGAGGCCGCACAGGGAAAGGGTGAGAGGTAGGGGCTGTAGTTTCTTCTCAATGACACCTTTCACGTTCCAGTTTGAGTCTACAGCACCGCGGAACAACAGGCCGGCTCTAGGAAGGTCAACCTGGAATCATCAAAAAATTACCATAAACTCTTCACAATTAAGACTATCAATGATTCTAACAACTATTTTTAACAGATATTGTCTATAATCACAATCAAGAAAACATTTTTGTTGACTAGTTTACTTCAATGAAACACAGAAGTGTATATTCTGCAAATTTGTCACTGATAAGGGGGGGGGGGGGGGGATTGTAAAGTTTGAGACAAAAACTTAACTGAAAACATTTTTTCCATTTCTCCCCTCCATGGTAAAAAAAAGGAAAAAAAAATATGTGGGAGGGGGGATAATATGAATAAAATAAAAAGTTCTGAAAATATTTTTCTATTTTTCCCCTACCTTGCTTGAAAAAACTAAAAGGGCAAAAAAAAATTTAAACATTGCAGCAGGGGAAAAAATTAATCTTGTTCAGAATATACATCCCTGATGAAATATGTATTTAACTAAATAACATCTAAACTATAGAATAAATGAAAATACCTGATAACCAACTGTGCCCACAGTCTCTTGCATCTTGATATTAGTCTCAATCTCTGTTCCAACCTTACAATAAAGATATTTATAAAATAAAAGCAGTCCGACTGCCCTTGATATTTAACACTTAATTATGCTCCACAATAATGGGAATTTTGACAAAAAGTTTCAGCCGTGTATCTTGAATAGAAGCCGAGAAAAAATTACTTTTTACCCACTTTGTGTCTTACGGACGGACATTTGGAATTATGGATTAGCTTCGCTAATAAAAAAAAACAAAAATACAGGATGTAAAATATGATGTTATCGTGGGACACACTATATCAGACGACATGAACACAATTTATAAAATAAAAGTTTGTACAAGGTTATCTACAAGATTCGGATTTGAACCCCTATTAAAAGTTATCTTTTGTAACAGAAAAGCAGAAAATCTGCGCGGCTATAGCTTACCTGTAAGTCATCACTGCACTTTTGCCAGAATGAAGCGTGCATAGCTCCACTATTTGATATTGTTGATGCTAGAGAGTAATCGGGTCCTGAAAATAATATTCAATTAAGTCTATTTATGTTGTATAAGAAATAATTTCATTATTTCACAGGGGTGTATATTCTGCACAAGATTTATTTTTTTCCCCTGGCTTCAAATTTTTAATTTTTCCCCCCCCTAGTTTTTTCTCACCAAGTAGGGGGGAAAATGGAAAATATTTAAAGAACACTAGGTATATTTTATTTATTTTATCCCTCCTACCACACTTTTTTTAGTTTTTTCACTAAGGAGGGGGGAATGGAAAAAATGTTTTCAGTTTTCTTAATTTTTACATTTTTTTTCCTTTCAACCACTTATTTTTTATCCCTCCCCCCCCTGAGCCGGGGATCCCATGTAGAATATACACCCCTGTTATTTCAATGAATTACAAGAATACCTACTTAAGTTATTATATATTATTTTTTTTGAGTTTGTACGAATGCCAAGTTTCATTATGAATCTTTACCTGAGTATCTACCAGAGAAGGAGAGGGCAGCAATATGGCCGCCAGGAAGTTGAGGGCTGGATTGATATACAAATTCTAAACAAATTTAAATTGTACTTTTCTATATCGTTTTTGTATAATTAACTTCTTTTCTCAATTCTATTTTTTCAGCATTGACTTTTTTATATATAAAACATCGTTTTATAAATGAAACACATTAATAGAGTGCTCGCAAAATAAAGCAACCAGGCAAAATTAAGAAACAGAAATCCAAAGATGCAATGAACTTTGAAAATCAAGTAATTTATAATCATTTAGCAAAGGAGAGCGATATGGTAACTCAGACCGACTGCTGAACATACATATGTAATACAATTTACCCGTGTCAAAGAATAGAATAGCGGCGCCACTAACAATTATAACAATACATTTTACCTGTCCCCAAATCAATTTTGTTAGTGACTCTCTGCAAGTATTGTAGGACCCCCACGCCAGTACCGTTAATAAGGTCGGGGTTAGCCAGGGTCAGGCTGCTGGTAAAGTCAGAACCCTGAATAGAACAAGGATGACAACATCCATAAAAGCGAAGCTCTGAAATGGTATGACAGACGAACATTAACTCTTGTAGAGTGTCAGAACTGAATATACAAAGTATAAATATAGAAAAGGTTCGGTTTTAAAAATATTTATTTAGATAACTAGAAAGTATTATCATTATATTAGAAGATATAGGTATGTATTAAAAAATTAAAACTAAATAAATGAATTGGATGGGCTGACAGAGAAAACTTTCATTCTTGTTCCTATCCTCTTTTAGTATCATTTTTATCCCTAAATTGTTGGGGTATATCTGCCTATCCCAAAACTTCCCCAGAAGGTCTTATATATTGAAGGGAAGAAAGCAGAGGTGAATTCTTAAAAAACTTTTTGATTCACTGGCTCACTAATATCAGTGAGGCTCGCTAAATTTTTTTTTGTGAAAAATCCTCCAAAATCGCTTTAAAAATCTACAAAAATAAACAAAATCATAAATGGGTTATTAACATAAGATTTTGTTTAATTTTTGTAGATTTTTATGCGATTTTTGAGGATTTTTCACACAAAATAGCGAGCCTCACTGATTTTAGTGAACCCAAAAGTTTTTTAAGAATCCACCTCAGTTCAGTTTGTTTCAATCATTCTCCTGAAAATTACCTTATAATCTCCTGATAGCTGACAACCTTGCCATTTTCCCTGTTGGATCTGAGCAATCATTTTACACCTAGGGGAAGAGGAACAATTTACTAATATTTTAGTTTTTTTTTTTGCTAAATAAAGGATCACTTAAATATTAAAAACAAGGATGACAACATCCATAAAAGTGAAGCTCTGAAACGGTAGGACAAATGAACATTAGCACTTGAGTAGAGTGTCAGAACTGAGTATCAAAATATAAATGTATTAAAGTCGTACGAAACAAAATTGTAAGAAGATCTGTTGAAAACTGCTAAATACAGGATTTTGTTTAAGGACATTCTAACATTTTTAAGACTTGATTATAGAAAAGCTTTGCTTTTAAAAACAAATAGGACAGTGAAAACTTCAAGCATATGATAATCATCGTTTTGATTCAATTTCCATTAAAACATATATTATACTAAAATCTTTTTTAAGATCGCAGCTTTCCTTATAATTAAGTAACAGGATGACTGTTTGTCTATGTGTTTCAGTTTGTACCGAAGGATCTCGCTAACCGCTGAACCGATCAGGTTCTCCTTTACAGGGTAGCTTCTAATAGGTCCTAGGAAGGTTTATAACTATTTTGGGGTAGGATTTAGGATTTTTTTTAAAAAATCTAAAATAAATAAGTTCGGGTATCAAATTCAACTCCCCTCTCCTCAAGTACCCCTAGAGGCCCGCTAATTCTTCATATAGTAAATATTGCGCCTGCCTTGTATTTTGTGATGGTGCATCTAAGTAATGTGCTTGAAGGTTGCCAGACATGTCTATATCTCCAACCATAATTGGATATGCTTCCTGTTCAAGATTATTGTATTGTAAATTAAATCTGTTCACTTTGAGATTCTTTCTAGAGGGTTTTAAAACTAACTGTCATAAAGGGGACTGTGCAAGAACGAGAGCGAGTGATTCTATGCACCTTCCAGCAGTGTTTCTACATATTTTTTTGTGAATATAATAGGGTTATGTTTAATATTGTTAGATCAATTTAAAAAAAATAAGTTTCACTATGGTTTTCTAGAAATAATTCTTTGAAATTATAAGCATTTTTTTATGAAACATAATAAAACTGTTCACAATACTACAAGTTACCATTCCTTTTTCTTAATTAACATTTTTCATTAAAAAGTTTACTTTTGTGTCACTGCAGTTTGAACTTAACAAAACATTTGGTGGTATATAGTAAAAAATATGTATAACATTTTAAAGTTTTTTTTCATATAAGACCATGGTAAAGCTCATTTTTTAAAATTGATATAACAATATTAAACATAACATATATTTACCAAAAAACATTAAGAATCACTGCTGGAAGGTGCTTAGAATCACTTGCTCTCGTTCGTGCATACTCCTTTTTGGCTCTAATAAGAAATATGAATTTAAGTTTATTTTCAACTAAAAAAGTTAGAAAACCCTCAAAATATAAAGGAAAAAAATTTGAAATTATTTTGAGGTTTTAATTGACAAACATTCCTGGGGAGACATGACCCGACTTGCGTGAACATAAGTTGAGCCAAATCTACATTATCAAGTGGCTTAATTTATTTTAACAGGTTTATTTTTGTTTTAAAAGTAGTTGCACAATATTGTATGAAGAAAAACAATATTTTTGATAGGATTAAAAAGATTCAAAATACCTTTAGGAATGAATATTCTGCATAGTTGACCCTGCCAAACATTTGGGGGATAATAAAAATTTGTGGTTAAGGGGGGAAAAATGTAAAAATAAAGTGAACTGAAATTTTTATTTTTTTCCCCTCCTTGGTGAAAAAAAAACTAAAAGAATATGTGGGACGGGAGAGGGGATAATATGCATAAAATAAAAAGTTCTTAAAATATTTTTTCATTTTCCACTTCCTTGCTGGAAAAAACTAGGAATAACAATTTTTGCAGCAGGGGAAAAAATTAATCTTGTGCAGAATATTCACCCCTGATTACATTTTAGATAAAATATCTGAATAAAGATCAAGTAAGTTAAATGTTTTGTGAACTAAACAAATAGCAACTTTTATATCTTAAGCCATTTTCCTGTATCCACTTGGCATGGAATTTGACAAGGTTAGTGTGTGGGACACCTGAAATATGATAATAGTTATATCTCGCATCGTATTATAAACACCTTTCCGCGGATATAAAATATACAATTATAGGACTAAAACCTGTTTTTTTTAGCCCCGAAGTGACGAAGGCACGGGCTAAAAAAACTGGTTCTAAAAAGATTTTGGATGATGGAAAGAAAACGAAGTAGCGGGTTTCGTTGAATTTGCACAGAAGTTTTCCTCGTATTTGTAGCCGATGCGGGGCAATAATTTACATTGACTAACCTAAAATAACCTATCAAAAGCTACTGTGAAATGAAAATACGACGAAACAACCTAATTCGTTTTCTCTCAATGATCCAAAAGTTGTTATTGCATAAAAAATTAAATATGCCAACCTGAAAATGTTGTGAAAGTCCCTTGTTGACTAAAAATTTATATCCTTCCATAAACATTGGAAAGACATCTTTACACTTTTTATGCATGTCTTCCAACGAACCTGGATTTTTGTCCTCCTGAAAAAATATTTTTAAGGTAATAAATACTACTAAACATATTTCATTTTGATGGATCAAATGTAAAAATATTGTACCTACAATAAAAAAATAACAACTCGAATTTAATCAAATGGTTAATGACCAATTCGTTCCACAGGAAAGGGTTGGTCAGATTGAAAAACAAAATACCTGTAGTAAAAATATATGTTACTAATAATCAAAAAAGTTTACAAATATTGCAGCTTAGATTGCTTTCTAGCCAAAATTTAACTTAAAAAATAAAATAAAAGACCGGCCTATATAAAATTCCATCCCCCAACGGCACAATGTGTGTGCGAACCTTCTAAAAATTAGAATCATAACGAGTTAAGTAGTTATTGAGATCTTAACGGACAAATAACTACTTTTAATTTGTAGGATTCAATTGTTAGTCCTTTCGTTTATATTAATATCTTATATATATAATATTATCATTTTTGACATAAATAACAGAAATCAATGGTAAACAAACATATTCTAATGATTACAATTTCTAATAAAAAGTTGTCCAACCTGAATTAAACTTGGTGGAGGGGTAGCTGCTGCAGCAGCTCCATTTTCTGAGGCGTTTACATTTCCCATCTTAATTTTAATTTATGTGCTTTTTAGCAGTCTCTAAAATTATTAGGTATACAAAAAAAATCAATTTGAAAACAATATGAAGTTAAACTATAATTAATAGCAAATTCATGGATTTGTCTATTAAAATCACCTTTTTTTAACTAATTAATCACTCATAACTCATAAAATGTCAATAAAATGTCAAAAAAAAAGCAAATTCCACCATTTATATTTTTATTAGTCGCAACAGAAGGAGCGCAGCACGCATTTTGCGCACAGACCGCGTTACATCCCAGATAACAAAATGTCGTCGTTGTTATTTTCCTATATTTTCCTGTATATTTTTTCCCTTTTTGATCTAATGGTTGCTTTAGTCCTAACCTCTACGGGAGGGCTAGGAACTTGGGAAGTAGCAGAAATATCTTTAAACCACCCCAAGATGTTTAAAAAGCCCCCCTGAAAAGTACAACTCATTTGGATCAGCAATTTTTAAGTTCTTTAGCTTAAGACAAAAAAATATTTTTATATTAGGAAAAATATTTCCAAACTTTCATGTATACCGTTTTTTATTTCTTTTGTTTAAAGTAAATAATTATTTTTTACAAAATAACTTTCTTTTTAAAGATACTTGTTTTTTCTTGTTACCTAATTGATATAGGAATCAATACACCAATTCTGTAATTAGTCGACATTCACATCATATCAGGAATAAGGTATAACCAACAAGCGATATAAATCTAGAATAATATTTGGGGGGCAAATGGAGAGGTCGTCAATTTTACGATGTGTTGCCCCCCAACGACAGCTGAAAACACATATATGTGTCGTGATTTTTTCCGAATTAATTTCGTTATTGGTAGAAGCTGACATCATATAAAAAGTTTATGTTTAAAAATGTAAAAATACCGTAAAATTAAATAAAATTCAATATAGACCTTTTGGTTGAAATTATAGAGATGCCTTGCCCTTTAAAATTGTACTTGTTCATTTTAGGAATCAACATGACAAGTTTGAGAACGACCGGAAGCGTCTAACATATTATTTTTTGGGGGATAAAATGTCTAAAGAGAATTTGTCCAAATAAAAAATTTTGTTTTCGCATCCGCCGCGTATTATTTCATAACAATATCAACATGCAAATACATTTGTTTTTAATTTTTTGATTTATTGCATAATTTATAGTTAAAATTGTACACAATTTGTATTCGTTTAAGTATTAATTAATAATTTTTAAACTATAATCTAATTTATTAGTATTTAACTAATGTAAAATAATAAATTAAAATACAGATGTTATGAAGTTACTTTTTTAGTTTTAGAATTAACTTATTTTTAGCTTATACTAGACAATGGCATTCAAAAATATGCCATCACAGCCTATGGCAAGAACTTTAGAATTAGCCCTCAGACTTGGACATGTCAAAAGGATTCCATTGGAGAAAAGAAACGGCGTCGAAAATAGTAAGATATTAAATTTTATACCTATTATTAAAATTATCATCTATTTGTTAGCCTTATTTTGTCATTTTTATCATTGCAATAATTTTACTGAACTTTTTCTGATATAATTTCAACTCTTCCTCAAGTAAGTTGGTAAAATGGATATAAAGAAAATTAGTTTTGACGATTTTATCTAGGTGATATAGAAAACCAGTTTTCCCATCTGTTAATTTTGGATTTTGAATCAACATGTTGGAAGAACCGAGGAACTGCGCCACCCCCCGAGATAATCGAGTTTCCTGTTGTACTTCTTGACCTCTCATCTGGTGAAATTTTAGCAGGTAAAAGCTAAACTCCTAATAGAAATGATCTGGTATATATATTATATATGTCTTATACGTTAGGATACAAAATAACTAAAATTAAGGGAGCTAGGTAAGTGTACTGGTACTTATAGTTGTAATGATCTCTCCTTAATTAGCTTAAAGACTTTGGGGAATTACTTAAAAATCCTAATGTATCTAAAACCAATAGTGTTAAGCTATAAAAAGGGGAAATGTTGTTTAATATAATAGGGGGTGTACATAATTTATCGCCCATTATCTTATCCCTGAATTTATTTAGAATTTCATGAGTATGTAATGCCAACAGAAAACCCACGGTTATCAGAATTCTGTACAGAACTAACTGGAATCTCTCAAGATACAGTGGATAATGGAATTCCTTTAAGTAAGTTTCATGATTTATATTTCTTAAGTGACAGGATGTCTTTCTGTATGTACGTTCTGATCTACCGAAAATTCATGATACTAATACTTTCAGTACGTTTGTTTGTAATCAAATAATTGAAAGTTTTGATATTATTATAAAACAAACTAATTAGATATATATCATTATACGAAATACTTCTGCATATTAGAACAACTTTTATCCTATTTAATTTTTTTTTCTCAGTAAATTGTTGTAATTTATAAATAATTGCGTTTTTAGAAACGTGTTTACATTTGTTCAATAAATGGATTCGAAGTGTAGTTGAACAGTTTGGATTGGTTCTTGATAATTCAAAAGGTAAGTTCTTGTCCAATAACTTTAATATTTTTATGACTTGAATAAGTTGAACTAATGATCCATAAAAATAGTAGAAGGAATAATGTCGTTAAATCTATGGGTTGGTTATCTGAATTGAATTCTTATAAAAGACAATTTTGTTCATTTTGAGGTTATTATGTTGAATTTTTTTTTCTAGGACCTGGAAACATGTACACCTGTTGTACTTGGTCAGACTGGGACTTGAACCTGTGTCTGGAGAACGAGTGTCGACGAAAGCAGATAATAAAACCCCTGGAATTGTGCTCGTGGATTGATATCAGGTAAATTTGATAATTTAGGTATTTTGTTAAACTGTAAACAAAATAATGTGCGTATATGAACAGAGACTCTGCCGCTAATTGTTTAGAAGCAAGATGTTTTTAGTTGTGTTGTCGAAACAATGACCTGGTAATTTGGTTGTAATCCATCAATATTTCTAAAAGTGACCCATATGAAAATGAGGTTTTTAAAGTATTATTTGTTGAAAACTATGAAACCTTTGGAAAAACACACAGTATTTATAGTTGCATATTAACTACGCTCAAAATTTTTTATTATTTCAGGTCTGTATATCGTAGATTTTACCAGCGAAGACCTCACGGATTAAATGGAGCCTTGCGAGATTTAGGAATGTTTATTATTTTTCATGTTTAATATTAAATTTAAAAGTGTAAAAATCTCAATGTGTAAAGTGTTATGCTTTATACTAAATAGATAATGTCTTATATTTTATTATTCAAACTAGCATATTCGCACCTATAGGCCTCTAATGGTACTTGAGAGAAGGGGGGGGGGGTTAATATATCTTTTACCTTTTTTTAAGAATAATTGTCTAGGGGCGATTGTTCTTGGGAATGAGGATGTAACCTCCCCCAAATAGTTATAAACCTACCCTGTGTCTATTAGAAGCTTATAAATCTTTTAAAATGAATATTGATTTTATTTAGGAGTTGAATTTGAAGGTAGAGAGCACAGTGGAATTGTTGACGCAAGGCATGATACTTTAACATGATTTTCAGGGAGGGAGGAGACATTGGTCTGAAAAATAATACTGGTTCCCAAAGTTGTAACAATTAGGCTTCAAAACTATGAGTGCATTGATAAAGTTATATGGGTTAGTTCAATCTAATAATAAACAAAGAGGGAGATAGGTTGTGCTAAAATTACGTAAAGGTGTGAGTTTTAAGGCTTAAAAACAGTAGTAGAACGATAATATAATAAAGGTACTAAGAAAGAGAGGGAATGTCTGATTGAGCCAATAAGAGAATCGCATCGGTACATACATTTAATATCATTGGTTGAAATTTTGTACACATCTTGTCACAAATGCATGTTTTTTTTCATTTCATACATATATAAAAGTCAGCTGTAAACAGTATATTTTCTTAGTAGAAAGCTTTGCGGAATCAGAATTAATTGCCTAAAAATTTCGTTTAAATTTGAAAGCTTCGAAACGAGGTGGATTCTTAAAAAACAAGGATGACAACATCCATAAAAGCGAAGCACTGAAACGGTAGGACAAACGCACATTAACACTTGTATAGTTTCAGAACTGAATAATCCTAATATAAATGTATAAGAGTCAAAGCAAAATTGTAAGTAAATTGTTAAAAAACTGCTTGATACAGGATAATGTTTATGGACATACTTACATTTTTAGGACTTGATTATAGAGTTGCTTCGTTTATTACATTATACTTTGTTGTCCCAGTAATCAATATACCAAAAATCAGATCAATCCGATGATTAGATCACATAAAAATTTGATGTTAAAAAAGTAAAAAAATCAACATGTTTAAAATGGACGTACGGACATTTTGGTAATGAGTATAGAGTTGCTACGCTTTCTAAATCGTACCTAACTGCTAAAGGAATCACCATGCAAAATTTGAAATCGATAGGACAACTTTAACATGCCTAAATTAACGAAAAAAGCTATCCGTTACGGACGGACGGACGTACGGACGGACCGACCCTAATTATAGAAAAGCTTCGCTTTTAAAAAGTTTGGCGGGCTACTCGCTGGTGAGGTAAAATTATTTTTGTGAAAAATCCTTCAAAATCGAATAAAAAAATTTACAAAAATTAAATAAAATCTTAAAAGGGTTATTAACATATGATTTTGTTTAATTTTTGTAGATTTTTAATGTGCTTTTGGATGATTTTTAATAAAAATAATTTTGCCTCACTATCGAGTAGCGAGTCTGTCATTTTTTAAGAATCCACATCAGCTTGAGTCGAAAGTAAACAATACATTTGTCCGCTAGAAATGTTCCTTCTTAGATTTGATGAAAAAGGGTTCAGAATATGCTTCTATTCTTCTATTTCTATTGATAATATTCACTAAATATTTGTATTCCTTATTGAAAAAAAACTATAGACAAAAATATTAGTAAAAAATATTTAGTGAATGTTATCGTTCTACTACTGTTTTTAAGCCTTAAAACTCACACATTTACAGAATTTTAGCACATCCTACCTCCCCCTTTTTTTCTCTAGTCGTACTAACAGATTGACAGCCTGACATGAGTTATAGTGGAACTTCCTTAGTCAAAATAAAATCATGAAAAAATATTATATCTAAAGAAATACAGCTAAACTAGTTTATAAGATGATATTGGATGGATGTATTCTTAAACAGGAATCAAGCTCTCAAAATTTAAGATTGTTTTAACTATATATCAAACTGTAACTTAGCAAATTGTTATTAAAGTCCCAATAGTTTTCCCAAAACCAGGATTTTTTTACTGGATCCCAATTATTGTTAAATAGTATATTTTATTTGGTTTCATCCAGAAGATTAATCCTTTTCCGATGAATCTGCTTATTTTAAAAACGACCTGAGAAAAAATATAGATCTGATTTTGTTAAAAAGGCTCATTTAGCTATGAGGTATCCTTGCTTTTGCTTAAAACAGGTTTTTGAGGCAAATAAATACCAAATAAGGATATAATACACCCCTAAATAACTTTTCCGTCTTAAACTCTAAACTCAACCCACCCAACACTTTTAAGTTTAATCATCTCCTTGAGGCAATGGGCGCAGTCGCAATTGATACTATAAAGAACTTGATAAAACTCCAGGAAAGTCGAGAAGAGGTTGATTTGGACGCCCAAATTGGAGCTGCAGCGCCTAATAAAGATAAACCCAGGTATTGTTTATTTTATATTTAGATTATGTAGGTACAAATGTTTTAAACATAATTTATATTATAATAGGTAATATATAATGGCTCAAACTTTCTGTCCTTTATAGTATAAAAAAAATCTTATTTTTTAAATGATGGATCTTTAGACTTAACACGTTCCACTTCATGGAACTTATTTATAACTAGCCGCTACGCCCCTAGAAGTATCTAGGGGCACTTAAGGTAGGAGGGGGAAAGTCGACCTCATCCCATTTTAAATTTGAGTTTCAAAAGAGTAAAAAAAAAATATTTTTTTGTGGGGAGGGGGGTGAAGACACCCTCCCAGAAAATAGTTTAAAACCTTCCCTGGACCTTTAAGAAGCTTCACTGTAAAGGAAAACAATATCGGTTCAGCAGTTAGCGAGATCCTTCAGTACAGACAAAAAAAACGCTTACTACTTCATATAATAGGACTAGCGGCTTCGCCCCTAGCCTCTAGGGGCTTTGCCCCAAGAGGTTATCAAAAAAAAAAAATTAAGGTGAAATTCGTAAAAAGGACCAAGGAAATCTCCTGAAAAAAAAAAAAAAAAAAAAAAAATTGGGGGGGGGGATTTTTTTGTTTTTTGGGGGGTTGGGGGTGTCCCAACCCCCAAGAAAATATCCTAAAACCACCACAGGACCAGTAGGTATATTCCCTGAAGAGTAGAGCCCATTCGGTTCAGCGGTTACCGAGATCTTAAGCTTCAGACGGACAGACATCGTTCTACTTTGTATTATAGACTAGCGGCATCGCCCCTAGCCTCTAGGGGCTTTGCCCCAAGAGGTTTGATCAACCTAATTTTTTTTTGGGGGGGGGTTGGGGGTGTCCCACCCCCCAAGAAAATAGCTTAAAACCATCACAGGACCAGTAGGTATATTCCCTGAAGAGTAGAGTTCAATCGGTTCAGTGGTTACTGAGATCTTAAGCTTCAGACGGACAGACAGACGGACAGACAGACATCATTCTACTTTGTATTATAGATAACACAGCTGATCTAAAATTATGACTTGTCCGTTCAACTGTGGGAACTTTATCTACACTACATAGTGTCGACTCTCATTTAGTATCTATGTCGTTTTTTATTTTCCGTCAAATCTACAGAAATTAATTCCACGCAGCAGGGTGTCGGAGCCGTTTAATTTTGATGCGGCTCCGGCTCCGCGGAGCCGTATCTGGAAATACGGCTCCAGCTCTGGCTCCTACCTTAAAATTAATATATCAATTTTTGTTCAGTATTGAATTTGATAAAATAAAATAAATAATATAAAATATTTTGCTTTTATTTGATTAAAGCTGTATAAAAGTAGAAGGATGTGTGTCTATTTGTTCAGTAACAATAGTTTTTCAGTTTATTATATGGAAATAGACTGTTGCCAAATTATAATATTACTTTAAAAAATCATTTTGTTTGTTTAGTTCAGAGCGTGGAGCGAACAACATCTCTCTCTCTCTAGCCCATGTGTATGTACTAGTCTGTACAGCACACCCCCCGCTCTTTACTAATTCCCCTTTACCCCACGCCCGTGGTCCCTCCGCGTGTTGGTACTGGGAAGATATGGTAGCCATGGGCAAACTCGTATATAGTTTTGGCACCATATTTTACACCGCCGTCTAGGCAAAATCGCCGGTGTAAAACCGTTAATACTATCCTTGTGAATAATCGAAAAATTAAGTGAAATAAAAATCCGCAAAACTTTTATCTATTTCTTTTTAAAACTTGGCCACACCACACGAGGGCCAAACCAGTGTCGCTCTCTCATTGGCTAGTAAGCAAATAGCGTCCACAACAAACCACGCTATTGGCAGTCACTAATTTTTCCTCGCTTCCTATTGGCTAATCGAACTCAAAATCACCGCCATCTTAGCCACACGGCTTCACTCGTTAGAAAATGTTACCGGAACAATCATCTCCCGCATTTTGGGAAAGAATGGAAGTGATTTTCGACAAAAAGTTTGAGGAATACGATAAAAATAAAGCCAAGGTAAGACATGAAGAAGTTTTTAACACAATCTCTAGCCATAAAAAAGAAATAGATGCGGTAAAAAAACAATTCTCCGAACTTAGTGATAAAATCTCTGTTCTCGAGCAAATTGACAATTTTAAGGATGCCCAATTATCGGCAGAAACGTTAAAAACGATTAAGGATAGTATTGCGGTCCTCCAGAGTAAGTTCGAATGTCAAGCAAAAAACGATGACAATTTTAAACGCTATTCGTTTTTTCAGAACTCCTGCAGGGAGCAGCGTAGCAGGGCTTGGTCCCTGAGGGTGACGAATTTCCAGTCGCCCCACAGCCGAGAGAAGATCACCATGCTGTCGATATACAACGCACTCATTCTGCCCTCGCTGAAAATAGCCCACAGAAACGGCCTACTCGATTTCGTCCCCCAGTACTGGGGGGACGTCATCGAGTACGCCCATCATTTGCCGTTTAACCCCAAGAGGAAGGAAGTCCCGCAGGCCATCTTCAGGTTTCATTCCCGTGTCCACCTCCAAGCGGTAATGATATCCAAGCGCCCTGTCCTCGAGGAATACACAGCTAAGTTAAACCAGTACAAGATTGCCAGCCAGAGTGTGTCCCCTGCACCCTATTTTCCAGGTAGAATGGTAAAAATGCAATATGACACAACACGTTTGAATAAAAACGTCCAAACATTTTTGCATTCAACAAAGCTGATCTCCCGTACCAAAATAATGGGAGAAACTGTGGGATTTCAAATCAAGACAGGAACCAGATGGCAAAAAGTTCTGAACCCATTTGCCGACACTTTAATCGGCATGACAAAACCAATACCTGGCACTGAGAACCTGTTCAGCACTTCAATGGAGCCCCCCCTGATCAAATACAACAGCGTGCCCTATGCAGACAGAGGATCATTCTTCCCTAACTCCAAGTTCTGCAATCCCCTCATCACAGAGGATGATTTCGAGGATAACTATGAACCTCCTCCCAACGCTGCCAACACGGATGAGTTCCCTCCCTTGGAGTCCGCAACCACCTCTGACACGGCAGCCGCCGATGTCCCTGAGGCCGAGGATGAGAACGCAGCCGAGCAGATGCCAGCTCCAACAACTGCACCCAGCGTAGCAGCAGCAGCTCCTGCCACATCAGCAGCCCGCCCAGCAGCCAGAGAGCCGCCGCCGCCGCCGCTGAAATCTATGCCTGCAAGAACTGCAAAGAAAACCAACGACAGTAAGATAAAATGATTAGATAGTACTTTCTAGCAGCTAACAAATACTTACTGTCCTCATTATAAATGATTATTGATTAATTACTGAAATTAATCCGTTTATTTTCTTGTCATAAAATGTCAATGTTAATGTCATGTCATCGTCTGTCAAAGATTAAAAAACGAAGACTAAAAATATAACGAATTTAACTCTACTTTACCTACCTACCCCCTATGCCAACTTTTAGATAAAAATGTTGATTTTAAGATTTTTTGTATCTAACTAATACCACGGGGGGGGGGGGGAAAGAGTAAAGAGCGGAGGCACATCACCTCCTAACTAAATGTTTTATCTATCTCACTATTATTACTATTGTAAATATATTCATGTTTTATGTATGCTGATATATATTGTTTTTCAGTCGTTCCCACTGGTTGATATACGTGCTAATCCTCCTGCGATAAACTTAGACTCCACACCAGTACCCTACAAGCCTCCCTAATGGATTAAATGAACAGGTACCTGCTAATTTAAATCTTAACCCTACACTAGACCTCCTAAACCCCATATATGGCCAACATTTTGATGGACTTAATGAAGAATTTGGTATTAATTGTCAATACATGTCGGAAAATGAAGCAATAACAAAATTGAAATCTTTTAGAGAACAACTGATAATTTTATTTTCCTTAAACTGTCAATCGATAAACTCTAAATTTGATGAATTGGTGGCGTGTATAGATAATTTTAATTGCAAAGGAATACGGCCCAGCGTTCTTGCGTGTCAAGAACTCTGGGCAAATTCCAATGCAAATTTTGACGTGTATAATATTGAAGGCTACAACTGGCATGTCAACCTTAGGAAAACTCAAAGGGGGGGAGGGGTGGGATTACTAGTGCAAAAACATTATAAAGTAGTAAGAATGTTTGACAATATCTCTTTCAAAGAACGTATATGTGAATCTATCTGTCTCAAATGTTCGTTTAATGGATTTAAATTCTTAGTGTTGAACACCTATAGACCCCCTAATCAAAGTAGTGCTGAACTTGATGAATTTTTTGAAATGTACCTTGAATTATTGGATAGGATTATGTCACTCAACCTACCGTTCTTTATTGTTGGAGACATTAATCTTGACTTGTTCAGGATTAATGAAAACAACAGCCCTAGTATGCGTCTGCTAGAGTCGCTAAATTTCAACGGCATTTTGAATACAATTACCAAGGCCACCAGGATCACAAAAAACACCTCAACATTGATTGACATTTTCGGCGTTGGTAATTTTATTCCAAATCTTATGTTGTCTTGTGTCTTAACATCGCAAATAAGTGATCACTTGTTACTGATAAATGCGTACAGAATTAATGCTAACAAAAAACCAAAAAAACCTGATACCTATGAAAAAAGATTGCTAGGCGATGATAACATTAATTCACTAAATGACGCACTTTTCAGTACCGATTGGTCAAATGTACTTAACCAAAATGACGCCAACATTGCCTATAGTAATTTCATAGCTAAGTTTCTCGAGTTATATAACATCTCATGCCCCATTGTAAAAGTCAAAAAAAATTCCAGGGTCCAGCCCCAGCAGCCCTTCATGAACGAGTACCTCCTGAGAATGAGGGAACATAAACATACCCTCCACGACAATTTTCTTAGGGAAAGAACAAGGGAAAGTGAGCTGTTGTATAACTCTTATAGAAACTCTTATAATAGGAATGTACGCCGTGCAAAACTAGAATACTATAGGTTAAGTATAAGAAATTGCGGCAAAGATAGTAAAAAGTTATGGCGTTGTCTAAAGGATATGCTAGGATTTGATCAAAAGAGTGCTGAGTGTTCATATTTAGAGGTCGGGGATAGGAAAGTTGAGGGTGACCAAGCTATCGCTAACGAATTCAATTCCTATTTTAGCCAGATTGGAACCTCCCTTAAACCTGAGATCCCAACAACAGAAAAAAACTTTGCAGAATTTTTACCCCCTCCTATTCAAGACTCAATCTTTTTTGAACCCCTTTACCCTTTTAAAGTAATAAATTTGATTAGGAACATCAGGCCCAAAAGGTCCACAGACATCAATGATGTCAGCATGTTTTTAATTTCTCGCTGTGCGGATGTTATCGCACACCCCCTTTGCCATGTCTATAACCTTTCCCTCCAATCTGGCGTCTTTCCTGACGGTATGAAAGTAAGCAAAATTCTTGTCCTTCACAAATCAGGTTCACTCAATCAAATGGATAACCACCGTGGTATTTCATTGATTGATAACCTAAGCAAGCCCCTCGAAAAATACGTATGCGATAGCTTGGTAAATTTTTTGGATGAAAAAAACTTTTTCAACTGCAGACAGTTTGGATTTAGGAAAAACATCTCAACTTACCATAATGTCCTTGATCTCTCAAATATGATCACTCAGTGTCTAGGTCGAAACAATTCCTGTATGTCCATATTTTTGGACATACGGAAGTGTTTCGACATGATCCCTAGGAACTTGTTGTTTGAAAAGTTAAAGAATGCAGGGATAAGGGGATTACCATTACAATGGTTCCGTTCTTATTATAGCAATAGACGTCAAAAGGTGTTTTTTAAGGGGTTGTTTTCATCTACGTTGGAAGAGATTATCATAGGCGTATTACAGGGGTCAGTCCTTGGCCCAATATTGTTTTTGATTTTTATAAATGACCTTGCAAATTGCAGCCCAGAAGTTTTTATTAATCTTTTTGCTGATGATGCCCTAACCTTCATGGAAAGGAACTCATTAGCAGAATTGATTGAACTCGCAAAAGTAACCATCCCCAAACTGACCGCCTGGTATAACGCAAATGAACTCTTAATCCATCCCCTCAAGACCAAAGTTATGGTCTTTACTTCCCCCAGAGAAAACCTTACCCCTGAAGAAACTCAATTAAAAACTGAATTTAATGTCTTCATAGACATGAACAACGTAGGTGAAAGCATCCCTGAAAAGATCACAAAGTTAAACCTTGTAGATGATAATAATGAGGGTTTTGTAAAGCACTTAGGAATTAGCTTGGATACAAAATTAAAGTTTTCTTATCACCTTAAAAAAGTACATGCCAAAATTTCAAAGATTATTTACTCTATGCGTGTCATGCGCCATTTGCTTGATAAGAAACACTTAAAGATTTTATATACAAGCTATATTAAATCTAGTGTTGAATACTGCTGCCTTCTGTTCACAGCCTGTCCAGCCTATCTCTTAGATCCCATTTTGAAGATACAGAAGGCGGCAGTAAGAATAATAGAAAACTTACCTAGCAGAGCACACACAGCAGAATATTTTAAAAGTAATGGGATATTGCCCATTAATCTATTAATAAAATTTAACGTCTGTAAATTTATGTATAGGTACCTACATGGCTTACAGCCAGAAATTTTTAATAATACCTGGGAAATCTCCCGTGATCGCCACAGGTACAATACAAGAAATGTAAACAACTTTGCATATGCAAATGGAGTAAATAGAACTTTTTTACTAAATTCACCCCTTCATTCTTTTCCCACAATTTTTAACAGTCTCCCTAATAATATAAAGCAAATAGTAAATGAAAAAGAATTCAATAGAAAATGTTTTACTCACTTTCTTAACCAAATAGATTTTACATAGGTACCTATAACAAACTAACTTAAAAATGGTAAGTGTTCTATCAATATTTTTATTTATCCATGTCCTATACTCAAAAATCCAAAAATAGGATCTGTAAGATCCGAACTCTCACCCGGGTAGTTAAGGAGGGGGGGGAGGGGGGTATATAGTGCTTTCTACAAAAACTTCACCAAATTCTTGCATTCTAACATTCTAACTTCAAACTTAATTTAATTATGTTTTTAAATTATATTTTTCACACTCATTATTTTCATCATACATCATTAATTTTTCACCAAATCTCTTTTTCCCATTATCCATCATCTCACCAATTTCATTATCATCCATTTATAGTTTTTGTTGAGGCCGGATAATCTTATATTTGAACGCACGGACACATCCTATTATAGAGCAGCGTTGACGTTATTGGGTTGTTAAGTCTCTGAGAATTAAGCTTAGGCGTGAGGTTGGGACACAGCGATACATGTACTTACAACTGCAACAACAGTAAGGTTGTTGACATAAAAATTAATCCATTAAATTGGAGAGAATATTTATTTCAACAATTATTATAAACAAAACTAACTCGATCACTTTTATTCATTACTTTATATGTTGCTGCAGTTACAGGTTAATAAGCGTCGGAGCTGGGTGGCTCTAGCAGACTCATCTAAATATACGATTGGTTGATACATACTTTTTCACGTGTACATTCAATCACTACAAAATTAGGCATCAATATCATAGGGTTCAACCAAAAATAAATCCATCACTCAGTTTCATAGTCTTTAGTCTGTTGCCCACTCTCCTCTTCTTACACTCCTCTCTCTATTCACAATCAGCCATACCGTCGGTCAGTCCCTCCCCAAATCAGATCACTCAGTCATTCAGTCCTCATTAGCGTCAACAATCTCTGGCAGGTAAGGTGACCGACGCCGCCCACTAAGAGTCTGAGCACATCTTTCCGCACACGCCATGAGCCGTTCTTCGATGATAGGAACGGCGGCTTGCGTGCGCCGCAAAGAGAGCAACCCGGACAGGCAGCCTGTCAAACTACGGGGTTGTCTGACAAAGATAAATGAGCGCAGCTCATTAATCTCGTCATAAATCCTAAGCATTTCGAGGTAAACAACATCCTCAATTGAAATCTCCCAGAGGTAGAACTCTGCCAACAAGGAAGCGTTTGTTAAACGCTCAGATAAGTTATTCCAGGGACCGACTGCCGCGGTCAGAACTCGGGTGCGCAGCCACTCGGACACCAAACCCGCCATCCCTCTCTTTCTCTTTCTCTAATTCTTTTTACCTCTCTCCTTGAATCTCAACGTCTTAACGTCTTAACGTCTTAGCGTATTAACGTCTTATCGTCTTATCGTCTTAAAAGAATCTTCACTTGAAGAACAATGCTAGTATACTGATGTGTTTCTAAGATGATTTTTAGCCTTTTTAAATTGAATCTAGCAAAAACAATTCCTTAATATCAAACTTAACAAGATTTTTTTTTTTTAACTTCAAAGTCGCGAAGCCACTCTACAACTAGCTTAGCCAATATTGAATACACGATCAACTTAGGTTACCTAAGTACATCGCCACCTGTAACGTCTGACAAAAACTCAAATGAAATCAGTTTTTTCTCTAAAATCTTAATTTTTAAAAATATATGTAAGTTTTTTCTTATATTTTGTTTGGTTTTTGCTTGGCTTTATTTTTATTTTTAAGTTTTTACTTAACTTACTAGGTACATAGGTGCGCCTACCGCGCATATGTATTCCTTGTTATTGCAATGTTCAATGTTAAATGTTTAAATGTGGCTAAATTCCATCAAGCCCTCCAGTTTTTATCCAACAAAAACTCAAATATGTAAATTTATTCTTATTTAATAAACGCCATCAGGGATGTAGGAATATGGTGACGGGTTGGGAAATAAATTACAGGTATCAAAGAAGTGTGGGATTGGAATCCCGCAGGATTTTAAATTACTCAGTTCTTATAATCATTTAATCCGGGAACGTTAGGTCGGTGGGAGTCGCAGTCTATAACGGGAAAAAAAACATGGCCAACTTCCATGGCACCGGTAACATAATTGTACTGGTCTTATTTTTGGAAACCCCGTATGGATTCTAGTGGAATGATTGTTAGATGGTATATTCAGCATACCGTAGTATAGTAGTCTTATATATGTGTTTATATATGTCATTATGTAACTAAAATAATTTGTTACAACTATTTTCTAAAAGCTATGAAACGATTTGGTAAGCGCCGCGAAGAACTGCGGTTCAACAACCCCGGCCGGGGTTAAGCCATCCACTCGCTTCACAGCTTGCTCAGTGTTCAATTGAATAATAAAACTGTATTGTAAAAATGTAAAATGTAGGTGAACGGGGAAGGAGAAGTTCACTACAACCCTGAGCTAGGTACATAAATAGTAAATGTACTACAGGATTTTAAAATTGCTAATAAATTACAATTTAATGGATTATTTATCACTGTATAATATAATAATTTATTTATTATCTTGCCTGCAATCTCTTTCAGGAAAGAAATCTAGTATCTTAATTAACTTGCAATCTTTTTCAGGAAGAAACCTATAGTTAAAAATTGTAAACTTTATTAGTAACTCGCCCTAATTATATGCACCTTAGAGGAAATAAAATCTTATCTTATCTTATCTTATCTTATTTTTAGCTAATCTGGAGCCGGAGCCGTTTTTAACCAAAAATACGGCTCCAGATCCGGCTCCACCAAAAATGTTGCTGCTCCCGGCTCCGGCTCCGAAACACTGCCACGTAGACTTGTTTATTTCCGCTCATAGTGTTTTGTGTTACTTACTTAACTATATTACTTCTCTATTTTAACATGAAAAACTATTTGCTTGATTTTCAACGCTGCTTGTTGTAACATTGTTCTTGTTAGTTTCTCGGATATTTTTAGGACTTTTTAGCATGTTCTTTTTTGTATCGAATATATTGTTAAGGTCAATATTTACCGTGAGTCCACCAAAGAGAAAGAAAAAGCTGTTTGGACCGAGGATATATGCCAAAGAAAATCTTGATAATGTTAAAATTCAAGTTCCAACCTGAAATTAGCATTTTGGCAGGGGTGTATATTCTGCATGGGATCGCCGGCTCAGGGGGGGGGGGGGATAAAAAATTAGTGGTTGGAGGGGGAAAAAATGTAAAAATTAAGAAAACTGAAAACATTTGTTCCATTTCGCCCCCCTCCTTGGTTAAAAAAACTAAAAAAATGTGTGGTAGGAGGGATAAAATAAATAAAATATAGAGTTCTTTAAATATTTTTCTATTTCCCCCCCTACTTTTTAAGAAAAATCTAGGGGGGAAAAAAAATAAAAAATTTTGTAGCAGGAGAAAAAAAATAAATCTTGTGCAGAATATACACCCCTGCATTTTTGGTAACTATAAATAAAAGATTCAGTATTATTTGAAATTAATGAGTATGATAATATTTTTGTGAATATGTATAGTCAATGTGATTTTGAGAAATAAAGCCTGTGATATTTTCCTTAAAAATGCTTGCTGTACCTTACGTAAGTGACTGGTCATACAAAACAAATAAAAAGGGGGAGGTAGGTTGTGAAAAGAATTAAAGACAAAAATATTAGTGAAAAATATTCAGTGAATTTTATTGTTCTACTACTGTTTTTAAGCCGTAAAACTCACACCTCAGGGGTGTATATTCTGCACAAGATTTATTTTTTTCCTCTGCTACAAATTCCCCCCCCCCCCTAGTTTTTTTCTTACCAAGTAGGGGGGAAAATGGAAAAATATTTAAAGAACTCTATATTTTATTTATTTTATCCCTCCTACCACACATTTTTTTCACCAAGGAGGAGGGGAAATGGAAAAAATGTTTTCAGTTTTATTAATTTTTACATTTTTTTCCCTCCAACCACTTATTTTTTCCCCCCCTTGAGCAGGGGATCCCATGTAGAATATGCACCTCTGTCACACCTTTACGGAATTTTAGCACCACCTACCTCCCCCCTTATAATTTTTTTTCTTTCGCGGTTTTCTAGTTTTGTATGATAAAAATAAAATTAATACCTAATATGATATTTTAACCTTAATAAAAATTTGATATGCTTCTTATTTCAGACAAGCAATAAAATGAAGGGGGCGATGGTAATAGACAACATTTCTGCCTTAGGAAAGTTTATACACTAATAGCTCAAACCATTATTTGTAACGTTGCTTCTCAATAAGCGATAGTTGGATTGCTTCTAGCTAAGGTATTTACCTAAGTTGACATTGTTCTAGATTTCCCGAAAAACCCAGTGATTTGTACATTTAATTTTAGATACATCATTGAAAGCTAACAATTCCTGAACAGACATAAAGAAATTCAATAAAATGTATATAAAAATCTTATTTTTGACTGTATGTTATCAATTCCTGAAGAAGCATTAGGAAATTCAATTAAAATATATAAAGTAAAAATCATATTTTCAATTGTTAAGTTACCGTTTTTTTTCCTTTTATTAAAGTGCTTAAAAAAAGTAAAAAATGTTAACTAGGTACCTATGAAATTAGGTTTATTGCTTTCAACTGATATTGCTTTCTTTTACTTTTATGTTATTTAAATCATCTGCTTTATAACTCACTATGTCTGTTTGTCAACCCTTGATTTCTTTTTACTTTATCAATAAAACAATAGTACGTATGTATAAACTTTAAATATAACAGAACAGGGATCTACGGAGACTCCGCCCATTTTTATCCATTTCAGCCACGCTCCAGCAGTGGCTAATAAACTGGTCGATTCACAGGTATTGCAAAATATGCCTACAGGTAGAATGGGGGTGGAGATTAATTGTAGATTACCCTTAATCGTAAGGATACTTAAAAGTAATCTAGAAAAGATTCTTATTTAACGTCATAGGAGAAACCAGAATTACCACCGAGTAACCTCCCTTTTTCTCTTCCTATTTTTTGGGGGGGAATTTTTGGAACAATCTAAAGATTCATCTGATTTTTTAAACAATGATTCCTAGCAGTGTTGCGGATCCTCCAAATTTAGTCAGTGCGGATCCGGTTCCGGACCCTTGACAATAAAAATAAAATCACCAAATTTTTCAAAAAATATTTTTATTCTTTAATCTCGAAGTCAAAAATACTTTTGATTTTCAAGTCTGAACCTAAAAAGTATGGGAGTGAATTAGCTGATTTTAACAAGGTTACAAGATATTTCAAAATTTGTAAGTGACTATTTTATATAAATTTAGGTAGATTTTTCCATAAATTTATACCTCAGGATCCGGATCCGGACCCTTGGACTCAAAATAATGCGGATCCGGATCCACAACACTGATTCCTAGAATAACAAAGTACAATATTTTAAGGGAAGCATCTCTATTATCAAGTTCTGTTTCTTAAGTTTTGACATTCTACAAGTGTTAATGTTCGTTTGTTTTACCGTAAACTAGAGATTCGCTTTTATATATTGTCATCCTTGTATATGATATACCTACTGTTATTAAAAGCGAATCTTTTCTATAATTAGGGTCGGTCCTTACGTCTGTACGTAACGGATAGCTCTTTTCGGTAATTTAGACATGCAAGAATTGTCCTATCGATATCAAACTTTGCATGATGATTCCTATAGGTTAGGTACGAGTTTACAAGCGAAGCAACTCTAATCGTTACCAGAAAGTCCATACGTCCATTTTAAACATGTTGCTGTTAAACAACAAAATTTATTCGATTGGTCTGATTTTTGGAATGATGATTCCTAGGATAACAATGTAAAATGTTATCAGCGAAGCATCTCTATAATCAAGTCCTAAGAGCTTCGCTTTTTTGGTTGTTGTCACTCTTGTTTTTAGGTAAAATTACGAGTGAAAGTAAAACCAGAAGAATTTGACAAACCTAAAATCAAACTGGAGTTGAAAACTGAAAACCTGTCCTATGTGACGTCCAACCAAAAACACGATGAATACTTTGATTACTTTGTGGCCATCAGGTAAACATTATCATAATTTAAAATAACAGAATATCTGTCTGTTTGTTTGTATCAAAGTATCTCGCTAACCGCTGAAATTTTATATTTCTCTTTTACAGTGAAGCTTCTCTTAGGTCTACGAAAGAAAGTGCCCACCAGACTTAAAAGAGCATTGTAGGCATTTAATTCGTTCTCATTGGTCATTGGTAGCTTTGTACTTTAAAATCGGAGTGCTATTCAATCTAGTTTTAATCAGGGTTACGAAGATAAGACAATGGACGATAAATTAACCCCCCCCCCCTTTTTGTAGGAATGATTAGTTGTAAAATGACATTGATAGGGGTGAGAAGATTTGTACATCAATTTAACCGCCATTGTCCTCTCCTTCCCTGTATGTATGTATGTAATTGAGAACATAATTCTAAGTATTCAATAACGTGTGGTGTATGTACTCTAAGATATACAAAAAATGTACATACTTAAGAAAGGAAAAAAGAAAAATCCTTTGAATCGCTTTCTGAACGTCAGCCTTCCCGCCCCCTCTTTTAATATTAAGTTTCTTAATTATTGACAGCCGGATTCACATAAATAACCCTAACTTTACCTAACCTAACGAGAAAAAATGAAAGAAAATTAGATGGGTGCCCTAAAAGCTATTTGAGGGAAATTGATAACATAATGATATTGTTTCCAATGAAATCATCAGTTGTTAAAATGTGTTTGTTACGTAGATTTCAAATTTTTAAGCTAGAAGGTTCTTTTATTGCCTTTTATTTTCTACTTTGGCTTCCAAAGAATCCGTTTTTATCGTCTTCAGTCGCGAATTTCTAGAATTTCTATGTAATAGCCTTAGATGTATTGGATTTTCTAATTTAGGGATAGGAAAACGGGAAAGACGGAACTTATTGAGGCAATTAATATGACTTTAAAACCAAAGGTAACACAAAGTTAAATAATATCGTACCTAGTTACTCTATAATCAAGGTATACCTACGGTCTTTACATTAACTTTTTCTTATGCAGTACTTCATTACTTCTATAGGAAGATTTTCCTACATATTTTCTATAAATGACAAGCGTTAAATCAAGCTCCACGATAAAGCATATTATGCCTTATCCGCTTTCTAACAAGAACTCCTCATCATTAATCCATCCTAACCGAAAATGGCAGGTGTCCCAAATGGTGTCTCAAATTAAGTCATCATAATAAATGACTCCCTCTGCATACTAGGGTTGGGAATCCGGAATCCGCCCAATTTTTGGCCAATTTTGGAATCCTAATCCGGAATCCGTTTTTTAATGGCGGATTCGGATTCTTATTTGGTAGGCTAAAACTAGCGTCTTGAGTTTTTTCTTTCAACTCCCCCTTTTTGAAGGCAAAGATTATCATCATTAGGTATATCTAATATCTTTTAAAATCTGGTTCGATTCTCGGAAGTGAAATGTAGAGAACACCAAGAACATTAATTTTAGGACATATTTAGCACTTAATTTTTTTAATTTTTTATAAAAGCCTATTAAAATATTACTAGAATCCGGAATCCGCAAAAAAAAGAATGCGGAATCCGCCATTTTTTGACGGATTCTTGTAAGAATCTGAATCCGGTCCAAAAATTTGACGGATTGCCATCCCTACTTTTTACACAACCAGAGGGAGGTTGAGTGAATGTATTGCGACCTGAATGAAAACTTTAACTTGAACTCTTATCACCACTATGAGGCATGACGCCCCCATCATTGTATTATAAAATATTATTCGTTTTGCACAGGTTACCCCGCCAGAGTCCAAAAATCTGCTTCTCCAAGGTGATGGTGAACAAGAGGAGAAAAGTAAAGCTGATAATCAAAGACTTCTTTTAAAATTTGCATCTAAGTAAGTGAACAAAAACATAATATTTTTTCAGTATGGCTACGAAACCGACTAATATCCTCTGGATTAGAACCGGTTCTCAGCCATACTAAAATTATGTGTCGTATCGTATTATAGACAATTTTCTACGTATAGTAAAATGAAAAATCATAAGATCAATACCAGTTCAGTTTTGCCACAATAATTTACTGAACATTTTTGAGATATTCTTTATCCTTTCTAGGTATATTTTTTATCTTAAAAAAAATATTTTATTTATTTACATATTTTTTAGGAGACAAAAAACGGGGCATGATAAGTATGAAAAAAGACAAGTGAACACAGAAATTACAGAAAAATCTGTTGCTAATATACTAGGTACGTACATATATTTTTATAGATAGATACAAACATATGAGAGACAGACAGACAAACATTTAGAAAGATGAATATTAATGATATGCGTTCTGAAGGCTGATTTTTCACACGGATAATATCGGATTCATAGACACCTTATATTAATAAATACTAGCGGATACGCTCCCATAGAGGCCTCTAGGGGCACTTGAGGAGGGGGGAGTTGAATCTCAAAACCTATTTTTTAATTTAGATTTTTTTAAATCCTACTTTTTATTTTAGTTCTAGAAAAATTTAATTTATTTTTTTTAGGGGGGGATTTTTTAGGCGATTTATCTTGGGAGGGTGGTGGTACCCTCCCAAGAAATAGTTATAACTCATTAGAAGCTACCTTGTTAAGGGAGAACCCAATCGGTTTATCGGTTAGCGAGAACTTTCGGTACAGACAAACAGGCAAACAAACAAATCAGACATCCTGTTACTTTATTATGAGGATAATGACAGATAAACATGATAAAGACAAAAGTAGTTTAGGCACACTTCTGTTTAATTTACACTAGTATCCAAAGTTTTATAATCTTATTATATTCGTTAGCCCTAAAACTTTTATTGAAATGTGATTAGTTGGTTCCAAGCTTTTCAACCTATATTTTTTTACTCTACAAGAGGAGTAATTTTGTTTATTATTATAATGGATGTTCAGCCATTTGCTTATCCATAAGGGTCCAAAGTCATGTATTATAGACTTAAATTTCAACTGGGTTGAGTAGACATGTTATAGACGCATTATTTAATCTCAATTTTACTAGGTACCTAGTTATTTAGTTTTTAACTTTTAGATGGTATAAAAGAGGAAGATATAGTGAGCCAGGAGCTGTCTACACCCACGAAGTTAATACCCCCTAGGAATGACAGGGCTATGAAACCTGCAGATGTGTACACAGTTCATCATCTACTTGATGGTTAGTTTGGTTGGTTTTGTAGTGATCTTATTTATAGCCTTTAAGGACGGGATACACCACGAGATCTTAAGTTAGTGTATCACTTTCTGAACCAATTACTGCTAAGCAATTCGCCTGGTTATATGGTCAAACGTCCTTTAGTCAACAAACCCTTTGATTACATGACCTTTGTCTAAAAGTCCTAACTGTATGTTCATGAGTTGCGCCTGTTTTGGGTCAAGGCATTCCCCCTACTCTAACTATTTATGCCGCCTTCCTGACGACATAGTAGCATCAGGAACCATTTTAAACGTGTCTAGTTATGACGTGGAGTCGGGCCGAGATTCGAAATTCACCTTCCCGACAACGAGCGGTTGCGCTACGTGTTACGCATTAGTCGCTGGTCTTTTTTTGCACTTTTATATAAATGGACTGATTTCGATGATCTGTATTCTGTATGTCCAAAACTCTGTTCTTTATGTACCCTGTATCCAATATAACCTAACTTAACTTGATCTAAAGTAATAAACAAAAAACAAAAGCCCCCATCCCCTTCTTTAAAACTAAGGGATAAAGAGGGTCAGGGGTGTATATTCTGCAAATTTGACCCGGCTGAGGGGGTAAAAAAATAAAAAATATGTGGTTGGGGAAAAAACTTTGCTGGAAAAAACTAGGAGGGGAAAAAATGAAAAATTTTGCAGGAGGGGAAAAAATGAATCTTGTGCAGAATATACACCCCTGAAGAGGGTTATCACTTCCGTGCTCAAGAGGGGACTTTTTGTGACTGCGCCCTTTATTTTAGATTTTGAAATAGACGAAGGAACAAAAGCTTGTGATTATCTGTTTAGCCAACATCCGACTAAAGAGGTATTTAACACATTCTTAAAAGTCTGTAGCTTAAGATCTCGCTAACTGCTTGACCGATTTGGTTCTCCTTTACAGCAAAGCTTCTTTCATGTCAAGTCAATAATTAAACTATATTAGGGGGGGGGGTGACATATCCTCCAAAGATATGTTACTTCTGGACTTCCCCGTTCCCCCTCTTCTAAATTAAATAATATGCCAACATTATCCCTTTACTCTTGAACTCCCCCCACCCCTTCTTCCATAGCAAAAGTCTTCTGAGGCGTTTTTTAAAAAAAAACTGTTTGGCTTAATGCCTCACCAAAATCAGTGAGGCTCGCTAAAAAAGTTGTGAAATTTTTCCAAAATCGCATAAAAAATCTACAAAAATTAATAAAAATCTTATGTTAATAACCCTTTTAAGATTTTATTTAATTGTTGTAGATTTTTATGCGATTTTGGAGGATTTTTCACATGATTTTTTAGCGAGCCTCACTGATTTTAGTGAGACAGTGAGCCAAAAAGTTTTTTAAGAATCCACCTCTGTATTGTTTTTTACAACTTTTTTATATTTAGGCTTTATCAAAGGCAAGGGATGAAGAAAAAATTCTTGCCCTTACTTCTTATTTTCTTAAACAATTTTTGGATGCAGGTAATCTATTTTATCGTCCTGATAACTTTTCATGATTGATAGGTACAAAGTTTGGTATCGTTGAGCATTATGCTAAAAGATAAAGTAATAAGGTTTTTTTATGTTTACAGCTTAAGATTTTGAGGACAACCATACTTAACGGATTAAGTTCTTTACATAGTTCTCAGAGATTATTTAGGCTATTTTATTTTACGATTTAAATCATTAGTCATTTCGCATTGCAGAAAAGCTGATACTTAAAAATGATAAAAATCAGGGATCGGAAGACTCACGTAAGCCGCGCATAAGCCTCAGTTTTAAACCTGCCTGTGGGCAGAAAAAAAAATTAAGAAAGAAGGATTGTCTGCTAAAGAGCCGTTTTATACATCCAGCTGAATTTTATAGTGATAAAATCACGATTTCACTGAGGCTTACACGCGGCTTACGTGAGGCTTCCGATCCCTGATAAAAATGACCTCTGAATGAAAGTCAGATCTTAATTGAACGTAATCGTCTTTATTTAGAAACCACTGGACCTACTGGTGCTCTGATAATGTACGCTGAAGGTCTTATCAGCATTCTAAATGCCAGGGATATTGTAAGTACTAACTTTTGTTCCTACTTTATTTATAATACAAAGTAGAATGATGCCTGTCCGTCCGTCTGTCCCTTAAGATCTGAATCTAATGAACCGATTGGATTCTATTCTTTAGGGAATATAACTTCTTGTCCTGTGGTGGTTTTAGGCTATTTTCTTGGGGGGTGGGACACCATCAACCCTCCCAAAAATAAAAATCTCCCCCCCATTTTTTTTTATTATTTGAAATTAGTGGTGGCAGCTCCAGTAGTACTTAATTTTTTTTAATTACCTCTTGGGGCAAAGCCCATAGAGGCTAGGGGCGAAGCCGCTAGTTGCTTGTATAAGTTCGTTAGACTTTAAAAAAAAAAATATTGAAAAATGTATACCTATTCTGAATACTTATCGTTATCATTTCTTTGATACTATGTAATTTTGTCAATAACAAAAAAAATTTCCTTGCAACTAAGCACTGTTTGAAAACTTGAGATAAACATCCGCAGTCGCCTAAACTACTGTCTAATATTTTAATCATCGTTTTCCAAATGTTTTTTGATAGATTTTAACCAAACCTATTTTTATTTAGAAAAGGTCCACGATACCCAGACATGTTCCATATGTAATTAAAAAGAAAATTTATAAAGAATTTACTGTTGGAAATGATGACAAGAGGTAAATATATTTTTATTAGTTTCTCTAGGTCTGATATTCAGTAAAGATCTCCAGAAAAATTATATTTAGTAACTTTTTTTCATGATCTAAAAGCATGAAGAAAGTGATGTTCGGCCCCTCGGGGCCTACAAAACTAGAATTAACTTATAGTCTTTCATTTGGCGTTGCTACATAAGACCTACTCTACAAAAGACCTACCCCTACAAAAGGTCTACTCTACAAAAGACCTACCCCTACACAAGACCTACTCTACAAAATACCTACTAACTTTTGTAGGCGTTGTAGGCGTTGGTCTTTTGTAGAACCGACGAGTAGGTCTTTTGTAGGGGTAGGTCTTTTGTAGAGTAGGTCTTTTGTAGCAACGCCTTTCATTTTACTATCCGCGGAAAGCTGATTACACAAATAGTTGTCTAGAAAAAGTTAGAATGAGGTTTGTTCGAAGCTCTTTCGACTTTTGGCTACAACAGATCTATAATATAGATGTATATACAGACAACTACCTCCCTTCATTTTTCAAAGACCTCTTTCGTCTGCTTCTAAATTATTTTCTGCTACTTGGCTGTGTAATATAAGCGATACCATTGGTTGATTTTCAATGACCCAATATGAAGGTTGCTCAAGACGGTTGCGATGGGGAGATAAAGTTATTTGACCCGGTCTCTCTCTAGTGTTTTACTCTAATGTGGCTACACACCAAAATATGGAGGGGGGAAGAGCATATCTTTAGGGGAAAGAAAGGGAGCTACCGTTTATGGAAACAGAGATATGACATTTCTTGTTATTCCGAAAAAATATTAGGGTTGGCAATCCGGATCCGGAATCCGCCCAATTTTTGGGCCAATTTTGGAATCCGTATGATATCCGGAATCCGTTTTTTAATAGCGGATTCCGGATTCTTAATTGGTATGCTAAAATTAGCGTCTTGAGTTTTTTTTCAACTCTCGCTTTTTGAAGGCAAAGATTATTATCATTATACACGGTGTTTCAGAAAAAGCTGCTTCCGTTTTTCTGACACAACCAGAAGGAATACAGAAAAAACGATTATTTGTCCTTATTTTCTGTAAAAAAGTACGTCAAATTTATAACAGGTGTTTTTCATTATCTCTAAAAATACGGCCCGTATGATAGGTACATAGTTTCCAAAAATGCTTTATGAAAAAAATGTTGTGCAAGAAAAATAAAAATAACTCTTTTATTATGTATAAAAAAAATCGTAGAATTTCAATATTAATTTAGAAAAAGGTATAAGAAAAGTACCTTAATGAGTTTTAAAGGTGAAATGCTTTTTAGCTCCTCACAAAAGCATTTTTAAGGAACTGCAATTTTTCATTTTTTCTTATTTCTTGATTGCGATGCATTTGCAGTAAAAGAATTTTCTTTAATAACGTAGGTGATAGTAAAAAGAAAAAAACTCCTTTTTATTTGTTAAAAAAATCTCTAAAGACAAAAAAGTTACCTATTGAAGTTTGAATTTTTTTATTAAAGCATTTAATTACAAATTATGGATAAATTATGAGTTTATATCTTAACCTGTCAATCAAATTAAAGGATTTTAGGAATAAATGAGGAGTGGGGATTTACGAACATGAGCAATTTTTAAGGTCATGTTTCTTAAGTATACAAAAAGAAAAACTGAATATTTGTTTTCAGTGAGGGAATTTTAAATGAAATTTTTAGTGTAATTGGTAGAAAATTGTATTAGCCGTGTTAAGATGTTGTTTTCAAGTGATTAAATTTTTGAAAACCAACCTTAAGGCACAAAATTCTACCAGAAAAAAGCATCATACGCATCTTTTGAAATATTTATGCGCCGTTATTTTCAGAGATATTAAAAAACACCTGTAACAATTTCGATGCATATTTTTATAGAGAATATTGACATATAATTATTTTTTTTTGTACTCCCAATGGTTGTTTCCCAAATTTGGAAAACGCAGTTTTTTTTTAAACGCCTTGTATATAAAATCTTTTAAAATCTGGTTCGATTCTCGGAGGTGAATTATAGTGAAGACCAAGAACATTAATTTTTAGGACATATGTAGCACTTGATTTTTTTTAATTTGCTTAAAAAGCCTTTTAAAATACTGCTAGAATCCGGAACCCGCAAGGAATCCGCCACTTTTTTTGACGAATTCTTTATGAATCCTGAATACGAATCCGGCCCAAAAATTCGACGGATTGCCATCTCTAAAAAATTTATTGTAAGCTTGATATGGCTTAAGAAAATGAATATACTTGTTTTTTTTTCAGATTGCTGACTCCTCAGCTGAAAGATAAAGCTGTTTGTTATCTCATTGTTATCTGTCTCATTATCAACAATGGAACTTTGGAGCTCACAGTCATCAATAAGTCGGTAAGATAATCTTGCTGTAGCGTAGCAGCTCTTTTATACGGTTTTCAATATATCAATGGATGTAGAATATACGTGGATATTATGAAAGGGGAAAAGTTGTCGTAAATTTAGTTTGCTAACACGTTAATCCAGTAGTAAGGGAGGGGATGGGGAAAAAGTGGTTCAAGGGGGAATAGTTGTTTTAGCCAGCAACGAGTTTCACTTTACTAGAAAACATGAAAATCTGGTGTAACATCCAAGTAATAATATATCCCTTTGTATATCTTTCTTTACTGTCCTTCAAACTATAACTATAAATGTCTGCCGTACTTTTAAAAGAATTTCTCTTTCTCCATACACTTTTGTGTATTTTCTGGCTAAAATATTGGATGATAATATGCCAAAGTAGTAGGATGTATGTTTGACTTTCGTATTTCTGCTTGAAATTTTGAGTAGGTAATTTGCTGTTTTACAACATTTTCCGGTGGCAAGTATTAAAAGAATATTACCAAGGGGGAAGGGGGGGGGGGGGGAGTTTTGACACATTTGCGTAAACCTGGAGTATAGGCTTTATCTTTAGACTGAGAGGGTAGGTTATTAAAGATAAAATCATTCTTATATGATGAAATACCCGCAACTTTAATATTTTTTGGATAGGCCTCCAGGTGGTCTCTGTACAGGTAAAAACGAAAAAAAAAATTTTTCAAAGAGTTAGAGGTCAGCTTATGAAACAAAATATGCATGTTTTTTCATCAAATATGTGAATAACATTCAAAAAGATGCATGTTTCGTTTTATAAGTTGACCTCTAACTCTTAAAAAAAAATTTTTTTTCCTTGTTACCTGTACAGAGGCCACCTGGACTCCTGGAGGCCTGGAGCTCTAGAACCTGGAGGCCTATCCAAAAATCTTAAAGTTGCGGGTATTTTATCATATAAGAATGATTTTATCTTTTATAACCTATCCTCTCAGTCGAAAGATAAAGCCTATACTCCAGGTTTACGCAAATCTCCCCCCCGCCCACTCCCCCTTGTTAAAGCATTAATTGGAAGTATATCTGCTTAAGTAATACGACTTTCCAAATGAAACTTTGCTTATCTTCACTTACATAACTTTGGATGTTCATTTTTTTGCTTTTAGTTTTAGAAATAAAATCTAGACGTTCTCTCAGTTATATATCTGTTGATGAAATGACTGTAATCGTGTTACATTTACTATTATTTTATTTGTTTGTTTTTTCTTGCTGCACTACTTACCCTTTTAACATACCTAATTTTCTTTTTTTACAGCTTCTTAAAGCTTTCATAAAACGGGACCACATGAATTCCCTGGTCCAAGTAACTGGAGCTCGCCTGGATAATGATCCTGTCACCAGTAAGCTCAACATAGTTCTCAGGTGAGTTAGTAACATAAGTTCTACTCAGGGATCTAAAGGGATAAGACAATGGCCGATAAGATGATGTACATCCCCAATGTTAATACGATAAATCACCCCTTTCTGTGGATGAAACGGTTGGAAGCTCAAATAAATAAGCAAATAAAAACCCACTAAAACTCCAAAAAGTTGTTAAGCCTACGAATAATAAAACGTTGTTACTTGTGTAATAAACAGCCCATTGTCCCCTCTTTTTCTGAGTTCTTTTACTGCAGCTACTCTACAATTATTCTTTGTCTGAGGTTTATCTGTGGTTTGGAGGGATTATTACACATAATCTAATTCTGGCGTTCCATTTTTTAAAGTTTGTGTTTAAGCATTTTTAAAAACTACAGTAAATCATTCATTCATAAACAAACAGCTAAGTTTTTGATTAGTTACACGATTCTTTCAATTCAAATACTTTTTATGCAAGTATTAGGTGGCAATTTAATATATAAATGATTCTACTTATAGAGTAGCTACATAATAAAAGAAATTTTGTAATTTAGGCTTCCTTTGGCTCAATTTGAAGAAAAATCAAAAAGAAATGAACGTAAGCCCAAACCTAGAAAGTCTGAGGATAAGACCACCACGAAAACAAAGAGATCTACTAAAACCAGAGAATTTCTTGATTCCATTGATGGTTCAGATGATGAAGGAAACTCCAATAAGAAAGAGATTAAGAAGGAGGTTAAGGAAGAAGAAATGTATGTGAGTGATTCTGATGAATCTACTTTTTCTAGTAAGAAAAAGAATGCTAAAAAGGCTGAGAAACATAGGGGAAGGAGTTCATCTGTAGATTCAAGAGGAAGAAAATCATCGGTTGATTCAAGAGGTAGAAACTCTTCTGACTCTAGGAGTCCTCCAAGGAAAGAGGTCTCTAAACAAAAAGCTAGAGGAAGGAGTTCTTCTGTAGATTCAAGAGGAAGAAGTCCTTCTGACTCTAGGAGTCCTCCAAGAAAAGAGGTCACCAATCAAAAAGCTGCTAGGGGAAGGAGTTCATCGGTTGATTCAAGAGGTAGAAACTCTTCTGACTCTAGGAGTCCTCCAAGGAAAGAGGTCTCCAATCAAAAAGCTGCTAGGGGAAGGAGTTCATCTTTAGATTCAAGAGGAAGAAGTTCTTCTGATTCAAGGAGTCCTCCAAGGAAAGAGGTCACCAAGCAAAAATCTAGAGGAAGAAGTTCATCCGTAAAATCTAAAGGTAGAAGCTCTTCTGATTCTAGGAGTCCTCCAAGGAAAGAGGTCTCAAATCAAAAAGCTGCTAGGGGAAGAAGTTCATCTGTAGAAGCAAAAGGTAGAAGTTCTTCTGATTCAAGGAGTCCTCCAAGGAAAGAGGTCACCAAGCAAAAAGCTAGAGGAAGAAGTTCTTTTGTAGAATCAAAAGGTAGAAGCTCTTCCGATTCTAGGAGTCCTCCAAGGAAAGAGTTCACCAAACAAAAAGCTAGAGGTAGGAGTTCATCTGTAGAAGCGAAAGGTAGAAGCTCTTCTGATTCAAGGAGTCCTCCTAGGAAAGTGACCTCAAAGCCAGGGAAGAAAAAGAGGGAAAGAAGTTCATCCAATGATTCTGGTTCAAGGAGTCCCCCCAGAAAGAAGGTTGTAAATGAAAAGAGAGAAAGAAGTTCTTCAATTGAATCTAATGATTCAAGAAAACCTTCCAAACAACAAAAACAAAAGAGTGCCAAAAGAAGCAGTTTTTCAGATTTTGATTCTGATTAGATTCATATTTTTTATTATTAGCTTGGCTCATAAAAAGATACGTACCTAGTCTACATTTCAATCTTGGATACAAGGTAGTTTTTGCTGCTATTGTAACATTAAAACATGTTATTTAAGTAAAAAAGGTCAGATTTTTATTTTAGTTGCATTATTCCCTTTTCCTTGAATTTCAATTAATTTTTTGCCCTGGTTATTGAATATCGAGAATATAAACAAAATCTTTTCTACTTTAGATTTATTGTCCCTCCCCCTTACCTTAAAAAAACGTACTTTTGTACTTAATTAAGATTATGTTGTATGCCAAAAACCAATCTCAATATTTCTTGTTTTATTTTGAAGTAATTAACTGTGATATATTTTTTTATTTGATCCTTACCTCTTCTGGTAATGGTCAAACTGTTGAGAATTAAATATTTTTTTACAGAATAAAAAATGAGCGAGGCAGAGGAGGTTGAAATTTGTAGGCGGGCGTTCAATTCTGGTGCTACCAAACCTTTGGAATGGAGGTTGGTTTATTATACCGCTACTGGCGGGTGCATCACAAAATGCCTCTAGTGGCAATAAAGGGGGGGGGGGGAGAGGTATGTTTAAGGAGATTGAGCCCTCACTCAACATTTAATTTTAATTAAAAAGAAAATTAGAAAAAAATATTTTTCCTTATAGGGTTGACATCCATATATGTATGAGTCTCTGATAGTTACAATTTCATTCTTTTGATAACATATTTTGAAAGTTTCGTCACAGTAATGTCCGTTTGTTTTACAGGAGACAACAGTTGAAGAACTTGTTAAAGATGATGGATGAAAATGGACCAGCTTTTGTACAGGCATTAACTGAAGTAAGTCAAGTTGTTGTTGTATTTACTTTGATTTTCTCATGTAAAGGGAAATCATTAAATCCGACACATAGGAAGTCAAATTAATATCAGAGTCGTATTCTGAACAACGGATTTTAAATATGATCCAAAAATATGGCAGGTGTCCTACTTAAGTTATTCCTAATTTTAGGAACACTTTGACCATCTACTTGTTTACAAACTTACAAAGATTATTAAGACAATTTTAACATTATATTATACATATTATTACAATATATTTATTAGAGGTTAACTTACAAACAAAGTTTTAATTTAACATTTTAAATCAGACATTACAAATTGTGGTATCTACAGATGTCAATGTAAAACTTAACATAATTTTATGAAAACAAAATTAAAAGATTTTGCAAATAAATTCAAAGATTTTTTTTTAAAAGTATTAAAAAGAACATTTATACATTTTAGGATATAAGAAAACCCCTTCAAGAATCTTTGACATTAGAAATTGAATATGTTAAAAACATTACCAGGAATAAAGTCATTAAAATATTTTGTTTGCAGTTTTTTCGGCAGGTATTTAGGGATAGATCAAAGGTAACCATTCTTTTCTCCCTTTCTTTTAAAGTTTGATATTTTTTTAGTAAAGCAGATTCTTATTTAAGCCTTTTTATCAGGGTTCGGAAGCCGCGCCTCAGCCGCGCATAAGCCTCAGTTTTAAACCTGCTTGTGAGCAGAAAAAAAAATTTCAGAAAGAAGGATTGTCTGCTAAAGAGCAGTTTTATACATCCAGCTGAATTTTATAGTGATAAAATGAAGATTTCACTGAGGCTTACACGCGGCTTACGCGCGGCTTCCGAACCCTGCTTTTTATAAGTTAAAAAAAATTCTAGACGTTCTATGGGGTTTGTATGTAAAATGAATGTTTTTTTCTTCATTTTATAAAGACATCATCTTATTTTCATTGAAACAAATTACATAATAAGATTCTTTTTTCAAAACCTAGCTGAAACCTAAAATCTCTAGGAAAATATAAATATGATATAAAAATGATTTTATTATTGAAGGGGCACTCTGAACTTCTTTGATGATTGGACCAAGGTATGTAGCTTATTTTAAACAAACAAAAATCATTTTAAAGTTAGATTTAGGCGAGATTTTTCTAAATATCAGGGGCTGCTATTCATCCAATATTAATTTCATTGGAATGAAATTGCCGAAAATCAAATATTTTGTTGGAGTAAAACTTATTTTTTGGTGTAACTGAAAGGGAAGTGGGTAAGAAGGGGGAGAAAAAAGGGAAGGGGGTTGACGGGGAAATTTTCACTTAAAATTGTTTGTCAGAATCACATTCCCTTTTCCCTGCTATGGATTTTTGTTGGTGGTTAAAACCGGAAAAAAAAACCATTTCTCTTTTTATGGATGTTGTCATCCTTGTTTTTATTTAAGGATGAATATGTGGAGAAAAATATTCTTACAGTGTTGGACGAAACCTATATCCACAATGATCCCCTCGGTGTTGTGCTAATCATGGGAGCTTGGAATTATCCTGTCCAGCTTACTCTAGGTCCTATGCCAGGTTGGTCTCCACTGATTTTATGAGTGTGTGGGAGGGGAGTAAAGATATGAAATTGGGAATATTCAAAGAAGTAGGGAGGCTAGAAAAATAGTTTGAAACCAAACTACATCAAACTATGTGAAACTTCTCAAAATTAGAGAACTAAATCAGTTTTTATGGAAATCTGAAGCTACAGACAAAAAAAACCATACTACTTTATTTGTTAGGATAATAAACAAACATAAAACAAGAACAAACAAATTAAAGGAAACATTAGACTAATAGTTATTATATTTTAGGAGCTATAGCAGCAGGAAATTGTGTCATTCTTAAACCCTCTGAGGTTAGAATTCGTTATTTAGAAAAAATAAGGGTTGGCTCGGATATCCGGCCATTTTTAATATCCGGCCGGATACCGGATAATGAAACAAATAGGATAACGGATATCCGGCGGATTTCTAATGCCTGATATCGAGTTATCCGGCCGGATATCCTGTAATTTGTCGGGTATCCGGCGTTGGCTAGACATTCGGCCCACCCCTAGAAAAAATGTATTATTTTTGTTGCTATGTAAATTAGGTATTTTTTATCACACCTTTATTCAAAACAAAGTAAGCGAATTTTAGCTATAGAAGAATAGTTCTTTGTAATCGTATAATATAGCCTAAAAGATCTAGGACACTACATACATCAAATTAAAATAATAAAGGGGGCAGGGTATAAATAACTATATGTCCACGGTGTGGAGGCTTTTAATTTGGTCTTTGAATATCAGCCTATAGCGTTTGAAATACCAGCACATCCAATTCCAAGTCTACTTGAAGGAACAGTAATCTTGTAATTCTTGAAAACTAATCTTGTCATTTTTAATATTTTAGTTGGCTAGTTCCGTTTCTAAAGTGATTGCTGAACTTCTTCCCAAATATTTGGATCCGCAATGCTTCAGGGTAAGTAATAAAATTAGTTTTAAAAGGCTTTAATACAAACGCATGAGTTACAAACGTCGGAGAGGACAAACGAAGGAGTTTCTAAAATATTGAGTAAATAAAATATTTCTATACAGGTTAGGTTAGATTAAGATATGAATATACAAATAAGCCCCCCGCAGGATTTAGGCATTAAAAAATATAAGATGGTTGAAAGTAGGATAGGTTAAGTGTCTACACTGACGTTTGTCACTCCTGTGATTATCCTATGTGATATCATTCTTAGTACAAATAAAGAGAAAAACTTGTAAAAGGGGGACGTAACTGAAGACTTTTTGATGCAGGGGGGGGGGGGTTTCTCCGGAACCACTTGATGAACCGTGCAGATTTTTTGGACTTAAGCTTTTATGGGTATGAACATCTTATGGTTTCAATATCAACCCCCTATCCCCACCCCCTAGCCCCCCGGGGCTCTAAACCCCCCTAAAAATGAACCTAACCTTAATTTTCTCAGAAACCATTTGACCAATAAAGATGATTTCTTATATTTAAGCTTTTATGCTTATAAACTAACATTTAGATTAGAAGTCACCTCCCTGCCAACAACCCCTAGCCCTCCAGGGCTAAAAAAAAACCTAGAAATGAACCTAACCTTAAATATCTCTTAAATCATTTGATCAATAGAGATGATTCCTTGAACTTAAGTTTTTATGCTTATAAACTGACTTTTAGTTTAGAAGTTACACTTCTGCTGCCAACTCTTAGCCCTCCGGGGCTCAAATTAACCCCAAAAATTAACCTAACCTTAATTTTCTCAGAAACGATTTGACCAATAGAGATGATTTCTCAAACTTAAGCTTTCATACTTATAAACTAACATTTAGTTTAGAAGTCACCCCCCTGCCGCCAACCCCTAGCCCTCCGGGGCTAAAAAAAAACCCATAAAAATGAACCTAACCTTAATTTTCTCAGAAACCATTAGATCAATAGAGATGATTTCTTAAACTTTGGCTTTGATGCTTATAAACTAACTTCTAGTTTAGAAGTCACCCCCCTATCACCAACCGCTAGCCCACCGGGGCTTTAATCAACCCCAAAAATGAACTTAACCTTAATTTTCTCAGAAACCATTTGATCAATAGAGATGATTTCTTAAACTTGAGCTATCATGCTTATAAACTAACTTCTAGTTTAGAAGTCACCCCCCCCCCCCTATCACCAATTGCTAGCCCTCTGGGGCTCAAATCAACCCCAAAAATGAACCTAACTATTGATCAAATGGTTTCTGAGATAATCAAGGTTAGGTTCATTTATAGAACACTTCTGCTGCCAACTCTTAGCCCTCCGGGGCTCAAATTAACCCCAAAAATTAACCTAACCTTAATTTTCTCAGAAACGATTTGACCAATAGAGATGATTTCTCAAACTTAAGCTTTCATACTTATAAACTAACATTTAGTTTAGAAGTCACCCCCCTGCCGCAACCCCTAGCCCTCCGGGGCTAAAAAAACCCTAAAAATGAACCTAACCTTAATTTTCTCAGAAACCATTTGATCAATAGAGATGATTTCTTAAACTTGGGCTTATATGCTTATAAACTAACTTCTAGTTTAGAAGTCAACCCCCCCCCCCCCCCCTATCACCAATTGCTAGCCCTCTGGGGCTCAAATCAACCCCAAAAATGAACCTAACTATTAATCAAATGGTTTCTGAGATAATCAAGGTTAGGTTCATTTCTAGGGTTTTTTTCAGTCCCGGAGGGCTAGGGGTTGTTGACAGGGGGGTGACTTCTAAACTAAAAGTTAGTTTATAAGCATAAAAGCTTAAGTTTAAGAAATCTCTATTGATGCAATGGTTTCTGAGAAAATTAAGGTTAGGTTCATTTTTGGGGTTAATTTGAGCCCCAGAGGGCTAGGGGTTGGGGGTAAGGGGGTAACTTCTAAACTAAAAGTCAGTTTATAAGCATTTAAACTTAAGTTTAAGAAATCATCTCTATTGATCAAATGGTTTATAAAATTATGAGATAATTAAAGTTAGGTTCATTTTTGGGGTTAATATGAGCCCCAGAGGGCTGTTAGGGCCCGGGGCAAGGGGTAACTTCTAAACTAAAATTCATTATATAAGCATATAAACTTAAGTTTAAGAAATCATCTCTATTGATCCAATGGTTTCTGAGAAAATTAAGGTTAGGTTCATTTTTGGGGTTAATTTGAGCCCCAGAGGGCTAGGGGTTGGTGGCAAGGAGGTAGCTTCTAAACTAAATGTCAGTTTATGTTATAAGCATATAAACCTAAGTTTAAGAAATCACCTCTATTGAATCAATGGTTTCTGAGATAATTAAGGTTAGGTTCATTTCTAGGGTTTTTGAGCCCCAGAGGGCTAGGGGTTGGCAGCAGGGGGTGACTTCTAATCTAAAAGTTTGATAATAAGAATAAAAGCTTAAGTTTAAGAAATCATCTCTATTGATCCAATGGTTTCTGAGAAAATTAAGGTTAGGTTCAATTTTAGGGTTAATTTGAGCCCCGGAGGGCTAGGGGTTGGCGGCTGGGGGGTGACTTCTAAATTAAAAGTCAGTTTATTAGCATAAAAGCTTAGGTTTAAGAAATCATCTCTATTGATCTAATGGTTTCTGACAAAATTAAGGTTAGGTTCATTTTTAGGGTTAATTTGAACCCCGGAGGGCTAGGGGTTGGCGGCAGGAGGGTAACTTCTAAACTAAAAGTCAGTTAATAAGCATAAAAGCTTAAGTTTAAGAAATCATCATTATTGATCAAATGGTTTAAGAGATAATTAAGGTTAGGTTCATTTCTAGGGTTTTTTTGAGCCCCGGAGGGCTAGGGGTTGGCAGCAGGAGGGTAACTTCTAGTCTAAAAGGTAATTTATAAGCATAAAAGCTTACGTTTAGGAAATCATTTCTATTGGTCAAATGGTTTCTGAGAAAATTAAGGTTAGGTTCATTTTTAGGGGGGTTTTGAGCCCCGGGGGGCTAGGGGGTGGGGGTAGGGGGTTGAGATTGAAACCATAAGATGTTCATACCCATAAAAGCTTAAGTCTAAAAAATCTGCACGGTTCATCAAGTGGTTCCGGAGAAAACCCCCCCCCCTGCATCAAAAAGTCTTCAGTTACGTCCCCCTTAAACTTAGTTACAATTAGGAATTGGCCGGATATTTGTTTAACGCCGGATATCCGGCAAAATCTTAGGACATCCGGCCGAATAATCGGATATCCGGCGTTAGAAATCAGCTGCATATCCGGTTCCGGATAGTTTAAATATCCGCTGTCCGGCCGGATATCCGGCCCAAACTTAGTTACAATATGTGAACATAATTTTTTTAGGTGATCGAAGGAGGAATCAGCGAAACTACTCGTTTGTTGGAATGTAAATTTGATCATATTTTCTTTACTGGTTCTACCAAAGTTGGTAGGTTTTTTTCTACATTTGCAGCTTCTTTAAGATTTACTTTTTTTTAATTAAACACACAGTTTGTAAGACAAAAGACAGAGCTTATAATGAGAAAAGACACAACTTGTAAAAAATTCCACCTTTTTCAGTTCGTTGGAGAAGAAATTTGATCCTATTTTAGTACTAATCCAAATGACCAAATAACACGCTTTATGTATGTGTATATAATGGCGCATTTTTTCACACGTAAATAAATGTGTAAACTTTTAGGTCAGATTGTGAGAGAAGCTTCAAATAAACATTTGACTCCTGTCACTTTAGAGTTAGGTAAATATATTTTAAATTAATTTATTCGATAAAAAACAAGAATTATATAAAATAAGTTTTTTAAAGCACATTTTTTGCTTAAATATAAATATTTTTTGACAAAATTTCTTTTAAAAATTGAACTTACCAACATAACATATTTAAAATAATTTTAAAAATATTTAGGCGGAAAAAGTCCAACTTATATCTGTGAGAGTGCGAATATGGAATTAACAGCGAGGTACTGTTTTCCCTAAAAAAAATTAATGGAAGCAATAAGCATCTTAAGGACAGGGTTATAGTAGTAGCATTAACATAAAAATACTGTATTTTTTATTTTTTTCATATTAATGAAAGCATGCTGTTTAGCAATAAAATGCTGAACTAAATATTTCGATTGATTTATAATCTTTAACTTTCTGAAAAAAAATGGGAATAATATTTCTTTGCCTTTAAATTTACAATTTAAAAATGGAAATTTTTATCAAATGTAATTTTTAAGTCACAAATACACAAATTTTGGAGTAAAATTGAAGGAAGCATGGAGATTGTTTTGAAAAACCCAGAAATCATCTCTCAATTTTTAAAAAAGTGTTTCTAAAATTAGGGTCTGCCCGTCCGTACGTAACTGATAGCTTTTTCGTTAATTTAGGCATGTTAGAATTGTCCTATCGATTTTGAACTTTGCATGGTGGTTCCTTTAGTAGTTAGGTACGATTTAGAAAGCGTAGCAACTCTATAATCGTTACCAGAATATTCGTACATCCATTTTAAACATGTTAGTTTTTTTTAACTTTTTTACAACATAATTTTTTATGAGATATAATCATCCGATTTATCTGATTTTTGGAGTACAGTACTGATTCCTATTACAATAAGGTACAATATTATAAGCGAAGCATCTCTATAATCAAGTCCTAAAATGTCAGTATGTCCTTAATAAAAATTCTGTATTTAGGAAGTTTTGCAAAAAATTAACGTATAGTTTTGTCAAAACTTAAATATTTACATTTTGTATATTCATTTCTGACACTCTACAAGAGTTAATGTTTGTCTGTCATACCGTTTTCGAGTTTTGCTTTTATGGATGTTGTTATCCTTGTTTCAAATGTACTTTATGAATTTAGATTTTTGTTTTAGACGAGTATTGTGGGCTAAAATGATTAACCTGGGACAGACATGCGTTGCTCCTGATTATGTTCTCTGCACGGAACCTGTTCAAAAGATTTTCATTGAAAAGGTATTTCTAATTTTATTGTCCCTTAAATGTTATGTTATCATGAGAAAACATACACGGAACAAACCAGGGTTGGCAAGAAAAGTCTAGGGCAGTTAAAACCACATGGTTTTTTTTTCTGGTTTTAACCACCAACAAAAACCTATAGGTAGCAAAAGTCCACCTTGAAAAAATTGCTGTTTTCGCCTCAAAAAAGGTCCTAAATTACTATTTTTTCTTAAAACGCCTGTACATCACACAGCCTAAAAAGTAAAAACATTAAAATTTTGAAAATTCTGTTCTGGTTAAAACCGGACTTTTCTAGAAAAACCCGGATTTTTGCCAACCCTGTAACAAACTTGTTTTTGGCATTACTCTTAAGTATTATTTCGTAGTACATAATTAAGTTATAATTCAGTGAAGTTTTTACTTGTATTATTTTAAGATACTTTTAAATCTTTTTTTCAAAATCATCGTAAAAGTTATTATTTAGGTGCAAGGGTTGATCAAGGAATGGTACGGAGAAAATCCGCAAAAAAGTGCAGATCTCTGTAGAATTATCAACAGGAGAAACTTTGATAGACTCTCTGCTATGCTGGATAAAACCAGGTAGTGCCACTTTGTTAGGCAGGTGACATGACTATTTGATACTCACAGTTGTATAACCTTTTAACAACGAATTGTTTGTTTGCATGATGGCTGACTATTGAGTTATGTGCACAAGAAATCTATGTTTTCACAAAAACAAAACTTTTAGGGGAAAGGTATATGGCGGAAAAACTGACCCTGATGACTTGTACATCGAACCTACTCTGGTTACTGGCGTAGATTTTAAGGTATAAATATTGACATTATTGAAAAATATTCATTTGTACAGATAGATAGATAGGATAGTTTTTGTATACATACATTAGAGGTTTTTTTTCGGCTTTTTTGAGATTTTCTCAGGCTAGGAACGAGATATTTTGAAAATTTCAAAAGTTCCTGATTCTACTCTTTAAGGCCTATTCTGGGAGCATAATGAAGCCATAGTTCTGATGCAATGATTTATTGACCCCTATAAGGGGGGCCTCAACATTTCAAAGTGAAAGTACTGGGCATAATCCTTGTCCAAAATGGTTTAAATTTGTACACAAGAGTTTTTCCCCAAAAGGCATAATAATGGCAACTAGACTAGGTACTTGAATTCCAAAAAAAAGCCGAAAAAAATCCTTAAATAATCTATTAATCACACAGACATAATAGACAAACCTAGGGACATATTTACATAGAAATAACCATTTAATAGAAATGGTCTGAAATAAACATAACTAGAAAAAAAACGGAGATATTTACAGTTTATAATGTCAACAGTTCTTAATTATGACTAATAAATGTATATGAAATAGTCAAATGCACTTATTAAGTCAAACTGTTCCTAATTATTACCAAATGTATATATATGAAATGGTCATAATTAAGAACAGTGCATTTGACTGAATGGTTGCACATAATTTTTTAAAAAATACGAGAAAAAATGACCCCCTATGTCAGAAAGAAAAATATACTGACAGATAAAGGATATTAAAGATATAGGTAATAAACTGACTGAAAATAAAACAGAAACACATAAATAGATGGATAGACTAGACAGTAGACAAAGACTAAACCTAACAAAGATAAAAAAGAGTAAGCAATGAAGAATGAATATTTATTATTAAAACTAGGATTCCTTGATGCAAGAAGAAATTTTTGGTCCAATTCTACCCATTGTCACTGTTAAAAACAAGGTAAAGCTTCATATCTTTTAATGTATTTAATAATATCCTATTATATAAAGTAGTAAGAGTTTTTTGTCTGTCCCGAAGGATCTCGCTAACCGCTGAACCGATGTTGTTCTTCTTTACAGTGAAGCTTCTTATAGGTCCTGGGAAGGTTTTAAACTATTTTTGGAGAGAGTGTCTTCACCCCCCTCTCCCCCCCAAAAAAATTATTTTTTTACTCTTTTGAAACTCAAATTTAAAATTGGATGAGGTCGACTTTTCCTCCACCTACATTAAGTGCCCCTAGAGGCTTCTAGGGGCGTATCCGCTAGTGTGTTGTACAGTAACTAACTACTCTTCTCCAAATACCTAGTACTTTTTGGCTTTTTACATAAAAAATTTATTTAATTCCTAACCTTTTATTTTTTTAGGAAGAAGCTATCAGTTTTATCAACTCTGGTGAAAAACCTTTGACTTTGTATGTCTTTACAACTAAAAAGGTAATACCTTGTTTTAAACGGGTAGGTGACGAAGTGCATTTAAACTTGAATTTAGTGAATTCCACATTTTTTACTATTCAAAAGTTTAACTTACATCTATAGGTCTTATATTTGAAAGAATTTCAATTTTCTACCAGGTAGGTAGGTAGTTTTAAAAATATCAAGACTTAAAAATCATAATTTTTGGATTTTTGCAAAATAAATGACTGTCCTGTTTTGACAAAAACAGCATGATAGTAATAGTAATTGATTATTACTTACTGTAATACAAAATTATATATGTTAGATGATATATTTGTAACTTTTGCTTCAAATCATTTTTTTTGAAATGCACTTCATGCATCTATCCCTCTAGACCTTAGAGACAAAAGTCGCTCAATCAATGTTGTCTATGATTTGTTGTTAAAGAACATCAAAAAGCAAGATTTGTTCAAAAAGATTTTATGAAGTCATTTATCGATTAATATTATAGAAAGCTTGCCGCGGATATTAAAATAAAAAGATTAAAACCAGTTTTGTTGTTAGCCTCTAGTTGCAGAAAGGCCGGGCTAACAAAATGGTATCATATTATGATTTTTATTTTAATATTTGTAAAAAATTGTCTGTAATACGATGCAATACATGATTTACAGTATGGCCAACCATTCTGGAAACATTTTTTACCTAACTAATAAATATTTTTGTATCTTTACAGGAAACTTCTGAAGCCTTCAAGCTTGGAACAACAAGTGGAAGTGCTGTGATCAATGATGCTATTGTTCATCTGTCTGTTGATACTCTTCCTTTTGGTGGCGTTGGACAAAGGAATATGTTGTTATATTTGTCACTACTTTTATGTTATTTTTAAATTATTTCAGATCACTATCATTAGGATTTGTTTAAAAAGTTACTATAAATGTTAGATTGTTATTATAAAAGATGACCGATTTAAATACTCTATTTTAAGAAGGTTTATGCAAAAAATCAAAGGCCAAAATAATATTTTAACATCCTTTTATATGAAGTAGTAGGATTTCTTTTTCTAAAGATTACGATTTCAGTAACTACTTAACTGATTGAGTTCTCATTTTAGAAAGACTTCACATAGGTCCCGGGATGGTTTAAGGCTATTTTCCTGTCCCCTCCTTATTTCTTTGAATGCAAAGTCTAAAGTTGCTAGGGGCGCTGCCTCTAGTGATAAATAAATTTGTACTTAAGGTTTCTTTTTTGGTAATTTGAAATCTCACTATGAGTCGAAAACCAATAGAAAGGTTCACATAGGTCCAAGGAAATCCTAAGTATTGAGATACTTAGGTATATCATATTTGACTGCCCAGGGGTAATACCGCTAGTATTAAACATAGTATTAATATATAATACTAAGTGAACGATGTCTGTCTGTTTGTTTGTTTGTTTGTACTTAAGGATCTCGATAACCGCTGAACCGATCGGGTTCTCCTTAACAGGGTAGCTTCTCATAGGTCCCGGAAAGGTTTAGAACTATTTTGGGGGAGGGTACCGGTACCCCCACTCTAGCAAAAGAAATAAAAAAAAATCACTATTCTCGATTTACGTAGAGAGTTCAACGCAACATATACATCGACGCAACATAGACATATTTGAAATATAAAAAAAAATATTTAAGTTGCCACTAGAGGCCTACCGCTAGTATTAAGCAAAGTATTACTAGACTAACAACATTTTGATTGAAGTGGTATGGGTGCCTACCATGGAAAATATACATTCAAAGAATTTTCTCATCAGAAGTCAATTCTTGTCCGAGATTTCAGTGCCTTTGGTAAGTAGAAGGGTTGGGCCGGATATTCGGCCATTTTCAATATCCGGCCGGATGCCGGATATCGAAACTATCCGGTTACCGAATATCCGGATGTCGAAACTATCCGGATACTGAATATCCGGCTGATTTTTAATGCCGGATTTCCGTCGTCGGCCAAATATCCGGTCGGATAAGGGATATCCGACATTATAAATCAGCCGGATATCTGGTATCCGGCTGGATAAGAGATATCCGGAATTATAAATCAGCCGGATATCCGGTATCCGGCCAAAAAAGTATTCGGCTCAACCCTAGTAAGAAGTAGTCAGATTTATTTAATGGGATCTTGAGAGATTAGACAATAGAAGATAAAACATCCTCAATGAGGATAAACAAAATTATCTTGTCTGGTAGGTTAAATATATTCGTTGAAAAATTAAAACACTACTGTGTTGTAACCATATGATCTAATTAAAATACAATGAAAATAACCCAAATTTTTTGAGACTGTGGTAATAAAACTTTGGGTACCAGTGTAATTTAAAGACGAATGTCCCCTTCCTTCCTGGTTGCATATACGTCAACAGAAAAGTCCTTTTTCTCACGGCCAGCTAAATCCTCTTTTCTAAAATTTTTTTGTTATAGTTAAAATACTTTAAAGCCAAAATTTACTCAATAAATGGTTTAGACGGGTTCGAATGCAAACAACCAACAAAAATCTTTAAGAAACTACAATGCACAGTTCCCTTAAAGTGTTAAAAGGTCTGATTTTTGTGTTTATATGTAATATTTTTGGTTTTGAAAGCTTCTAATGGCATTTAGATAGAGGATTTGCAACATGGTGTTAGCCGTTTGACATTCATTTTATAAACATCTGAAGTTGTTACAGACGGACAAAGTAAGCAAAAGACACCACGCAAATGAATGTATTTATTGTAATGTTCTTTCAGGTGAATATTTGGGAAACACAAGATATCCCCCTTACTCAATGCCGAAGGTGAATAGAATGAATCTACTGGTTAAAAACAGGTACTTTTAAATATTATAAATGCATAGGTAACAATATTCATATAATCCGTGTAATAAAGTAACAGGATGTCTATCTGTTTGTCTCAACCGATTGGGTTCTCCTTAACAGGGTATCTTCTCATAGGTCCCGGGAAGGTTTTTTTTATCTATTTTGGCCTTTGGGGGAGGGTACCACCACCCTCCCATGAGAAATCAAAATTTATTTTTTACGTATGGAGACTCCTACGTATCGTAGAAACTTGAAAATAACATAGATAGGTATCGTATTATTTTTTTAAAAACCAAACATTTAAAGTGCCACTAGAGGCTTCTATGGGCGTACCCACTAGTTTTCATTATTGTAATAAAAAAGTCTTGTTCTAGTGGGACATTATGGGAGAGGTAAGGAAGACTTGTACCGGTACCCAAAGTTTTATAACAATGTTTCCTTATTCGTTAGCTTAATAACTTTGAATACTATCCACGAACAAGAGCAAGTGATTCTAAGCATCTTCCAGATTTGACCCATAGTATTTTTTAAGTAAATATACTAGATAGTTCTCTTTTGATTGGCTGGCTCATTAACTTATTAAGTTGAGTGTGTAAATGTTGGAAAAGGTAATTTTGTTTTTCGTCATTGGGTATATGCTTTCATTTTAATTTACCGTCCATTGTCCTATGCCTTAAGATCCCTAAACTTGGATAATAATAGGTTTTTCTCGTATTCATTCGAATCCGGTGGATAGGAACCTTCGGCATCTCGGGGCTAAAAAACCGGTTTTAATCTTATAATTGTACATTCTATATCCGCGGAAAGCCGTTTATAATACGATGAAAGAAATAACTATTATTTTTTTTAGAAAAGTGCCTGGTTTTGTGTACCGTCTGCCTTATGTTGCCTGTTTTCTGTTGGGAGCTGCTTGTGGTGCTGTCGGTTATTATATTGCTAATAATCAAGAAATTGTTAGGTAAGCATTGGATTTTATATGATACTAGCTGCTTTCCCCCTAGAGGTCTCTAGTGGCACCTGAGAAGAGTGGGGGGGGGGATGTCATTACCAATTTTAGTTTTTTTTTATATAAAAATAGAAGAAATGCCTTTTAGTAAAAAAATTTTCAGGAAATATTCGATATCCCCTACTCCAAATAGGTTTAAACATTCCCTTAATGTATGAGAAGCTACATTTTAACGGAGAACCATATCGAAAAATCCTTCAGTTCAATGCTCTTTTTGTTGATTTTTGGTTCAATTTTAATAAGTAAATAGTAACTGTCAATTTTACATTTTATTACATTTTATGTCAAGAGAAATATCAGTGAACAAAAAGTAGCAGATTATAATTTCACGTCTTCTAAGTTTGAAAATATATTTTTTTGTTTCAGAAAATACATACCAGAAGGCCTTCTTTAACTTGGAATATCACATCTAAACATCAAACATACAAAAATCACAAATAAATCAACAATACCTAAATCTATAGGTATAATCTCATAATGTAAGTATATTTACAAGTTTAATTTAAAATAGAAACTTTTTATAATAGTAGAATCTATGTACAAAATGCTGGGTTAGGCAAATGGAAGATAATTTAATACCCCTTGTCTGGCGCAAAGGGGAAACAACTTTGCTAGGGGACGATTTACATTAACGCCCGAGGATGGAGGTTTAGGGATGTTTACCTCCCACAAACAATGAGATCCCTCATTTTATCCCCTCGAAATTAAAAAGCTTGGACGTCTGACGATTAATCTTTTATTTACTCTTCTCTCTATCCGATCTGTTTAAAGTAATATCACCAAGTGAACAATAATCAAATGCTTTATTTATGTCAGACTGATTTTAATTAAAGATATTTTGGCTTTATTGATGATTTTATACTTAAAAACAAGGATGACGACATCAATAAAAGCGAAGCTCTGAAACGGTAGGACAAACGGACATTAACACTTGTTTAGTGTCAGAACTGAATATTCCGAACATAAATGAATAAGAGTCAAAGCAAAATTGTGAGTAAATTAGTTGAAAAACTTCTTAATACAGGATAATGTTTTATGGACATACTTACTTTTTTAGGACTTGATTAAAGAGTTGCTTTACTTATAATATGGTATTTTTTTTGTCCCAGGAATCAGTATACCAAAAATCATAACAATCGTATATTTAGATCACATAAAAATTTCTTGTTACAAATGTAAAAAATCAATATGTTTAAAAAGGACGAACTGGAATTCTGGTAATGATTATAGAGTTGCTACCGTTTCTAAATCGTACCTTGCTACTACAGAAAACACCATGAAAAGTTTGAAATCGATAGGACAATTCTAACATGCCTAAATAAACGTAAAAACCTATCCGTCATAGAAAAGCTTCGCTTTTAAAAATAGTTTTTAAGTCGTAATAATGTTCCATATACACTTGAAGAAATGGAAAAATTGTATTTTCAATTTAAAATTGATGTATTCAAAAATATGTGAAGATACTTTTACTCAAATGTTTATTTCGGTTTGTTGAACTTACTTCAGAAAACCTATAAGGATGATTATGTTTATAAGTAGCCAGGGTTGGCAAGAAAAGTCCAGGGCAGTTAAAACCATATGGTTTTAACCACCAATAAAAATCCAAAGCAAAAGTCCACATTGAAAAAAAATTATGTTTTTCAATCAAAAATGGTCATATATTACTTTGTTTTCTTAAGAAACTTCTTATTTTCTGTAAAACGCCTGTACACAATAGGTAGAAATTACAACTCAAAATCTTAATTTATAGCTATTCTGTTTCCCACGATTTAACCGGTTAAAACCGGACTTTTTAATTGTCCGCCGACTTTTAAGAAAAATTTAAATTCCAGATTTTTGCCAATTCTGTAAGTAGCGCAGCAATACAACGCATATAGCTTTCTGGAATAGTCATTTACAGCAAAATTTTATTATTTGATTAAGTTTTTGCAATTCAGAATATAATCCGATTATTTCTTATATAGGTTTATCTATATCATATACATTGACTTAACAAAACTTAATCACATCGAGATATAAAAAGCTTGTTCTGCAAGCAGGAAGATGGATTTGTTCGCTATGATACACCCAGTCCACTAAAGGTCACATAGACGCAAATCAGTTGACTTGTCATGTACGCCCTGGCAGCTGTATTTAATCTTTGGCTTTGTAGATGTTCTTTATGTAGATGTCATATGATGATGCGTCATACTACTGCCTAAAATATGGGACATCATTAATGATTACCGATATTATCACTAATTTTAGCTTAAGTAGTCATGTAATTTTTTTTGACGATTTAATCTTTCATTAATAATATTTACTTATAGCAGACATCCACTAAAAAAAATGTTGAAATAAATGTTTTTGGTATTCTTTCATCTAGAGGCGAGCAGTAGGTGGGTGTAAAAGGGGTGTCAACAGTAACACCCTCCTTCAAATTGAAATTGGGAAGGCCTTCCTTCCCCCTTTTGCACCCCCTAATCGTTTTGAACAGCCCCCCCCCCCCCTCAGTTGAATCGCTGTGCACGCCACTGTTTTCAACAAACCTGAAATATGCTAGGGGATGATTTGATATTGAAGAAAATATTTTTATAAACAGGGATTATTGACTTCCTAAAACCTTATAACAAATTCGAGTAACTCAATGTCTACGCTGTTAGTCTTTTCCAGAATATTAGTCCTTACTTATCTTAAATTGAAATGTAGCTGAAATCATAGATCAATTTCCCATAGAATTTTCTTATTTAAATATTTATGGAAATGGGATATTTTGAATAACAACCAAAAAACATACTCAATTGCGAATTTAAATAAATAATATCCATAAGGTTTTTAATTTTTGTTTACTAATAAAGATTGGAACTTTAGTATTGTTAAAATGGAAAAATGATATTCAATTTAGCTTATTAAAAATTTAGCTTTATTTCACAAACAGAAAAAATCTTTTACAATTTAATTCCTATTCCTACTGATTTAGAATTATAGTAAGTTTGATAATATATACCATATTTGTACAAAAAATACTTTCACTGCTTTTAAGTGCCTACATACCTATGATTTTAATGAATCTTTTCTGGCCTAAATGTTTTGATTTATTTCTTAAATACAAACAAAAAAAAACCTTCCAATACGATTTGACATCATCACATATTTAGCCTTTTTTTAAATGCAATTTCATTTAAATTATTAATTTTCAAGTTGTTTTCATAGTTATTTTGAGGATTTTATCGATAATTTATTTGTTTAGACTCCTTAAATTTCCTTGATTAAATAGAAAGGGGTGAGTGCAGAAAATTATCTTAACATAATCTTTAGCATCTCAGGAAAATATTGTAGAAATATGCTTTAATAAGCTCAAAATTTTCTATACTTTTTTTTCTGCACTTATCCCTTATAAATATCTTATATCTGCATTGAATGTTTTGTTTTTGTATGCATGCTTCATGTTTGCTTTAAGTTTTTAACCCAAGAAAGACTTTCACAATTCACCTGGCACCCAAAAATAAAATAAAAAATTCATGAAATATTTATATTTTATAAATTCAAAACAAATGTAGCATTCAATATTCACAAAGAAAAGGTTTTTTTGCCGTTAATATATCCCTGTCCAAATATTAAATGCTTTAGTAAACATTTAAATTAATCTATGTTGACAATTTAGTTTCTGAAACCTTTTTCGTACTGTCAATTGCATTTCAGTAGTTTTTATATGCATTGAAAAAGTTTAAAAAGAAAAGTTCTTTTGTGAAATACGAGAGAGAGAATAGGGAAAAAGAAATATACCGATAGAAAAAGTTTATTTTTACAATAGATTCAAACTAAATAGATATATTGTCTTCTTTAGGAAGTAGCTTTTTCAGCAATGTCCTAATTATCTATAATACAAAGTATAATAATGTCTGTCCGTCCGTCCCTTAAGATCTCTGTAACCACTGAACCGATCGGATTCTACATTTCAGGGAATATACCTACTGGTCCCGTGGTTTTTTTAGGCTATTTTCTTGGGGGGTGGGACACCTCAACCCCCCCCCCCTCAAAAAAAAATAAATCTCTCTCAATTTTTTTAGTGTGCCTTCGGTTTAAAAAATATTTTTTTAATTTTTAAATTACCTCTTGGGGCAAAGCCCATAAAGGCTATGGGCGAAGCCGCTAGTACAAAATAAATTAATAAGATAAAAGAAATTTAAGATTTGCCTTAAAATAAACAATTTGTTGGTTTATTTTTACTTCGCTACTTATAGCCATAATTGTCTTAGCTTCAAATTCCTCTCTGATAGTTCTCTTTACTTTGGTTGTAGATGAAAGTTTGGGTCAAAATAAGTTTCTTTTGTTTTGTATTAACTTGATATTGAAAGATATCAGCATAAAATGCAAGGTTCTGTTGCATTTCAGTAGCGTAGCTGCTCCTCAGTTATTATTATTACGTCTGTTTGATTGTTTCCCTAAATAATGCATTGAAATGTTAATTGTCAATAGTTTTATTTTCCTTTATATAAGATTTGGGCCGGGTTCCGGCTGAATTATAATGCCGGGTATCCGGTAATTTGCCTTATATCGAACGTTGGCCAGATATCTGGCCGAATACCGGATATCTGGCATTAAAAATCAGCCAGATATCCGGTACCCAGCCAAAAAAGTATCCCGCCCAACCCTACATTGTATATCGGGTAAATTTTGGGAAGCATACAAATTTTCATTGTTTCAATTCACTTTACTGCAACGTTAATTTGCTTCTGAAGATACTTCTTTAATAGTAGAATTAAACCGGTCATAATGCTCAAAAGCCAATTGAATTATAGATTTTATGGAAATGTATTTCGTGGATTATTTTTCCTTGTAAATTGAGTCTTTTTTGGACTGTAAACAAATAATTTTTGCACAGTTCTGTTTATGATATGCCAAATTAATTTGTAGGAGAAAAGTCTTTTATATTTATGTCAGGGCTGCATTAGGAGATATCTGTTTCAGTTTTAGAGGATAGAAACCAGACAATGGGCTGTTTATTACACTAGTCCCCAAAGATTTATAATAACGCTTTCATATTCGCTTAACAACTTTGGGAACTTAAATCACTTTTGATTTGTTAGTATACTAAGTTCAAACGTTTCAACCACTTATTATAATCTACAGAAGGAGTAATTTTGTGTATCTTCATTGGGAATGTACATCAATTTATCAGCCATTATCTTCTCCCTTTAGGTCGCACATGGATCTAATGATTATAAGAATCTTTTTTTTTGGTCAGCTAGGCTTTTCCAGTTTTGATCTTAAGGTGGTTGTTGCCCCCCCCCCCCTTCCGCACGCCTATGGTTCTATCTTTATTCATATCTTTAATGGCCCAAATTTACCATTTTGAAACTAAAATTGGTAATATTATGTAGTTTTATAAATATGCAAATATCTCTCATAAATTATACTCGGGGTAGCTCATGGATAAATGTATGGTAAATTGTATCAACAAAAAAAAACTGTAATTTTAAGTTATTAGGAGATAAAACATTTTAGAATAACAGTTTTATGTTAATTAAAGTGGCTTTTACCAATAGCTTTTGATGACATCCTTCTTTAAAAATTAAATTATTTTTTTCTGTAGGAAATGTAGATTTTGACCCCCCCCCCCTTAACATCACTGGAGTTCATATTTTTTCTCAAACGAAATCGAAAATCATTGGATTCATTTTGCATTTTGTGGTTTTCTAATCCCTTCCCTTTGTCAAATAGCATTGAACCTGTCCAGGATCATTTTAGATAGAGACACACATATCCATCCACTCTTAAAAATTTACAGGGAGTATGGCAATGGCAATTAATCTAAATCTGCTCTTTTCTCTCAATATTTACAAGCTACTAAAGGCAGATCAGAGTATCTAAATCTATAATACAAAGTAGAATGATGTCTGTCCCTTAAGATCTCGGTAACCACTGAACCAATTGGATTCTACTCTTCAGGGAAATCTTCCCCTATTTTTTTTATTTGTTTATACCACAAATTGGCGCAGTTGCAAATGGGGGACGGTACCTATTTTTTATTTTTTTTAGGTAGGTACTTGATTTTTTTAAAATTACCTCTTGGGGCAAAGCCCCTAGAGGCTAGGGGCGAAACTTCTAGCTATTTAATAACTTTAGATTTGATTTACGTATCCACATTGCCTGAGTGGAAGGAAGGTATCTAGGTCTAAAGTCGTGGTCCCATAAATTATCTTTCTCTAAAGTTAAATAACTCTTCTAAACTTTATACTCTTAATATTAACCCTTGTAAATTGCATATTAAAGAGTTATTAATACTGAACTGCAAATGAACAGGGACAGTTTCATGAAATTCATTCAATTACTAAATTAATACGTATACAGTATGACCCTCGAAAAAGTATTTTTTAGCATCTACAGCACTTATTTCTCAATGAATCATTAAAAAATGTATATGTCCTTGTTCTCTATAGATTTCCACTTAAGTAGATATACAAATTTTGATTTTACCTCCATTAACACCAGAGATTTTTAGAGCTAAAGTTTTGAAAAAGTGACTGAGAAAAAGAATTTTTTTGTTTCTCATAATTATTGGATGGTTATATTACAGTATACGTTACGAAAAATGACCGGTCTTTAAAATGGTCTAGCCCCCCCTTGTAATGAAGTTGTAACTCTATTTTTTTGTATGTGTAATCTTTATATACATGTATAATGGTGTTTGTTGCGGTAAATTAGATCAAAGAACATTTTCCGGCATTCAGCAGGCTATAAAAGAAGAAATTCAAACTGAAAAATTTCAGACCCTTATTTTTAAAGTAAATTTTACTTAAGCCGAAAAATCACATAGTAAAATTGAATTAAGCATAGTGGTTGTGTCGAGTTTTATCTTTAGCATAAAATTCTGCTTCCATAGGCACCTTACCCAACTTCATACAAGTCATTTGAGCCCAAAAAGTATGTATCAAGACCTCAAAATCTATGATTTTTTTGGCTTAACCAAAATTCACCTAAATTACATAAGGGTCTGTTTTTTTTTCATTTTGAATATTTTCTTTCATAGCCTGCCCAGCATATACGGATGACGTTTTGTTTCTTTAGAAAGGTTGCATTGACATGTCGTTAATTTTCAATAAGTCTTTTTTGTGACATATTTAAAGAAAATGACTTTTTGATATGACCTTAATTGTTTTTTATTTGCCACCATTTTTCTAAATAAAAGAAATTACAAATTAATGCATAATTAAATATGAAAGTTAAGGTTGTTTCAATATGTCATTTTCTATTTTTTCCACATATTAATATATTTCTGCTAGTAACAAAAATAAAAGGATTTCTGCCTTAATTTTGCTAAAAAAGTCGTTTCATGTTAAAAGTTACTTTTTCCTCAGTCAATTTTTCAAAACTTTAGTTCTAAAAATCTCAGGTGTTAATGGAGGTAAAAAAAATATTATTATATCTACTTATGTGGAAATCTATAGAGAACAAGGACATATACATTTTATGATAATTCATTGAGAAATAAGGGCTGCAGATGCTAAAAATATATTTTCGAGGGTCATACTGTATAGTTTTAGTAATATTCAGATTAGATTTTAAAACTTTAACTTTTGTTTCTTTTAAGTTAGTTTATAACATATTAATTTAAAGTTTGTTTTGATTAAAAATTAAAAGTAAAAAAAATATGTTGTTGCATTAACATTTCAAAATTGTATTTATTTATGTAATTGTACATCACCTATTTTATCTGTTTATTCTGCATTTTATATTTTATATTGTTTGATCTGATATTTTATGTCTGGTACAAAACTTTTGTTTTTTTAAATAATAAAATCATTTGTCTATTGTTTATATGAATTTTTATAGAATTATTTTAGAAGTTGTTATTTTTGATATTTTAAGAAAAAATCTCTATTTTTACATCATATTAATATATGTTTTTTAGAGGACAAAATATTGTTCTAAAAACTATTATTTTTTTAAGACTATACCTATATCCTATATTTTAATCACATTTAACTATAAAACCTGTTTTACAGATTGTACAAAAATGGATCGTGGTAGAGGTCGTGGTAGAATATCTAGGCCTAGAGATAATAGAAATGGTAACATTCAGCATAAATCTACCTCTGACCAAAAGGAATCACATTTTTGTGTTAATATTAACAACTAGCTTCTACGCCCCTAGAGGCCTCTAGTGGCACTTTAAATATCTTTTTAAAAAGTAATACGCTACCTATCTATGTTGCGTTCAAGTCTCTACGATACCTGTCTATATTGCGTTCAAGTATCTACGTTAAAAGAATTTCGATTTTTTTTGTGATTTCTCTTAGAAGGGTGGTTGTATCCTCCACCAAAATAGTTATGAACCGTCCCGGGACCTATGAGAAGCTACCCTGTTAAGGAGAACCTGATCGGTTCAGCGATTAGCTAGATCCTTCGGTACAAACATAAAAACACGCAGACAAACAGACAGACATCCTGTTACTTTATTATAAGGATAGTCAGCATAATAATAAAATTAAAAAACACAATTGTGATTTAACTATTTAGAAAGTAGTTTGCAGGTTTCTGGAGAGTGCCTCTGGCTGTCAGAAAGGCAAGGACTGCACCTTCCTTCATCCACCAAAGTAAGTATTGCAACTTTTAACAACATTGTAAGCATGCACAAATTCGCAGATTTTTCCGCGCACATATCTAGGCGTGCGCTCTATGCTACTTAGTTTTTGTAAAGTATGAATGTTGGTGTGCAGTGCAGGGATTCTTAGAGATTAGACAATGGGCGATAAATTGATGTTCAAGTTTATGCTCATCAATGATGTGATACTAAAGAATACCTACCCTTACTTTAGATTAACAATTTGTTGAAAGTTTGAACACTGCCCTTTTTTTTTCTTTCGAATATCTTCATTGCTAACTTATAATTATATTCTATAAGAATATGTTACGATTCCCTATTCATTGTACCTCAACTCGCAAAATGCACTGCCTGTTGGAATTAGACCCTTATTTTAGATAATATCTTTTGGGGTCTATTTTATATTAACATAATCACAATACATATATGGTAGGTAGGGATTGGACATTGGACTGTAAACTACAATGGTACCCAAAGTTTAAAACCCTATTATCTTATTTTTTATTAAAAAAAACTTTGGGTACTTGTATATAATATTGATTGTTTGGTTCCAAAAAAGTGTGTACTAACCTTTCAACCATTAATTTTGATCTACAGATGGAGTGATATTGTTTATTATCAAAGGGATTTACAAGTTGTACATATATCGTCTATTGTCTTATCTTATCCCCTAAAATCCCTGATAATGACAAAGTTTATATATATACGTACAAGCCAGGTTTGAGTAAGGTAATCCATCATAAAAACTTTTTATCTTTGAATAATCTCTTGGTTGTTGATGTGCATATAGTATTGCTGAAAACTCTTGTATTATAATAACATTAGAGTAAAACACTAGAGGGAGAAAGGGTTAAATAACTGTATCTCCCCATCGCAATCGTCTTTTGCAACCTTTCTATTGGGTCAATGAAAATTAACCAATGGTATCGCTTATATTAACACAGCAAAGTAGCAGAAAATAATTTAGAAGCAGACGAAAGAGGTCTTTAAACAATAAAGGGAGGTAGTTGTCTGTATACACATTTATACTATAGATCTGTTAAAATAACAAATGCACTTATTAGGTCAAACTGTTCTTAATTATGAACCATTTTCATATATATACATTTAGTTATATTTAAGAACACTTTGACTTAATTAGAGCATTTCACTACAACCCAACACCCAACTGTACAGAATAATGCGAATATGTAGATTCGTTATATCATAATTTTAATTGTTTTTTGGTCTTTCTAAAAATTTACAATCCGAATCTACAATTAGAATTACGAATTTCGGATTGGGATCGCCAACCCTAGATAAAACCATTTAATTTTTTCTTGTTTATTTGTCTTGTGGCGGCATTATATGAACACTCATCAGTTTTTATCTCTGCAGCCGTTACTTAATATACCAACTTTATCAAGTAAACCATGAAAGACGGAGATAGATGATTTATTACACTAGTCCCCAAAGTTTTATATTAACGTTTTCTTATTCGTTGTCTTAACAACTTTGATGACTTTTAATGGATTTTGATTTATTAAGTTGAGTGTCAAAACGTTTCAACAACTAATTTTAATTTACAGAAGGGGTAATTTTGTGTATCTTCATTGGGGATGTACATCAATTTATCGGCCATTGTCCTTTATCTCTGCATGGAAGGGGACCAACTTTATAACAGATCGGAGAAAGATGCTAGTAAAGAAATGTGAATAGAACTATAATATCTAATACTAGCGGCTACGCCCCTAGAGGCCTCTAGGGGCACTTGAGGAGGAGAGAGTCGAATTTAATAATTCAATTTCTTATTTTAGATTTTAAAAGAAAAAGTAAAAAAAAATTACGTTTGATGTTTGTTTTTCGTTGAACTCTCTTTCTAAAATTGAGAAATTTAAAAAAAATTTAATTTCTCTAGGGAGGGTGGTGGTACCCTCCCCCAAAATAGTTATAAACCTTCCCGGGACATATGAGAATCTACCCTGTTAAGGAGAACCCGATCGGTTCAGCGGTTAGCGAGATCCTTCGGTACAAACACACAAACACACAGACACACAAACATCCTGTTACTTTATTATAAGGATTGTTATAGCTTTAGAGGATTAAGAAATTTAAAATGAAAATAATATACTTAAAAGAAAATTGACCTTGTCTTGTAAGATGAATCACTGAATTTTATTAATCTACTGTTAGTTTTGTTGCTTGGACTAGCGACCACCTCTAGGAGCATTTTAAAAGAGTGGGAGCATAGTTTTAGCTTAAAAGAAAGAGTGAAAAAACATTTAGTTGTTAAAAGAATTAACGGAGATTTTCTTGGGGCATCCTTTTAGTCTGAACCTTCCCTAGACCTATATAAAACTTCCTTGAAAATTGTGAAACAATCTTATAAATATTTCATTCAAACAGATATACATCCTTTTTTAGCATATAGGATTAATGGAACTTTTTTATGCTTTCTACCATATTTTCCTCATTTTTATCCTTTCGTTTTAAAGTTACTAGACAAGAAGAAAGTTTTTATAAGACCCAGAGTTTGTATTAAGATGGAAATATGTCTACAAATCAACTTTAGCTTTTTTTTGTAGCTTTGATTACTCTACAAGTTTATTTGTCTGTTAGTTTGTTATTTGTTGCCCTAAATATTATTTGATTTTTTTCATAGTTTTTTTTCTGTAGCTTAAGATTTCGAAAACCAATAAACCGATTGAGTTCACCATATTTTAAAAGCTTCTTACAGGCCTCTGGAAGGTTTTAGGCTATTTTACATGTTTCCTTACTCCTCCGAATACACAGCTCCTAGATGCTAGGGGCGCAGCCATTAGTGATTATTAATTTGTATGATCAATAGCCTCATTATTACCACGCTATTTACCATGATATACCAAAGACAGAAATCACATAAGAATAAAGGGGGAAGATTGATTTATCTGCCATTGTCCGTTCCTGTATTTAATACTAGCGGCTTCGCTCCTAATTTTTTCTAGGGACGATTTATCTTGATGAGAGGGTTGTTGTACCCTTCCTCATGATACCCTATAAAGGAGAACCATATCGGTTCAGCGGTTAGTAAGATCCTTCAGTACAAACAGGCACACAGACAAACACATAATATACATCCTTTTACTTTAGCTGCTACGCCCCTAGAGGCCTTTAGAAACACGTAGAATTGTTTCTTTTAATCTATTTTAAAATCAGATATTAACCAAAAATATTTTTTTCGCTGATAGATGGTGTTAGTCATGTTTTAGCTAATTGCAAAAATATCCGCAGTGTGGCGTTTTTTTTCTATTTTTGTCGATTTCTCTGGGGAGGGTGGTGGACGTGGTACCCTATCCCAATAAAATTATAAATCTTCCCGGGACCTATGAGAAGCTACCCTGTTAAGGAGAACCAGATTGGTTCAGCGGTTAGCAAGATCCTTTAGTACACAGTCGGCAGACAAACACATGAACTCTTTTACTTTTATATAAGATTTGTGTTATTTTCAGGCCTAATGTAGCGAAGACCATAATAAAGAGAAAGGATCAGATATGTGAAAATTGGATGAAAGGGGAATGCAAGTACGGCGAGAAATGCAGATTTGCCCATGGAGAAAATGATTTAACATCACCGGTATGTGTATAACTATTTATCTATCTATCTATCCATGAAAACCGTGGTTAAACATTCCATCCTTATGTCATTGTCTTTCTGTCTATCCATACTGCCAATTTTCCTTTTATATGTCTACATTAGGTAGGTAATATCTTAAAATTAAAGGAAATATTTGAATGTATATTAGAAATAAAATAAAAACTTTAGGTAAAAATAATGCAATCATTTGGTAGAGATAGAAAATACTCTATTCAATGCTTTGCTGTCAGGTATTGAAACAAGTTTCACCGTTTTTCGCCTGTATTTGTTAATATTTACTGAACAGATATTTTTAAATGCCAAAAAATGTAAGCAAATTCCTATTCCAATAACGTTATCCACTATCTTAGGAAGAATCGAATCCGCTGTACAAAACTACCATGTGTTCTTCTTACCCAGGTATAGTTGTTTGTATTAGAGCTAAGGGCGATTAATTTATATTCCATTATGCATTAGATTTGCAGAGAGCGGTTTTTAAATAGTTACTTTACGTCTATAAGAGAAATAAATGCCGCGACAATAAACAGTTTCACGGCATTTTCGCATTTGAAGTGGCCAAGTTAGAATAAAAATAAATGCATATAATATACATTTTTCTTTTAAATGCATTTATTTTATTCTAACTTGGCCACCTCAAATGCGAAAATGCTTTTAAACTTTTTATTGGCGCGGCATAGACGTAAAGAAACTATTTAAACATCCACCTAAGATAATGCAGGATAAAAATATTTTTCTAATCTTTTATTTTCCCTGTTAGGTGTGATTTTGACATCTATCTCTATCAATATAAAAACTTTCACATTAATGACATCTTCCAAAGGAAGGAGCTAGGGGGATAGGTTAATGGCGCTTTATCTGATCTACGGTTTTTAATCTCCAAAATTTATAAATCTGGCATTTTGCACATGAAAATTTGCACTTGATTAATTTTTTAAAAAAGGACAAATCATATTATATAAAAAAGAAATGTTAGTTGTCTGTAATTTAGATTCGTTAACTACTAAAAACATAAGATTAATTTTGATCCCGAGATTTTTAGGTAATTTTTTGCGCTTCCTTGCACATTTCAATATATTAGGCCCCTAGCTGCTAGAAGGGGGGGGGGGGGGGTTAGGTTGTGCTAAAATTCCTTAAAGGTGTGAGTTTTAAGGCTTAAAAACAGTAGTAGATATTATTCACTAAATATGTGTATTCCTTTCTTATTGAGGAGAACAATATATATTTTTTTGAAGGTAAAATAAATTTTATCGTTCTCCTACTGTTTTTAAGCCTTGAAACTCACACCTTTACGGAATTTTAGCACAACCTACCTCCCCCTTGTAAGCATTTATAAATATTTTTGTTTCAAGATGGTGAGTGTAGTAAGGGTCCCGCCTGCTCTTTTGCCCACAGCGAAGCTGAACTCAGAAAGCTTGACCAAAATGCTATCAACAAAATGAAAAAGGTAACTATTCGCCAAATATCAGAAAACAATTTGTTAGCAGACGAGAAAGGTCACGGAAAAAGGGAGGGAGGTAGTTATCTGTATATACATCTACATGTATTATAGCTGTGTTATTTAAACGTTCAAAATGAAAGGACTACATTCGGTCAAAAAATCTGTATAAATGCATTTTGTTTAAAATTACTTTTGAATAAGACTTAAATTTTGTTGAAGTGTTAAGGAAATGCAATGAGATTTGTTTAATTCTTGATTTTAGTTTGTATCAACTAAGATGTATATAATGACAAAAGCCACAATACAACAATACAAAGGGGGGAGGCGGATGTGCCACTTTTTGAAACCAAAACTAAAAGTCAAAGGAACTCAACTAAAAAAAGAGTTACAGGTCTGAGATTTTGGATGGCAGTTGCTTTATAGGGTTACAATATGGAACAGTGAAGAATCGGCGGCGCATCCGCCGAAAACCGCCGAGAAATTGCAAAAAAAATTCGGCGTCGTTTCTTCACAGTTCCATATTGTACCTCTATAAAGCAACTGCAAATCTCAGACCTGTAACTCTTTTTTTAGTTGAGTTCCTTTGTTGAATTTTAGTTTTGGTTTCAAAAAGTGGCACATCCGCCTCCCCCCTTATAATAAAGGGGGGGGGAAGTTTGTACAGTTATAGGAAATGAAATTCAGTACCAAATTTTGCCCTGGCCGTTTGGGCTTGTTTTTATAGTTATCAACCTAATTCTTTTTGTAAGCGCTCTTATATGATTGGATCTACCTGTAAAACTTTAAAAATTGAATTTTGGGACTTTCCCTTAAAGGGGCTAGTGGAGCAAAAGACCCCCAAACACTAAAATTTTAAGTTCTGAGTCTATTTTCTGAGATATTGAGACGATTTTTTTAATGAAAACACTTTTTAACAAAACCGAACTAAATAGCCAATACAAATTTCATTTTGGGACTTTCCTTCTAGGGGCTAGTGGAGCAAAAGGCCCCCAAAACACTAAAATTTTAAGTTCTGAGCCTATTTTCAGAGATATTGAGACGATTTTTTTAATGCAAACTTTTTTCACAAAACCGAACTAAGTAGCCATTACAAATTTGATTTTGGGACTTTCCCTTAAAGGGGCTAGTGGAGCAAAAGACCCCCCAAACACTAAAATTTTAAGTTCTGAGCCTAATTTCAGAGATATTGAGATGATTTTTTTTTATGAAAACATTTTTCACAAAACCGAACTAAGTAGCCATTACAAATTTCATTTTGGGACTTTCCCTTAAAGGGGCTAGTTGAGCAAAAGACCCCCTAACACTAAAATTAGAGATATTGAGACGATTTTTTTAATGAAAACACTTTTTAACAAAACCGAACTAAGTAGCCAATACAAATTTCATTTTGGGACTTTCCTTCTAGGGGCTAGTGGAGCAAAAGGCCCCCCAAACACTAAAATTTTAAGTTCTGAGCCTATTTTTAGACATATTGAGATGATTTTTTAAAATGAAAATATTTTTAACAAAACGAACTAAGTACCTAGCCATTACAAATTTCATGTTGGGACTTTCCTTCTGGGGGCTAGTTGAGCAAAAGACCCCCAAACACTAAAATTTTAAGTTCTGAGCCTATTTTCAGAGATATTGAGATGATATTTTAATATGAAAATATTTTTAACCAAACCGAAATAAGTAGCCATTACAAATTTCATTTTGGGACTTTCCTTCTAGGGGCTAGTTGAGCAAAAGACCCCCAAACACTAAAATTTAAGTTCTGAGCCTATTTTCAGAGATATTGAGACGATTTTTTTAATGAAAACATTTTTAACAAAACCGAACTAAGTAGCCAATACAAATTTCATTTTGGGACTTTCCTTCTATGGGCTAGTGGAGCAAAAGGCCCCCCAAACACTGAAATTTTAAGTTCTGAGCCTATTTTTAGAGATATTGAGACCATTTTTTTAATAAAAGCATTTTTAACAAAACCGAACTAAGTCGCCATTACAAATTTCATTTTGGGACTTTCCTTCTAGGGAATAGTGGAGCAAAAGACCCCAAAACACTAAAATTTTAAGTTCTGAGCCTACTTTCAGAGATATTGAGATGATTTTTTTAATGAAAACATTTTTAACAAAACCGAACTAAGTAGCCAATACAAATTTCGGATCTACTGCAGTTCATGGTAAAATATTGCTGGTAACGAATGCTTCCTGTTTCCTGGCAATATTGGAAGCTTCCTGGATCTAGCATAACAAGAAATAATTCTGGAGCTACCAATGTTTAACTTTTCTGGTTGCTGGCAATTTATGCATATTCCTGGCCACTGGCATGTTTGAAATATTCCTGTTAAAAAGCAATATTTCCTTTTTTAATTCCCATTTCCCTTTTATTACACTTACCCCACAATTAGAGGTGGCTTTTTTGGCATGTTTGTCTGATGTAGTGGGGGGTGGGAGGGTAGTGGTGTTTCTCGGTACTAATTGGGGGAGTTAGGATAAGGTATAAATTTTGCTTCGTTCTACAACAATTCATAGTAAATTAAAAACCTTAAACTGATCAAATGTAAATAATGAATTAGAGAGAGGTGTGGGGTGAGACAAGACAAATATGATAAATATTCCGTATTTCTGATTTTTATCTACAGTTAATAATAGAACGTTTACGTAGGCGTAAAAAGTAACAATATAAAAGTAGTCAGGAAAAACTTTAAGGGTAATAGGTCCTGGGAAGGTTTTTAACTATTTTAGTTTGATTTGGAAGTCTAAAAAGGGGATGGAATAGAATTTGAAATAAAAATCTCCCGCCATAATCTAATTACCTTCATGGTTTCACTTAAATCAATATCTACCATAAGAGTAAAGCTTTTCTTATCATGGTCTGTATGTCAGTTACGCTACTAGAATTGTTGGTGTTATTCTCTTAAATTTTTTTCTTCAATTTTGAAATATTGGTCCCCCCCCCCCCTAACTAAACCATCAAACCTGGCCGCGGCACTTTTTTATAATTAGGTTATTTTAGGTTACAGGGGCTAGTATTAAGTTTTGCATTCTATAGGCGTTCAAATTGTTGGTTTTACTGTTTGATTTCAGAGCCTCACTTAGAAAAAATTTATTTATTAATTAATATGAAAAAAAAATTACGAATGTTTCTCCCCTCCCCCCTTTTTAATATATTATAAAAATAAACAGGACCGCCGTAATTTTGGCGCGAAAGTGGATATTAAGATAGAAACAGTTAAATTTAAAGATAAAGATCCCACTCTCTTAAATCCTTACCCCACCTCTATTAGGAATGCACATCGATTACTGTCCCTTATTAATTGTTGCTGTTTGTTTACCCCCTAAGAAATTGTGAAAAAGGGTATGGGGTAAAAACTCCTGTAAGCCAGTAATCTTCTGTAATTGCTGGTAACTTGGAAAATTTGCAGATTGCCAGCTAACAGGAACCTAGGATTTAGGGGAATTTGCGTGCTGCTGGATCCAGGAATCTGGTAATATTGTCAGGAACCAGGAAGCATTCGTTACCAGCAATATTTTACCATGAACTGCAGTAGATCCAAAATTTCATTTTGGAACTTTCCTTCCAGGGGCTAGTGGAGCAAAAGACCCCCAAACACTAAAATTTTATCTTCTGATTATTTATTTCAGTTATTTGAAAAAAATTTTCATTAAAAAAATCAGCCATAATATCTTTAAAAATAAGCTTAGAACTTAAAATTTTAGTGTTTGGGGGTCTTTTGCTCCACTAGTCCCTAGAAGGAAAGTCCCAAAATAAAATTTGCAATGGCTACTTAGTTCGGTTTTGTTAAAAATATTTTCATTTAGAAAAATCATCTCAATATCTCTAAAAATAGGCTCAGAACTTAAAATTTTAGTGTTTGGGGGCCTTTTGCTCCACTAGTCCCTAGAAGGAAAGTCCCAAAATGAAATTTGTAATGGCTACTTAGTTTGGTTTCTTTAAAAATATTTTTATTAAAAAAATCGTCTCAATATCTCTAAAAATAGGCTCAGAACTTAAAATTTCAGTGTTTGGGGGGCCTTTTGCTCCACTAGTCCCTAGAAGGAAAGTCCCAAAATAAAATCTGTAATGGTTCCTTAATTCGGTTTTGTTAAAAATGTTTTCATTAAAAAAATCATCTCATATCTCTAAAAATAGGCTCAGAACTTAAAATTTCAGTGTTTGGGGGGCCTTTTGCTCAACTAGTCCCTAGAAGGAAAGTCCCAAAATAAAATCTGTAATGGTTCCTTAATTCGGTTTTGTTAGAAATGTTTTCATTAAAAAAATCATCACATATCTCTAAAAATAGGCCCAGAACTTAAAATTTCAGTGTTTGGGGGGCCTTTTGCTCCACTAGTCCCTTGAAGGAAAGTCCCAAAATAAAATCTGTAATGGTTCCTTAATTCGGTTTTGTTAAAAATGTTTTCATTAAAAAAATCATCTCATATCTCAAAAAATAGGCTCAGAACTTAAAATTTTAGTGTTTGGGGGGTCTTTTGCTCAACTAGCCCCTAGAAGGAAAGTCCCAAAATGAAATTTGTAATGACTACTTAGTTCGGTTTTGTTAAAAATATTTTCATTTTAAAAAATCATCTCAATGTCTCTAAAAATAGGCTCAGAACTTAAAATTTTAGTGTTTGGGGGTCTTTTGCTCAACTAGCCCCCAGAAGGAAAGTCCCAACATGAAATTTGTAATGGCTAGGTACTTAGTTCGTTTTGTTAAAAATATTTTCATTTTAAAAAATCATCTCAATATGTCTAAAAATAGGCTCAGAACTTAATGTTTTCATTAAAAAAATCATCTCATATCTCAAAAAATAGGCTCAGAACTTAAAATTTTAGTGTTTGGGGGGTCTTTTGCTCAACTAGCCCCTAGAAGGAAAGTCCCAAAATGAAATTTGTAATGGCTACTTAGTTTGGTTTTGTGAAAAAAGTTTTCATAAAAAAAATCATCTCAATATCTCTGAAAATAAGCTCAGACCTTAAAATTTTAGTGTTTGGGGGGCCTTTTGCTCCACTAGCCCCTAGAAGGAAAGTCCCAAAATGAAATTTGTATTGGCTATTTAGTTCGGTTTTGTTAAAAAGTGTTTTCATTAAAAAAATCGTCACAATATCTCTGAAAATAGGCTCAGAACTTAAAATTTTAGTGTTAGGGGGTCTTTTGCTCCACTAGCCCCTTTAAGGGAAAGTCCCAAAATTCAAGTTTTAAAGTTTTACAGGTAGATCCAATCATATAAGAGCGCTTACAAAAAGAATTAGGTTGATAACTATAAAAACAAGCCCAAACGGCCAGGGCAAAATTTGGTACTGAATTTCATTTCCTATAACTGTACAAACTTCCCCCCCCCTTATTTTCCAGTATGAATCGAAACCGATTAATGTTCGCTGAATTAGAACCGGTTCTCAGCCATACCTTTGGCTTTAATTGGTTTTAATCTTAAAATTTTTCATTTCAATATCCATCCACGGAAAGCGGTCTATAAAACGATGCAATAATAGTTATTTCTCGCATCGTAGAAATAACGTTATCGTATTGTATTATAAACAGATTTCCGCAGATATAAAATGTACAATTATAAGATTAAAACCAGTTTTTTTAGCCCCGAGATGCTTAAGGCTAAAAAACCTGGTTTTAATCTTATGATTGTACAATATTTTTATATTTGTAGAAAACTGGATATAATACGACGCTAGACATCATTTTTTCGTATGGATGAGAACCGGATCTAATCCACCGGATACTTATCAGTTTTGAATGAATACGAGAAATAACTATTATCTTATGTTGCAGATGAAAACCTGTAAGAACATTCTGGAGAAAGGTTTTTGTCAGCATCAATCCGAATGCCACTTCAACCATGATGTTCAGAACCAAAATAACCAGAATTCACAGGTAGGACTTGATTCTTTAGTTTATAATTCTACTAGCGGCTGCGCCCCTAGCATCTAGGGGATCTATATTCAAAGGGATATGGAAGGGCAGAAAAAATAGCCTAAAACCCTACCTAGTGTTATTAATAAAATAAATTAGCATAAAACCATCTAAGGACCTATAAGAAGCTAAGCATAGGTTTTAGATTAGTTATTTATCGCTTTGTATTTTAGACAGCTTTCCTCGGATATTAAAACGAAAAACTGTAAGATTAAAACCAGTTTTGTTATCCCTAAGGGCCCGGGTTAAAAAAACTGGTATTTATTTTTATTTTGATATTCGTAGAAAAGTGTTTTTAAGAGGATGCTATACATGATTTTTCAGAAAGGTGAGAACCGGTTTTAATCGGTTTCGACCAAAGCCATACTAGAAAAAAAATATGGGCGTTTTGTGTTGTTTTTTATGCTTGTACATGAAAGGGCAGTAATCTTCTTTCATCCCAAAATGGCATTAGCTTTCATGAAAATAAATCCATGAAGCGTGTGCTTCCTCTGGTGGCTATACAAAAGTGTGTCGTCACACTCCAGAAGTCATAAGTCCAAACTCTAAGTCCAAAACTATGGTTTATCAAAAATGAAAATTAACCTTTTCCAGTTTCACTCTCAGCAGTTCATGCAGCAGCTGCAGCAGCCAAGCATGAATGCATTCCAGGGATTACCTAACAATATACCTCAGCTAACATTCAACTGTGTATCCTTGGAGGTAAGACTTACTCAAGCATCCAGTCCGTCAGTCTGACGGTCATGCTAAAAAAGACAAATATAGTAAGTTTTTATGGTCACTGAACATCTTCTCTATTACATCATATTATGTTTTATTTATGCTTCGCTTATAGATGTTTGTAATATATTTTTGTTTATATTAGGGTTGGGCCGGATAGTTTTTTTGACCGGATACTTGATTCCGGATATCCGGCTTATTTATAATGCCGTATATCCGGTATCAGTCCGGATATCTGGGTATCCGGCATAATAAATCAGCGGGATATCAGGTATATGGATAGTTTCAATATCTGGTATACGGCCGGATATCCGGGTATCGGGAATTAGAAATCAGCCGGATATCAGGTATTTGGATAATCTCAATATCCGGTATCCTGCCGGATATTGAAAATGACCGGATATCCGGCCCAACCCTAGTAAACATATACACTAGCAGAAAGTAAGTAAATAACCATAATTTGAGAAGCACCAACTGGCAAATTCTCATTTCCCAACTTCTTTTTTGACAAGTCAGGCTCAAACTTTGTGTCAGAAAAACCTTTCAAAATTATCCTAGAGATAGGTCTCATGAAGAAAAATATTAACTCACAAATTCTACTGCTATTTACTGTCAGATTTTAAGACGATGTTTATAGACAATCTGGAGTGCCTGTCTGTATATCCGCAACAAATAAATGTCTATTTTTACAGTAGGTTTTTTCCTATTTCTAGCTCCTGCGGGGCAATCATAAACATTCATCTGTAAAAATCCTTGTTTAGAATATGATATCCATGTATTCTGGTGACGGTAGCTCCCAACTCAGAACTACAATGTGCAAAACATTTATGGAGGAGAAAAAATGCTCGGTGAGTGTTAAGGTTATAATAAAATACCCCATTTACGATAAATCGATGTACATCACCAGTAATGATAAACAAAATTATCCCCTCTGTAGATCCAAATTATTGGTTTAAACGATGGGATACTGCTAGTTTGGACAATCAAGGTTTGATATAATCAAGTTTTAATGTTAACGAGTGAGAACATAAAATTAATAAAACTTTGGGTACCAGTTTAAAATGTCCCCTCAATATCAACAAGTTAAGCTACAAAAGCTATGATTTCACTCAATAAAAAATGACTGAAATACTATTTTTTTGTTAAAACAATTTAAAAGGGATAGTTTCAAGTCCATTTAATAAGCTTGATTGCAAGCATAAGTTACAAGAATACCATTAAAATATATAATTTTATATTACAATAAATAGCAATCAAATAGGCACCACCAAAACAGTCATCATGCTGTTTTTTGTGAAAACAGGACAGTCATATAAGTTGCGTATATCCAAAAAATATGATTTTCAAGTCTTGATATTTTCAAACTATCTGTTAAAAAATTGAAAATCTTTCAAATATATGTCATATAGATGTACCTAGTAATGAACAGAAAAAAATATGCAGTTCACTAAATTCAAGTTTAAATGCACTTCGTGCAACTACCCCTTTAGAATGACTAACCAAATTCTTGGTTTATTTCAAAAGTGTACATTTAGTTCTATTAATAGTTTTTTTTGTAAAAGTACTTCCAACATGTAATTTAACAACGTAATTACAAATCAATTAGAAATAAATTCTTATAAATGTCAATTATACCTTTCATTGTACTTAAATAACATTTAATCTACAATATCCAACAACTAATGGCTGGCTGCATCCAGGGATGCGGAGCCGTTTGATTTTTGGTCCGGCTCCGCGGAGCCGACTCTGAAAATAACGGCTCAAAAAAAAATTTGCCAAGACTATTTTTGAATTTTGAAGGTTTTAAAAGTTCAATTTTTGATAAAAATGAACTTGAAAAACTTAAAAGGGGCATTTGCACACGACACAATAAAGTTATCAAATTATAATTAGATCTCTTTTTTTTAGCTAACCCGGATCCGGAGCCGTATTTTAACCGGATATACGGTTTAAAACTATCCGGATACCTGATATCCTGCTGATTTATAATGCCGGATATTCATTTATCCGGTAATTTTCCGGATACCGGGCAATTTTCAATATCCGGCATTAGAAATCAGCCGGATATCCGGTGTCCGGCCAAAAAATAATCCAGCCCAACCCTAGTGTATTTATTGTTTTAGTTTGGAGAAAGATGTAGACATGCGCACAAAATATCAGAAATGATCATGATACCAGAAAAGGATCCAGGAAACAAGGTGAAAACTTATCTATAATACATACCTAGTAGAACGATGTCTGTCTGTCTGTTTGTTTGTAGCGAAGGATCTCGCTAACCGCTGAACCGATCGGGTTCTCTTTAATAGGGTAGTTTCTCATAGGTCTCGGGAAGGTTTTTAACTATATTGGCGGAGACTGCCACCACCCTCCCAAAAGAAATCACAAAAAGATCGAGAGAAAAAAAATTTTAACCTAGAGACTTGAACGCAAAATAGAAATTATTAGAAAATTTAAAGTACCACTAGAGGCCTCTAGAAGCGTAGCCGCTAGTATATTTAAAAAACAACAACTTTTGTGTACCTTAGGAGCGCAGTAATAACAAGCTAATGGATTTATTATTACTAGGATCTTACACCAGATTATCATGTACTCTAATAAAGTGAAAATCGTTGCTGGCTAAAATAACAATAACCCCCCATACACCCCCTTTACCCCATCCCATCCCCTCCTACTTGATGAACTGGTCAATACATTATGTCCATGTTAGCAATATATATTGACGAAAAATTTTCTCCTGTCATAATATCAACATAAAAAAGAAAAAAATGTACTGCAAAAAAAGACAAAATTTGTAAACTCTGTATAATTCCAACAAGTAATATACACAGACAGACAGACAAATTGACTTTTTTGTTGTTGAAAAATTTTGCATCTAAAATTCTTAAAAACTGGAACACTTGGGAAATTAAAAGTTTCAAATTCTTTGTTATTGTGTTCTGTAATTGGTCAGGGATAGGTTTTCACTTGAGAAAAGAAAGATAATGTAAAATAGAAAATTGCATGAAGCCATTTGATTGTTTGCGTTAGAGACTCCCCTTTCGACAACTGCTTAACTTCCATGTTTCTGATATCAAATCTATATTTTTATATATTCTTTCTTAAAAATACAGTAAATTGTGGTGAATCCTAAAATGGTGGGTCCGGCTCTCTGGCATATCTCAATTTTGGCGAACTTAAAATTTTGCAACGCCTTAGTAGAAACAAAATTAATTTATATTTAGAATATATACATTCTGTATTAAAAAGCAATTAAAATTATCAAGAAATTTAATTTTGTATAACAAAAATATCAATTTGATTTTAAAAATTAGCGATGACATCGCAGACAACTTCGTATGAAACTAATGTAAAAATTCGAGTTACTTCTAGGATGTCATGACACTTTTTTTTAGTAGCGAAGCTACTCTATTTCCAAAATATCCATCTATACTTAACTTTGTCATAAATGGAGTAGGGGAAAGGTGATTTTCTCAGCTACTATTCAAGATAGACACCTGAAACTTCTTGACACCATTCATATAATCATTTTTGAAAACAATGGCAGTTGTAGGTAGCTTTACCCCTTCCGTTTTTGAGTGGGGAGGAGGGGGACGGGCATTGAACGCTTCCTTTAACCTTTTATATCATCTTCTATTACAGCAAGAAGGTTGTGTGCATATTCCCTGGTTGTTAAAAAATTTCCGACCGTAAGTCGTTACCTTGATAAAACAAACAAATAAACTATTAGGAAACCATTGTTCTAGAGTTCCTCAGATGTTTTCTATCTAATTTTATGTGTGAGAGTCCACATCTCCATCCTTGGGGTTACAGGATGCGAACAAACAAGGCAGGATCATGCAGGTGAAGAACAAAAATATTTTTTTTTACTTAAACAAAGCTTTTTACATTACCAATATATTAAAAGATCCTATAGTAGTCCATATCAATTTAAAATATAGGGTTTAAAGTCATTTTCAGGTTTTGGGTATGACCTGCATAAAACTTTAAATGGCTCCTATGAAAGCACTTTTAGACTAAGATAATTTTATTTTTAAACTCCAAGCTTAAACTAACATGTTAACATGACATATTAAAATGTCATAAAAATCTGCCGCTATTTTCCCACCAACCGCTAACTGCAGTGGCAGACAGCTTCCAAGTACACCACTGAAGTTTATATTTTGAGAATTCTAATACAAAATAAACTTTTTTTTTGGAAAAATTGCTCTTCTACCCTCAAAAATAAAGAAAACTACAGCAGCTTAAAATCTTTAAAAAGGGCCTAACAAGGATGACAACATCCATAAGTAGCGTGGCACAAAAATCGTGGATGAGAATACATACAAATAGAATGAAAGAGTAATCTTTAAAATCAAGAAAAGATTCACTGGAAAAAATAAACACAAAACCTTATTTTATTTTCTATAATGATTGACATACCAACGGCCAAAGTAAATTATATGCTGGATTTAATTTAGATATCAATAACTAAAAAAGATTTGAAAATCGGACCATAAACACCAATGTTATGGTGAAAAATTTGAAAAATACAAATATAGCCTAAAACCTGCTAAAAAGCAGTCCGACCGCTATGAATGTGTTAAAGTTAATTATGCTCGTTAGTGTTGGGAATGTTGACAAAAAGTTTCAGCCTTCTATCTGTCATAGGAGCCGAGAAAATCACGTTCCCCCCACTTTGTCTCCAACCGAAATACGGACATTTTGAATTATAGAGTAGCTTCGATACTAAAGTAAAAGGGTAGGAAATACAGAAATTCTTTATAAAACAAACACTCTTTAAGACAGACTAAAAGACATTTTAAATTATAGAGTAAATTGCAAACAAATAAAAGATTCATTTTTCAGCTCAATTTGTTCCTGCAAACATTTTAAAAAAAGCCTTTCTATAATTTTGATCGGTCCCCCCGCCCGTACGTCCGTCCATACGAATTAGAAAGTGTAGCAACTCTACCAAGAAAGTCTGTACGTTCATTTAACCCTTAACGGTCGGAGAGGGGGGGGGGGCGTTGAACGCCCCCCCATACGGTTTTTTCTATCTCATTTTCTGTGTGTGAAAGATAAAGAGCCCATACTGCTTGACTTTTTAAGTGTGGGTATGACACATAACTGAGAGTTGGAATTTTTTGAATATCTCCATCCTGGCGGGCACAGGATGCCAGCAAACCTGGCAGAGTCATCCAGGTAAAGAACAAAAATATTTTTTTTAATTAAACAAAGCATTTTATCTTACCAAAATACTAAAATATCCTTTAGTAGTACATCCTCATATTAAATACAGGTGTTCAAGTCAATTTCAGGTTCCAGGTATGATCCTGCAGGTCCTGATCCTCCAGGTCTCCAGAAATCTTTAAAAGGCTCCTGTGGCCGCAATTTTTGACTTATAGACTTCAAACTTTAAACTTAAGCTTTTCTTACATGTCTACATAATGTATTAAAATTTCATAAAGATCCGCCGCCGTTTTCCCGCCGACCGCCGACTGCGGCGGCTGGCAGCTGCCAAATATAGCTGCTGCCGCTGAAATTTATGGTTTGATATTTCAAATATAAAATTTACACAAAAATAAACATTTTCTGCAAAAAAAATTTTCTTCTAGCTTCAAAAATAAAAAAATTACAGCCGTTTAAAATTTTTAAGTAAAAAAGGACCTAAAAACAAAGGTTGTTAAATAAAAGGGTGAAGGAAGCAAAAATTGACTTTGACTTACTTAAGGTCGGAAATTCATCATAACACAGGGGACTTGCACAAAAAAATTTAGCCCTCTAGCTCTAATAGGAGACTGATTAAGGTGCGGCAAGGGGCCCGACTGTTAAGGGTTAAAACATGCTGATTTATAACTTTTTGACAACATTTTTTGTATGAAATAATAATTAAAATCGACATTTTAGAATTGTCATATCAATTTCGAATTTTTCATAATGATTCCTATGACAGTTAGGCACAATTTAGAACAGTTTTGTACGAATAAGAAAGCGTAGCAACTCTATATTATCTATCAGAAAGTCAGTAACTCCATTAAAAGATGCTGTTTATCCTTTTTATCTGGTTTTTGGAATAATGATTCCTAGGAAAATAAGTTAAAGTATTATAAGCAAGGCATCTCTATAATCAAATCCTAAATATGAAAGTATGTCCTTTTACTGATTCCTATATTTATGCAATTTTACAAAAAATGTATGTACAATTTTGTTTAGACTTGGAAATTAATGTTCGTAATTTATTGTTTGACTGTTCTTCCTTCTGATTTTAGAGCTTTGATTTTATGGATGTTGTCATCCTCGTTTTACTTTAAAGTGAACACATTTTATATTCTGCGAATAAATTGACGCCTAAGCTAAAGTCACCCGTTACTGTTGAAATGAAAGATAATCAGAAATAAAATATGATACATGTATAAAAAATCAATATTTTTTATATTTTTATTCTCAAAACTGTTTAATTAATGGTGGTGAATTAACCACTTTTTGGTACGCCCCCCTTGAAACGCCTCTATTATTCTACATTCAAATTGATAATAGTACACAATGTTATTAGGTACATTGTTGTATTGATTTTTTAAAAGAAAAAAGAAATTTAATTTTAAAAGATAATTTAATAACAACCGTTCGAGATTATATTAATCAATAATAATTTTTAGATTTTTTCGTTTAATTAAATTCTTTGAAATTTTGGCGATAGTTCTCAGTGAGTAAACATACAAAATGAATGTTGTTATATATTTTTGACTTTAAACAAATGCTTTAGTTAAGACAAATTAGTTGTACCAAATGATTTTTTTAGTAGAAGAACTACTCTATAACTCAAAATTTTAATGTGTTCGTCTGTAAGAATTGGTATTTGAAAAAGCTAAAGATTTTAACTGCTATATAATAAAGATGGCTAAATTTTTATGGAAAAATTATGGTTTCCTCAAAGGGACTAGTTGAGCAAAGAACACCGCAAACACTCTAAATTACAAATAAATTGAAAATAATGAATTCGGAAATTTTTAAAGTGAAGCTTCTCTATAATTATGGTCGATCGGTCAGACTGTCTGTCCGGGCGTGACGGTTAGCTCTTTTTGTTAATTTAGACATTTTTTCTTATCAATTAAATAATTTTGTATGTTGATTCCTATATAAGTCAAATACGATTTAGGAAGCATAGCATCTGTTAAGTAAATGTTACTAGAATTTCTGTATGTCCATTTCAAACATGTTGATTTTAAATTTTTTTTTGCGAGTTGGCGATAATTGAAATAATGATTCCTAAGACAACATTGTACAGTGTTTTAGCCGAAGCTTCTCCATAATTAAGTCCTAAAAATGTAAGTATGTCCTTAAACAGTATCCTATATTTAAGCAGTTTTACACTCTACAAATGTTGATGTGCGTTTGACCTACCACTTCAGATCTTTGCATTTATAGATGTTGTTTATGAATGTTTTCATATAATCATAATGTTATTATAATTTACTGTATATGCACAAATTTATATCCAATAATATTAACCGTTCCTAACCTCTCTGAAGGGCCTTAACCCTGTCAGGATTATTTAATATTTCCTAAACTAATCTAACTCAACCTAACCTAACCTAACCCCTGGGAAGGGGGGTAAATCCTGGAGGGTTTCTGTTATAACTAACATAACTAAACCTAACCTAACCTAATTTTACTGAGCCAAAGTGAATCTAACCCCTGCGGAGGTTTCAAACCCATTAGGCTACTCAATATTATCTGACCTTACCTAACCTTACCTAAACCCTGCAGGGAGCCCTAATCCTGCGAAGCTACTCTATATTATCTATTCCTATCTAAATAAACCTAACTTAACCTAAACTAACCAATGCAGGGGACCCTAACCCTTTTGGGATACTCAATATTAATTAAACTAGCCTAACCTTACCTAATTGAATCTAAAATAGCCTGACTCCTGGAGGCAGCTCTAACCCTGCAGGGTTACCCAAGATTATCTTACTAAACCTATCCTACCTAACTCTATCCTAACCCCTAACATAACGGGTCTACTCAATATTACCTAACATAACCTAGCCTAGCTTAGCCTAACCTAATCTGACTTAATCTATCATAACCTAACCCCTATGGATGTGCTAACCCTTCAAGAGTACTTAACATTACCCAAACTAACTTAACATAGCCTAACCTAACCTAACCCAACCCATGTGGAGGGCCCTATTTCAGCGGGACAACTCAATATAACCTAACCTAATTTAATTTAACCTTGTTTAACTTAATCTAAACCCTGTGGGAGGCCCTGACCCTATGGGGCTACTCAATTTCATCTAAACTAACCTAACTAAACGTAACTCAATCTCTGGAGGAGGCCCTAATCCTGTGGAGCTACTTAATTTTACCTAAACTAATCCCTGTGGAGGAGAGCCCTTACCTTGTTTAACCTAACCTTACCCGTGCAGGGGGCCCTAACTCAGCGGGGCTACTAAACTTTACCTCACCACTGCACTGTGGAGGGCCTCCAGGGCTTTAATCTGATAATTTTTCATTTTTAATATCCGAGGAAAGCTGTCTATAATACGATGCGTTAAATAATTATTACTCAGCTTTAAAAGAAATCAGATTTCAAGTCTTTAACTTCCCTCATGTCCAATTGTTGAAATTTTGAAAGTTTTTTAAATCTGCCGTTTGAATCATATTGTTTGTTACATCTATATTTAAACCTTTAAAGATTTTACTTTTCTATAAACCATTTCAAAATTAATTTATGATATACATTATTTAATATACAACATTCAAATATAATTTTTTTATTTCATAAATAACATTTTCTACTTTTCATCCCTATTGTCCTTAAAGTGTTAACTCAGTATAAACTTTGTACTTTCCCCCCAACTAATTTGTCTAACTACGCCTCCCACAATACAAAACTGTATAAAAGTCGTAAGAAATTAAGACGGAAAAAACTCGAGATATTTGTCATGCACGTAATACGTGGACCCACCATTTTAGGGGTCACCTAAATTGTTGTTTGGATAGGTATGAAAATAAAAATTTTAAAATTTAAACAAGTTTTGTTAGCCCCGAGTGGCTGAAGGCCCGGGCTAAAAAAGGTATTAATTTTGTAATTTTTATTTTAATATTCGTGGAAAATTGTCTGCAATATGATGCTATGCATGATTTTATAAAAAGATTTTATCTTTATCAAAGATGTCTTTTTGCTCGTCGCTTGCATACAGTAATTATGTTGGTGAATTTTCTTTAAAACTTAAGGAAGTCCCTTGTTAAGATATTGGTCTGTTTCTATATTTTTTTGGGGGAGGGGCAATTTGAATAAGAAAATCCTTCAATCCCTGGATTTGTTATTTTACTTGTGAGAAAATTTGATCATTGAAGATCTATTGAAAATTGTTGGAAAACTTTTAAATTGTTAAACAATCCAAGAAATGCAATATTGGGGAGCAGAATTTTTTAAGTCAGGATGTTTAGGTTGTTGGTTTTCATTGAAGTTTTTGTGTGTTTTTGAAAAAATAGGCTAAACGTTTTACAAAATAATTTTCAGAGTTAATTATTTTTTAGATGTATTGGATATCTTAGAAATTAGTAGGATGTCTGTCTATATATTTTGAAATCTTCTCCTTTTTTCTTAATTTCAATTTTAGCTTGACAGTAATCTTTATTTAATTTTTTTTTTAAATTAAGATTTCATAAATACTACCTAATCATGTTTTATTTTTAAACAGGGCACTCTATGAAAGATCTTTGAGGAGAAGAAAGAGTGTAAATGCATCAGTTTTCATGAAAACTAATCCTGTCCTATTATTATGGCGTTATTCAAGATCTTTGAGGAGATGAAGGAGTTTAAATGCATCAGTTTTTATGAAAACTAATCTTGTCCTATTATTAGGGCACACTATGCAAGATCTTTGAGGAGAAGAAAGAGTGTAAATGCATCAGTTTTCATGAAAACTAATCTTGTCCTATTATTAGGGCACACTGTGCAAGATCTTTGAGGAGAAGAATGAGTGTAAATGGGGTGACAAGTGCAGATTCTCTCATGGGAAGAAAGAGTTGTTCAAACGTAAGTTTTATGATACTATTTAGATGCTGAGCCTTTAAAAAGTCAGGTTAGTTTAGGAAGGGCTTACCATATAATATTTATTAGAAAAAAAACATTCTTTTGATAATAGGGTAATTTTAATATAATAGTATATTTAAAGCATAATAAATTATCTTGATGCAAAAGTTATTCTTTACCACAAAATGAACTTATTGGTTGATCTTAAAACGTGGAAATTAAATATCATAAAACATGGAAATGTTGGTTCTGGTGTTTAAATCTATAATTGCCATTGTTTCAAGTTAGAAAGAAATGAGGTCAAAGCAATAAATACAAACAAAATAAAAGAAAAGTAGTGAAACTAGTTAGGATATACAGGACAATGATTCTAAAGATTAACCATGTTTGACAATTATTAAAACATTATTTGCCAGATAACTTCTAAAGTTTGGATAGGTCCCATAAAAAGTGGCCAATTATAATAATATTCGAGGTTTATCAAAGGGGGAGGTAGATTGTGCTAAAATTCCGTAACGGTGAAAGTTTTAAGGATTAAGAACAGTAGTAGAACGATTATATTCACTAAATATTTTTGTCCATAGTTCTTTTCAATAAGGTATACACATATTAAGTGAATATTATCGTTCTACTACTGTTTTTAAGCCTTAAAACTCACACCTTTACGGAATTTCAGCACAACCTACCTTCCCCTTTGTCTGAAAGAGATCACTAAGATTTGGTGAAGTTACAATTAAATATACCCTGACATAGCAGCTGAATGAAAAATTTGTAACAATTAAATTCAAATATGTATGTCCTTTTTAACGGGCTTCTGTTAGGCTGAAGTAAACAAGTTTTCTTCAGATGTCATGTCCCCGATCCTCCTGAATCCTTAGAGATTTATAAAGTAGCTTATATTTATGTGATTTTAATCTTCCCAGAGGAGTTTAGGAACAGAGACAGATACCCATTCTTAATTTTATTTTAAAAAATTTTAATTTTTTGTTTTGTTTGGGGGGATAATTTTTAGCTAGTGGCGATTTCTCTTGGGAGGGTGGTGGTACCCTCCCCCAAAATAATTATAAACCTTCCCAAGACCTATGAGAAGCTACCCTGTTAAGGAGAGTTCGATCGGTTCAGTGGTTAGGTAAATTTTTCGGTACACACAAACAGACAGACAAATAGACATCCTGTTACTTTATTATAAGGATAAAAAAATCTTAGAATATTTTATTATAGTTACAAACATTGCAAACAAGTTTTTGCTTAAATATTTTAAAATATTTGAGAGATAAAATATAGATCAATATTGGAGATAAGACAAGAATTGTTTGTATGATTGGCTATGGGCCAGATTGTAGCAGGAATACCATGTAGGTCAGGGTGATGGACAGCATTGTTAGCAGGGTGGATTGTCTAACCTGATAAATAGAATGCAAATGTTTATAGTGAATCAATACATTATTCAACTATTTGTGAAGAAAATTAGTCTTTTTATTTAAGTAAGTAATAGGCATAATGTAAATGATTTACATCCTTGTCACAAAACTAGTATCAACTTTATTAACTCCCACTTTTGTCCAAGAGTCACCTGTTTTTACCATACAAAGTGGTAAAGTTACCATTCCCTTAGGAATTTTTTGTTTGTTGAATATTTTGAGACTCAATCTATTAATAAAACTTGTTTTTATAAAATAACACTAAGGCTCTATCCTTAAATGTTGGAAGTTTTTACCATCTTCTAATATAAAAAAAATAAAAAATACTGACCTCAAAAAACTTTGCACCAGTGACCTGTCCTGCATGCCTGACTCTTGTTGCTAGTTGTCTCACCCTTTAAACAAATATTACTAGTTTCTATGCCTTCAGGCTCTTGGTTAGGGCGGAGAGGTCAAATATAGCTTAAAATCACCCACAAGACATATAAAGCTTCCCTAAAATGTACAACCAATTCAGTGCAGCAGAGATCTTTAGCCTGAGATATAAAAAACCTTACTACTTTATATCAATTAAAAATAATATGTTTAAATAAACTTTGTTGATCAATTGAAAATAATTAAGCAATATTACAGTGTTTTGATATCTGCATAACATGCTTGCTTAAAAACGCTCATTAAATTTGAAATATTCTTTTTATAAGATATTGAATTTAATTTTCTTAAAATGATTATATTCTTCATGGCTGTAGAATATAAAAATGTGAATCAAATTTGTTAAATGTAGAAGAACAAATAATACAAGCTACCTCACCAAAATTCTTTGCATAAATATAAAATTCATCAAGGGCATAGATGGAATTTTTAATGTAGCGAATGGTATCTAAATTGTATTGTCATTTATAGGATTTCATAAATACAACCTTCCCACATTTACAAACTTCTGACTCAAAAATTGTGAAAATCCTTATATTAAAGTAACAAAATCACTTTCTGTCTGTACCAAAGAATCTTGCTAACCACTGAATCGATACAGATCGCTTTTACAGTGTAGCTTCTCATAGGTCCTCGGAAGGTTTATAGCTATATTGGCAGGGTGAACCACAACCCCCCCCTCCCATAAAAAAATCACCCCCCTTAAAAAAATTTTCCTTAACTTTAAAAAAAAATAAAATAAAATATTCAACCCTTCTACCACCTCAAGTGCCCCTTGAGTTCTTAGATAGTTTATCTGCTATTGTTAGAATTAAATGAAATAGTGACAAAATGATTTATTTAAAATGTTGGGTGGTGACTAAGCAAACTATGCACCCATTTAAACCTCCCTAGAATCCATTTCACATATCCTGGTAAATTATGAGGGAGCCAACATAAATTATCATTTTATGGCAGACTTGGGAATAACTTTGCAATATGAGAAAATAGAATGAAATATTTTCTCATCCCACCAACCACAATGTGTAAGAGTTTGTTAGCCGCGTTTTTCTTGTCAAGTATTTTTTTCTGTAGATATATGAAATGGATTAATGCTTGTCTCAGTCATGTTTACTGTTTTCTCCTTTTTTATCCTTATTTAACCCTTTTAAAACCTGAAAGGAATTGTATGAAGCATTTCTAAAAGTCAAACCTATTGCTCTTTATCTAAAAAATTGTCTCTTTGCCTTACTTGAATCCTTTTTTGCATTTCTACTATGAGTGAGCGGCTGCAAACCCATTACTGCATAAAATGTGCATTGTGTTCCTGCACTCGTCTCTGAATCAGGTTAAAACTCTTTACAAAATTAAATTAATATAAAATATGTTTCAAGGATTCTTTTAAATAAAGGATATCATTTGCTCTATAAATCATTTTTTTATCAAACTTACTAACTGGTAAATATGATATACGTAAAATTTTAATACTGATTTGTATCGTGCCAGGAATTTTTCAATATTTATTGTGCTTATGAATCCTAATTGACATTAAGGAAAACTTTGTCATGCTTCTTTTTTTTTTGATTTGTTGAAAAGTTGATCACAAATTAGCTTTTCTTCATGTGCAATATCCAGGGTTGGCAGGAAAAGTCCAGGGCAATTAAAACCACATGGTTTTGACCGGTTTTAATCACCAATATTAGTCAACAAAAATCCTTAACATAAGTTCACCTTAAAAAAAAAAAATGCTGTTTTCGCCTCCCAAAATGCCCTAAATTACTACTTTTTAAAAGAAACTTCTTATTTTTTCTCAAAACGCCTGTACACACAGCATTAAAACATTGGAATTTACAACAAAAAAGACTTATTTTTAGAAAGCAACATTTTCATTTGAAAAATGTATTTAGGTATGAGAGAGGCAATAGTAAGAGGATTTCTTGGTAGTACAGATACTTTACAATTCTCTTGAATGAAAGAACAATAGTACTTAAAAAATTTAGGCTTGCCTCTTAAATTATAAAACTAACAGATACAAATTTTTTTATTAAATATGCTACAAAATTTATCTATGAAATATAGAATAAGAATTCAGAAACTAACAAATACTTTTAGCTTAAAGTAGGAACAGTGATCTTGTGACTTAATTATATTACATTAATGTCGTTAAGTTAATTTTATAATTTAAGAGGCAATCCTAAATTTTAGACTAACGTTCATTCATTAAAGAGAATCTGTACTACCAAGAAGTCCTCTCAGCTTATTATTGCCTCTCTCATACCTAAATACAAAAGATTGGGTCAATACGTCATTTACAGAAATTATTTTTTCAAAGATTAACTTTTTTTCAAAAGTCAGGACTTTTGCTTGTCCGCTGATTAAACCCTGGCAATATCCTAGTCTTGGATGGGGTGGTTTAATATCTGTGATCCATTTGTAAATTATAGGGATATTACTTTCTTTTCTAATAATTTGAAATCCATATTTGTGACATCATAGAGGGAGAAATCTGTACTCAATGGATTTATAAGGAAAATATTCATCTTAAATTGCAAATCAAGAAAATATTGTATTCATAATAGTGATAGGGAAAGGAGAGATTAAAGTTGTGTACTTATTTATGTGGTACACTTCATGTATTTTTCAAAGGAATAAGTTAAAGGTTATTTTTAAACCAATGTAAACACATTATCCTTAGATCGATTTTTGAAGAGAATATTTTATTTTCATATCTCTAATTCAGAAGTTTTAATTTGAAATACACATCAAAATCATACTAATATGTAGATTCATAAAATTAAATCTTTATTATCTCTATTAAGAATCATTAGGAATCGCACTTCTAGACATATAATGGCTCATTTTCAGTTCAAATGGCCTTTTTATTACCTTTAAGATTTATACATAGTCATATTTTCCTTATCAAAACAGATAAGATTATTCTGTTATTTAGCTGATTATAAGCTTTTGATATAAAAAAGATAATTCTCATTTTACACCTTAAGTCCATATTTTCTTTCAGAATTGTTAAAATGTTTTTGTTGTAGGCAATATTATAGTTTTAAATTTGTTTTGGTTAACATATTGATAAATGTGAAGTTTGAAAGTTGATCCCAAAAATTAATTTTTATATTTACTTTTAAACATCATTCTTATTATAAAGTAGTTGACCAATTTTAGAATTAATGAAATTTTTTTCTATGATATAAAGCTGAGTTTATATTATTCAAATTGATGCATTTTAGCAAAAGAAACTTTTAATTCATAGATTTCCTTAATGTAGGAATAGCTTTTAGGCCTCTTCCAGTTTATTTACAACTTTAATTCAATTATTTTAGTTTTATCTCTTCTAGCGGTTACGCCCCAAGAGGCCTCTAGGGGGACTTTAAATTTTGGGGGGAAGTAGCCCTCCCCCCCTCTTACATTTAATTTTAATTAAAAAGGAAAACCCTTTTGGTTCAGTGGTTAGCGTAATCCTTTGGTACAGAAAAACAGACAGACATCCTGTTACTTTATTATAAGGATTGTTGATAACAAGATCTTATTCAAATCTAAATACCTGAACAGTTGACGAATATTGGCCTGTTCTAAGGCTACTGCTTCAATCTCATCCTCTATCTGAATTGCGATATAAATTGTTAGATTTAAAACTACAAAATAATGCCAATAAAGTTTCTATTGTTTTCATAGAATATTTTGTATGCTGAAAATACACAAAATACCCATTGCCCCATTAAACCTGACTTAAAATAAAAACATAAGACAACCCTTCCCCCCCCCCCTGCCCTCCCTAATTTTCAATTAAATTAGATATGTTTGAGAGGGGGGGAGGTATGTGCTTAAAAATGCAATTGAATGAAACTGCCTTTGATTATCAAATAACACTAGTCTTAAATTCTACACAGTATCACAATGCAATTTTCACATTAGCAAATGAATTACTACGAGAATATTTTTATTAGATATAGTAGTTTGGTGTTTTTTTTAATTATAAGTGCAGTACCGATACTTTTGAATATTATAATTAGAGTGTGTAATATCTTATTAACTATTACTAATGGCACTTTCCAAAGTAAAAACAAAAACTTGGCTGGGTTGTGTGAACATACATGGTGTTAGTAAATAAGACCCTAATCCTCTAATTATTGTGTAGCTTGCCAATTTCTTATGTATTGTGTCTTTATCTGATGAAGATTGAATTCATAGTTATTTCTTGCATCTTATTATTAACAGCTCTTCGTGGATATAAAATGTACAATTATAAGATTAAAACCAGTGTTTCTAGAAAACTGGATATAATACGATGCTAGACATAGTTTTTTTTTTCATATGGATGAGAACTGGTTATAATCCATCTGATATTAATCAGTTTCGAATGAATAGGACAAAAAAATTTACTTGTTTTTGAATTTATAGCTGGTGTTTCCCACTTGGAAAAATAAACGTAGATGAGGTGGGATGGGGCCTTTTGTAATGTAATGTTGTGCTGTTCTGATGCTCATTATATGATACATGTGTGGAATTGAGGACATTAGAGTAAAACAAGGGAAGAAATTAAATTATTTCATGATTTCACCCTGTGGAAGCAATTTGCTAGCAGTCAAAAAAGGTCCCCAACACTTGATCCATGTAGTTGTTTGGGTTACACATTTATATTCATAGATTTATTTTAGAAACTGATACTTATGTACCTGTTTTAGTATTTTGTATATTTTATTAATCTGAACAATTCCACCAGTAATGCAGATTGCCTGTCCACCTATCACTATCACAGACCCATAAGCATACCCAGAACCTGATATGTAAGAAAATATCAGGGTTAGGCCAGATATCCGGCTAAGAAAATATTAGGGTTGGGCCAGAAATCAACCGGATATCTGGCATCCGGATAGGCTCAATATACGGTATCCAGCCTAACCCTAGAAAATAAAACATGCAATTGATTTAATGGGATGGTGAGGGTTCTACACGTAATTTCTTTAATGTCAGACAAAGGTTTGTCGCTCACCCTATTTCAATTTTAGATTTAAAAAGAATTTTTTTTTTTAAATTGGGGGGGGGGGGTGTTTAGGGAAGATTTCTTAAGGGACTGTAGAGGTACAGCCCCACAAAATAACTAAAAATCTTCAATGACTTATGGCTATAAATAGCTTCATGTTAAGGAGAGACCTATCGATCCAGTGGATTGTCCAAACTTGTGGTAAAGGTAGATGCATCATCTAATTTTATATAAGGATGTTTAAAAAAGAAGATTAGTTATTTCTCGCATCTTATTATAAACAGCTTTCCGCGGATATAGAATGTACAATTATAAGATTAAAACAAGTTTTTTTAGCCCTGAGGTGCCGAAGGCACTGTCTGAAAAAACTGGTTTTAATCTTATGATTGTACATTTTTATATTCGTAGAAAGCTGGATATAATATGATGCTCGACATAGTTTTTTTCGTATTGATGAGAACCTGTTCCTATCCACCGGATTTGAATGAATACGAGAAAAAAATTAAACATTTTCATGGCAAACCTTTTATTAATATATAAACTGCAGCAATGAAGCATACTTGAACATATGATAAGATGTAGAATACCGGGAGCTCCATTCCTGTAAATAGAGAGATGTGTTTTAGGTTTTTATTAATAGGAAAACATCATGTGCTAGTAAATCTCATTTATTTTATTTTATTAATTGATTATTTTTTGTCATTGTTGTTTACCTACCCAGCGGAAAAAAATGCTAATGAATCGTAAATATTTGCGAAAAAGTGAATTCGCAAAATATGTAAAAATTTGTAAACAAAAAATTGGGAGGGAGGGATTTTTTTGTCTTTGGCGGGGTTGGGGGTGTCCCACCCCTCAAGAAAATAGCTTAAATCTACCACAGTACCATTAGATATATTCTCTGAAGAGTAGAATCTGATTGTTGAGTGGTTACCTAGATCTTAAGGGACGGACTTACAAACATCAAGCTACTTTATTTTGTAGATAATTGTGGCTACACATTTTATGTATAAAAAACCTAAATTATTTTATAGTTAAGTTTTTATGTTTGGATGTATAGATCCTTGTTCTAAAATAAGGAAAATAACCTATTTTAAATGTTGAATATTTGAAGAGCATTCTATCAATTATCACCTTTCCCGTCTTGTGGTTGGCAACAACCCATTTGCAAAAATTTCTGCAATTTCTTTATTCAATCAAGTAAAGCATACATAGGTTTTTATCAGTGAGTGAAAAAGCAGAGATAAGACATCGGCCGATAAATTGATTTACTTCCCTAATGATGATAGAGAAAATTTCCCGAACTGTAGATTACAATTGACAATCAAATTGAACCAATTAATCAAATTTAATAAAAGTTCCCAAAGTTGATGAGCCAATGAATAAGAAAAAATGTATAAAAATTTGGGGACAAGTGTAATAAACAGTGCAATGTCCCTTCCCTCCTGATTATAAAGGGATAGTTTTATTAGGGTTGGCAATCCGAATCCAGAATCCGAAATCCGCCCAATTTTTGGCCATTTTGGAATCTGAATCCGTTTTTTAGATTTGGATTCTTAATTGTTAGGCTAAACTTAGCGTCTTGAGTTTTTTTTCTTCAATTTTTTAATTTTTGGGCGGATTCTTGTAAGAATCTGAATCCAGTCCAAAAATTAGACAGATTGCCATCTCTAATAGTTATACTATTTGCTTTGTACTCAGTTAAGTTATCTCAGTGTTTTAAATTTAGAAATTGTACGTATAGGATTTATGCAACATAACTGATCTAATAGAAATTTGTAATATTTTGAAAAAAGGCATCTAGTGTTCACTTCTTCCACCAGTTAAAAAAAATTATGTTTCTCATCATTTCTATGACCTTGGGGACTTCATTCATGAATGTCCCCAAAATGTCTGTCTTTCCTTGTGTGTGTGTGTGTGTGTTAAGGTAATTTTGATTGAATGATTCCTGGTGTCTTGAATCCAAGTGAGAAGTAAACATAATAAAAGCATCCATTCAACCATTCCTGGAATATTAGATAAAATTATAAAGATGTTGGATATTTTGATTTTGAGGCAACTACCATAGCAAATTTCATACCTTAACTCTATCTATGGGTTAGTTTTTATTATATCATACATAAAATACCTCTTTAAGAATTAACAAGTAAAAACTAGGGTTGGGCCGGATACTGGATATCTGAATAGTTTCAATATCTGGTATCCGGCCGAATATTGAAAATGGCAGATATCTGGCTGTGTATCTGGCCAAACCATAGTAAAAACATATACCAGTACCAGATATCTGGCTGAATATCCGGCCAAACCCTAGTAAAAACATATACCAGTAAATGTCAGGATTGCCATAGTGCAAGCAAAAGCTTTGTCATCAAAATTTAAATCATCTTTTTTGATGAAGAAATAAGCATTGAACAGTCCAAATCCAGTGTAGGTAAAACATATCAGAAGGAAAACTACTCCAAATTCCCTAAAACAAGATTTTTGTAAACTTCAAATTAAAGTTTTTAACAGATCAAAACAAACTTAATTAATTTGAATTGGAGTTTAGAAATTGTTAAAGATACAGCAATGATGGAGAGCTAAATCATTTTCTTCATAATTGTTTTACTTTACTGCAAGAAGATCTTTTGAATGGGAATCATTTGTCAAAGGGGCTAAATCATAATTTGTTGATGTATTTGCTTTTTTTATGCCAAATATTTAAAACTTGTTCCTGAGCTGGATCTTTAAATGTGTAGCTATTGCCGCTGCTAGAGGTATAGCCACGTAGCCACAAAGACATCTACTTTTGATATATTTATCGTAAAACCATTGAAATTGAGGTTTTTTTTTATAAATAATAATGTTATTAGTTTTGTATTAAAATATATAAATTGATGTACAGACACGGGATGAAGAGGAAAGAAGTATTGTCACGGCAGTATTAAATATGTTGCCTGCCTAACCTTGTAGGGGACAATTTAAAAATCCATGTTATATTGGCAGCTATGACTATACTGGCTACAGCTATGACTACGGCCACGGCTACAGCAGTGGCAACTGCAATGGCTACATATTTATACTCTGGTATACAAAGTTTTTAAGGTAAACTTATTTTTTTGTGTAATGGCCCATTTGTATTTTTCCAAACCTATATGGAAAAAATTACTGTTTCTTTCTAAAAAGATAAAAAACAATTCTTGTAATTATTCAAATAAAAGAGGCTTTACCTCAATTTTAATTTGTATCTTGTTACAACAGTGATTGATTTGATTTTCTTCAATGTAACTCGTATTATTAGTGGTATGAAGGTTCCTGAGATCAAAACTAGCACTTGGAACGACACTAATGATACCTAAAACAGAAAAATATGCATTTTTGACAAACTTTATGTACAATAACTTACACTATGATATATTGTAAAAATTTGATATCTTTCTATTAAAAGACCCTTTAACATATCTACTGTTTTTGCTGTTTAAATTTTATAAGTGGGAGGGGATAGATGGACCAAAATTTACAATATTCTTTTGGTTGATAACTCATTTTAAACAGGTTATTTTTAAGTGGAATTTTATATGAACATTAGAGTAAAACTATATAGGGAGAAAGGGTTAAATAACTGTATCTCCCCATCGCAACCACCTTGCGCAACTTTTCTATTAGGTCAGTTAAAATCAACCAAAGGTGTCGTTTATATTAACATAGCCAGGTAGAAGAAAATAATTTAGAATCAGACAAAAGAGTTCTTTGAAAAATGAAAGGAGGTAGTTGTCTGTATATACATGTATACTATAGATCTGTTACATGAATATATTTTGCTTGTTTATTATTGATTGCTTATTATTGATTGCTTATTCTTTCTAGAGTTTATATATTTTACCTCATCTCCTGTGTGCTTTTGTATCCTCTTGTAAAAACTAAAAATTAAGAAGAAATGTATACCTGCAAGATGTTGATATTCTCATTGATTTCCTCAGTGAAGATATAGTAAGCACAATGACAAAACAAAGTAATCTTTGTTAGATACCATCCTAAATATAAAGTAGGATTTGTCCGGATATCTGGCTTAAAACCAGATATGGAAACTATCCGGATACCGGATATCTGGCTGACTTATATTGCTGGATATCAGGTAATTTGCCAAAAAAATATCCAGTCCAACCCTTATATAAAGCATATAATTTTGTTTAAACCAAGGGGACATTAGAAAATAAGCCTATTCAAAGCCTCTAAAGCCAAGTTTGATTTCTTAGTTTACAATAATGTTTTTGAACTTATTGGATGGCAATAACAAACTTAAAAATTTTGATTGGATGTTTTATCAAGTGCAGTGTCCAAACGTTTCAACTATTAGTTTTAGTCTGCATAAGGTAAAATGTATAAAGTTTATTTTGTAAGCTGCTTACCTATTAAAACATAAATACTTCCAGGTTTCCATCCAACTACACTGTTTTTATCTTATAAGTTAAGTATGATTCTGGAATAGGATCATATAAATATCTTATACCAGAGGGGGGGGGGGGGTTGACAACTTTTTACAAGTTTTAAGATTTTTGGTTAGTCCTCTAGGTTCAGGAGCTGCAGGACGCCAGGTTTAGGAGCTGCAGGACGCCAGGTTTAGGAGCTGCATGCCTCTAGGTGGTCTCTGGGCAGGTAAAAATTTAAAATAATTTTTTAAGATTTAGAAGTCAACTTATAAAACAAAATATGCATCTTTATAAATTTTATTTATATATTTGAAGAAAAAAGATTTGTTTTATAAGTTAGTAATTCTTTTTTTGTACCTGTCCAGAGACCACCTGGAGGCCTGCAGCTCCTGTACCTCGAGGCCTATCCAAAAATCTTAAAACTTGGGAAAATTCATCATATAAGAATGATTTTATCTCTAATAATTTATCCTCTCAGCCCATAGATAAAGCCTTTAATTTCTGTTAACACAAATGTGTCAAAACTCCCCCCCCCCCTCTTGTGTCTTTTTTAATATCTATTTACCAGCTATACAAAGCAAAATATTTTACTCATTATGAAAAAGGGGTCATATTAGTTAGGGTTGGGCAGGATACCGGATTTTAAATATCCGGCTTGATTCCGGATATTGAAACTATCTATTCCTGATATCCGGCTGATTTCTAATGCCGGTTATCCGGCTGATTTCTAATGCCGGTTATCCGGTCAAATATCCGGCGTTTGCGAGATATCCGCTGAGATGCCGAATATCCGGCATTAGAATTCAGCCAGATATCCGGTATCTGGCCAAAAAAGTATCCAGCCCTACCCTAATATTGACATGATTATTTTTTTTCAACTAATCTGAAAATCAAGAAATTTCAAAGCTAAGTAAATAAGGCTAAGTTCTTATCATTACTATAGTAAGAAGTTTTTCTTACATATGCAGATTGGACTGTACTCTTTGTTGTACTTAATTGATACTTTAATTAACTCTTGGTTCAAACTATAAGTGTCCAAACTTTCAAACCAATATCATTAGATTTTAGACAATATTTAAGAGCAATATTGATCCATTCACTGAATTCATAATTTTCCTGCTTGTTTTATTAACTTCAGAAATTTCATAACGCTTATCATGCTAATTATTCCATCCTGGTACAGCTTTGTTTCTTCTGAAATATTATTTTTATTAACAATCTCCAAAAAAAACTAGCTATGATTGTCAAAGGAATCAAAATCAAGCGAACAGGAAATTCTATGAGGTCAAAAAATTTAGAATAGCTAAAAAATTAGGGTTAGGCCGGATACCGGATATCTGGCTGATTTCTAATACCGGATATAACATTTCAAATATCTTGATTTTTAGTATGGTTGGGCCGAATATCCGGCAATTATCAATATCCGGCAAATTACCAGATATCCGACAATAGAAACCAGCTGGATATCCGATATCCGGATAGTTTCATTATCCGGATCCGGCCGGATATCGAAAATGGCCGGATAACCGGCCCAGTCCTACTAAAAATCAAGATATTTGAAATGTGACATTAAATTAATAGAAACTTACTTTTTGTTATAATTGCCAAGTCATTTTTATCCGTATTCTGATTTTCTTTTCTACCAGTCATCCGCTCATAAAATTCTTCATAATCTGTTATAAATACAAGGATGACAACATCTATAAGTAGCGAAGCATAAAAAATTGTCAAAAACATGCTGAAAGGCAGTCCGACCGTCATGGATGTTTTCTTAAAACGAGGGGAAATTTAATTATGATATTCTTGAAAAATTTTGAAAATCGGACCATAAACATAAAATATGGGGAAAAATATGAAAAAGAAAAAAATAGCCAAAAACCTGCTAAAAATGAATGTTTTATAGTTAATTAGATCCCTTATGGTGGAAATACTGTCCAAAAATTTTATCTTTTATGGCAGCCAAGAAAATCACGTTTTCCCCAAAACGTTTCAGACATACATACGGACTGACATACTAACAGACGGAAATTTTAAAGTATAGAGTAGCTTCGCTACTAATAATGGATATAGAATAAGTGGATATTGTGAGAGATTCTTGCAGGCCCTGACAAACTTATTCTCCCAGTTGACTAATGTAAAGATACCCCATCCCCTTCCCTGAACATGGAGGAATGTATTGAAGAGTGAAAAAATAGTTATTTGTTCCATCGTATTATAAACAGCTCTCCGCGGATATAAAATGTGTCATTATTAGATTAAAACCAGTTTTGTGAGCCCTGAGATGCCGAAGGCATGTCCTAAAAAATGGTTTTAATTAGGGTTGGGCCGGATATCCGGCCATTTTCAATGTCCGGTATCCGGCCCACTTCTAGTTTTAATCCTATGATTGTACATTTTTATATTTGTAGAAAACTGGATATAATACGATTCTAGACATAGTTTTTTTCATATGGATGAAAATCGTTTCTAATCCACCGGATATTAATCGGTTTCGAATGAATACGAGAAATTGCTTTCTCGTATCATTCAAAACCGGTGGATAAGAACCGGTTCTAATCTATGATTAACTAAACATTTTTCAAAGATAAAGAAACTCACCTATAATTTCTTGTTCCGCAGTTTCTATAATATCTGGCAGATTAATGTTTGCTAAAGCCATCATTTTTACAGATTCTAGATTTAGCATTTTTTATTGGCAAAGTCCATAAGTAAAATATGAAACAATGCTTTATTTTTAAACTAGTGGATGCTCCCCTAGCATCTAGGAGCTCTAAATTCGAAAGGATATGGAAGGGCAGAAAAATAGCTTAAAACCATACAAAGACATAGTTATAAAAATAAAAAAATAGCCTAAAACCATCTCAGGGCATATACGAAACTTCCCTCTAATGGAGAACCATATCGGTTCAGTGGTTAGCGATATTCTTCGCTACAGACAAAAAAGCTTAGTACTTTATATAATAGGATGTAATAGGCATTTTATGTGGAAGGCGTTTTTTGAGATGGCGTTTTCTGAGATAGGCGTTTTTTTTTGTGATAGGCTTTTTCTTTGCTGGGCGTTTTTGAGATAAGCGTTTTTTGAGATGATCCTTCATTTCCAGATGGCTATATTTATTAAATCTGGCAGATTAATGTTTGCTAAAGCCATCATTTTTACAGATTCTAGATTCAGGATTATTTATTGGCAAAGTCCATAAGTAAAATATGAAACAATGCTTTTTTTAAAAATGTAATAAGCATTTTATGTGGAAGGCGTTTTTTGAGATGGCGTCTTCTGAGATAGGGATTTTCTGAGATGGGCGTTTTTTGAGATATGCGTTTTCTGAGATGATCCTTTATTTTAAGATGGCTATATCTGTATGTTAAATGAGATAAAGAGGGTGATTTTTTCGCGTAGTTCTGTACAGTTTGGTGTTGGGTTGTAATCAAATGCTCTTTAAAGTCTAAGTGTTCTTGATTATAACAAAATGTTAATATATGAGGAACAGTTTGACTTAATAAGAGCATTTGACTACGACCCAACACCAAATGTAAGTGTTACTACGGAATCAGTCGAGCCAGCAAAGTTCTGACTAAAGCTTTTAAATTTGAATAACATCTCTTATTGCCTCGCCACCTTCCTTTAGGGATTCATTTCAATTGACTTTTCCCTTTGAATCAAAAATAAAAAAAAACTATTAAGCAATTAAAACAGCCGTTGAGTTAATCTTACTGGACATGTATAAACCAGGATGACAACATTCATAAAAGCGAAGCTCTGAAATGGTATGACAGACGAACAGTAACTCTAGGAGAGTGTCAGAACTGAATCAATCGGATGATTATATTAACATAAAAAAAATTTATTTAAAAAGTTAAAACCAACATGTTTAATTAAACGCATGGACATTCTGGCAACGATTATAGAGTTGCTACGCATTCTAAATCGTACCTAACCACTATAGGAATCACCATACTAAGTTTGAAATCGATAGGGCAATTCTAACATGCGTAAAAAAAGAAGAAGAAAAAACTATCCGTTACGGACGTACGGGCGGACCGACCCTAATTATAGAAAAGCTTCGCTTTTAAAAAGCACACATACTATTTCAATGTACATGTATTACATGTTAATGTAAGGAGAGTTGGTGAGAGAATGGATTCTTTAATTAGATTTAGATACAAATGTTAGTTATTTCATTACTTTTAATTATTGATTGAAATAGAAAGGTGAAGTATTTAGAGACAAACATTGCTTTAAGAAAATTTTTTTACGGTCGTTATTTGAAAAGACTGTACCTAACTTTTTTGTTTTGAAGTTATATGTTTTTATGAAAACTTTTTTGTTTTGAGCATCTATTTATTTATTTAAAAAATCAGTTTTTTTCTCTCAAAGGGCGTAGTCGAACACAGAAAATCCACACCTACAATATGAATAATTGTAAAAAGGGTAGTGTTTCGCTTGTTTGTTTATTGATTTAGGGTAGGTTATATTTGGTTCTATGTACCCCCACAGAGTTAGGGCACCCCAGTGCCTCCGAAGGGTTTAGGCATAGGAAGGACCTCTTCCTTCAAAGTTTAAATTTTTTTCAAAAATAAGAGGGGAGTTTCATTGCTTGACAGGTTATTTGAGGAAAAGTACCATTCTTTTTATGTACATACAAAGGTTGTACTTTATAAAATAGGGTAATTTGAAATTATTTACATGTAATTTGGCAACCCTGAGTCAAATGTCAATATCTAATTGTAGGTATAAATAAATTAAATGGTTATAAAAGATTTAAAATACCTCTAGTTTTAATTATTTCTTAGATAATTTTAGTTAAATTTCATGGCACTAACGCCGCTACTCTGTAATTACTTTTTAAAAAGTAATTTGAGAAGCGATATTTTACGTGCTCCTAGGGGCGTAGCTGATAGTAATACATATTACACTTAAAAGAGATAAATATAAAACTATTAAGACTATTTTTTATAATCATTCTCAGTTGATTAAAAAAAATGTCTCCCTATCTCCAATTCATGTAAAGCGTGTTGAAGGCGAAATCCTGTACACATCTCTGCATTTATGTTTATATTTTTAATTTGTTATTCCTTGCTAATTATGGTTATAATTGTTATTGTTCATCATTTAATTGTTACAAATTTACTCTACTAAAAACATTTATTACTTTTGGGAATTGATTTCGTTTCATACTTTTGAAATGATTTTCTTATTTAAAATGATGCTTTAGAAAATACTTAATTGCAATGTATGTTTAGTATCAAAGAAAAATTGAAATAGCAGAACTATTTCCCCCCATCAATTTGTACAGCTTTCAGAGGCTAGGGGCGGTGCAATATTAATAGAAGATTACTTTATAGCTTGAATATTTATAATAGTTCTTACTTGCAGATATGTTTTTAACTGAAGTCGGCGTTACCCTCTTAGAATTTTTTTTTCTTCAATTTTTTTCAATTTTGTACTCCGCCCCCCCCCCCTCCCCCCGACTACCGACGAACAACTATTTTAGGTTAGGTTAGGTTTTAGGCTAGGGAGCTGAGCGCTGCGGCCAGAGTACTCAAATTTTCAATATTGAAAAAAAAAGTTCTAAGAGGATAATACCCTAAAGTCATAAAAAATATGACATTAAAATATCAAAATATTTTTAAAAATATACTTGAAGTACTACCCAAAAGTAAACTTTATCCTAAATGACCTATAGTCTAACATCAATACCTAGCCTAATAATCACGGGTTACGCGAAAGCGGCAAAACTTATCCTTGTTAATTATTAATTGGTATTTGTATTTTTAGATATCCAGAAACCTGGAATGTATCCTGCCAACTGCAAACAGTTTATAGAAGGAAAGAGCATTATATTATACGCTACTAGCGGCAACGCCACTAGAGGCCTCTATATGCAAATATGATTGAGGGGGATGAAAGTTGACCCTCTACTTACAATTTTGGTTTGAAAGAAAAATTTAAGATTCACTAAAGTTTTTTAGGCAAAACTATTTTAGGGGAGGGTTTCCTTTACCCTCCCAAGAGAAATCTTTTATAGAAAAAATTTTCCTCCTCCCCAAAAACTCTTTTCAAAATGAAAATTATAATTGGAAGGTCGACTTCTTTCCCCTACCTTTCACCCTTTTGCCCCTAGAGACCTGTAGGGGCATAGAGGCTAGTGTATATATAATATAATATTCTCCAAGGAACCTGTATATATGGTATAAACTGTTCATACACCCACTCTGTACCTAACGACAATTACGGATGGAAGGCCAGCAAATGCCGCAACCTAGAGGTTAGTTTAGTACAAAATCGTCTAAGCTTTTGGTATTTTCCTCTTAGGTTTCTTTTACAATTTTTAAAATTTGAACAATACAAAACATTTATCGCAGGGACAAAGAACCAGGATTCTGACAATTCTACGTGAAAATTTCCACACAACCCATTTCCTTATTTTCCCCCGGCCCTTTTTACTTCCTTTTAGTTACAGCACAATCCAAGTTTTATGCGATTAAAATATCCAAATTTTTAGCAATTTTAAATGAAATTAATTTGCTCAGCCCTTGATTTATCTACTTTATTATCAGGAACAGGGGCTGCTATTCAGCCAATGGGGGGGGGGGGGGGGAGAAGTTTTGACACATTTGAAGTCAACCTATGAAACAAAATATGCATATTTTTTAATGTTATTCACATATTTGAAGAAAAAATGCATATTTTGTTTCATAAGTTGACTTCTAACTCTTTTTTTTAAATTTTTACCTGTACACAGAGGACCTGGAGGCCTGCAGCTCCTGAACTTGGAGGCCTATCCAAAAAATCTTTAAACTTGGGAAAATCCATCATATAAGAATGATTTTATCCCTAATAACCTATCCTCTCAGTCCAAAGATAAAGCCTATACTCACTGTTTACGCAAATGTGTCAAAACTCCCCCCCCCCCTTAATTCCAATTGTAAATGCCGCAAAATTTAATGTTTTGTTGGATTAAGATTTGTTTTTACGTAACTGAAGGGGAGTGGGTTAGAAGGGGGGGAGATAAAAGAGAATGGGGTTGTAGGGGAAATTTTCCTTTATAATTGTTTGTCAGAATAACATTCCCTTTTCCCTGGATAAGATAATGTTGTACATCTCCAATGACAATAAACAAAATTTTGCCTGATCAGGAAGGAGAGTGTAAGTTTGGGGCCAACTGTTCTTTCTCTCACACTGACAAGGATAGAAGAACAACAGAAGAGAACGCGGAACTTATTGAACTCAGAAAAAATATTAATGGTATGTATATTTTGTAGGTAATTAAACGCTTTCTCTATAACTAGTGGCTACGCCCCTAGAGGCCTCTAAGGGCACTTAAATCTTCTTTTCAATCTATATTAAGATTAGCTGTTTACCAAAAAATCTCCAAAATCCGTTAGGCGGCGCTAGAAGTTATATTTTATTAGTTGTTTGGATTGGCGATTTCTCATAGAAAAATGGTGGTATCATCCTCCAAAGTAGCTATAAACCTTCCTAGGGCCTATGAGAAGCTACACTGTGAAGGAGAACCATATCGGTTCAGCGTTTGGCTAAATCCTTCAGTACACAGACAGACAAACAGACAGAGATCCAGTTACTTTATTATGAGGATATAAAAAATATTCTTTTCAGTTGTGCAAGAATGGAAGCAAATGGGCTTGTTTGTGCCTGAAATGTTCCAACGAACAATGGCGCAAATGAGTGGTGGCGTTGGCGGTTTAATGATGCGCGGTGAGCCTCAAATGATGGGCGACGATCCTCAAATGATGCGCGGCAGCCAAGAACGGATGATGAGTAGCCAAGAAAGAATGATGATTGGTAATTTATCTTTTTATCTACAGTATAATTGGTAGAGGGTTTTTTGTCCACATAAATTAAACCTTTTTATTATACTAGCAATTGCGCCTCTAGCATCTAGCGACTCTGTATTGTGTTTGCGTGTGTGTGGCCATTGTTTCTTCGTGTTTGGACCTAAGTATTCATAATAGCCTAAAACTATCCTGGGACCTGTGTGCAGCCTACTTGAAATTGAGAACTTTACAGGGGCGTCCAAGCTTTTTATTTAGGGGGGGTAAAAATTTTTGAAGGGGAGGGTAATTGGTTTTTGGAGGGGTAAAATGGCGCGCCGCAAATTTTTTTTACCCCCCCCCCCAAAAAAAAAAATTTTACCCCGGGGGTAAAATTTGTTTGGGGGGGGGTAATTTAAATTTTATAAAATATTTAGTACCTATTAAAAATTTTTTTTTGTTAGAGATTTTTTATTTTGGGGGGGGGGGGGTATTTAAACCCCCAAAATTGTTTAGGGGGGGTAAATACCCCCTTCTAAATGTTTGGGGGGGGGTGCCTACGGCACCCCCAAGGAAGGGGTAAATTTTAAATGGGAGGGGGGGTGAAATGAATGAAAAAATTTTTTGGGGTGCCTACTTAAATTCGTTTTGGGGGGGGGGGGTAATCACCCCATTATTTATTTTGGGGGGGGGGGGTATTTACCCCCCCAAAATTCTTTAGGGGGAGTAAATACCCCCTCCTAAATGTTTGGGGGTGCCTACGGCACCCCCAGGGAAGGGGTAAATTCTAAATGGGGGGGGGGGGTGAAATGAAAAAATTTTTATTCGTTTGGGGGGGGGGTTTATCACCCCATTACCTCCCCCCTTGGACGTCTATGGTTCTGTAGTTATTGAAATCTTCAGCTTCAGACAAAAAAAAAACCTACTACTGCACTGATTATAATAGGATTATTTTATTGTTTAAACAACTAAAACTTATGTCTCTTAATAGTTTTAGAAATATTTACTATTTTTCTACCATAGGAATGAGACGAGGCGGCCTATCAATGTTTGACGGCTTTGAAGATGGTGGAATGGGAACTAGCAGCGGCCACATGGCAGCTACAAAGCGGCCAGTTTTGCTCCCAGATACTTTAGCCAATCTTCCTAAGAAGGCAGGATATAGATATTTTAAGATACTAAGATGGTGATTTTCCTTAAAGTGCCTAGCGAGCATAGAACCTCTAAGTTTTGAAAATAAAAAAGGGGAGGGGGGGGGGGTCTGGTTTTTATGGGACTCTGAGGGAAACCGGCGATTAAAATGTTATTAGTCCAGTTTTCCAGTTTGGGGGATTATCATGTAAATATTCTTCATTTGAGTAAAACACTAGAGGGAGAAAGGGTCAAATATTTGTATCTCCCCAACGCAACCGTCTTGTGCAACCTTCCTATTGGGTCATTGAAAATCAACTAATGATGTCGCTTTTATTAACAACGCCAAGTAGCAGAAAATAATTTAGAAGCAGAACGAAAGGGGTCTTTGAAAAGAAAGGGAGGTAGTTGTCTGTTTATACATCTATACTATAGATCTGTTTATTCTTCTTTAGTTCTATAAACAGAAATTAAATCTAAATATTTGTAATCTGAAGGCTGAGTTATGTCCATTATGGCTGGACGATGGCAACTGCCTGGCCGCCAACAGTACCTGCCTCTACGCTCATGGACAGAGAGAACTTCTTAAGATCAAGGAACAGCTGGCCAGGTACTTCAATTCATTGATTGATTAAGAGGCACTTGAGTGAAGGGGGGGGGGTTGAAGGGGGAGGTCGACCATCCTCTTTCAATTGTAGTATTAAAAGAAAAATAAATTTAAAAAAGATAGAGAGCAGATAGAGAGCCTTTTTTCTTGGGGCGATTTATCCTGGAAATCAGATTACCGTAATCTCCACTAAAATATTTATAAACCTTCCCTGGACCCATGAAAACCATCATTTTTGTACAAGCAGACAGACATCCTATTACTTAAACATAAGGATACTACTTGCTGCTAGGCTGCACCACTAGCATACCTCTGTATAGAAAGAAGAAGGATGTAGGAAAACAATAGCCTAAAACCAACCCGGTATCTGTGTGAAGATTTTCTAGGAGAAGTCAATCGGTGTTAAGTGAGCTTAATGGACTGGACACCAAAAAAAACCTTCATTTAGTAGGATTAGTTAATTGTAGAAAGGTTGATGATAGATTAATAAATTGAATTGTTCATATAATTCCTGCTTTTCATTATTTTACTTTTAAGGGCTAACCAAGTTAGTATGAAACCAGAACACCCGATGCCCTCAAGCATAAACCTTAATGTAAGTTTTATTTACTTAACCCCCCCTCCCCTCTCTCCACTTATTAATCTATCAGCGTAGCTACTCTATAACACAATTAGTTAGTCTGTGTTGGTTTGGGACGTTTGTGCAGCAGATACTTGGTTTATAATGCGTAGTTAGGAACTCTTTGCTTTGGTGTGATAATTTGTGCCGATTTCAGATATTATTCGTTGGCTTACCAACTTTGCGGATTACTACAAATAACAAACAACAAGACATAACTAAATTAGTGTTGTTTTTGTGTAAATAAGCTAGCTATTAAGATATATAAGTTGGAAAGAATTTTAATGTTAGAGGGAGATTTGAAATCTGCATCAAAGGGGGGGGGGGGGGCGAAAGTGACACTTTTTGAAACCAAAACTAAAAGTCAAAGGAACTCAACTAAAAAAAGAGTTACAGGTCTGAGATTTTGCATGGCAGTTGCTTTATAGGGGTACAATATGGAACTGTGAAGAAACGGCGGCGCAACCGCCGAAAACCGCCGAGAAAAGGCAACAAAAATTTCGGCGGGAAACGGCGGTTTTCGGCGGTTGCGCCGCCGTTTCTTCACAGTTCCATATTGTACCCCTATAAAGCAACTGCCATGCAAAATCTCAGACCTGTAACTCTTTTTTTAGTTGAGTTCCTTTGTTGACTTTTAGTTTTGGTTTCAAAAAGTGTCACTTTCGCCCCCCCCCCCCCCTTTTAAGGATTTTTTGTATAAAATTCGTTTTTTGTATAATTCTTTATTTTGACATCTGTGATTGGTGGATTGAAAATTATCTGCGCTCTGATTGGAGAAGCTTAAGTGTCGCACATCATTCAACCAATTAGAGCGCAGGTAGTTTCCAATCCACCTATCCTATTAGTCAAAATTTATGAACTTAAATTGTATTTCCGCTTTTAGATAAAGAATTATACAAAAACGAATTTTATAAAAAAAATCCTTATTTGATGCAGATTTCAAATCTCCCTCTAACATTAAAATTCTTTCCAACTTATATATCTTAATAGCTATATCAATTGGATATATCACAAGAATACGATTTTCAAGACTTGATAATTTTAAAATTACGTGGTAGAAAATTTAAATTCTTTCAAATATATGCCCTTTAGATGTAACCATTGACCAGGAAAAAATATGCGGTTCACTAAATTCAAGTTCAAATGCATCTCGTGCAACTACCTGTTTTGATTGGTTGGTAATTTAAGTTATATGTCTAAACGTTTCAACCACTAATTTAAATCTTAAAATGGATAATTTGTGTATGATCATTGGGGGATGTACATATATTTATCTGTCATTTTCTTATCCCTTTAGATCCCTGGGCTGCCAAGCTGCCTTAAAAACTAATCTTTATATTCTTAGGATTTGTCTACCCCGCTGATGGATGGAAAGTATAAGGTTGTCATGTGTGAATTCAGGGCTGATAATTGTCCTACGGTATGTGTACTTTTTTAGTAGCGAAGCTACTCTATAATTAACTTTGTCTGTCCGTCAGTCAGTCCGTAACGCTATGGGTGAAACGTGATTTTCTCGGCTCCTATTCAAGATAGACAGCTGAAATTTTTAGTGAAAATTCTTATGACATAAGCCCATCTAATCTATACATTGTTTTATCCATCTGTCTATTATTTGGGGTGCTAGATCGATTCTTAGATTTTTGCGTTTTTGTGATTTTCTCGACTCCTTTTCAAGATAGAGGGCTGAAATTTTCAGGGATTAACTAATTTTACTTTCTACATATTTTCACCAAGATTAATTGATTGGAAAGTATAAGGTTGTCATGTGTGAATTCAGGGCTGATAATTGTCCTACGGTATGTGTACTTTTTTTTAATTTTAAGGAAATTATTATTTTTATATACCCTTTTCAAATTATCTAGGTGTATTTTTAATTCTCCAACCAATTCAAATCTTACTAGCAATAATTGAGAAAAGTTTTTATCTTTATGTGTTAAAGAATACTTAAATATTATACTGTTATATCATAGGTAGAAAATTAACAGTCTAAAAAAATCTTTAAAAAAAACTAGCGAAAAAATATTATCGTCATATTCTCATTTATTTATTTGTTCTGTTCTTTTGTTTTTATCCCATTTTACATCACTATATGTTTAATTTCTTAGCTGGTTTCCCTCAAAGTGCCTATCGAGCCATGAAATTCCCTCTATACCTGCATTAGGATATATAAGTTGGGAATGTTAGAGGGAGATTTGAAATCTGCATGAAATTTCAAGGATTTTTTTTTATAAGATTCGTTTTTTTGTATAATTCTTTATCTAAAAGCGGAAATACAATTTAAGTTTATAAATTTTGACCAATAGGATAGGTGGATTGGAAACTACCTGCGCTCTAATTGGTTGAATGATTGCGACACTTAAGCTTCTCCAATCAGAGCGCAGATAATTTTCAATCCACCAATCACAGATGTCAAAATTAATTAACCTAAATTGTATTTCCGCTTTTAGATAAAGAATTATACAAAAAACGAATTTTATAAAAAAAATCATTAAAATTTAATGCAGATTTCAAATAACCTCTAACATTAAAATTCTTTCCAACTTATATATCTTAACCTGCAGTGATCTAAACTCTTCCGGGCTATCCAGTCAGTACCACCCTATATAACCTAATCAACCTCATAAACAAGCAAAAAAAGGGGCGTCGTAGCTCAGTGGTAACGCACTGAGTTACGGTGATCAGAGTTCGAGTTCTAGTCCCCATGTGGCAACTCGAATTTCTCAGTTCAATACAACTTTCCCTGGTTGTGTAAGAAGGGAGATTATTGGGTAATAATAGTCACGTACATAATATCTGTACAACCCTTATCCCAAGCTCCTCTGCGGAGAGCGTCATTCATCAAGATGACTTAATTTGGGACACCTGCCATACTCGGCGAGGGTGAGGTAATAAGGAGTAGCTCTCATGAGATAGCGGGTCAAGTCATAATGTGCTTGAGCGTGGAGCTTGATAGCCCTAGTGCACTATGTGCCCAGCCAATGCAAAAACTCCAAGATTCCAAAAAATGCATTTTTGAATATTGACCATTTTTAAAGTTTTAGGTTAATCTTTGTCATATTTGAGAAGGATTCCCAAAGCTAGAGGTGAAAATATCAATTACTTAAAATTTTACAGCTTCGAGAAGTAGCCTACCTTGATATTTAGGATTTTTAATAATAGCCTGACTATTGAAATTACATTTTATATGCAAACTTTAGATTATCGTCAAACTACCAAAAATTAAGCTACAGTAATATGTTATACCTTTTTTGAAAGCTTATTGAATATACAATACGATTTTAAATTATTTTTTATACGTTTACTTATAAAACTTATGAAAAATTTTATGTCAAAGCATTCCCCCTTAAAGAATCAGGAATTATAATATTTTGTAATGATACTCTCAACTTCAAATAGTTTGATCTTTTTTCAGCTAACGATGCCGCATATCAGACCTTTACATATGTTTAACCAAGGCTCTCAGTGAATGAATCCCGTTGGTTTCAATGGCGGCATCGTTAGCTGAAATTTTTTTTTCGCATTTTTGTAGGAGCGGTCGGACCCATTTTGTAGCAATTTTAACACAAAAAAAGACAAATTAAAATAACTTGTTTTACAAATCATTTTATCGTGATATTTATAGTTCTCGATGCAATTTTTTGATACAATCTCTTATTCTTATTGCTTAAAGTCTTTAAAGGATATCCTCGCCCCCCCCCCCCCCCCCACCCACCCCCGGAGTGTGGGGGGAGGCCCCTTATGCTTATATTATTTTTATATTTATTAAAGCTATTTAAGCTATGTAATCGAACCTGTTGCTTCTAATCAATTACCATTCTTTTTAAATCAAATGAATAATATCTTAAATGTTTCAATTTAATAAAAATAAAACATATTCCACCCCATATGCACGCCCTAAAGAATTAAGAGTTAAGCAAACTTGTAAGGAAAATAAAAGATTTAAGCAAATTTGTTAATAAATGTATGAAGGCCAGGGATCTAAAAGGATAAGAGCATGGCAGATAAATTGATGTACATTAATGATACACAAACTTACCCTTCTGTAAATTACAATTATTGGTTGAAAAGTTATGACACTCAATTTAATAAACAAACAAGAAATAGTTATTTCTCGTATCGTATTAAAAATGGCTTTCCGCGGATATAGAATGTACAATTATATAATATTCGTAGAAAACTGGATATAATACGATGCTAGACATAGTTTTTTCGTATTCATGAGAACCGGTTCCTATCCACCGGATTCAAATGAATACGAGAAATATTATTATAAAACTTTGGGGACTAGAGTGATAAACAGCCCAATGTCCCCTTCCTTCCTGATAAAGGCCCTATTGCAGACAACCAATCCTTTGATTTCAAGGCTTTTGGATTAAAGTTTTTAGTGCTTTTTGGGGTGATTTGTGATACATTTGCTTTTATTTTTAAAACAAGGATTGTTTTGTCTATAAGTAGCGCAGCAATAACAGGTCAATTTTTTAATGAAAAAGTACAGTAAAATGGGTTATAGGAAAATAGAAAATTATTTTACAAAATGTTATTAACATTTTTTCTTGTTTATAGTTATAAAAGTCAACAAATCCAGGGATCTAATGGGATAAGTTAATGGCCGATAAATTGATGAACTTATCCAACGATAATACACAAAATTACCCCTTCTGTAGATTACAACTAGTGGTTTAAACATTTGGACACTCAACATTTGAAAAAGTAATTAAAATTTAGTAAAAGCCCCTAAAGTTGCTAAACCTTAACCAATGAATAATAAAAAGTTATTATAAAGCTTTGAGGACTAGTGTAATAAACAGCCCAATGTCCCCTCCCTCCCTTAAGCAAATCAATTGATCAATTGATATATAAGTATTTCATTGATAATTTATTAAGGGGGGGGGGGGGGTAAAATGTGGTGACTTGAAACACAACATACTAGCAATTTTATTTTGGGCGCAACTCCCTTAGTTTTAGAGATAATTGGGTAAAATCTTTAAGGTTGTGTCACCAGTCACCCCAAGTTTTGGTATCTTTAAAAAAAGCTGCGGCGGAACCGCCGTGCACGGCCGTTTTCTGCCACCACCAACATTTTTTTATTGCATTTCTCGCTGAATTAGGCAATTTGGAATCATTTGAGACCATGTTATTTTTTTGGCGACTTCATTTCTCATTTCAAATTATCATTTATCAAGGTATATCTTAAATTCAGTGCTTCTCCTGTTCTTTTAAGATATTGGACCCAATTCGTTTTAGGGTGTCACTAATCACCCCAATTTTTTGTATCTTTGAAAAAAAAACGGCGGCGGGTCCGAAGCTCCCGCCGTTTTCAGCCGCCGCCGCCAAAATAATTTTTTTGCATTTCTCGCCGAATTAGGCAATTTTGAATCATTTGAGATAATGTTGTTTTTTTGGCGGCGGAAAATGGCGGTTAACGGCGGGAGTGGCGATCCCGCCGCCGTTTTTTTTGAAGAATTCAAAACTTGGGGTAATTAGTGACCCAACCCAAAAGATTTTACCCAATTTGAAGCAAAATTAACAGAATTATAAGTTTTTGTTTTATATTGGAATTCTGGGCACATAGTGTAGTGGCTATATAAAAGTGTCTCGTCCTTCTCTATGACTACTCAGGTCCAAAGACTAAGAAACAATGGCTACACAAACAAAACAATAAACAAGCAAACGGATAACCAATTTTGATTAATTTCAAATTAAAGGGGGTTACTTTGCTTAACTTGACACTTAATTAAAGGAAAACCCCCCAATATTTTTTTTTTCGACAGCTGCAGAATAACTGGCAACCGTCAAATTAATGTGAATCGAGTTGATAACTAAATATTAAATTTCAGGGATCAAGATGTAACTTTGCCCACTCCTATGATGAACTTTACTATTTCCGTTTAAAACAGGTAAAAAAAATATAATATCTATAGGTATCTATAGGTGAAAGATAGGTATAGCTATAAAACTTTGTATGGCAGTTGCTCTAATATAGTACATATCCAATCCACGTTAAACCCCATTAAAGTAACTGCCATGCCAAATTTTAGAGTTCTACTTCTATTTTAAATGCTTAAAACTCACACATTTACGGAATTTTAGCACAACCTACCTCCCCCTTTGTGGAGGTAATTTTTTTCTACGGGTGATTACTCTTTTGGTGGTAGTCCCTCAATCTAAATATTTATAAACCTTCACTTTACCTATGAAAAGTTACATTGTAATAGAGAACTATATCGGTTCTGTGGTTTACGAGATCCTTTTGCTAGTATCCAAATAAATCTGTTATAAAATTTAAGTATTATGTTGTACGCTTAGAAGCTATTTTATATCTCCCTATAGATTACTTTTCTACATCCTAATAGTCTTACCAAAATTATATTCTGCAAAACAGACAAAATTTCCATACTTCAGATAGGAATTCGCAATGTTTGGGGGGGGGCGTTGAACGCCCCCCCCCCCCCCCTCCGGTTTTTTCTATCTCATTTTCTGTGTGTGAAAGACGAAGAGCCCAAACTGCGTGACATTTTTAGTATGGGTATGACACATAACTGAGAGTTAAAATTTTTTGAATATCTTCATCCTGATGGGCACAGGATGCCAGCAAACCTGGTAGGATCATCCAGGTAAAGAGCAAAAATATTTTTTTTGACTTAAACAAATCATTTTATCTTACCAAAATATTCTCTAGTAGTACCTCCTAATATTAAATACAGGTGTTCAAGTCAATTTCAGGTTCCAGGTATGATCCTGCAGGTCCTGATCCTCCAGGTCTCCAGAAATCTTTAAAAGGCTCCTGTGGCTGCAATTTTTGACTTAGAGACTTCAAATTTTAAACTCAAGCTTTTCTTACATATCTTTCATAAAGATCCGCTGCCGTTTTCCCGCCGACCGCCGACTGCGGCAGCTAGCAGCTGCCAAGTACAGCTGCGGCGACTGAAATTTATTTTTTGATATTTCTAATATAAAATTTACATAAAGATAAACATTTTCTGCAAAAAAAATTTCTTCTAGCTTCAAAAATAAGAAAATTACAGCCGTTTGAAAATTTTAAGTAAAAAAGGACCTAAAAACAAAGGTTGTTAAATAAAAGGGTGACGGAAGCGAAAATTGACTTTGACTTACTTAAGGTCGGAAATTCATTTTCAATCAGGGGACTTGCACAAAAAAGTTAAGCCCTCTAGCTCTAATAGGAACCGAGATAATAGGGGGAGGGGCGTTCAACGCCCCCCCCCCCTTCCCCCCCGACCGATCAAGGTGCGACAAGGGGCCCGACTGTTAAGGGTTAATGATGCAACTTTCCAGCTGGGTTAATTCGAAAAAATATTTTTAAATTTCATGGGTGGAACTGCTTCGTAGTAAAGACGTCCTTTTTTATCCCCCCCCCCCCCCCCCTTACATATTATTTAAGGTATATCTCGCTTGTTGGTTATACCATATTCATTAGTCTAAAGTCAAAGCTAGAAGCTTTACTATTTAAAAATTTCAAAGTCTAGGTAGCTAATTTAAGAAATAAATTTTGGTAGTATTTAAAGAAATCTACTAAAAGTAAAATAGCTCTTACATTTAACCATACATCAAATTTATTACATTTTAGAAAAGCATTACTTATCTCCACTTGATATACAACTTTTTAGTAGCGTAACTACTGTGTGCTTTCATTTTTTCCATTTTTATGAGATCTTAAGCTTCAGACGGACAATATGTAAACTAAATAAAATTCCTAAACAACGGCAGACCATTTAAACTACCTGTTACCGAGATTTTATTGAACACTTGCATACAATCCTACATTAAGATACTGTGGCATAAATCTTAAATTGTAAAAGTTTTGTGTAGCTGCGCTACTTATGGATACAATTTTCCTTGTTGCCATTACTTTGTTCAAATATCATCTATTTTCAACATTAACCAAAATTTATGGCCTCAAAATGTTGTACGAGTATGGTTGGGCCGGATACTTTTTTGTCCGGATACCCTATATCCGGCTGATTTCTAAAGCCGGATATCCGTTATCCGGGCAAATGTATGGTCATTGCCGGATATCCGACAAATTACTGGATATCCGGCATTTGAAATTAGCCGGATATTCGGTATTTGGATAGTTGCACTATCCGATATCCTGACGGATATTGAATATGGCCGGATATCCGACCCAACCTAGTTTAGAGGAATGTTGAGAATTTATACCATTTTACTCTTCCTTTATGTTACAAAATATTTTACATTTACTGGGTCTATCAATTTATTTTTACAGAAATTTACATCTTGACTAAAATATTTTGGATGATAGGAAGCTATTTCTCTACGTTCTCCTTTATTTTCTACTAGCGGATGCGCCCCTATTCTCTAGAGGCTCTTTATATGAAATATAGAAAAGTGCAGAAAAATAGCCTAAAGCTCTATGTAAAGGTTCTCCAAAATGGAGCAACCAAACGGTTCAGTTGTAAGTGAGATCTTAAGCTACAGACAAAGTACAGTACTACTATATATGATAGGATATCAGGGCCTCTCAATAATAGCACAATTGATAGGTATTGAGCTTTGCTCTGCCCCTAGCCCCAAGGGGGAGGCGGGGGAGGTCAGGAAAATAGCCTGCAACTACCTTAGGATAATTGTTGCTTCTTATAAAAGTACAAACAATTCGGAATAGCATCTTAAGTTTCAGATAAAAAAAACTTACTTCTTAAGTTCATATTACATATAGGATATTGGTGGATATTTAAATGCATTAGGTATACAAGTTCTTACTTAAAAATAATTCCTAGCTCTAGAATCATTGATTTACTTTTCTTTTAGTTTACATTTATGATATCAACTATGTTCAGTAGTTATTGAAATCTTAAGCTTCATACAAGAAACTCTGATACTTTTTATAAAATATGTTTGTACCCTGTATTTTACTTTGTATACAGGAACAAATTGCATTTGTGATGTAGGCACAAATGCAAGTAGGAAATAAAATCACAATATTAAATCATGGAGAAACAGAATATTTATTTGTAGTCAGTTTGACTTAATACATGTGCTTGATTAAGAAACGAGAAAAGGCGCATAAAATTATAGTAAAATTTGAGAAATCTTTTTTTTGTTAATTTTTTAAAAATAACCTTGTAAAATCTGCTTTTATATTTTATTAAGTTAACTAGCAAATTCAGCCTTTTGTAGCTCGTAAATTTCTTTGGAGGAGAAATCATTGAAGATAAATAGAACTGTAAATTTCCCCCCTAGTTAAAAAAACTCTTTTATGACCAACTAGTTTCTTTTTCATATATTCTGCAATTTCATTTTGAATTATTTACTTTCTCCCCCTGTTAGGTAATTAACCACAGTATTAATGATGTTAGAAATAAAAACCTGTCTGAATCTTTCTCTAAGAATGATTAATTTTTCTCTGAGCGAGAATGTGGCAAGATTTTCTTCGATTTATTCATTAATTTTATGTTTGTAATAAAAGATCAGCCTTTAAATATATGACTGTAATAGTTTTCTTGTAATTAAAACAAATCAAATTAAAGTTAATACTGAAAGGGGAAAAGCAGCTAGTAAAAAAAATTAAATACACACTTGAATTTTCATCCAGCAATTATGATACATATGAATTAAAGTCAAAGTAATATACCTATCATATAACTAAATATATCATAACGCATGATAAGACAAATAGCAGCAAAGCTCTTTATGAAAAAGATTTTAGGTTTTTAACTATAACCTCCACAATAAGGTTTAAACTGACAATGTTATCCTCTTGTTAAAAATAACAAAAATAGAATATTAAATAATGACAGTCGAGTATCTTAGCTACAACAGATGTATAGTATAGATGTAAATACAGACAACTACCTCCCTTTCTTTTTCAAAAACCTCTTTTGTCTGCTTCTAAATTATTTTCTGCTACTTTGCTGTGTTAATATAAGCGACACAATTGGTTGATTTTCAATGACCCAATAGAAAGGTTGCACAAGGTGATTGAGATGGGGAGATACAGTTATTTAACCCTTTCTCCCTCTAGTGTTTTAATCTAATTTTGCTACTAAAAATTAAAGCTGGGTTTGAATGTTGTGTTTCTCTTTGCATTGTTCCTCATTAAAGATTTTCCAGTTGCCTTAATGATTTCACAAATGTTTTGTGCTTCTTACAAAAGAAATTTCATTATTTCCTTAACATAACTTTGAACCCCTTTTTTATCTTATCTCATTTTTTTTATCTTGCTAAATAAAACTTTTTTGCTTTAAACTGTGGTCAATATAAACCATTTTTATAAACATTTTTTTATTAAGTAATATCCTTTTGTACTGTTGCATTCTTTACTTGCTATGAATAAAGAAAAATACACAAATTAAAAGAACTACCTATGTAAAAACATGGAAAATTGGATGCAAAATTGTTGTTCAATTTTAAAAGGGGTACAGAAGCATTTCAAAGCCAGCTGAAATGTCTCAACAATGTTAGAAATTTCTGTTGAAAGTATTTTGAGAAAATGAGTTCCGGAAATCTTTGTTTAAAACTAGAACAGACATTGTTATATTTCTTCTTTAGATCTGCCTTTACAACAACTTTTAAATATACCTATAGAGTTTTAGAATAGAAAACTTCTGAGTATGATAATTATTAACTGCCAATTTTCTAAGAGAATTCAACATTTAATTAAGTATCAAAGTATTTAATTTTCTTTAATACTAATTTTAAATGGATTTTCAAACATGTTATCAAATTACAAGAGAATAAGGACATGGTTTAAGTCAGTTTTTTCAACAACCCTTTATCCTTCACCACTAAATTAGAGCAATTAGGACATTAAAGTTCACTACCTTTATGTTATCAGTTATTAATCTATTACCTGGGCCAAGAACATAGTTTCCTGAGAATGGGTAAAACTTTGGTAGTTTGTGTAGATATTAGTTTCCTGTCCCATGCATCAATCCAGTCTGCCTCACTCTTTTTCTTGTTCTATGTCTGTTTTGGAGTTTTAGGATTTTTGCTTTATATTTCCTGAATGGTTTATTTCTCAACCTAATTGTTTACTAGAAGCACTGGTTCTACATCATACCCTGTAATACCAGTTAAACAGTTGAAACCTAACTGCTGAACCGATCGGGTTCTCCTTTACAGGTTAGCTTCTTGTAGGTCCCAGAAAGGTTTATAACTATTTTCCTGGGGGGTGGGACACCCCCAACCCCCCGAAAAAATGAAAATTACCTATCCCAAAAAAATATTTTTTTAAAATTTTTCTTTTAAATCTAAAATACGAAAAATTGGTTTTATCAAACGTCTTGGGGCAAAGCCCCTAGAGGCTAGGGGCGAAGCCGCTTGTAGTAAATAAGATACTTAAATGTAAGGGATATTTACCAATGAGCTTTCAATATAATCCATGGTTTAATTGGAGTCAATCAACATTTACTCTATAAGTAATAAAGCTCTGTAAGAAATGTGAGTTACCTGACTGCCTTTTAAAATTGGCTCTTCATAAGGGGGGGGGGGGTTAATGCAACCATCTCGTAATCAGTGAGCAAATGGCACTTAGAATTCGAATTTTGATCTGAAATTTTGCATGAGAAATCCTTGGTAGGTCTATTTTCCCTTAATTGAACAAAAAAAAAGTAAAAATATGTTTCAAAAGGTTGATTCTTACATAAGTTATGGCAGATTTGCCCTAAAAATAGCCCAAAAAACGGCAAACGGCTGAGCTGTTAGCCGTTACTTTTTCAACTTTTTGTTTATTTAGGGAAAAAAGACATATCAAGGATTACTTATGCAAAATTTCAGATCGAAATTCGAATTCTAAGTGCCATTTATACATTGATTACAAGATGGTTGCATTACCCCCCCCCCCCCTTTGCCATCTATAGTAGCAAAGCTTCTAAATAATTTGAATGTGCCCAAAGATCCAAACGTCTGTAAGTACGGCATTAACTAAATATTGGTTAAATAAATTAAATTGATTATGGTCCAACACTTTTATCTATCTTCTTAGCTGCCTTTAAAATGATAAAAGTTTTTTGAATTGAAATATTATTTATTATTACTGCGCTGCTTACGGACATTTTTTGCAAATATTTACAAATTTAAATTTCACTGATTACAAGATGGTTGCATTAACTCCCCCTCCCCCCCCTTATAAAGATTTTCCAGAATAGAAAATCTTTGATTTTTATCAGCCTTGTTTATTAGTCTGTCTTTTAATGTTCTCATTCTTGTTTTTGAAATTTGTTCAGCATTTACTACCTTATACTATTTTCCTTCTTGAACCAATTTATTATAAAACAAGGATGACAACATCCATAAGTAGCGAAGCACAAAAAATCGTAGATGGGAATACTTACAGGTAGATTTAAAAGGTTTTTACTAAAATCAAGAATAGATTTATTGGATAAAATAAATATGAAACCTTGTTTTATTTTGTATGATGACGATGGTCAAAGTAAATTATATTAAAGATGCTCATAACAATGGGAAAAATTATTTTGATACTGATATCCCATAAAAGTTTGAAAATTGGATTAAAATAAACAAAGATCTTGGGAAATATGTAAAACATATGAAAATAGCCAAAAACCTATATGGAGAAAAATGTTAAAAATATAAAAAAAAACAGCCTAAAACCTGCTGAAAAGGCAGTCTGGCCGTCATTGTTGTCTTCTTTAAAAGACGGGAAATTTAATTTTGATATCTATAACTGAAAAAATTTTGAAAATTGGACCATACACTGAAGATATGGAAAAAAATGTGAAAAATATAAAAATAGCCTAAAACCTGCTAAAAAGGCAGTCTGGTCTTCATGATTGTTTCTTTAAACGACAGGAAATTTAATTTTGATATCTGTAACTGAAAAAATTTTGAAAATCGGACCATAAACACTGAAGATATAGAGAAAAATGTGAAAAATATAAAAATAGCCTAAAACCTGCTAAAAATCGGTCCGACCGCAAATGATGTTTTATAGTCAATTGTGCTCCTTAATAATGGGAATGTTGTCAAAAAATTTCAGCATTCTATCTTTTATAGGAGCTGAGTAAATCCTATTTCCCCCATAGCGTTACGGACTGACTGACTGACTGACTGACGGACAAAGTGAATTATAGAGTAGCTTCGCTACTAATAACACATTTATTCTTAGAAAAAAAGTAAATAAGTAGATACAACTGGAAATAAATAAAATATAAACTAAGTTTCTTTTCTTCCACACTAATGTTAAACAAATAAACAAGGATAATAATAATCAAAATGTCACAGTTGCTATTTATAATAATTAACATTAATGAAAAATGGCAAATGATCATATGATGACAGTAAAAAATATGTAATATTTTCATTAACCTCAAATTGTTTGATAAATTGTGTGTTTTCTTGAAATAAATAACAAGAGCATCAAATATAAAAAAATTAAATTAAAAACTATTTTCTTGTCATAAGTAGTTTAAAGAGTAGCTACTCTATACATAAAATCTACAGGCTTTGGATAGGCATGTGAGTAAGTCCTTGCAGAGAGGATTATCCAAGTTTCAACACAGTGTCATGGTTGTACTCAAATTTTGCACACTTGGCAAATTGACTACTAAAAGCTTTAAACTTTGGAATACAGATTTTTGTTACATGTAACTTTTGTTGTTGATATTCATCTTCAACTTTTCTTTTGACATTCAGTCTTCTGAAAGAAGTAAACCTAAAGGACTTGTAAGAAAAGACCAAAAAAGATGGATTTTTTTAGTGTGTACGAAATCTGAGACACTCAAATGACATCTCTAGATCTCTAGCTTCTACAATCTTAATGTGTTCTACCCAAGTAATCTTTCTGTCTTCCTTCTCCATCTTAGCTCAGTTTTCAATTTCTTTTTTGCATTTAACCATAGTTATGTTACTTTTCTCCAAATATGGGGTATTATGAAATATATGAGATAAGCATAACATAAAGATGTTTGTTAAAGTTCTAAACTTAATGACTTCCACAATAAGAATTAGAGTCTACAAACCCTTTTTAACTATTTTGGCAGAAATAAATATCTTATTAAATTTTTATAACATTTTATGCTGAGAATTGACTATTAAAAATAGAGAGAAAGTACTAAAAGTGTATTGAAAACCAAATTAATGTTTTGTTGAAAGAAGTTTTAGAGCATGGCTGTATGCAGATACAATTTATGGGATTTGGTGACATAAGCCCTATTTTCACAAAAACTTAGAATGTTAGATAGTTTCAAAATAAACTTTTAAATAAAATATTAATATTCATGTACGATGTGCTTTAAGTGGTTTCTTTGCTGTAATCATAATTAAATAAAATATAAAAAAAGGGAGAGATAGGTTGTGCTAAAATTCCGTAAAGTTGTTTTAAGGCCTAAAAACAGGATATGTGTATTCCTTATTGAAAAGAACTAAAGACAAAAAAAAATTTAGGTAAAAAGAAACGAAAAATTCATTAAATGCTTCCTAATGTCAAACTGACAATAACAACAAAATTAACAATTATAAAAAAAAATATTGGAAGGAGTTTCAAAATTTACAAATAATGCCAATTTAAAGATATTAATTTTGTAAAACATTATTTGATTGTCCATGGTAATTCTATCTATAATACAAAGTAGAATGATGTCTGTCCATCCGTCTGTCTGTCCCTAAAGATCTCAGTAACCACTGAACCGATTGGATTCTACTCTTCAGGGAATATACCAACTAGTCCTGTGTTGGTTTTAGGCTATTTTCTTGGGGGGTGGGAAAAACCCCAAACACCCCAAAAACCAAAAAATCCTCCCCCAATTTTTTTTCTTTTTTAGAATTTTTTTTTGCATATCTCTTGTAAATTTGCCATTTATTCGCAGAAATTGGCGACCCATTCGCAATTCTTTCAGCTGGGTAGGTAATAGAAGATGTGATGATTCCCCCAATAGGCACGGACATAATTTTTTAAAATTACCTATAGGGGAAGCCGCCAGTGTATTACATGTTAAAAATCAAGTTTTGTCAGCTTGACATTAGCAAAGCTTTTGGTGTAATTTTCTGTTTTTTTAACAGTTTTCAGGTATCATTATGATCTGCCTGCTATAGAAAAACTTTTGTTCAATTGGATGACGTTTGTTATTAGATCTTTTGTCCACACCCTGAATTTATGGGATGTTTAGGTATATTCAAGCTGAAACTGCATCTTTTAATAAACTTAAATAACTCTGGTTTGCTGCATTGCATTAAATCAAAATATTAAACTTGTTCACAATACACCTTCTCCAGGCAGCACTAAATATATGGGTTTTTTTTGGCCATGATATTGTAGACTTTCTTACTTCTTTATTTTATACTAGCGGCTTCGCCCCTAGCCTCTAGGGGCTTTGCCAAAATTTTTCGTGTGCTGCCAATTTATGTGAAGTAACTGCCTAAAAACTATTTTTTTTTTGGGGGGGGGGGGGTAATATTCATTTTTGGGGAGGTTGGGGGTGTCCTTCCCCCCAAGAAAATAGCTTAAAACCACCACAGGAATACCCTGAAGAGTAGAATCCAATCAGTTCAGTGGTTACTACCAAGATTTTAAGCTTCAGACGGACAGACATAGTACTTTGTATTATAGATAATCATGTGACTAAATCAATAAAAAAGAAAATAAACAACTAAACATTCTGATTCCTGTTTAAAAATCATTTTATGGACTTTTTTAGAAAATATTTTTTTTTGTTAATAAGATAATGTTTTGTTGTTCTCCTTGTGAACACTTTTTTGATAATATTCTGATGGTGAGTATTTGTAATAAAATATGATATTAGTGCTTCATTCATGTTTGATCTTACCCACAAGACAAATGAAATTGTCTGGGATGGATATCAGAAATTAGCGGATAAGTAAAAAGTTTACTAATTTAAGTTAATATGAAAGGGTATATTTGTAAGATTGGAAAAATTTTCTACATAAACTACTAAAATTACCTTCAAATATATTTTGTTTTAAGTTTTCTTAAGTTACTGGATTTAGCATAGATATACCTATGTCTTTCCAGTTTTTGTTTTTATTCATTTATTAACATATTCATTTCTTCCTGGGATCATAGTCAGACAATATAGGGGAGTCATCCTTTGTGTATAATTGATTAAACTAATCTTTTACATATTATATATCTAAATAGAACAGGAAGAAAATCAAAGACAGGAAAGAGAGTTAGGTTTACCCTTTCATCTAATTAAAGAATTAAATATTTAGGTCAGACATGAGGAAGTAATTTGATTAATTAGGATTTTTTTATCTTTTAGTTTTGATTAACAAAAGATTTTACAGCTGATCTAACATCCTGTTTGTAAGTTTGATTTGCTGTGCTACTTTTGCACATAAATGTACTTGTGTTTTTTATAGATCCTGTATATTAAACATACAAAGTATACTTTTACTTTATTCACCTTGACTACAAAAGTCTCATTTTTTTATTAGATTTTCACCAGGAACATATAATATGCATTTACTTATAATATGAGTATTACTGTATGTCTACAAGGAAAAGGCTAAATATGAATACTGAATAGAGTATTCTCAGTTAAAGAAATTAAATACAATCTAAATTAATGTTTGAAAACCTATAAATGATAACTCTAGAATGTTGTCCAAAACACCAATCAAATTTCCAATTTCATGATTTTTATTAGGTTCCTAATTACAAGCGGACAATCTGCAAGTCCTGGGAGGACACTGGATCCTGTCAGTGGGAAAAAACCTGCATGTTTGCACATGGACATAAAGAGCTGAGGTAATTAAAAAACAAATAACTCTATTCTTGACTTCTAAATTAATTTTCATTGTAAAAGTAAAAAGATAATCATACAATTAGTAAATTATGAAATCATAGGAAAATAACAAAAATTTTTAAATAATTAAAATTATAACATAAGTTAAAATTGTCACAAAACCAAATAAAGATATTTATAAGGTAGTAAGATAAAATTTTTAATGTATAGTCTTCCCCTATAAATATAAATCTTGACATTAAAATATTCATTAAAGAACTAATGACACAAATATTAACTATTTTTTTCCAGGAGAGATGATAATCTGTAATAATAGAAGAAGTTTCTTGCACATTTGGCTTCTAGAAATGAACACAAAAAAATAAAAAAAATAATTCTATTTTGTATTTGTATGATGATAAGTATTACCAACTGTTACCCTGATAATTTTTCATCAATTTCAATGCTGGATTTCTTATGTTTTGTTTATTAACAAAAATAGGCATCACAAAACTAAAATATATTCACATGATTAAAATTAAACACAAATTTTAGTTTTTTTTACATACCTAATATTAAAATAGTGAAAATTACACTGTCAATACAAAATATTATTAAAAAAATAAAACTTAAGAATAAAAGAAAATTATAAAAAAATACCTACTACTATAATTTTTAAATTTTTGTTTAGGGCTTTTTGATTTGTATAAATTAATCATTTATTTTAAATTAATTATATTTTTACCTCAAATTATTTTTTTGGCATATTCTAAACTTTACTTCAATACATTATAAATTAATTTTTCTGCATCTTGTTATTTTTGAACCATATTATAAAATATAGAAACTGTACTGGAATACTAAATGTTCTAGATGCAGTGTTTATGGTTCATTTCATTTTTATTGGTAATAAAATGTCTCTTTGAAACATTTCTTTAGATGGACCAGAACATTATACAAATATTTGGCCAAAAGCAAAATTCTCAATTTGTTTTTTACTTTACTTTTTTGATTTTTTTGCACTTTGTTTAATTAAAAACACATAATAAAATCACTATTCATTGAGCTACATACAATTTACTCACTTAAAACCTTTATAATTGTATAAATTATAACACAGCACCCCTAAGTAGCATCAAGAAATATTTCCTAAAAATATATTAAGAAGATAATAAATAATAAAAAAATTATGAATTTGGAATAAATAATAATCTTTATGTTTCTCAGGTGGGCTGCTTTCCTTAATTCATTGTTTATTTTCATGTTTTAAACTTTATTCAATAAATCTTAAAAATATAATCTCAATGAAAACAAATTTTCTATAGAAAAAATAATAATATTTGAAGTCGAATATTTGAACACATGACTTGAAATAAAATTATTCCTTTAATAAATGAGGGCTGATGAATATCAAGAATAAATAAATTTACCTGTAACTGAAGAAGAAAACCATTACAAGGACAAATGAGGTAAAGCTATTTGCAGGTATGTATAAAAAACTTATAAAATTATTTACTAAATTACTACATACAATTTGATTAAATATACAATGTCTTTAAAAACTATATGTAAATGAAATGTTTTAAATTATTTACAACATACAATTTTATTAAATATTACAACGAATTTTAAAAACTAGCAGAAACACCTATTTAAGTCATAAATATATAAAAATAACAAAGTTTGGTTTAGAACCTTTTACCAAGATGTTCATGAAATATGAAGTAAACCATTCATAAAATTGATTTCCAAAGTTACAAATATCTGAGAAGGGCTCTGATGTGTGACACAGCCTATTGTTACAACACAATTTATTTTCTTCAAGAATATTATGCTCTGACAGAGGCATAAGGATTTGAATATGAATGTGTGTGACATTCATAGGGATATAATGTGAGATCATATGGATCATCAGATTGTCAACTTTCTCTCACAAACATGCATAATAAAAAATATAAAGGAAATTATTTGATATAATTTATGTATGTATATTTTTTGATCAAGTATGTGCCCATACTATACCCAAACATGGGTATTCCCTTTCGTGGCAACGCCCCTTAAGGGGCGTTTCTTCGTATTTTCACAGCAGCTTTTTTCCCCTTTCTACCCCCTGCGGGGGCTCTTACCCTGCGTGGCCAATTGCCTAACCCTGCGGGACACTCACCTAACCCAATATAACCTGACCTAACCTAAAATAACCTATCAAAACCAATTTTCACAATACAAAGGGCTTTGCCACGAAAGGGACTATACCCAAACATTGTTAGGTATTTTAGATATCTTAATATATTAATAATGGAAAACACCATTTCATTTTAAGAATCATTTATGCTATTCTAACACTTATAAAAACCAATATGACCAAAATTTGACAACTTAACTTTTAACTAAATGAATTACATCCCAACCCTAAGATATGAGAATCTATTCAAAGCATTCTTTCTATTCTCTTTTCAGTTCTATCAATCAAGGTACATATTGAGACATCTCTGTAATTTTTTTATCAATTTAAATATTAGATTTCATATGTTAAGTTTATAAACAAATATATGTAGTATTTTGATTTTATATTTTCAGTGAAGCCTTGGCCATGGATAATCCACAGTAAATCTTAACTGTAGTAAAGGTATGTATTTGTTTTTTTTTTAAAGCGAAGGTTTTCTATAATTAGGGTCCGTACGTCCGTCCGTCCGAGATAGTTAGCTTTTATTCGTTAATTAAGGCATGTTAGATCTGTCCTATCAATTTCAAACTTTGCATGGTAGTAGTTAGGTACGATTTAGAAAGCGTAGCAACTTTATAATCGTTGCCAGAATGTCCGTACGTACATGTAGTAAGACAAGTCCTGTATATTGAAATAGTATGTGTGCTTTTTGAAAGCGAAGCTTTACTATAATTAGGGTCCGTACGTCCGTAACGGATAGCTTTTTTCTTTTTTTACGCATGTTAGAATTGCCCTATCGATTTCAAACTTTGTATGGTGATTCCTATAGTGGTTAGGTACGATTTAGAAAGCGTAGCAACTCTATAATCGTTGCCAGAATGTCCGTACGTTCGTTTAAACATGTCGATTTTTAACTTTTTTAGTAACAATTTTTTATGTGATAAAAACATCCGATTGATCTGATTTTTTGATTACTGATTCCTATCACAATAAGGTAATTGAGTTTAACTATTATCTTTCTTCCATCTTGATAAAGGCTTAAGTTATCATGAAAACTAATCATCATATGTTAACTGAAACTAAGATAATTGATACTAGCAGCTGCGCACCTAGCATCTAGGGGATCTCCTCGGAGAGATATGGAAACGCAAAAAAAACAGCCTAAACCATACCAAGACCATTTATTAAAATAAAATAGCCTAAGACCATCTCAGGACCTATAAAAAGCTTCAATATAAAGGAAAACCATATCAGTTCCGCGGTTGGCAAAAAAAGCTTACTACTTTATTTAATAGGATTTTCAAACATGGTGTACTTTGTTTCCACTCAATGTACTGTCAAAACTTCAAGGGAAAATAAAGTATAATAATTTTTAAAGCCAATTTATATTATCCATATTATGGCTGGGCTGAATTATGTATTTCTATTAGGGTGGGTCGATTTTGGACATTTTTATTAGAGACCAAAGCAGGGATCTGCAAATGATTTTTATGAGTATAATAAACCTCTGGATTATTTAAAAATTTGCTTAAAACCGCTGACGACCAGACATACAATTGTATAGCTATTTGTAAATGAAAGTCAAAATTTATTCACTGGGCTCCCAGGAAAGACATTGAGGAGTAGAATTAGGAACTTTTGTCCGTTTCAAAATATCTCGTTCCTAGCCTGAGAAAGACCTCTACAAATTGGACAATTCTCAATAAACCTTTAAAAATGGTGAATTTTTAAAATCATTTCTAAGGCCAGGAACAAGATATTTTGAAACGGACAAAAGTTCCTAATTCTACTCCTTTGGCCATTTTATAGGAGCACCATGAAGTCTAAATTCTGATTCATTAAATTTCTTACCCTCATTTACAAACATCTATAAAATGTATATTTGGTCATCAGCGGTTTTAAGACTTAAGATAATTTTTAAATCATCCAGAGGTGTATTATACTCATAAAAAGCACTTGCAGATACTCGCTTTGTTCTCAGATAAAAATGTATAAAATCGACCCACCCTAATTTCCATGCATGTGTGAAAGGATAATTTATTGTGGCTTGGTGAGGTGTATAGTTACAACAAATAGTTATTCTAACATTTTTCTTTTAGGTTCTTTTTCTACCTTAACCCCCCCCCCCCTCTCCTTGAATTCACAACTTTTTATTAGTATCAAGTTTTATTGAGATTTGCTTATTGGTTGGGGTGTTCAATTCCTAGATTTTTAAGTTTTCATGATTTTCTTTACTTCTATTCGAGATAGACGGCTGATATTTTTAGGGAATTAATAAGTTCACATCCCCACAAAGCTTCATTGGGATTTGCTTATTGGTTGAGGTGCTGGATCGATTCCTAGATTTTCATGTTACAAGGTTTCGTGATTTTTTGTTTTATGTTTTTTTTCTGAAACTGGTCTATAGTTCATTTTTTCCGGATATCCATCCATAATTTTTGAGTTTCACTAATTGTAGTTGTTAAATAAACTAAGTAAAAAATTCCTATAATATAAAGTAGTACATTTTTTGTCTGAAGCGTAAGGTCTCTGAAATTGTTGGTCCAAATAGTTTTAACTTTTCAGGAAAGATTTATAATTGTCTTGTGCTGGTTTTCCAGACCTCGCCCCCCTCCCTTCCCCTAGGACAAAGCAACTAGTAACTAATAAATTGTAATTTTTTAATATATGAATCATTTTCATATTTTGCCTTTTTCTTTAAAAGACGATAAAGATTCGCTTTTTTGAGATTGAACATGATTTGAGTGGAGGGAGAGGCCGGGGGGGGGGGGGAGTTAATTTTAAAAATCTAGTGAAAATATAATTTTCTCACCAAACATGTGTATATTTTGTGTTGGTGGGTAAAGAGCATAATTTATACTTATATTCATACAAATAGTATCATTTATTTTCCACTTTTTGTGTGTAGCCTTTTCCTCTTCAATATAATATTAAGCTTCAATAGGTATGTATTTTATTTTAAGAGTTTGACTTGGTTTGAATATTTGGTGAACAATACCTCTGTTCCTACAATATTATTGTTAATAAGTTTGGGAGGGGGAAGGTTGATTTGTTTAAGTCATTAACATAAAACTTGAAACTATTTCAAACTGCAAGGGGATTCACACACTTAAACTTAACTTTTTTTTGACCAACTAAGAATTTTCAAGAATTATGTACACTTTTTATTCCTGTCATAAAAGGGATAGTTGCATTAAATGCACTTAATAAGTTTGATTGCAAGCACAAGTTACAATAATGCCATCTGACATATATAATTTTGTATTTTAATAAATAGCTATTAATTAGGCACCACCAAAATAGTCATCATGCCGTTTGTGTGAAAACAGTACAGCCATTCAAGTTGGATATATCCAAAAGAATTGATTTTCAAGTCTTTATATTTTTTAAACTTCCTAGCAGAAAATTGAAATTCTTTCAAATATATGTCCTATAGATGTAGTATAAACTATTGAACAGAAAAAAATGCAGTTCACTATTTTCAAGTTTAAATGCACTTCATGCAACTACCCCTTTGTATTTTATTGTGGTTATGGTTTTATATCAGTTGAATCATTTGCAGTATTAGTTTTACATACACACCTTCATCAATATTAAGTTAACTTGGATTCTCCGGCAATGTTAGTGTTTACAATGCCAATTAGAATTTAGAGCAGTTATCAAATTCAAGTATTATGTACTTTAATATGGGAAACTAGGTTAAATTTAACCAGCATACTTATCTGTCATAAGCAGGAAAAAAGGTTAGGTTACGTTTAACATAGAGTTTCTGAATAAAACTCTTAACTCAGTATAATTTCTGTTTGTCTGTATAGAAAATAAATACATAACATTTATGTACTAAATTGATGTATTTGAAAGGCCTTATTTTTTTCATACAAAAAAACTTCCTTATTCTATACTAGTGACTATATTTCAAGTTACCAAAAATAACCTAAAACAGCCTTATTGAAGCTTTCCTGAACAGGAGAACTCAATCAGTTCAGAAGTTATTGAAATCTTAATCCTTACTTATCATATGATTGTTATAAAAATCAATTAATTCTTTAGAAAGTGTTCTAAAAGTCATTTGATATACAAATATATATATAACAGCAAGTTAGTTGGATTATATGATTATCCTTTCACCCCTGGTTACAAGATGGCATTATTGGGATATATATGAGACAATATGTTTCCTGCAGCAAGCCAGATGGTGGTCCACATACATTATGTCAACTTTCTTACAACAAAACTTTCTTTTTTACATGCAATTGCCTAGGGTTGGGCCGGATACCAGATTTCTGGCTGATTTCAAATGTCGGATATCCGGTATTCGGCCTGATATTAAAAATAGCATTAGAAATCAGCCATATACCCGGTGTTTGGATAGTTTCAATATCCGGTATCCGGCTGGGAATATTGAAAATTGCTGGATATCCGGCCCAACACTACTATTACCTTCAGGTACAAAAAATCTATGACAATTATGTTCATCATTTGTCAAGTTTTAATCCTGTTTTTGAAATGTAGAAAGAATAGAAAGTAACGTTTAATCTTAAGAAATTGTTTAAGTCACCTTACCCACCATTTTAAAGTTTATTTTCTCCTACTGCTTTTTAGAAATAGACTGAAAGTATTTATTAAGAACACTAAATAATTTTTTAATTAAACAAATTCTTAAGTTCATTTTTACAAGATAGTTTCAGAGACTGTTGCAATTGGTAGAATCAATTAAGATTTGGGTCAATTATACAAATTTCCTGGTGAATCGATATTTCATTTTTAATTGGAAGTAGATATAGAACTTGATTTTTCCTGGAAAATTGTATAAAAAATTAAGACTTAGTCTGTATGAAGACAACATGAGTAAAAGGTAATAGAAAAAAATGAAATATGAACTGACAAGGAAAAGAAATTTGAAAATGTAAATATAAACAGTAAAAACTGAAATATATTTTTGTGTTTATGTGTTTTATTTATTGATGACACATTGCTAAATAAGATTTAATTTAAATATTTTTTCTCTTATTAATTTGAAACCGATCAATGGAATTATTTAGAATCGGTTCTCATCCTTACGAAAAAACTATGTCTAGTATCGTAATATACCCAGTTTTCTACAAATACAAAAAATGTACAATCATAAGATTAAAACTAGTATTTGTAGCCCGTGCCTTCGGCATCTCGGGGCTAAAAAAAGTTTTAAATCTTATAATTGTACAATACATTTTATATCCGCGGAAAGCTGTTTATAATACGATGCGTTAATAGTTATTTCTCGCTTCGTATTAAAACAGCTTTCCGCAGATATAGAAAGTACAATTATAAAATTAAAACCAATTTTTTAGCCCCGAGGTGCCGAAGGCACTGGCTAAAAAAACTGGTTTTAATCTTATGATTTTACCTTTTTATATTCGTAGAAAGCTGGATATAATACAATGCTAGACATAGTTTTTTCGTATGGATGAGAACCGGTTCTTATCCACCGGATTTGAATGAATACGAGAAATGACTATTTCATTTTTTGCTGCCTTGTGAGCTAGTATGACCTGAAATGTGCAGCTTCTGAATCCCACACCACCATTTTTCCTCATTATCTATCCGGAATCTAATCAATTTTTGTCTAATTTCTCTTTCCTATCCTCAGTTTAACCCGAAGATCCCCACCGACCCCCCCCCCCCCATATCCAACCTACCTTAGTCTTACACTCATTTTTGCCAGGGAGGGAGTGGATTTTGGGCTATTTATTACACTAGTCCCCAAAGTATTATAATTAGTTTTCTTATTTGTTCAATTAATAACTTTGGGGACTTTGATTAAATTTTGATTGGTTGGTTTATGAAGTTGAGTGTCCAAACGTTTCAACCACTGTTTATAATTTAAAGGAGGGGTAGTTTTGTTTATCATCATTGGGGAGGTACATCAATTTATTCCATTGTCTTATCCATTTAGATCTCTGCATTTTTGCCCTTCCCAAACTGCACCAAGTCAAACATAGGAATCTAAGGATTTTTACCAACATTATTCTCAAAGTTACTTCTCAGTATTGCTTTGAAACTGCTTGATATCCGGTGGATTAGAACCGGTTCTCAGCCATACTGAAAAAATTATGTTTAGCAACATATTATATTGATTTTTCTACAAATATAAGTATGTACAATTGTAAGAAAACCATATTTTTAGCCTGTGCCTCCAGCATCTCGGGGCTAAAAAACAGGTTTTAATCTTATAAATGTTCATTTTTACATCCGCAGAATGCTGTTTATTATACGATGCTATAAATAGCTATTCTACAGAAGATTGACGTGATTTTGTGTCTTCAGCAAGATCTCTGAAACATCATTTATAGTAATTCTTCACTTTTGGTCTTTAAGAATGCTGTGTATTGATCCGTTATCAGTTCTTTTTTTCTTAAATAGATGTCCCTTAAAATAATTAAGATTATATCTTCTTTCTATTTTGATGAGAATAAACTAAAATATTACACCCTTTAAACTTTTAACATTCTTGTATTTCTATCCTTTGCAGCTGGGATGAGCCTATTAAAATTTAACCTTGTTTCTCTGCTCACTTTCACTACCTGCTTCTCCCTCTATCTATAAATGTATAAGTATAGATGTATATTCCAGACAACAACCTCATCCATTTATAAATGGTTAAGTATAGATGTATATTCCAGACAACAACCTCATCCATTTATAAATGGTTAAGTATAGATGTATATTCCAGACAACAACCTCATCCATTTATAAATGGTTAAGTATAGATGTATATTCCAGACAACTACCTCATCCATTTATAAATGGTTAAGTATAGATGTATATTCCAGACAACTACCTCATCCATTTCACTATGGTCTATTTAAGGGGTTTAGTGGAAATTTGGTATAGCTTTAATCAAATTTAAATATTTACACTTCTACCAGTCCGAATTCATTAAAATAAAAAGTTATGAGTAATATATTACATTAGGCAACTTTTTAATGTTGGTCATGTATAGGTGCGTGCACAGGAATGTGATTGGGGGGTAACCAAAAAGGGGTGATTTTTAAAATATAATTTTTGTTACTTCTCTGTTATTTTTAAAGATAATTGAACCAAATTTTTAACCTGATTCAATTACTACCCTAGATAAACGATTATTGATAAATAATAGGGATTTCCCGCCGAAACCGCCGTCTACCGCCGAATTCCGCCGTGTTATTTTCCTACCTCATTTGGCTAATTGGAGTCAATAAAAAAAGTGATATATTTAAATAAAAGTATTATAATACACCTTTTACTATCCACTTACAACTGCTTTTTAATATTTATAATTTATTTAAGAGAGGTTAGGTCGTTTTAAACTTAAAGAAAATGAATATTGAGACTGGATAATCGAGCTTCCCATTAAAGATATTGATTAATTTTTTTTTGTAAAGTATCTTATGTGTATTTTTCTACTTGTATAGTTTACCATTATAAGTATCTATTTAAATTTAGTACTGTCCCTCAAGGGCCTACAGGGGCCAACACCGCCACCCCCCCCCCCCTTTTCTACTACCAAACCAGAAGTTAAAATTTTACTGTTTTTAAAGGTATTATACTGAGTTTAAAAGGAAAAAAGTATTCTCATAACTGACCAAAATATTTTTTTGTATCTATGCTCCCCTCCCCACCCCCCCCCCCCTCCTATCTAACTAAAAATAAGATAACCATCATCAAATTGATATCAAACTAAATTAAATTCATTTTAGAACAGTAAAGAAAAACCGGTAGACCAAGTAATAGACTAAAACAGTATTTGAAAGCTAAATCATAACATATCTTACAAAAAAAAAGACAGAAGAAACGAACACATTTACTCTTTGAAATCTTAATCTTCTTAGAGTTTTACAGACAGACGAGGGGACCAAGTGAACTAAAGAGTAGGTGCTTGTTGGTGAGCTTAACCATCACCAAAAAATCAGCTTTCTTACAAAATAAAACTGCTTAGTAGATCAAATTTTCCCTACAGATATCTTATGTCTGTAAGAGAATTAATAACAGTCCGACGGACCAAATAAATCTTACAGTAGATGGTTGTTCGTACAGATAATGTTCATAAAAAGATTTTCTTTCAACCGTCTTGAGTCGTAGCAAAGAAAGTCACGATGTTTACATATCGATTCATACAGACTGACGGACTTTGCAAATTTGAAAGTAGCTACGCTACTACAAAATTTATTTTCGCACTTTCCTTCTAAGGACTAGAGTTGCAAACACCTTCCCTAAACACTAAAATCAAACAAGGATGACAACATCCATAAAAGCAAAGCACTAAAACGGTAGGACAAACAGACTTTAACACTTGTATAGTGTCAGAACTGAATAATCATAATATAATAAGCAAAATTGTAAGTAAATTTATTGAAAAACTGCTTGATACAGGATAATGATTATGAACATACTTACATTTTTAGGACTTGATTTTAGAGTTGCAACGCTTATAATATTGTACTTTGTTGTCCCAGGAATCAGTATACCAAAAATCAGACCAATCGGATAATTAGGTCGCATACAAATTTGTTGTTAAAAATGTAAAAAAAATCAACATGTTTAAATTGGACGTACGGACATTCTGGTAATGATTATAGAGTTGCTACGCTTTCTAACTCGTACCTAACTATTACAGGAATCACCATGCAAAATTTGAAATCGATAGGACAATTCTAACATGCCTAAATTAACGAAAAAAGCTATTTAAAAAAGTAAAAAAATCAACATGTTTAAAATGGACGTACGGACATTTTGGTAATGATTATAGAGTTGCTACGCTTTCTAAATCGTACCTATCTACTAAAGGAATCACCATGCAAAATTTGAAGTCGATAGGACCATTCTAATATGTCTAAATTAATGAAAAAAGCTATCCGTGACGGACGGACGGACGGACGTACGGACGTACGGACGGACCGACCCTAATTATAGAAAAGCTTCGCTTTTAAAAAGAAATGACCTATATGCAATAAATGTTTTGTTTTTTAAAATCTGCGGGCGGCGGCCTTTTTTGCGGGAACTGCGGGTAAGTCGCGGTTTTCCTTTAAAATTATTGTTCCTTTTAAAAAGTTTTACTCAATTATCTTTAATAGTAATGGAATAACAGAGAAATTAAGATTGCTGTTATGGTTTGTAATTCCCCCCCCCCCCCTCAAATTTAGGTTTTACAGGCAATTTTCACATTAAAAATTTTTAAAGTTGCGCTACCGACCCCACTCTGGAAACTTCACTTAAAGTTGTATTATATTCTCAAAATTTAGAATCATAAATGGTTTAGTATGGGGTCGGTAGCGCAACTAGGAGTAAAATGAGGAAAACTAATTTTTTTTGCTAAATTTTTCAGTAAAAAAATGACGAAATTTTTTTCATAAATTTACTTTCAAAGCATAAAATTAACACTTTTAAGGTAAAATATATAATAAAAATGTTTTAATTTATTGATTTGGTATATATATTTGTAAAGAATATGAACGAAATTAGTTTTTAATAGATATTTATGCAAAAAAAAATTATTTTTCACATCTAGGTAGAAAATAAAAAGTAGATTTTTGACCTTCAAAAAATATTGATTTGACCCAACTTTGAAGTAAAAAAAAACTTAGTTCCAAACGTTATTTTTTCTTTTCCTTGTCCATTATGCATGGGCTGGGGTTTGTAAATCAATAATATCAAGTTTAAATAAGAAAATTTGATCATGACTTTTTTGCCAAATTTCCACCCTTAGACCGTTGTGCATTTATAAATGTATAAGTATAGATGTATATTCCAGACAACAACCTCATCCATTTATCAAGGATCCTTGAGGTAGCAGACGAAAATAATTTTACAAATAATATTATTTTTCTCAATTTTTACAAGCTGTTGTCTAAAATTTTCAATGATTTAGTTAGTTTCTTGGATTAATGTTAGTTTTATAAGATTTACAGATAGCTTTCAAAATATTTTAAACCAATGAATATTATTAAAACGAATTTGTTGGAAAAGAATTAAGAGCATTTACCTAATAATCATTTACTGAATTAGATTTCTTTGCAATATATTCAATATATCAGCTGACAAACAAGATGATCCAATACAAAATCAGAACAGGGTATTCGCCCTCTGCTAAACTTACATAAAGGTTGTTCCCTCTATTCTTTTACTTTATTTCTTCTCTCTGCTAAGGATTATATTTCATGGATACATTTTATGGAACTGCATCCTTTATTATATTTAACCTAATATATGTAAGCAGGGGATGTCTTGTGTGCTGTTGCAAATTGACAGGGTAGGGGGCAATAACAGTTAAAATATTATAAACCTTTTTCTCTGCCCCCTATTGACTACAAGCCACCAGAGTGGTAACTTAAGAGATTTTTTGTGGGGGGAGGGGAAAAGGTCCATTTTTATTAATGGCTAACCAATTGAGTTGTCTGTTGACTTGAAGACATAGTTGAACTGCAAAAGGGAACAAACTTCAGAATGCAATGTTGCAATTTCAGAGTGAACAAGGCCTATATCCTATTACATGGATTATTAAGGTTCGTAGTCCCTGGACAGGTTTTAAGATATTTTATCTTTATATATTAGTTTAAGGTGTTTTTAGTCTCGTTTTCTGCTTTTCCTGCCCTGTCGAATACAACCTCTAGATGCTTGGGGCGCAGCCACTAAAGTTTCATAAAAAATAACAGCTATAATTGACATCAAAATATGCATCTTCAGTTCAGTAATTTTCCCCCTTAAAACATTTGCAATGATACTGTTGATAAGGAACTAAAACTCACAATATTGTAGCAATTTTGATACAAAAACTTCTAGGTTTTACTTTAGTTCATCTTACTTATCATCTGATTTGAAAGAAAATTAGACAGTAATGAAAAAAAAAATTGAAGAACAATTTGAATGGTAAAATTTAAAAAGAAAGGTTTTTATATACTATGAATAAATTTTAAACTAACTATAATAGGTCTTAACTTAACATTCTCAAAAACTCAAGAGAATAACAAGATTAATGTTTTCCTTATTCTGTTTAATGTCCCATAAAAACTTTCCCCCAGGACAAAATTTTAACAGGTGTAAAACTTTTCATTATGAAAATTAGGTTACTAAAAGGATTTAAGTTTTTTCCCTCCACTTTGCATAAGGTTTATGAAAAGATTTAATGGCAGGATCTTCTTTAGTTAAAACGTACCCCTATTTAAAATTCTGTTTTAGAAATAACTAGAATGACAAAGATGAAATTAGCAAAGCTTTTGTGTGGGTGGAGCCATTGTTTCTTAGTGTTAGGACTTAAGCAAAAATTTTGAATTGAATGATTCTTTTAAATGTTAGAGGAGAGGGGGGGGGGGTGACTAAGGGTCCAATTGTACTACAAGGGACAATCCCAATTTAATGGTATTCAAAATTTGTGTGTAGGTGCAGTTTTGCACAATTTCATTGATAAGGTTGAGAAAGGTGAATGATAATTACATCATTTAATGCTAAAGTGAGGTCCAATTTATTCTAATTTTTATTTTATAAGGACAATTATGCCAGTAAGTAGCATACAAAATTTAAGAATTAAAAGAAGGACAAAATACGTCATTTTCTCTTCTTTTACTATTATCCAACATTAAAATAAAACAATAGAGGGGGAAGGGGTTATATAACTGTATGTCCCCACCTCGTGGACCCTGCTCCAACTTTCAATTGAGTCTTTGAATAGCAGCCAATAGCGTCGTAGATATTAACACAGCAAAGTCGCTGCAAAAATGCAGAAAACAATTTGATAGCTGACTAAAAAGGTCCCCAACATTGGATATCTATAATCTATACCTACTTATACATTTTTTTTAGACAATTATATTATTTCCATTCAAACTGTAAGTTAGCGCTTACTACCTGCTGACACTTTACCTAAAATAATCTACCTAGCTCATGTCATAAAATATTCTATGGCTTCTACAGTGTGAAGTTAGAATTATAAATGTATTTGCTTACAGCTAAGTGGTAAACCATGTTGGATACTTTGTAAACTTATACACACAGGGACAAGTATTACAAAATTAAGATAACAGGATTACTTTTCTTTTTTAAAAGCAAAGCTTTTCTATAAATAGGGTCGGTCCGTACGTCCGTCCGTGACGGATAGATTTTTTAGTTAATTTAGGCATGTTAGAATTGTCCTATCGATTTCAAACTTTGCATGGTTATTCCTGTTGTAGTTAGGTAGATTTAGAAAGCGTAACAAATCTATAATCATTACCAGAATGTCCGTACGTCCATTTTAAACATGTTGATTTTTTTACTTTTTCAACAACAAATTTTTATATGATCTAATCATCCGATTGATCTGATTTTTGGTATATTGATTCCTGGGACATCAAAATATAATGTTATAAGCGGAGCAACTCTATAACCAAGTCCTAAAAATGTAAGTATGTCCAAAAACATTATCCTGTATCAAGCAGTTTTTCAACAAATTTACTTACAATTTTGCTTTGACTCTTTACATTTCTATTATGATTATTCAGTTCTGACACTGTGTTAATGTCCGTTTGTCCTACGGTTACAGTGCTTCGCTTTTATGGATGTTGTCATACTTGTTCTTATGACAATGAGCTGTTTTTTTGTCTTTTTGTACAGTTATCGAATAATAGGATTACATTAACTTTCTGTAATATAGAAGAATTTTACTTGTATCCTATATAGAATAGGCTTCTGGTATTCTTTTGAAGATTTCTTACTATTCATTGATTAGCTTCTAAAATTTCTTTGAGATTTCCGCTATTCAACTGTCATCTACACTAAATATAGTCAATTTGGTTTTGCCTCTTTTCATAAATATTAAGTGGAAATACCTCTTTCCCAGTCTCTATTGTGAGATATTTTTCTTGTGAAGATTTCCTAGCTAGTATGGATCTAATGACTAACATTCTATTTTTATGTCTGTAATTGGAATTTTCTTAGTTTTCCTGATTAGGTACTTTTGACTGATATGCTTTTTGAGTACCAAGAACCCAACCCTTTTAAAAAATGAATTGAAAATTATTTTTTTCTATGCCTAAACAAACAAAAGCCCAGTTCACATAAGACATAGGTTGACCTCTGGAAATTTTAGGTCAACCTAAAGAAACTTTAGGTTGACCGATTTTAAAAAGGCATTTGTTAGTTGTACTTGTTTAGGTTGACCTACCTTTTTGAGTACCAAGAACCCAACCCTTTTAAAAAATGAATTGAAAATTATTTTTTTCTATGCCTAAACAAACAAAAGCCCAGTTCACATAAGACATAGGTTGACCTCTGGAAATTTTAGGTCAACCTAAAGAAACTTTAGGTTGACCGATTTTAAAAAGGCATTTGTTAGTTGTACTTGTTTAGGTTGACCTACAGAATAAATTGGTAAAAGTTGTTTGTGAACTGGGCAAAAAACTTTCTCTCCCTTATTTTTTGTGTTTGACGCTTTGATTCGTATCTAAAAATCCTTATGAGAATGTACAAAGTTACCTACATACAACCCAAAATGGAAATGCCTAATATTTTAATAAAAAAGTGATATTTTTACCTACACTTTTTTCCAACTTCTAAATATTGTAATCTCTGTCTAAGTTTTGTCCTTCTTGGTGTAAGGAAAGTTGAATGATTTGCTTTAGGAAATTGGTAAATTCTGATACACGACTTACCAATATATGTTTACAAACATAGACAACTGTAGATACAGAAATTGTAGCCTTTTAGTTTTGTAATCTGGATGTATTTCACAAGATGTAGGATCTATGTACAATAAGTGCAGTCAATTTTCACTAAAACCATTAAAATTTTTGGAATATAAGTGCAGTTGTAACCTTTTATGATATAACTAAGGATTTTGATTGGCTTTTATCTGAAAAGTGTATTTTCTCCATAGGAAACGTCTAAAAACATCGGGTTTTTAAAACTAATAATTTTTGTAATAAGTTGTACTAAAACAGTAGCTTTTAGTCTTATTAAAATACAAATGACGAAAAACTGCCACAAATCTACATTTAAAGACATAAAACAGGAAAAAGTATTTGAATGGATTTTACCAGGAATAAAGACTTAGTAAATCTTTATTTTTTTTTAATTTAGTGATTTTGTAGTATGAATTAGCTTTCCTTAAATATTGTAATCTTACAGAAATATATTTTAATTCTTTTTTTCTTCATACATTTATTCCTGTTATCTTATATTTTATTCCATTGTTTACCAAAATAGCAGACAAAAAGGTAAAAGCTTTCCTTTTTAAGTTAAACTTTTCTTTCTTATTTGGGGAAGAAAAGATGAAAAGGAAAGTGCGATTCCTATCAATTTAATATGATAAATTGATTTTTTAAATTATGAATTATTATTTAGCTATCTTTTATAAAGAAACTACAATATCATTCAAAAGAGAAAAATTATTGACTGCACTTAATGTACAATCAATTTTATTTTCTTCTATAATTGTTTTTTAAAAGATTTGTGTGAAGATCAATCTGACAAATTACTATCCTGTTAAAAATTTACCTTATTCATTTATTTCTGTGAGAGAAATAGAATTTTCCTAGATATCAGCTTGAGATTTTTATGAAGGTTATCTGCCTTTATCTCTGTGCTTTGCTACCTATGCATGTTGACATCCTTGTTGAGCTATTATCAGAATACATACACAGTACACACTCCAGACGGAGGATATAAAAGTTGATTAGGTAAAACTTTATTTTCTCAATGACTTGAAAATTTATACCAACATGAAACTTTAAATTTAGATTTGTAAATATTAACATTATATTTCCTTAAGCACGCAGTAATAACAATTTAGAAATATTTCAACTAAAAGAACTGTTATCATTTGAAAGACAGATTAGAATTACTAAATAGTTTAATTTATTAACCAATGTTTAGTCGTACATACTATTGACACATTCTAATTATTTAGGGGCTTTGCTCTAAGAGTGCATATTCTGCACAAGATTCATTTTTTCCCCCTGCTGAAAAAATATTTACTTTTTTTTCCCCTATGAGGGGGAAAAATGAAATAATAAATGCAGAGTAGTTAAAGTTTTCTACTTTTTTTATTAGTACATTATGAATAAGGCTTAACTTAATCTCTATTTTTTCTTATTTTTCTTCCTCTCCTCCCTCTTAGCAGGGTATCCCGTGCAGAATATACACCCCTGCTTTGCTCTTAAAAATGGTTAATTAGGGTTAAGTATCACATATTTTGTTATAGTCAAGAATACACAATAAGAATATACAATTAAGTGTATAAATTGGATTTACCTTAAGAATTTTTTTGGTTTAAGCAACGAAAATATGATCTATCCCTCCCCCCCCCTTCCTGATTTTTACTAATTAGAATTGGGGGAATACTTTATCTTCTACCACTGTCCTATCCCTTTATACCTGAAATTATCCCTTATTTTAACGACCTCACTTATCCTTGAATAAAATGCTTTAATCTTTACCATCTTAATTGAGTACAAGAGCTGATGAAAATTTTTAATAGTTGGAAGGGGAACATTTGAAAACAGAAAGAATAAATGAAATATTTCATTTGGTTTCAATTTAAATTTTCAAATAGCAATATTTTTGTCCTGAGGTGGATTCTTAAAATTTTTTTGGGTATAGTCCCTTTCGTAACATCGTTATGGGGTGATTCTTCGTATTTTTCACAGTAGCTTTTCTCCTATTTCTAGCCCCTGCGGGGGGCTCTAACCCTGCGGGTCCAATTACCTAACCCTGTGGGGCAATCACCTAACCCAATATAACCTAACCTAAAATAGCCTATAAAAAGCTATTTCAAAAATACGCCCTTATGTTGGGAAAGGGACTATTCCGAAACTTTTTGACAAACTAAAATCAGTGTGGCTCGCTAAAAAAATTTGTGAAAAATCCTCCAAAATTGCATAAGAAAATCTACAAAAATTAAATAAAATCAATAAAGAGTTATTAACTTATTAAGATTTTGATTAATTTTTGTAGATTTTTTATGCGATTTTGGAGGGAAAAAAATCACAAAAAAATTTTGCGAGCCTCACTGATTTTAGTGAGCCAGTGAAGTTTTAAGAATCCACCTCAGTACAAAAATGTACAAATATAAGATTAAAACCAGTTTTTTTAGCCCCGAGATGCCGAAGGCACGGGCTAAAAAAAACTAGTTGTAATCTTATGATTGTCCATTTTTATATTCGTAGAAAACTGGATATAACATGGATGAGAACCAGTTCTAATCCACCGGTTTCGAATAAATACAATAAATAACTATTCTCTGTCCTAAATATTTAAAGTTTATATTGTATGTAACAAAGTCATTGCACTTACCATTATTCAAATTTTAACTTTGTCACACTTAAGCTTAAAACAAGAATAAGTTAGTTCCAACAGTACCAGCACAGCCTTTACAAAATTTAAATATAACTAGCAGTTTTACCCCAAGCATATAGTAGATTGGAAGGAACAGAGAGGCGCTAGAAAAATAGCTTAAAACCTTCCTAGGACTTAAATCCGAAAATAAAATAGCTTAAAACCGTAACAGGACCTATGTGAAGCTTACATAGAATATAGAACCCAATTGGTTTAGTAGTTAGGAAGGAAGATCTTAAGCTTCAGACAAAAAAAAAACTCACAACTAGTTTATATAAAAGGACAATGGTCAACTAGATAGATTTTAAATTGTATCTTTTTTTATGAAAAAGAACTAATGATACTACAGTATTTCATTGAGAATATTTCCTAAAAATTCATGAAATTTTAGAATACTTTATGATATGATATGATTTATTAGCAGTAAATTACAGATTAATTTTACAAAATGATTTAATACATTTTAAATTACATCAATTTTTATAGATAAATTTATTTACATTGACAAAATTAGGGTAACTGTACTACAGGGCCTTTAAAGTCAATCTTATTCTTGACTGTCCTTCAGCCCAGTTTTCATTTATTTTTTAATATATTTACAAGTTTAACAAATGATTTAAGATAATACTAGCTATTTACTGTTCTCCTTTTATCAAAAATGATGAGCTACTTTGCAGTTTATCTTTACACTTTAAGTCAAAAATGCCAACCAAGACACACTCTACTTATTGAATTGTTTCGCTTCTAAATTGAGGTTTATTTAGAGTAGGTAATAACACAACACTATTTAAGTTTGAAATTGTGGCATTATCCCATAATATGATATATAAACCCACTAGCAATGGATATAAAATATTTGGATATTGTGAGAGATTTTTGCATACCATGATTAAATGTTTCTCCCAGCTGGTTAATATAACTAAACTACACCCCCCCCCCTTTACCAAAATTATAGCTGTCTATCTTAGATAGATGTCGAGAAAATCCCATTTCCCTAATAGTGAATCTAAAAATGGTGCTAAATTTGTTCTTGCTTTATCAAAAGACTAGGGGCTACACCCTCGCCCATAGAGTCCTCTTGGGGCTCTTGAATTGGAATGGGGGGAAGGAGGGGAAAATTGCCATCCCCAATTTTGTGGGGTAATTCTTTTCTAAGGGTGATTTATCTTGGGAGGATGGTGGTACCCTCTTCCAAAAAATTTTTAAACCTTACCAGGACATATTTCAAGCTACACTGTAAGGCAGAACAATATTGGTTCAGTGGTTAGTCAGTTCCTCTGGTACACAAACACAAGAAGACAGACACAGATCCTGTTACTTTTAGATAAGATTTGTATTGTATAGTAGGAAAGAAATTATTCATTGTTCAATATACTTGGAAACGTATAGAGGGGGGGGGGGGGAGGGTTGAATTTGGTGATAATCAGTATTTTTCTAAAATTGTTATAAACTTTGTATTTGATTTCAAGTTTTAAGTAATTTTGTAACACAAACATACAAAATTTTGTATCAGAAAATTGTTGTCCTGTAATTGTTGGCCTCAATTAAACAGGACTATCCATAAACCAGGACCATTATTTTATAAAAGTAATATCACGTGTCTGTAGCTTCAGATCTCGCTAACTGCTGTACCGATATGCAGGGTGACCACTGTGTACTATATGTACTTTATGTACTATATAGTCAAAATTTTGTACTATATGGTACTATATGACAAACTAGGTACTATATGTACTATATGAGTTAAAATTTTGGTACTATATGAAATTTTTTTAATATTATTTTAAAACTTATTACCAACCAAAGTATTATAATATTGTTTGTAATATTACAATGTACTTTCAGCTCTAATACATACTAATATAGAGAGTAGTGATTTGGGTATGTAAAGTAAAATTATAAGCTTTGAAATATGCAATGACTCTTAAAATCACCTTGATCATATATTTTTTTGCTTCAATAATTTTTATTATTTCTTATAAGATATAAAACTCTTTTTGTTCTTCATATTTTTATGATTGCTGAAGTAACTAAATACATAGGCTAAATTTTTAATTAGTGCTTTTCCTGTATATTGCTAGATGACCAAGTTAGGTTAAGTAAAGAATGCCCTGCTAGGTTAGGGTAGGACCTTGGAGGTGTATGTATAGTAGACCGACTCAAAATGCAAAAAAAAAAATCGGCGCACTATTTTAACCCATTTCTTTTATGATATAATGACAATTGACACCAAAACAAGTGTTCTGGTAGCTTTTTTTAGCATTATGTCAATTTGATTTTCATTAAAAAAAGAATTTTTGTTATGGCTTTATACACCTTCCTGAATTTTCTTTGAAGAGTAGGATCTACTGCAGTTCACAGTAAAATATTGCTGGTAAGCAATATTTCTAAAAATCTATGAATTTTAAAAGCTGCTAGCTGCCAAACGGCTTAATGTTCAGATCATATCCGCACACCATTTTAAGCGGCCTACGAAGGCCTACAAATAATCTGGAATAGCCAAGATCCAATTATGCACAGGGAAAGCTTCACTGAAAAAAAAACGCATAAAATAGGTCTTTTTCACGCATTCTCAGCACTGCGAGATAATTATGCATTATTGATTTATGGCTATTCCAGATTATTTGTAGGCCTTCTTATGCCGCTTAAAACAGTGTGCGGGCATGATCTGTACGTTCAGCCGTTTGGCAGCTAGCAGCCTTTAAAATTTATAGATTTTTGGAAATATTGCTTACCAGCAATATTTTACCATGAACTGCAGTAGATCCGAAAATTATATTAAAGAATTAAAAAAAACGATTTTTAAAGATTTTGATAATAGAAAGGGCTATCCTCAAATCTGATTATCAAATCTTAACATTTTCTAAGCAAATTTCACTACACTGATCAACCAAAAACGTCCTATTAACACTCACTGTCTACAAAAGGTTGAATCTCAGAGGTTATTTAAAATAATAATATCCTTTTTTATTGTGTTGGACAATAAATAACCCACTTTGGAGAATTAGTTTACACTTTTATCAGACTGTTTATAAATAAATATTGCACCTTTATTATTTACAAATTTTTAATTAAAGGTGGGCCATCTAAAGTTACTTGGATACTAATAAAAAAACCTGTTTCTAGCTTTGTTATTGTATTTGGTATTCAATAAAAAATATTGCTTATTTTATCAATTTCTAAGTAACTATACATTGGTTTAAAGCAAGGATTGTGTTAAAAGTCAGCTTAACTGTTGTGAAAAATAGAGAACTATGTCAAAAGTTTAGTGTTAGCTATAGAAGGAAAAAAAGACAAGTAACCGCACATTTATATAGTCCGAAAATTTTTCCCAATCTTGGACATAATTTGATAATCTGATGAGAAATTTTCTCGTTCACAGTCCCTTTAATTACGCAATAAATGTCCATTTTGAGGACTTATTTGAAAAAAAGTCTTCTAGTGTTCGGTTCTTCCACCAATTAAAAAAAATGTTTAATGCTCCCTCATCATTTCACAAAAACCTTATTATTTCATTTAAAAAAGTCCTCAGTTTTAAGGAAAACTATTTTTGTTTAAAATTACTAGGAATATCCCATTTTTTGGGTGAAATTTCTTTTTTTTTTGAAGGGGGGGTGTAAAGGGGGATTTCCTATCCCCTTTATTTGTTTTTTTTCTCTGCGGCTTCGCCCCACACTGTGCTTAAAACCACCACATGAACAGTACAAATATTCTCTGAAGAGTAGAGCCCAATTGGTTCAGCAATTACTTTTTACTTACAAGAAAAAATTTAGTGGGGGATATCATTTTCTTTTTTTTTTTTTGAGGGGGTTAGGATTTACCAACCCCACAAAAATTGCTTAAAACCACTATATGACCGGTATGTATATTCCCTGGAGAGTAGTGCCCATTCAGTTCAGCAGTTACCAAATTCTTAATCTTCAGACGGACAGACATCAAGCTTCTTTGTATTATAGACTAGCAGCTAAGTACCTAGATTCTAGGACATCCCAGGACATAATTCTGAAAATTAAATAGCCTAAAACCTACATACGACCTCAGTGAAGCTTACCTAAAATTGCTAACCCAATTGTTCAGTAGTTAATGAGATCTTAAGCTTCAGACATATACTCTTACTACTTTATTTGATAAGATATATAGGTACTATTTTTTAATATTTGGTACTATATGGTATTACTACATAATTAGTTAAAATTTCGGTACTATATGCAGGGTGACCACTGTGTACTATATGTACTTTATGTACTATGTAGTCAAAATTTTGTACTATATGACAAACTAAGTACTATATGTACTATATGAGTTAAAATTTTGGTACTATATGTAATTTTTTTAATATTATTTTAAAACTTATTACCAACCAAAGTATTATAATATTGTTTGTAATATTACAATGTACTTTCAGCTCTAATACATACTAATATAGAGAGTAGTGATTTGGGTATGTAAAGTAAAATTATAAGCTTTGAAATATGCAATGACTCTTAAAATCACCTTGATCATATATTTTTTGCTTCAATCATTTTTATTATTTCTTATAAGATATAAAACTCTTTTTGTTCTTCATATTTTTATGATTGCTGAAGCGGCTAAATACATAGGCTAAATATTTAATTAGTGTTTTTCCTGTATATTGCTAGATGATCAAGTTAGGTTAAGTAAAGAATGCCCTGCTGGGTTAGGGTAGGACCTTGGAGGTGTATGTATAGTAGACCGACTCAAAATGCAAAAAAAAATGGCGCACTATTTTAACCCATTTCTTTTATGTTATAATGACAATTGACACCAAAACAAGTGTTCTGGTAGCTTTTTTCAGCAATATGTCCAATTTGATTTTCATAAAAAAAAGAATTTTTGTTATGGCTTTCTACACCTTCCTGATTTGCTTTGAAGAGTAGGATCTACTGCAGTTCACGGTAAAATATTGCTGGTAAGCAATATTTCCAAAAATCTATGAATTTTAAAAGCTGCTAGCTGCCAAACGGCTGAATGTTCAGATCATATTCGCACACCATTTTAAGCGGCCTACGAAGGCCTATAAATAATCTGGAATAGCCAAGATCCAATTATGCACAAGGAAAGCTTCACTGAAGAAAAAACGCGTAAAATAGGTCTTTTTCGCGCATTTCTTAGCACTGCGAGATAATTATGCATTATTGATTTATGGCTATTCCAGATTATTTGTAGGCCTTCTTATGCCGCTTAAAACAGTGTGCGGGCATGATCTGTACGTTCAGCCGTTTGGCAGCTAGCAGCCTTTAAAATTTATAGATTTTTGGAAATATTGCTTACCAGCAATATTTTACCGAAGAGTATATTGAAGAATTTAAAAAAAAAGATTTTTAAAGATTTTGATCATAGAAAGGGCGGGCTATCCTCAAAAAATAAAGGTACTAAGTACTCCTAATTCTGTTCCTCAAAAGACTGACAATTTTGGATGTTTTAGCAAAATCAGCAGATTTTGAGTTATTTAAGGATAACTTTTCAAGGGTCAATATTTTTACAAACCATTTTTTGATTCTTAATCTACTCTTCAGGAAGGTAAATAAAGCCATACTTTGAAAGAAGAAAAAATTTTCTCCTCCAGAGGGAACCCTTCCCTTATTTATGAAAATCAAAACTGACATATTGCTGAACAAAAGCAACCAGAACACTTTTTTGAGTGTTAATAGTCATTATATCATGAAAGGAACTGGTTGGAACAGCACGCCCATTGAATTATAAAAAAAATTGATAATTCTGAGTCGGTGAAATGTATAGGTTTAGATCCTCACTGTAAATTTTAATTAATACCTTTATGTGTGACATCTTTAAAGGGAGTGTGGACATAAAAATTTCTCATCTGATTATCAAATCTTAACATTTTCTAAGCACATTTCACTACACTGATCAACCAAAAACGTCCTATTAACACTCACTGTCTACAAAGGGTTGAATCTCAGAGGTTATTTAAAATAATAATTTCCCACTTTGTAGAATTAGTTTACACTTTTATCAGACTGTTTATAAATAAATATTGCACCTTTATTATTTACAAATTTTTAATTAAAGGTGGGCCATCTAAAGTTACTTGGATACTAATAAAAAAACCTGTTTCTAGCTTTGTTATTGTATTTGGTATTCAATCAAAAATATTTCTTATTTTATCAATTTCTAAGTAACTATACATTGGTTTAAAGCAAGGATTGTGTTAAAAGTCAGCTTAACTGTTGTGAAAAATAGAGAACTATGTCAAAAGTTTAGTGTTAGCTATAGAAGGAAAAAAAGACAAGTAGCCGCACATTTATATAGTCCGGAATTCTTTCCCTAATCTTGGACATAATTTGATAATCTGATGAGAAATTTTCTCGTTCACAGTCCCTTTAATTACGCAATAAATGTCCATTTTTAGGACTTATTTGAAAAAAAGTCTTCTAGTGTTCGGTTCTTCCACCAATTAAAAAAAATGTTTAATGCTCCCTCATCATTTCACAAAAACCTTATTATTTCATTAAAAAAAGTCCTCAGTTTTAGGGAAAACTATTTTTGTTTTAAATTACTAGGAATATCCCATTTTTTGGGTGAAATTTCTTTTTTTTTGGGTGGGGGTTGTTAAGGGGGATTTCCTATCCCCTTTATTTTTTTTTCTCTGCGGCTTCGCCCCACACTGTGCTTAAAACCACCACATGAACAGTACAAATATTCTCTGAAGAGTAGAGCCCAATTGTTTCAGCAATAACTTTTTACTTACTAGAAAAATTTAGTGGGGGATATCATTTTTTTTTTTTTGAGGGGGTTAGGATTTACCAACCCCACAAAAATTGCTTAAAACCACTATATGACCAGTATGTATATTCCCTGGAGAGTAGTGCCCATTCAGTTCAGCAGTTACCAAATTCTTAATCTTCAGACGGACAGACATCAAGCTTCTTTGTATTATAGACTAGCAGCTAAGTACCTAGATTCTAGGACATCCCAGGACATAATTCTGAAAATTAAATAGCCCAAAACCTACATACGACCTCAGTGAAGCTTACCTAAAATTGCTAACCCAATTGTTCAGTAGTTAAGCTTCAGACATAAAACCCTTACTACTTTATTTAATAAGATATATAGGTACTATTTTTTAATATTTGGTACTATATGGTATTACTACATAATTAGTTAAAATTTTGGTACTATATGGTACTATATTAGTTTAAATTTTGTGTACTATATGGTACTATATGAAAATTTTTATGTACTATAAATGTACTATATATTTGTAAATTCTGAGTGGTCACTCTGGATATGGTTTTCCTTTACATGAAGCTTCTTATAAATCTAAAACTTTAGCATTGGCTGTAAAAGGGCTAGAAGAAGGGTTCTTCCAGTCGTTAGAGACAGTTACAAACGGTTTTTTTGGTTAGTTTCCATTGATTTTTAGGTCTTTATAATGGGCAAGGGTGCTGTATGTAAATATTAAAAATAATTAGCATGTACATTTTATAATTTGTATAACTGGTAAGGTTTTATGTCTACACTAAAGGACAGTAATCTTTTGTTTTTATTTCAAAAAGACATCAGTTTTCATGAAAACTAGTCATGTTAAACTTAAATTTATATTGGTTTCACACCCCACTCCTCTCATCTCCGCAAATGTCCTTAGTGGCCTCTATAATCGTTGACTTGAAAAATAACAGTAACAGAAATAACACTCAAAACTCACTAAAGGTCTTAAATAATCATTATCAAATAAGATTATTTAAGAGAATCTTTGGTTTTTATTGGTTGAAAAGTAAGAATCATCATAGTTTTTCTTGGGATCCCTATCTATGTCCGCTGTTTGTTGGGTGTTTTGCTGTTTAAACTCAAAGCTATTTCTTGTTTATTAAACACTCATGCCCTTAGTTTTTTATTTAAAAGCATATTTCTCATCTTAATTGGGGTTCTAATCATATCTGGCTCTCTTAACGTTTACTTGATCAAACTTACAAGAAGCATTTAAAAGGTTATTTTGTGGTCCAATTGCAATATGAGGGAAACCACCACTTTATGTTACTTGTTTGCTCTTTGTCTATGTTTAAATTGTCCACCATAGCTCAAACTTTTCCTTTTCTGTTTTGTTTCTTCTATTCATATTTATTCTCATTATAATTTTTGTGTCTTGCTACTGAAACAAAGAAAAAGTAAAAAAAATAAAGAAAAATAAATTGGTCTTTTTGCTACAATTTAACTGAATTATAAGTAAATTTTAGATAGTCATGTATTAGAATAAAGAAGAGTTTAAAATAAAGTTTTTCTACAACTAATGCTTAGACGTCAGTATGACTGTATATTATTCTTTCAACCATTCTGTGTCATTAGAGTATTTGGTAATTTGTCGTCTTGCAGTCTGGTTGAGTTTAAACCACACTACACCACACCTACTGCTGCTTCGTCAATAAGAGAAGGGAAAATATTGTAGCCTATAAACAGGCACAACTCATTATCCTGCAAAGGAATAGTTGCATGAAGTGCATTTCAGAAAATGATTTCAAGCATAAGTTTTAAGAATAACATCTAACACATATAATTTTGTATTGCAATAAATAGCAATCAATTAGGCACCACCAAAATAGTCATCATCATGCTGTTTTTGTGAAAACAAGACAGCCATTTAGGTTGCATATATCCTAAACATATGATTTTTAAGTATTGATATTTTTAAAATCACCTATTAGAAAATTTAAATTCTTTCAAATATATGTTCTATGGATGTATTTAAACTAATGAACAGAAAAAATATGCTGTTAATTCAAGATTAGATGCACTTCGTGCAACTACCCCTTTTAGACTAAGAGTTGGTTATTGCTACTTTAAAAACTTGCTCTAGTTACATCGCCCTTAACCTCTAGATGAGGGTGGGGTGGTGAGGAAAATAACCCAAAACGAACTCAAAACATTTTTTAAGCTTCCCTGTAAATTACAACGACTTTAGACCAGTATTTTCCGAGATCTTTAACTTCAGACAAAAAGACCATTTTACTTTATATATTAGGATATGTATTTTATTTGCTTTGCTTTCTAAACTGTTGTTCTTGTTTGAAATGAAATAAAATTTGCATAATTGTTTAAAGAAAATCAGGGTTTATGGAATATGTCCATAAAAGAAAAAGTCTTCATTTTTAGAAACAGATCTATAGTATAGATGTATATACAGATAACTACCTCCCTCCCTTCTTCAATGATCTTTTTCGTCTGCTAGCAAATTGTTTACTGCTACTTGGCTGTATTGATTTAACTGACACCAATGTTTTTTTTCCAATGTTCCAATTGAGAGTTGGCACAAGGAAATTGCGATGGGGAGATTCAGTTATTTAACCCCTTCCCCCTCTATTGTTTTACTCTATTATTTTATATGCCGTTTTGTGTCAAGATTAATTTATCTTTTTATTTGCATATCAATTTGTCTTATATTTATCTATCCCTATATCCCTGGTAGAGAAAAAGGTTTACTTTCCTTTCTTCGAGACATGTTTATTGTTTATGTGTTCTTTATTTCCATACAAAGGCTGCCTAACTTGGTTCTAAATTAATAAGTAGTAGAATGGGGTAGGTTAACTAAGAAAATATTAAGTTTTAAAATTATGCCTTTTTAGCAGAGATGCTCATAAATACTCATTTTGAAAAAATGTGGGTTTTGGCCTGCTATTTAAGATTGTTGACTGAATTTTATTAGAAGAAGCTACTTTTGTTTCTGTCAAAAATGGTAAAGAAATAGTTATTTATCGCATTGAATTATAGACTGCTTTCCACGTATTTTAAAAGAAAAAATTTATCAGATTAAAACAAGTTATTGATATTGCCAAAAGTATATTGGAAATAAGCGTAGTTTTCGTTTGTTTGTTTTTTACTTTAGGTAAGATTAGGTTGGGTTATATTAGGTACTGGGTAGCCCGCAGGGTTAGGCCACTGCAGGTATAGGTCCTGCAGGGATTAAGCATAGAAAAAAATTTTCAATTTAAATCAAAATAAGGAAGGGGAGCGGCGGGCATTATCAATGTTAAATCAGACACTTAGGCACAGTGAAGGCACAGAGAATATCGGTTACGAGTTGTCTAGTACAACTAGCCACTCTCCTGTTCTGCATGAAAATAGGCCAGGCCAGGTTGGTTGGCTCATCACATCAAAGGCAAACAGTGAAGATAGGTCAAAGTTGGTGTGTCATCACTTTCGCATTAAATTCCAAGTCGAAAGAATCGAGAAATTATAAATAGTAATGGATTTAGAATATACGTGGACTTTATGACAAGGGTAGAATTGTCAACAATATAGGTTGATTGGTCAGTTTGTTCATCCTCTAGGAAGGGATAGGATGTGGTAAAGGGGAGGGGGGAGTCATAATTTTAACTCGCTACCATTTTATTTTTTTAAAAGCGAAGCTTTTCTATAATTAGGGGTCGGTCCGTCCGTCCGTACTTCCGTCCGTCCGAGATAGTTAGCTTTTATTCGTTAATTTAGGCATGTTAGAATTGTCCTATCGATTTCAAACTTTGCATGGTGATTCCTGTATTAGTTAGGTACGATTTAGAAAGCATAGCAACTCTATAATCGTTACCAGAATGTCCGTACGTCCATTTTAAACATGTTGATTTTTTACATTTTTAATAAAAATGTTTTTATGTGATTAAAACATCCTATTGATCAGATTTTTTGATTACTGATTCCTATTACAATAAGGTACAATATTATGAGCGAAGCATCTCTATAATCAAGTATTAAAAATGTCAGTATGTCCTTAAACAGAATTCTGTATTTAAGAAGTTTTGCAACAAATTTACGTATAATTTTGTCAAACCTTATATTTTCATATTTTGTATATTCAGTTCTGACACTCAACAAAAGTTAATGTTAGTCTGTCATATCGTCTCAAAGCTTCGTTTTTATGGATGTTGTCATCCTTGTTTCATTACAAGGTAATCTAGTGTTAGATCCAAGTAATATAATATATAATATTATATCCATTAAGTAGTATGGTCTAAAATTCATACAAGCAAACAAAAAATTAAAATCAATAGGCTACATTAACTTCTCATTATTATATATATGTCTTTATTTGTAATATTAACTTAACAATTAATTCGAATCAAATACTTTGAGTTTAAGACAATTGTTGTTTTTTTTTATGAAAAAAAGTTTGCTTTGAATAAGAATAGGGGAATAAGACGGTGTTATGTAAAATTTAGTAGTGTTCACACTTTTCCACCAATGGTTCTATTCTACAGAAAAAAAAATTTTGTTTGCTATAGAGTGGGGGGAGTGTACAATGTCCCTCAATGTCTTATCCCTTAATATCCCTGAGGTATATAACTGATTTTGTGCTTTTGGCATTTAGGCGGAAATGATTGTAGACCGTGAAAGTTTTATTTTGCATTATTGGAAATCATTTTATCCAGATTGGATTATCTTAACAGAATTAATATTATCTATGCAAAGGTTAGGTAAAAGCATAAAGAAGAATCAATTAAAGCTTTCTTTTCCTCAAATATTGACCAGTTGCAAAGGCAGAATTTCATGCATATGAATTGAGGGGTAAGATTCAGGAAGAAGGGGGGGGGGTGCATTGGGCTCTTTATTACACTAGTCTCCCAAGTTTTAGAATAATGTTTTCTTATTCGTTGGTTTAACAACTTTGAGGACTTTTTTATTTCTAATTGGATGGTTCATCATAAGTCTCTAAACCTAACAATAACTAATTGTAATCTACAAAAGGGTAATTATTTGTGTCGTCATTGGGGATGTACACCAATTTATCGGCCATTGTCATATCCCTTTAGATCCTTGGGTAAGATTGTTTCATCAATGGTTAAATAACTGTATGTCCCCATCCCAAGGACCCTGTGCTGGCTTTCTGTTTGGTCTTTTAAAACCTACCAATAGCATTGGAAATAGTATACAGCCAATAAGCAGAAACCAACTTGCTAGCAGACAAGAAGCTAGAAAATAGAGAAACATAACTTGAAGAAACTTCTTTGTGTTTGTTCTATAATTGACATTATTCTTTCCAAATACTTTTTAGGTGAATATTATATTCGTGATGTCAAATTTCTCTAAATTTTTCGCTTGTTTGAGATTATTGATATAGGATACCTGCCCTATACTACGCATTTTCGATTTATTTAATAAAGATTAACCTCTGGTATTAACTGTCCGTCTGATAATTAATTAACAAGTATAAAAAACTAAAGGAATACATCTTTTATATTATATCTCATCTCTATGTATGTCTGGTGTGTTGGATGTAAGCTGTGGACATGGCGGACGTTCTTTATTTGCAAATTGTAGAGAAGCTTCGCTCCGAATTCAACAAGAATAGATAATTTTTATTCACAAGTTTATTGGTCTATAGTTCAAACAATACAATATTTCTAACTTCAGATTTTTAAGGCTGTCCGCTGCACATGTTAGAAAACAACAATTTTTTTTTGTTTTCTCATATAAATCCAACCAATCTTTGATTTTAATTGCAGCATATTCATGTACTATGAGATGCAAAAGTTGAAGGCAAAAGAGTTTTTCTTAAGGTGCCATATTCTTCTTAATATTTAGGTTGTCAATTTCTATAACAAGGAAATTTCTTTAGAAAGATGTTTTTGCAACATAAAAGGACAATCATTTAAAATATTTATTGCAGAATGAAATGTCCTCATCACAAAAATCGTAAAAGTTATATTTCTGGATATATTACTCCCAATAATTCATAGTTATTTAATGATAATTTTATCCTTAAGTTGAGCAGCAATAGAAGCTAATATTAAAAGGATCTAGTGCAGTCTTCATTCAAATAATACTGATAACGATTATCTCCAAAAATCTAGGAAGTTTAAAGGCTGCCAACGGCAAAATGGTTGACTATTTTAACCGACAAAATTAATCTTGAGTACCTAATCATTACTCAACAATGTGCATGATTGGATCTGAACTACTCCAGATTATTTATAGGCCTTTTAACACCGTGTGCGGGCAGACCATGTACATTCAGCCGTTTGGCAGCTAGTAGCCTTTAGAGTTCATCGATTTTTGGAGATAATCGTTACCAAGAACAATTTAAGTAAACAGCACGTACCTTAGATAAAAAGTAGCAATTTATTAAAACTAGTTTAAAGCCATAAAAATGCACTCCATGCTTGTGGGACTACCGGAGTCTTAATTTACCTAAATTAGTCTAAAAGAATCGCAACAAACAGGATGAAATCTTCTAGTTTCCTATTAATATATAAATTCATTAATTTGCAATACGTTGCAATTTTTTATTAGTTCACATACAGATGTGCAAAATGAAATATTTTATACATTTTATAATTTTTATGTTCATTTGTTTTCGAAGTTTCATTATAATTCTTACTAGCGGCTTCGCCCCTAGCCTCTAGGGGCTTAAGAATAAGTCAACCCTCCTATATAGAATTTTTCTTTCTATTGCTATTGAGCTATTGATATTTTCAAGAAAGTTATTCTTTATCAAATTACTCTGTGTTGTACGTCGTATATGTGGTAATCCGAGCAGCGGAGTTTTTGCGGCGGACGTAAATAGAAAACCTACCTAAAAAATAGGTACCTAGATAAAAAAAGGAAGGGGTTTTTTTTTGGGGGGGGGGGGTTGTAGGTATAGAAGTCGGTATTTTGAAAATGATTCGTGAAATCGGGGACAAAATTTCTTTCAAAATTATTTTTGAAAAAATCTCTCAAAATTATATGAAAAATCTTCTTTAATTGTTTAATTTCTTATGCAAGCGACCCTATTATAATTTTCCAAAACGTTATTGAAGATATTGTACATTGTTCTTTAAATTTATTTGGTGTTTTTTCATTTATTTCCTGATGAGCACTAATAACCCTAATAATATTTTGAAATAAGGAGTAGTAGTTTTCTCTTTTCTATAACCTTTGTGGGAGGCCCTAACCCTGCTAGGCCTGTACTTGTGGTGCCATAACCCAGTAACCAATATAACCTAACCTGACCTTTATCAATAAAGAAACTAACAAACAATTTTTCTCCCTTCCCCCATATTTTTAATTTATCTTAAAATACGGGAGGTTTTTGTGCGCAACAGGGTACTTTCTGTGAAGCACTGGAGACATTAAAAAACAAGGACAACATCCGTAAAAGCGAAGCTCTGAAATGGAAGGATAAAGGAACATTAACACATGAGAACTGAATAAACTAAGAAGGGGGGGGGGGAAGTTCTGACACATTTGCGTAAACGGTGAGTATAGGCTTTATCTTTTGACTGAGAGGATAGGTTATTAGGGATAAAATCATTCTTATATGATGAATTTCCCCCAGATATAAGATTTTTTGGATAGGCCTCCAGGTTCCGGAGCTCCAGGCCTCCAGGTGGTCTCTGTACAGGTAAAAATGAAAAAAAAAATTTTTTTTTTTAAAGTTAAAAATCAACTTATAAAAAAAAATAAGCATATTTTTTCTTCAAATATGTGAATAATATTAAAAAAGATGCATATTTTGTTTTACAAGTTGACTTGTAACTTTCAAAAAAAAATTTTTTTTTTCAATTTTACCTGTACAGAGACCACCTGGAGGCCTGGAGCTCCGGAACTTGGAGGCCTATCCAAAAAATCTTAAATCTGGGGGAAATTCATCATATAAGAATGATTTTATCCCTAATAACCTATCCTCTCAGTCCAAAGATAAAGCCTATACTCACCGTTTACGCAAATGTGTCAGAGCTTCCCCCCCCCCTTAATACATATGTCTTGTAAGTAAATTTGTTGCAAAACTGATTAAATACATGTTACTGTTTAAGAGCATACTGACGTTTTTAGGACTTTATTATAGAGATGCTTCTTTTATAACACTATACCTTGTTGTAATAGGAATAAGTATTAAAAAAGTCAGATGAATAGGATAATTTTAACATTTAAAAATTTGTTGTTATAAAAGTAAAAAATCAGCTTGTTTTAAATGAACGTACGGACTTTCTGGTAACTATTATAGAGTTGCTGCGATTTCTAAGTCGTACCTAACTGATATAGGAATCAGCATGCAAAATTTGAAATCGATAGGACAATTCTAATCTGTTGAAATTAACGAAAAAAGCTAACTGTAACGGACTGACGGACGGACCAACCCTAATTGTAGAAAAACTTCGCTTTTAAAAATTATGTTTTTGGTTTACAATATACTTTACCCTGTTGCTTGTATTTGCTAATTCAATTTGCGCTTCTAGCACGTATATTCTACACACACTCACACACACGCACATACACACTTTCTTCATATGAATAAGTAGAAAAGTAAATACTAAGTGCGAACACGTACAACATTATTTCTTCAAAACATCAGGGAGGGAGGGGACAATGGGCTGTTTATTACGCTTGTCCCCAAAATTTTGTAATTAATGTTTTCTTATTCGTTGGCTTTACAACTTTGGGGCCTTTTAATGAATTTTGATTGGTTGGTTCATTAAGTTGAGTGTCCAAACGATTTATCCAATAATTGTAATCTACAGAAAGAGGTAATTTTGTGTACCATCATTGGGGATGTACATAAACTTATCGACCATTGTCTTATCCCTAGTTCTCTGACAAAGCATTCATATTTTTCTTTCTTTAGAAGAAAAATTTCAAATACTCTTTTTTTTTATCTTATTTTCTGTAAGATAAAAGGCAACTTAAAATCAGCTGGTATCTAAACCTGTTTCTAATATGGCAATTCAAATTTCTTACCTATATTTTACTCGCAAATGACAATCCCCGCGAATTGGTAAGTTTTTAAATCTGGGTATTATACACACCCGAGAACTAAATTTATTTTGAATAATGCCTAGAATCGGATTTTTTAGCTCGTGCCTTCGGCATCTCGGGGCTAAAACTGGTTTTTATCTTTTAATTGTATATTTTATATCCGCGGAAATCTGTTTAGAAATAACTATTATCTGCTTATGCGTCTCATTTAAACTTGAAAAAATAAGATTAGGTTATAATTGTAAATTTATCTAACCGATAAGCAGAACCCTAGTTAATATTTGAGATATTATATTTGGATCAAAGTATATTGTCTCTTTATTTTTTTATTTTTAGGACATAAAGAAAAATGAAACTCCCAGCTGATTTTGAAAGCAAATTTTTTTTCCAAATCAATTGAAGGTAACATAAATTTAGTTTAAATTAACAAATCTACTCTATAATTTAGTTTTTCCTATTATTTTAATAGCATACTTGGCATGATGATTCTTGTAGATAATTATTCCTAGGAATCAGTATGTCCATTTGGAATACGGATTCTTAGGACGATTAGGCATTGTATTATAAGCAAAGCATCTCTAATCCTGGCTTGAAGTAATTTTAATTTGCATCGCATTTATATGTCAATTTAATTTGATATTAAATAATAGGGGTATAGTCCCTTTCGTGGCAACGCTTCTTAAGAGCGTTTCTTCGTATTTTCACAGTAGCTTTCTCCTATTTCTAGCACCTACGGGGGGCTCTAAGCCTGCGGGGCAAATTGCCTAACCTAATATAACCTAAATAAACTATCAAAAGCCATTGTACAAATACGACAAAACGCCCCTTAAGAAGCGTTGCCACGAAAGGGATTATACCTAATAAAAGCCTTATAACTACAAGCATACATGTTTTGATATACTATTCTTCTAACTTATTATGTTTCAAGAAAAAAGTATAAGAATGGTATTCTCCTGGGATTTTTATTTATCAACATAACAACACATCTTTGGATCATAATAAAAAAGGATAGCTGTTATAAAACATATAGAACAAGGATGACAATTTCTACAAATAGCGAAAAACAAAAAATTCATTGACTTGGCGAAAGTGAGTAATTTGCAGATATTCAGTTTTCATAACAGGAAAAAAAAGAGAGAATTTGCAAATGAAATTACGAAACCTTTAAAAATAAGGTGTATGTCAACAGACAGGCGGACAAAACAATGTAATTGCTAGATGCGCACATGTCATAAGAATCTTTTCTAAAAAATTTCAGCTTTATAACAGCAGAGCAAATCACATTTCCCTAATAACGTTACGGACGAACGGACAGACTATGTGTGAATGTTAGTGTAGCTTCGCTAGTAAAAAAAAAGATTGGCAAAGTTTTATTTTGACGCTTTATTTATAACCACTTATTTCTCAAAATTGATCCTTATAGTAAAGTAGCAGTTTGTTTGTTTGTCTGTCTGTACGGAAGGATCTCGGTAACCTCTGAACCGATCGGGTTCTCCTTTACAGGGTAGCTTCTCATAGGTCCTGGGAAGGTTTATAACTATTTTGAGGGGCGTAGCCGCTAGCAATCCCTAAACAACTGGTGATTTCCCACAAAGTTCCAGTCGAACACTGTACAGTAGAAGTTATAAACCCCTCAATCCCCCTTTTTTCTTCAAAGGGGGAGGTAGGTTATGCTAAAATTCTGTAAAGGTGTAAGTTTTTAGGCTTAAAAACAGTAAGTAGAACGATAATATTTACTAAATATGTTTATTCCTTATTGAAAAGAACCTAAAGACAATTTTTTTATTAAAGTGTATCATAAATTTTATCGTTATACTACTGTTTTTAGGCCTTAAAACTCACAATTTTAGGGAATTTTAGCACAACCTACCTCCCCATTATTTTAAAATCATGGAATGTGGTAAATAAGACACTTTAATTTGTGATTCAGTTGGTTGAGTAAATTATTTTTAGAATAATCGCAATTTTAGGATAATAAAACAGATTGAACTACGCATAGAGAAGCTCTGCTTTTAAAAATAACAAAGTTTTATATCTACGTTATAGCTTTTAGCTCTGAAACACAAAAACATCAGAATTATGATTTATTCGAATTTTTTTTTGTGTATTCATATTTTATTAGATAAACTTAAAACTTAATTAGCTAATTAACAAGAAGTGCAGCTTCTATATAAATTTTAGCTGTCCTTACATCTATTTGTCAATTAAGTCAAACTTTATTACTATTGACTATGAAAAAAAAGTAATATATTTTTACCATTGTTATCCAATTCGATAGAATTATATTTCCTTATAAAAAAGTAAAAGGATGTTTGTTTGTCTGTCTGTTTGTACTGAAGGATCTGGCTAACTAGTGAACCAATCGGGTTATCCTTAACATGGTAGCTTCTCATAGGTCCCGGGAAGGTTTATAACTATTTTGGGAATGGTACCACTCTTTCTCCAACAGAAAATATATTTTTGAACTAAAATAAAAATGTGGTTGGTTTTTTATTACTGAATATTGTATCATTAGTATCCTTGGCATTCAATGCATCATAATTTTGTAAATAAGTCTAAAATTATCCAGAAGTTAAATCTCGGCTGAAATAAAGTTTAGATTTAGTTTTAGATTGTTTTCAGATTAGTTATATGTCCTCCACAATAGATATTTAGATTAGACTGAAGGGGTCTGAAGGGATAAGCCAATTACCGATAAATTAATGTGTATTTCCATGGATCATACAAAAAAATTACCCCTTAACTTAAGTAGGTTACAATTAGTGGTGAAAACGTTTGGACACTCAACTTAATGAACAAACAAATCAAAAGTTATCAAGCCAACTAAACGTTATTATAAAATTTAGGACACTAGTGTAATAAACAGCTCATTGTCCCCTTCCATCCTGTTACCAAAGGCATAAATTAGGGGGAAGATCATTAACAATAGTCTCTCTAGAGCTTTCTCCCAAGAGGTACTTTAAAAAAAAAATGAAGTACCTCTGGTGCTGCAACCACAACATTTTAAATTAACTGCCTAAAAAAAATTGAGGGGGATTTTTTTTGTTTTTAGGGGAGTTGGGGGTGGCCCACCCCCCCCCCCCCCCCTAAGAAAATAATTTGAAACCACCACCGGACCAGTATATATATTCCCTGGAGAGTAGAATCTAATCTATTCAATGGTTACCGAGATCTTAAGGGAAGGACAGACGAAGAGACATAAAGTTACTTTGTATGCTAGATAAAAAAAAGTTGACTTTTTTTATCTGTTTTTGAAAAAAATATTTAGAAAGGAAATTTACACCGTTTTTTGAGTTCAATTAATTGTCTATTGTCCCATTCCAATGTTATTTGTAAGTAAAAATGAAATAAAAATTATAATGGTAAATTTTTATTTGAGTAATTCAATACTCTATATTTTTAGTCTCTTGTAATGACTGTCAAATTTAGTTCTATAAGTCTGTATATGCATTTGTGTGTGTGTGTGTATGTGTGTGTAAGTTAGTGATGAATGAGGGGGGGGGGGGTATTTTTGCACATGATTTGTCAAAATTAAGTAACAATTCAATTTAGTAAAATTGTCATAAGCCAAAAAAGACTTTTTAAAGTTCTCTCTCACATTATTATTAAAAGCTACGATAGAAACCAATTGAAACCTTTCTTCCCTCTCTAATTAAAAGCTACCATAGACAAAATTCAAACATTTGAGTTAAAAGCAAGAAGTAGATTAATCAGGGTTGGCAAAATTCGGGATTTTTGTAGGTTTAATCCGCGGACAAGCAAAAGTCCGGATTTTATTGGTTTAATCCATGAAAAGTCTGGACATTTTTTTTCAAGGTGGACTTTTGCTATGGATTTTTGTGGTTTTTTGTTGGTGGTTAAAATCGGAAAAAAATGTGGTTTAATCTGCCCTGGACTTTTCCTGAGATTAAGGGGGGGGGGGGGTTAATGCAACCATCTCGTAATCATTGTATAAATGGCACTTAGAATTCGAATTTTGATCTAAAATTTAGCATGAGTAATCTTTGGTAGGTCTATTTTCCCTAAATCGAATAAAAATTTGGAAAAATAACGGCTAACAGCTGGCGGCTCAACACTTTAGCCATTTTTTGGGCTATTTTCAATGCAAATCATCACGAAACCTATCTCCACATAATACTATTTTCTGCTCCAAAATGTTTTCAAACGGTTCTAGCCGGTAGTTGCTGGTACTAGAAATCTGAAAATGTTGTTTTTGTATCATTCCACATGATTTAAAGCAAAAATATGTTTCAAAAAGTTGATTCCTACGTAATTTATGACAGATTTGCCCTAAAAATAGCCAAAAAACGGCTAAACGGCTGAGCCGTTAGCCGGTACTTTTTCAACTTTTTTGTTCGATTTAGGGAAAATAGACCTACCAAGGATTACTCATGCAGAATTTTAGATCAAAATTCGAATTCTAAGTGCCATTTATACATTGATTACGGGATGGTTGCATTAACCCCCCCCCCCTTTATAGTCTAACATAAAAAAAAATAATGATAAGAAATTCTTTTGCAAAGTATAATATTATGGTGAATCTAGAAACACTCCTGTGTGTGTTTGTCCGGTGGGATTCAAGACTTTCATACAAGGGTGGGTTTTATGGATTTTCTATTCAAGAGTAGCACAATAAAACAAGGACTATTGCTTCCAATTGTGGCAATGCTTTTTCTTCAAATATGTCAAATTTAAATGGAGACTTATTACTTTTTTAACACAACATAAAACAAATGGTTAAAAGAAATATTTTTCTAATGTGCAAATTTCTTTATAAATGCATGTAGTTATTTGGATAAAAAATAACTATATATTGATTAAAAAACATATAGGTATATAAAATCTACTACCACACAGAAATAAAAATTGAGAGAAAATTAATTTATATTTTGTAAGACTAAATAGGTACTAAGTGGAAGGGGATATTGTACCGTAAATCCTAGAGTTTTATAAACACAATCTTGAAAACTTTGGGAACTTTCTATTTCCAGTGTACAAACTTTTCAACTTTAATTTTGTTCTACATAAATTATTTTATTCATGATAATTAAATCCTTGATAAAATAAAATGAAGACATTATAAACTAAAATTCTTAAGTACGACGTCCGGACCTATCAAAAAGACCTAAAAATACCTACACTAGTGATTTTTTTGTGTTAAAAATTCTCTAGAACCTTCATAATCTAACAAGCTCATAAATACACAAACACCATCTCACACACACACATACACCTACACGCACACGCATACACACATACACACACACACACACACACACACAAGGAAAATAACTTAATTATACAAGAATGCATTAATAAGATTTGAGTTACAAGGATGGTTGCTAACAAAAAGGGAGGAAAAAAGATTGGCGTACATAATGAAGGAAAATGGCAAAATGTTTTTTCTTGCAGGCTTTTCTAAAGAATTTTGATTTGTTTCTTTTACATTGAAAAAACAACGGACCTTGTTTTTTTGATGAACACTCTCTTGAAAAAGCGAAAAGGTCTTTATTAAAATTTATATATTCGATCATAATTTTTAGAAAAAATGTTATAGTTCCGTGAATTTCAATCAAAATATTAACGAAGATTAGGATTAAAATCAACGTTAACCAGAATTTTTAAAAAAATTTCCATAAACGATGCTTTTAAGTTATAACCAGCCACTTTCTTCAGCAACTCGCCGTTTTATCTAAGTTGTCTTTTTTGTATTCACCCAAAACCTTAAAAACCCCAAATAAGAATTGGGGTACAGTCCCTTTCGTGGCAACGTCCCCTAAGGGGCGATTCGTCGTTTTTTCAAAATGGCTTTTGATAGGTTAGTTTAGGTTAGGTTAGGTTATATTGGGTTAGGTGATTGCCCCGTATGGGTAGGCAATTGGCCCTGTAGGGTTATAGTCCCCCCGCAGAGGCTAGAAATAGGAGAAAAGCTACGGTGAAAATACGAAGAATCGCCCCTTAAGGAGCGTCGCCACGAAAGGGACTATACCCCAGAATTGTTATAACAGACAACAAACCAAAACTACATCCAATTAATTGATGGAAAGAACGAGGAAAATATTTCTCTATAAATATTCCTATCTTGGTTGTTGTTGCATCTCACAAAAATCTGACATTCAGTCATATCAGGGAAAAGGGAATGTGATTCTGACAAACAACTCTAAAGGAAAATTTCCCCACAAACCCCTTCCCCCTTTTCCTCCCCTTCTTTCCCATCCCTCTTCAGTTACATGAAAAACCAAGATATACCCCAACCTTACTCCACAAGGTTTTATGATTTTTCATAGAATTGATTGTTAGAATATAGGACAAAATAAATTGATTACAATTGTTTATATGATATTTATAAAACTTTAGAATAGGTGGAAAATTTAATCATTTCAGGCGCATTGTTTGTAAAAATTATGGATATTTTCTGATTCTAAAACCTGTATACATCATTAACATATCCAGAGTTATGCTGATAAATGGGACATTTGAGACTCGTTGTCAAATATTTTAAACTTATATCTCATGGGAAAAATCACCTTGCTTTTTGCTATTTCGCCACTTTTTTTTGTAAGTAACTTGTTTACTTATTTATGCCTGTAAGTCTAGAAAAAGAGGGTTATAACTTGCATGCATTGCATATTAATATAATTTTCCTTGTCATTTATCAAAATACAAGTTGGGGTTGCATTCTTAATTTTTTAGTTTTTGAATGTTTGGTAAGGTCCTTTCAAATTTTTGTATTTCTTAAAATTTTAGATATCAAAATTTCCCTTATGCTCTTTTTTTTTACATCAATTTTTTTGTATTTGTAATAATGGTCATCATTATACGGGATAGGTATACTTTAGATTAAATCTAGCAGCTTTTCGAAAAATGTGTAAATTTAAATTTCAGTGCTATCTAATATAATGGTTCAATCCCTAAATCAGCAATAGGTCAACTTTGAAAAAAAAATATTTTTTTAAGAATTTCAATTTTCGACAGTTCGAAATGCCTTTTTCTTTTTTATGTACTAGGCACCTACATTAACCTAAGCGATTTTTGGTTGAAATCTTTCTCCACCCTTTTTTTGAAATTTTGTTGTTTCAGTAGGTCTAAGCAGGGTTAGAGCCAGTCTTAAACCTTAAACATATACACAGAATACACATATATGTATATCTGTGTTGTGTGATGAGTTGATGTTTATTTGTTTACTTTTCAGATTATACCTTCATGCTGAAGATAGCAAGAGAAAGAACACACCTGTCCTCAATATATTAAATAATCATCCTTTGGTTCAAAGGTGAGCTTTATTTAACACTAGTAGCTAACACCCTCTAGAAGCCTCTAGGGGGCACTTAATGTTAAAACCCCTCAATTTAAGTTTTAAAAAGAAAAAGGTTTTTTTTCTTGAGCGTGGAAATACCCTCCCCTAAAATAGTTATAAACCTTCCTTGAACCTAAAAGAAGCTTCTCTGTAAAGGATTACCATCTCGGTTCAGCGGTTAGCAAGATCCTTCACTACAGACAATAAAAGCTTACTACTTTATATAATAGTATTAATGTTCATTGTTTTAGATGTAGTTCATGGTCTTGAAGAAATGTTTGATTTTGGCAATAGTTTACAATTAACTGCAGTAGTAGATCTAAATGTTAAGTGTTTAAAATTATTCTGATAACAATTGAAAGGATGCTTTCCTTCAAATTATGTCTAGACCACAGAAACCCCCCCATCCCTCTCTTTCTTCAGAAGAATTATTTAAACTTTGACCATACTTAGAAGGATTTAATAACGTTATTTTTCAAACTTTTGTACCATGGTTCAAGAAATGTTTGAAATCTAAAGTTGTATGCAATAAATAAACAACAATAACTCTTCACAGGATGTTATTATAACCCATTACAGTGTTTTTGAAAAGCAGATCAAAACCGGTGTCAGCTAAGAAGGAATATTGTTTACTTGTCCAACAATGATATATACAATTATTTAAACTAATTATCACAACAATATTGTTCAGGAGAGGTGTGTCTACTAAGGAGGAATATTGTTTACTTGTCCAACAATGATATATACAATTATTTAAACTAATTATCACAACAATATTGTTCAGGAGAGGTTTGTCTACTAAGAAGGAATATTGTTTACTTGTCCAACAATGATATATACAATTATTTAAACTAATTACATCAACAATATTGTTCAGGAGAGGTGTGTCTACTAAGGAGGAATATTGTTTACTTGTCCAACAATGATATATGCAATTATTTAACTAATTATCACAACAATATTGTTCAGGAGAGGTGTGTCTACTAAGAAGGAATATTGTTTACTTGTCCAACAATGAAATATACAATTATCTAACTAATCTACACAAAAATATTGTTCAGGAGAGGTGTGTCTACTAAGGAGGAATATTGTTTACTTGTCCAACAATGATGTATACAATTATTTAAACTAATTACAACAATATTGTTCAGGAGAGGTGTGTCTACTAAGGAGGAATATTGTTTACTTGTCCAACAATGATATATGCAATTATTTAACTAATTATCACAACAATATTGTTCAGGAGAGGTGTGTCTACTAAGAAGGAATATTGTTTACTTGTCCAACAATGAAATATACAATTATCTAACTAATCTACACAAAAATATTGTTCAGGAGAGGTGTGTCTACTAAGGAGGAATATTGTTTACTTGTCCAACAATTATATATACAATTACAACAATATTGTTCAGGAGAGGTGTGTCTACTAAAGAGGAATATTGTTTACTTGTCCAACAATGATATATACAATTATTTAAACTAATTACAACAACAATATTGTTCAGGAGAGGTGTGTCTACTAAGGAGGAATATTGTTTACTTGTCCAACAATGATATATACAATTATTTTACTAATTATCACAAATATATTGTTCAGAAGAGGTGTGTGTACTACGAAGGAATATTGTTTACTTGTCCAACAATGATATATACAATTATTTAAACTAATAACAACAATATTGTTCAGGAGAGGTGTGTCTACTAAGAAGGAATATTGTTTACTTGTCCAACAATGATATATACAATTATTTAAACTAATTACAACTATATTGTTCAGGAGAGGTGTGTCTACTAAGAAGGAATATTGTTTACTTGTCCAACAATGATATATACAATTATTTAAACTAATTATAACAATATTGTTCAGGAGAGGTGTGTCTACTAAGAAGGAATATTGTTTACTTGTCCAACAATGATATATACAATTATTTAAACTAATTACAACAATATTGTTCAGGAGAGGTGTGTCTACTAAGAAGGAATATTGTTTACTTGTCCAACAATGATATATACAATTATTTAAACTAATTATCAGAACAATATTGTTCAGGAGAGGTGTGTCTACTAAGAAGGAATATTGTTTACTTGTCCAACAATGATATATACAATTATTTAAACTAATTATCAGAACAATATTGTTCAGGAGAGGTGTGTCTACTAAGGAGGAATATTGTTTACTTGCCAACAATGATATATACAATTATTTTACTAATTATCACAACAATATTGTTCAGGAGAGGTGTGTCTACTAAGAAGGAATATTGTTTACTTGTCCAACAATGATATATACAATTATTTAAACTAATTATCACAACAATATTGTTCAGGAGAGGTGTGTCTACTAAGAAGGAATATTGTTTACTTGTCCAACAATGATGTATGCAATTCTCATAACTAATCTACACAACAATAATTTATCATATCATCTCTCATACATTTCTTTAATTTAAATTTGCTTTCAAAAATGAGAACAAAAAGTTTTCATTGTTTTTTATATCACCACATAGTTTGTTGTTTTTATTTTATTAATACATCAAGTGTAAATTTTTTTGACCTGAAACGCCCATTAAATGTATAATAATAATGTATAAATGTTGATTTTTAAGAAACAATTGTATCTTTAAATTGACTTGAAAAAAGTATTCATCCTATTTTATATTTTTTTACTTTGTTGTAAGTTTCCATATTTTTTTGTGATCTCAGATTTTAGTCCTTGTTATTGTTATGTAAAGTTGATAAAGAAATATATTTTTTTTGAAAATTGCATTTTTATTAGTCAAACGAGAATAATAATGACCAATAGTAGCATAGTTTTTTTTAACATTTACTTGCTGTTGTCTTTTCAATAAAAGTAACACAGTTCCAGTGGCAAGGACCCTTTTCGTCTGCTAGCAAATTGATCTGCTCTTTTGTAGCTGTGTATTTGTTTGCGCTTTTGACTGATTTTCAAAAACCCAATTGAAAGGAGCGCAGGGTCCCCATCACGTAAACATACAGTCATTGAAGACCTTCTCATATCTTTTCCTTTACTTTATTGGTTATTCAAGACATGGCTTTTCATAGCACAACTTTTTGTATTTTTAAATTGTATCTGGTGTTTGGTCTCCTTAGAACAATTGGGTATACCGACAAACCTCCTAATGGGACAAACGTACTGAAGGGCAAACGTACCTTCGGTATATCCCTAAAGTAAAACCTCCTTAAAAATTTCACATTTATTAAAAGTGGGGTAATGGCCGATTTTTGTAATGCAAGGTTGTATCGGGTTCGAAACCATGCTGTTTGAAAGCCAATACATACTTAAGTCAAACTGTCGTACGGATCTTTAAATTTCAGCCTGTGTACATGCAGAGTTATTCAAGAAATAAAATTCAATTTCTATTTAGGTCCGTGTGAATTATCGCCATTTTGGATTTGATAGTCTAATTGTTTTACTGTTGGTGGATTTTGTCCTCAAATTTTGGAAGATTTTTTTATGTCATAATTTTTGAAAAATTCTAGGATGTTTTACATGAATTTATATTAAAGCTCAAATTCAACACCTGGATAACGAATAGGTGCATTAAATTTTACTTTGATAGTTTTTAGATGTTATCTAACAATTTCTATATGTAACTGATATAGAAAAAATCGATACATTATTACTTGGATGTTGCATCATATTTTCATGTACTCTAGTAAAGTATTACACACAGCTGGCTAAATTAACAATACCCCCTTGCACCCATCCCATCCTATTTGATGAACGAATTGACCCAAAAATGAGATGATACATGTTAGCAACCTAAATTACCGACAAATTTTCCCCTGTCAATATATCCACGTATTCTCTATATCCATATGGTGAAAACTAGGTTCTGAGAATGGGCAATTAATTTTGTCAGAGTTATACAAGCCAAGTGCAAAAATTTTGCTTATTTGTCCAGCCTAAGCACTTTCATTGCAAAAGTTGGGGTATGCAATTATCTGTACAGACTTTCTAAATTAACAATAATTGGAGGAGTAGTAATTTAGCAGTAGGTATTTTTTAATGCATGAGTTAAAAAGGGGTAGTTGCATGAAATGCATTTAAACTTGGATTTAGTGAACTGCATATTTTTTAGGGCATATATTTAAAAAATTTCAATTTTCTATCAGGTAGTTTCAAAAATATTAATACTTGAAAGTCATATACTTGTAATTTATGTAGTTGGCTTATTTTCACATAAACAGTTTAACGACTAATTTAGTGATGTCTAATTGTTTGCTATTTATTGTAATACAAAATTCTATATGTTTGATGGTAGGTATACTTGAAACTTATTCTTGAAGTCATTTTTCTGAAATGCACCTCATGCAACTAACCCATTATAAAAATAATTATAAAGCTTCCCAAAAATTTGAGAAGCTACACTGTTAATGATACAGACAGACCTACAAAAGTCCTGTTACTTAAAAATAAGGATATTTTAGAATTAATCTTCTAGAACGAGTCGAAGAAATTGTTTTCTTGTCCTCAAGAAGACAATTTAGAAAGACAAACTGTTACTTTGTTATGAGGATTAATCCAATTGAATGAGGAATCCAGTAAATGAAGATGTTGGCCCGAGTCTAAGGATTTATTTTTTATTACATCCTCTTACTTTCCCATGGGGATAGTTGAGGATTAATCCTCTTGATTTTCTTGATTGCGGAATCCAGTAAATGAAGATGTTGGCCTGAGCCAGAGGAATTAATTCTGGCTCACCTATAAAGCAACCTGATGTCCAGTTCATTTTAGCTAAATCATATTTTAGAATTTGGCTATTAAACCTAAGATTTAATTTTCATACTATTGGATCATCGATTTTTTTCTTATGACTTTCAAAAGCAAGAATTGATATTGAATATACCTGGATGTATTGACGTGAAAATGTCTTTAATTTGGCTTTCTAATATTAACCTCATTTATTAGAATGTTCATCCATTAGGAGAGGAGGGGATGGTGACTATTGTCATTGTTGAGGATTAATCCTCTTGAATGAGGAATCCAGTAAATGAAGATGTTGGCCCGAGTCTAAGGATTTATTTCTTACTACATCCTATTACTTTCCTGTGGGGATAGTTGAGGATTAATCCTCTTGATTGTCTTGATTGCGGAATCCAGTAAAAGAAGATATTAGCTTAAGCCTAAGGAATTATTTCTTACTACATCCTATTACTTTCCTATGAGGATAGATGAGGATTAATCCTCTTAATTGCGGAATCTAGTAAATGAAGATGTTGGCCCGATTCTAAGGATTTATTTCTTACTACATCCTATTACTTTTCTTTAAGGATAGTTAAGGATTAATCCTCTTGATTGCGGAATCCAGTAAATGAAGATGTTGGCCTGAGCCAGAGGAATTAATTCTGGTTCACCTATAAAGCAACCTGATGTCCAGTTCATTTTAGCTAAATCATATTTTAGAATTTGGCTATTAAACCTAAGATTTAATTTTCATACTATTGGATCATCGAATTTTTTCTTATGACTTTCAAAAACAAGAATTGATATTGAATATACATGGATATATTGACGTGAAAATGCTTTAATTTAGCTTTCTAATATTAGCCTCATTTATTTGAATGTTCATCCATTAGGAGAGGAGGGGATGGTGACTATTGTCATTGTAGCCAGATGTGATCATCATTGTATCTGGTGCGACATCCATGTAATGATATATCAATTTAAACAAGGGTATTAATGTCAAATTGAAAATCAAATGCGTTGTTGAAGTCAAGGTGTCATTAATTACTAATTTGAATTTATACCCAAAATTCTACATATTACTAGCGGCTATGTTTTTTTGGGGGATATGGGGTTTATTTTTTTCTAGGGGGAAATTTCTTTTTGGAGGGTTGTGGAACCCTCCTGCCAAATAGTTATAAACCTTCCAAGGTCCTATGAGAAGCTAAAATGTAAAGAAGAACCATATCAATTCATCGGTTATTGAGATTCTTTGTTACAGACAGACAGATAAAGATCCTGTTACTTTAATATGAGATTTAAACTTTTCTGATTGTATGAACACCCTAACTCTGCATTTGAAAGGTGCAGATTGGAGATTCAGTTTTCAATGAATGCAAATTTGTCACCAGATATATTAATTATCCGATATCTCTCAAGTTAGATAATATAGATAAATTACTTAAACACTAAATTTTGCTTGCTGCTGCTATGTTAGATGGATGACTTGTTGGTCTGGGAATCTTTTGTGATTTCAAGACATTATCTCAAGAACCTACGGGAATTATTTGCTTGTAATGGGATGCAATACTGAATTTTTGTACAACGTTTTTATGGATGTTGTACTACTTGTTTTTCTTTTTCTTTTGGGTTAGTCGGTCCGTCCGTCCGTAAGTCCGTGACGGATAGCTTTTTTCGTTAATTTAGGCACGTTAGAATTGTTCTATTGATTTTAAATTTTTCATGGTGATCCCTGTAGTAGTTAGGTACAATTTAGAAAGCGTAGCAACTCTATAATCGTTACCAGAATGTACGTACGTCCATTTTAAACATGTTGATTTCTTACTTTTTTTAACAACAATTTTTTTATGTGATTTAATAATCCGATTGTTCTGATTTTTGGTATATTTTTGGTATACTGATTCATGGGACAACAAAGTACAATATTATAAGCAAAGCAACTCTATAATTAAGTCCTAAAATGTAAGTATGTCCATAAACATTTTCTTGTATTAAGAAGTTTTTCAACAAATTTACTAACAATTTTGCTTTGACTCTTATTCACTTATATTCTGATTATTCAATTCTGACACTATACAAGTGTTAATGTCCATTTGACCTACCGTTTCATAGCTTCGCTTTTATGGATGTTGTACTACTTTGTTTTGTTTATTTATCTTGAAAGGAAAGGTTTTCCTGTCTATGGATTTGCAGCCAACTTTGTTCAACTGATTTTCATTTCTTTTCAAAAGTTTAAATTGTGTTAAAATTGTGTCAAAATGATCCATGTGACGTAATAAAATGAGGGTGATGAGGGGTGAAGTGGGAAAGAAAACCCCTAAAAAAGAGATGGAGAATTCCTCATTTTTATGACGTCACAGGAATCAAAAGTGGCACAGATTGGGCTTCATCCTTGTTTTAAAATTACGGCAGCATTACCAGTCTAATGGTTGTACCTCAAACGGCAGCCTAAGTGAGCTGGATACAAGTACTACAATCGACAGCTATACCTGTTTTATTAATGTACCACAAACGGCTGCATGCTGGAGCTAGAATGTGAGCCTGTAAGTAGTACTACCCACGGCAGCTATACCAGTTTAATTATTGTACCATGCACGGCAGCTTGAGTGAGCTAGGATATGAGCCTGATGGCAGTACCACACCCGCGGCAGCTTTACTAGTCTTATAGTTGTACCACACACGGCAGCTTGAGTGAGCTAGGATGTGAGCCTGATGGTAGTTTAAACACTTTTCAAATAGTTTCCAAGACCTTTCATATTGATCATCTATAATACAAAGTAGAACGATGTCTGTCTGTTTGTTTGTACCGAAGGATCTCGCAAACAAATGGATTCTCCTTTATTGAACATCCCCCTCCTCAATTCATAATTTGATCATTATTTTGACAAAATGTAGTGTTCTGACTAGTGTTGGGCCGGATATTCAGCTGATTTCTAATGCCGGATGTTCAGAATCCGGCCGGATATTGAAAATGGCCCAATATCCGGCATTATACATCAGCAGTATATACAGTATCCGGATAGTTTCAATATCCGGTATCCGACCAGATATTGAAAATGAGTTTTTTAGAAGGTGGGGAGGATGTGACAATTTGAATTTTCTGGGGATTTTTTGTCTACCTAGATAAAAAGTTTTGTCAAGACAGACTAACTTCCCCTGTATCACCCTCTCTTCTATATATATTTTTTTTAAATTTCTATACAAAAGTTTTTAGAAGCGAATCTTCTCTATAATTTTGTCGATTTAGGGGCACTTGAGGAGGGAGGAGTTAAATCCCAAAACCTATTTTTTTAAATTAGATTTTTTTAAAGTATAAAAAAAGTTTGGGGCGAGGGGGGGCGACACCCGTCCTGGCCCCATTTTCTATTTTAGTTTTTAAAATTTTTTTTTTACTTCTGTAATTTATGGAGCTTTTATCAATAATCTGACCAGCCTGCCTCGCTAAAGTAGATGAAATTTCTCGCAAATAAATACTAGGTTGAAATATATGCAACTAGCTTTGCCCCAAGAGGTAATTTTTAAAAATTAAGTATCTCTGGTGCTGCCAATTTTATGTGAAGTATTTTTTTTTCGGGAGGGGGGATTTTCATTTTTGGGGGGGTTGGGGGTGTCCCACCTTCCAAAAATTTACCTTAAAACTACCACAGGACCAATAGGTATATACCCTAAAGAGTAGAGCCCAATCGGTTCAGTGTTTACTAAGATCTTAAACTTCAGACAGACAGACAGACTGACAGACATCGTTCTACTTTGTATTATAGACTAGCGGTTGCACCCCTAGCATTTAGGGGTTCTATATTCTAAGAAATATGAAAATGGTAGAAACATAACCTAAATCCATACCAAGACATTTTCTTATAAAAATAAAATAGCCTAAAACCATCCCGGGACATATTAGAAGCTTCACTGTAAAGGAGAACAATATCGGTTCAGCGGTTAGCGAGATCCTTTGCTACAGACAAAAAAGCTTACTACTTTATATAATACTAGCGGTACGCACCTAGAGGCCTCTTGGGGCAATTGAGGAGGGGAGGGTCGAATTTGATAACCCAATTTCTTGTTTTAAATTTTAAAAGAAAAAGTAAAAAAAAATTTGGGGGGGGCGAAAATTTTTTTTTTTTTTTGTCGGGGGGGGGGGGCTGCCCCCCCCCCCCCCCCCTTAATTTTTAATTTTAGTTAAAAAAATTGTGGGGGGTGGATTTTTCATTTTTTGGGGGGGTTGGGGGTGTCCCACCCCTCAAGAAAATAGTTATAAACATTCCCGGGACCTACCCTGTTAAGGAGAACCCGATCGGTTCAGCGGTTAGCGAGATCCTTCGGTACAAACAAACACACATCCTGTTACTTTAGTATAAGGATGACCTTCATTTATTAATTTGTTGGAATATTCAGTAATTATGGATGTTGTTATCCTTTTTAAGTTTCTTTTCTAGAGTGTTTTTGTCAAAAATCTATTGAAATTTTCTTTTATTATAAACCACCTTTGAGATGAAAAACATAGGAAAAAAATATGAATCTTTTTTCATTTTTATCCAATAATACGTATTAGTCAAACTTTTGCCTCATTTAATTTAAAACTTTATTTTTGATATTTTTTTGGCTGTAAATCAGAAAAAAATAGTATAACTTTTCTCTCAATGAGGACGAAGAAAGTCCCTAAAATAAATTATGACGTCATAAAAATGAGGGATTAGGAGAGGAGGAGTGGGAAAGAAAACCCCTAAAAAATAGATTTTTTTGCGAGACTTTCTTCGTCTTCCTCTCAAAGCTCAAACAGATTAAATGATTTTTCATATACAGACAAACAAACATACATCTCATACAGCCCATTACTTTCCAACGGCAAATTGTGGGTATTGAATATATTGAAGAATATTGACAACCTAAAATTGATTATTTACAATATTGCACTCTTGAACACAGGGAAATTGCAACTGAAAAAAACTATTTTTTCCACATGTTTTGCTAATATCCTACACTTTACGCCTCTTGGGGCCAAAAGAGACAATTGGCGAATGGAGGGGGGAGGGGTCAACATTAATCTAATTCAGTTTTACAAAGATATTTTTGGGGAAGATTTCTCCTTGAATTGTGGAGAGTAACCTTATCCTCATAAATTATTGTAAACCTTCCCTGGATGCATATCAAGCTTCACTGTAAAATAGAATCTAAGGATAATTAAAGTGTAGAACTATTGGTTTAAGGAAAAACGTCAGAGTGGACACTTAACCTATCTTTAAAACATCATATAGGTTTTTTAAATTTCTAACCCCTGCAGGGGGCTTTTTTCTATATATTATTCATATCTTAACCTAGCCTAACCTTTATAGAAATAACTTAATATTTTAGACTATCCTGCGTTTGTATACTCCGACGTTTGTCTCTACTGCGTTTGTTCTGGAATCGAACTCTGATCCTTAAAGGCCAATTTTATCACGATTTAACACGGGCAGAAATTTTAATTGGTGGCAAATTGAATTTTTAGAGAAATAAAAAGTTAGGTATAAAAAAGGTTTAAAAAAAGAATGCTAAAATTCGAAGCTCAACAAATTAGATTTTAAAGAAATGATATATCATGACAGCTTGCCTAATCGCTCAAAGAATCAGTTCTTCAATCAACAAAATGAAGGATAATCCTATCTTATGCTTAAAAAGCAACATTTTTAATTGAAAGTAATGATAATTGAATTGATACAGTTTCAATGATATACGTTAGTCTTAGAGAACTATTTAATTAAAGTTTGAATTCAATAGGACAATTTTTAACAATCCCAAACTTTCTGATTATCCTTATACTAAAGGAACAGGATGTTTGTCTGTGTGTTTGTACCGAAGGATCTCGCTATCCGCTTAACCAATCGGGTTCTCCTTAACAGGGCAGCTTCCCATAGGTTCCGAAAAGGTTTATAACTATTTTGGGGGAGGGTCCCAAGAGAAATCGCCCCTAGAAAAAACCCCCCCCCCAAAAAAAAAAATTTAAATTTTTTTGAATAAAATAAAATATTTATAATCTAGAGCGACAAATCCTATAATCCCCAAAAAATAAAATAGAAAATATTTTTACAAAAATAAATATATTATATTCGATAGAAAGATTGATAAATAAACGCACATAAATTTTAAAATAAATAGTTTAAGTTATATCAGATTAATGATCCCGCAACCGTAGCTCAGCTTTAAGACGTTAAAAATTGTCCTACTGCTGCTGTGTCAGTTGCGCTACATTAATGTAAGATTAGGTGAAATACCTTGGCCCAAAAACCTTTACTATGCACAGTTAGGATTTTGATAAAGGTAGTGCAATCAAAGAGTTGGTTATTTGATAAGTGTTACTTAATCTAATACCCCGGGTGTTTGGACAGAAAAGGAGAGATTTGGCTTCCCTTAGTTGTCCTGGGTTGTTGAACCTGATGTTAGATTGTCATGAACAGCAGCCACGCCCGTATAAGGTAATTGATAGGTATATTAGGTTGATAAATAGAAATGTATGTCAAAATAAATGTACAAATTGGTAATTGAATAGTTATATCCTCTAAAAAGTAACAAGATGTCTGTCTGTGTGTACGGAAGAATCTCAATGACTACTGAAAAGATATGGTTCTCCTTTTATACAGTGAAGCTTCTTATAGGTCCTGATATATATAGATAGATATAAGATAGGTAGATGTATATTACTTCCTAGGATCATGATAATATATATATAGATAGATATACATAAGATAGGTAGATGTATTTTACTTACCAGGAAAGGATCATGATAATATATAGATAGATAGATATACATAAGATAGGTAGATGTATATTACTTACCAGGAAAGGATCATGATAATATATAGATAGATAGATATACATAAGATAGGTAGATGTATATTACTTACTAGGATCATGATATGATATAGATAGATAGATAGATATACATAAGATAGGTAGATGTATATTACTAGGATCATGATAAGATATAGATAGATAGATAGGTATACATAAGATAGGTAGATGTATATTACTTACTAGGATCATGATAAGATATAGATAGATAGATAGGCATACATAAGATAGGTAGATGTATATTACTTACTAGGATCATGATAAGATATAGATAGATAGATATACATAAGATAGGTAGATGTATATTACTAGGATCATGATAAGATATAGATAGATAGATATACATAAGATAGGTAGATGTATATTACTTACTAGGATCATAATAAGATATGGATAGATAGATAGATATACATAAGATAGGTATGTAGATGTATATACTTACTAGGATCATGATAAGATATAGATAGATAGATATACATAAGATAGGTAGATGTGTATTACTTACTAGGATCATGATAAGATATAGATAGATAGATAGATATACATAAGATAGGTAGATGTATATTACTAGGATCATGATATGATATAGATAGATAGATATACATAAGATAGGTAGGTGTATATTACTTACTAGGATCATGATAAGATATAGATAGATAGATATACATAAGATAGGTAGGTGTATATTACTTACTAGGATCATGATAAGATATAGATAGATAGATATACATAAGATAGGTAGATGTGTATTACTTACTAGGATCATGATAAGATATAGATAGATAGATATACATAAGATAGGTAGATGTATATTACTAGGATCATGATAAGATATAGATAGATATATATACATAAGATAGGTAGATGTGTATTACTTACTAGGATCATGATAAGATATAGATAGATAGATAGATATACATAAGATAGGTAGATGTATTTTACTAGGATCATGATAAGATATAGATAGATAGATATACATAAGATAGGTAGATGTATATTACTTACTAGGATCATGATAAGATATAGATAGATAGATAGATATACATAAGATAGGTAGGTGTATATTACTTACTAGGATCATGATAAGATATAGATAGATAGGTATACATAAGATAGGTAGATGTATATTACTAGGATCATGATAAGATATAGATAGATAGATATACATAAGATAGGTAGATGTATATTACTTACTAGGATCATGATAAGATATAGATAGATAGATATACATAAGATAGGTATGTAGATGTGTATTACTTACTAGGATCATGATAAGATATAGATAGATAGATATACATAAGATAGGTAGATGTATATTACTAGGATCATGATAAGATATAGATAGATAGATATACATAAGATAGGTAGATGTATATTACTAGGATCATGATAAGATATAGATAGATAGATATACATAAGATAGGTAGATGTATATTACTTACTAGGATCATGATAAGATATAGATAGATAGATATACATAAGATAGGTATGTAGATGTGTATTACTTACTAGGATCATGATAAGATATAGATAGATAGATATACATAAGATAGGTAGATGTATATTACTAGGATCATGATATGATATAGATAGATAGATATACATAAGATAGGTAGGTGTATATTACTTACTAGGATCATGATAAGATATAGATAGATAGATATACATAAGATAGGTAGGTGTATATTACTTACTAGGATCATGATAAGATATAGATAGATAGATATACATAAGATAGGTAGGTGTATATTACTTACTAGGATCATGATAAGATATAGATAGATAGATATACATAAGATAGGTAGATGTATATTACTTACTAGGATCATGATAAGATATAGATAGATAGATATACATAAGATAGGTATGTAGATGTGTATTACTTACTAGGATCATGATAAGATATAGATAGATAGATATACATAAGATAGGTAGATGTATATTACTAGGATCATGATATGATATAGATAGATAGATATACATAAGATAGGTAGGTGTATATTACTTACTAGGATCATGATAAGATATAGATAGATAGATATACATAAGATAGGTAGATGTATATTACTTACTAGGATCATGATAAGATATAGATAGATAGATATACATAAGATAGGTATGTAGATGTGTATTACTTACTAGGATCATGATAAGATATAGATAGATAGATATACATAAGATAGGTAGATGTATATTACTAGGATCATGATAAGATATAGATAGATAGATATACATAAGATAGGTAGGTGTATATTACTTACTAGGATCATGGTAAGATATAGATAGATAGATATAAATAAGATAGGTAGATGTATATTACTAGGATCATGATAATATATAGATAGATATATATACATAAGATAGGTAGATGTATATTACTAGGATCATGGTAAGATATGGATAGATAGATATACATAAGATAGGTAGATGTATTTTACTTTGATCATGATAAGATATGGATAGATAGATATACATAAGATAGGTAGATGTATTTTACTTTGATCATGATAAGATATGGATAGATAGATATACAGTATGACCCTCGAAAAAGTATTTTTAAGCATCTGCAGCCCTTATTTCTCAATGAATTATTAAAAAATGCATATGTCCTTGTTCTCCATAGCATTCCACGTAAGTAGATATAAAATATTCTTTTTACCTCCATTAACACCAGAGATTTTTAGTGCTAAAGTTTTGAAAAAGTGACTGAGCAAAAAGTAACTTTTAACATGAAACGATTTTTTTAGCAAAATTAAGCTAGAAATCCTTTTATTTTTGTTACTCGCAGAAACTTTATACAAAAATGAAATAAAAAATTTAGTTTTTGAGTAAAAAGCATTTTTTTACACATATTTTTTGAGTCTTTTTAGTTTAATGATATTTTGAAAAACTTACTTATTAGGCAAAATTGTTTAAGATTAAAAAACCAAATAAATCTCTATGAATATAGCAGGAAAATTGTTTTTGTTTCACAATCCTAACTTTAATAACAAAAAAGTTATAAAGAAAATAAAAATAAAACATAATGATTTTTTAGTCTAAAAAGCTTAATTTACCCCCTATTAAATAATTGAGATGTCAGAAAAGTAGGCGGAGCAACTGTCATAATTAATCCTTTTCTATAAATAAGGGTTAATAAATAACTTAAAATTTGCAAATAATCAATTCATTCAGTAGTATTTTTTGCCATTAAAAATTTATATTTTTTTGTGGAATAAAAAAGAAATATTTAGTTAACTTGTTTTTCTTTGTGTCTCATTATTCAGTTGCCAGAAAAACGTAATATAACCATCCAAAAAATAAGAGAAACAAAAAAAATTCTTTTTCTCAGTCACTTTTTCAAAACTTTAGCTCTAAAAATCTCCGGTGTTAATGGAGGTAAAAAAAATATTTTTATATCTACTTACGTGGAATACTATGGAGAACAAGGACATCTGCATTTTTTAATAATTCATTGAGAAATAAGGGCTGCAGATGCTTAAAAATACTTTTTCGAGGGTCATACTGTACATAAGATAGGTAGATGTATATTACTAGGATCATGATAAGATATAGATAGATAGATAGATATACATAAGATAAGTAGATGTATATTACTAGGATCATGATAAGATATAGATAGATATATATACATAAGATAGGTAGATGTATATTACTAGGATCATGATAAGATATAGATAGATAGATATACATAAGATAGGTAGATGTATATTACTAGGATCATGATAAGATATAGATAGATAGATATACATAAGATAGGTAGATGTATATTACTAGGATCATGATAAGATATAGATAGATAGATAGGTATACATAAGATAGGTAGATGTATATTACTTACTAGGATCATGATAAGATATAGATAGATAGATAGGCATACATAAGATAGGTAGATGTATATTACTAGGATCATGATAAGATATAGATAGATAGATAGGTATACATAAGATAGGTAGATGTATATTACTTACTAGGATCATGATAAGATATAGATAGATAGATAGGCATACATAAGATAGGTAGATGTATTTTACTAGGATCATAATAATATCCTTGTGGATTAGAATGTCATGAAGTTGCAACTCTTGCAAAATATTTGGACACTTTCCTATAAAACTTGTAACTTGGGTTCCAATCATTAATCCACAAATTAACTTTTGTTTTAAAAGTTGAGTAACATTTTATCTATTAGAGTAAAACACTAGAGGGAGAAAGGGTTAAATATCTGTATCTCCCCATCGCAACCACCTTGCGCAACCTTTCATTTTGGTTCTTTAAAAATCAACCAATGGTATCGCTTATATTAACACGGCCAAGTAGCAGAAATAATTTATAAGCAGACGAAAGAGGTCTTTGAAAAATGAAGGGAGGTAGTTGTCTGTATATACATCTATGCTATAGATCTGTTTTTTTTATCCTACCTAATTTCAAAATATACTAAATCCTGCCCATGAAAGTTTTAAAAATTAAATATTTTTTTAGTTGGGATTTTTAAATAAAATGAGAAATTGTAAAATTGAATGTAAGCTACTAAAACAAATCTTTATGTCGACTTTTGCCAATTTTTTTCAATATTCTTTTTAAAAGCGTAGCTATTCTATACTTAAGGTCGTTCCGTCCATCCGGGTCAGTTGGTTCTTTTCGTTAATTTAAACAGGTTAGAATCGTCCTGACGATTTCAAACTTTGTATGATGATTCCTTTAACAATTAGGTACGATTTAGAAAGGATTGACAACAGAAAAAGTCAGTTATAAAACAGACATACACTATCATAAACAATATATACTTAGAAATAAAATAATCATGAAAACTTTTTACAGACACCTAAAAAGAAATCTACACAAAAAAAATTTTGCCCAAAAATCATGAACAGTAGCCGATAAATTCATGTTTCATCTCTTATGGTTCCTACATACAAACGTAAGGACATAGAAAAAACTTAGAGTAGCTCCGCTATTACAAAGCTAGAAAAATAACTGAATAGAGATAGATAGATAAAATAAAGATAAAAGAAAAGAAAGTTTTATTTCTTACTTTTCTTAAGCGAAACTTCTCTACAATATACTTTATAAATACACTAGCGGCTTCGCCTATAGCCTCTGGGGGCTTTGCCTCAAGAGGTAATTTAAAATAAAAAACTTGGAGATGCAACCACTAATTTCAAACTGATTTTTAAAAAAATGTAGGGGGATTTTTTTTGTTTTTTGGGGGGGATGGTTTGGGTTGTCCCCCCCCCCCAAGAAAATAGCCTAAAACCACCACAGGACCAGTACGTATATTCCCTGAAGAGTAGAATCCGATCGGTTCAGTGGTTACCGAGATCTTAAGGAACAGACGGACGGATAGACAGATATCAAGCTACTTTGTATTATAGATACAAATTTTAGTAATATCAGATAGAAAAAAACAAGGATGACAACATCCATAAGTAGCAAAGTACAAAAAATCATGGAGTGAACAAGAGGTAAATTATAAAGCAGATATTCAGTTCTCATAACAAAGTAAAAAAAGAGAAAAAATAAAAAAACTCAAAGAAAATCACGAAACCTTTGAAAAACTAAGGTCTATTGCTTTTGAAGCTTTACCGACTTACAGACGGACAAATTAATGTTTATATTAGATGCGCATATGTCATAGGAATCTTCAATTAAAATTTTGTCTTTCTATCTTCAATAGTAGCCGAAAAAATCACATATTGACTGACGGACGGACATAAAGTGAATTATAGAGTAGCTTCGCCACTGATAAGAAATCTGTTAATTTGGTAATTAAAATTTATACTTATTCAGCTTTTTTGATGAAACAATCTAAGGGTTGGTTTGTTTGATTAGTTTCTTAGGGTTTGGACCTAAGACTCCTGGAGTATGTTGAGACACTTTTGTATATCCACCAGGGCTAGCTTAAGCTCCACGTTCAAGTATGACTTGACACGCTGTCTCATGAGAGCTCCTCGTTATTACCTCACCCTCGCCGGTTTTGAGTATGGCAGGTGTCCCAGATTAAATCACCGTAATGAATGACGCTTTCCTCAGAGGAGCCTGGGATTAAGGGAAGTGATGGTATTATACACTTGATTATTAGGCATCCAAACTACCTAACAATCTCCCTTACAACGCAACTGGGGGAGGTTGCGTGAATACACATTGGAGAATTCGAGACAACATGTTGTGATCGCAACATGCAGGGTTTGAACTCGAGTGCGGTACCATAGAGCTACGGCGCACCCTCTAAGGGTTGGTTGTCTGCAACGGTTGTGATAAATAGTGCTATATGACAACCCATTAAATTCATAGCCTCCCCTCTCCCTGCTTTCAATCAAGTCTTAATCTTCTTAACCTGAACTTTTTTTCGCTACTTCTCATTTTAGTTTTCTTGTTTGTTTTTGTAAGAATAAATGTTTGATTAGAGACACAAAAAAGCTTTTGAGGGTGTAATCAACAAAATATTCTATTTACTTTTTATACCAAGAAGCTTCCTTGTCATAATTTGTGCTGTTATTCTATCAACATAAGGTCATTATTGAAATATTAATGTGGGTAAAATAAGATTATATATGTAGTATGGGCTAAAGAGAGACTTTACTCTTACTAAGCAAAACATACAGCTAACAAAGCAACAAGGACGGGTATGGCTAGCTCTGACAGCTGTTGCTGTTGCAAAATATGGGTTGGGAGTTCAGTTGGATTTAGAACTTGGTATTGCTGAGTTCACCTTGTAGCTGCAGGTTTTAGTCCCCAGGTGCGGACTCTGTAGTTATATTATCCACTATATTTATTATCCTTAGTAAGATTGCAAAACTACTCTATAAAAGTCAAAAGTCTGTACTACGTCGATGATACATATATAAATGAGTGTGTTTTTAAGTTTTAGTAACAAAAGGCCAAATCTTATTAAGTAGATATAAAGAAACATGTAATACTCTGAAAATCCTAACTAAGGATTGCCTAAGAAATCTTTTAACAAAACACAAATATTTTTTCTTTTTTGTTAATTTGCACAATGGTAGCTCTTTTTTAACCTTCTAGTGGCGTCACCACTCTCCCCCCCCCCGCCCCCTACTAAAGGGGTGTAATCTCAAATGAAATAAAGCGGTAGTCAAAAATTATTTTAAAGTCATTTTTTGACAATGCAACTTTTTAAAGTAGAAAAATAACTTACTTAAAAAGGTTAATAAAAGGTAAAAGGTTAATAAAAATGTAGAAGGGGTTGTAAGATCCTAATGGTCATACATATATACATTATACACACAAACATAGCAAGCAAAGAAGTGTTTTAATAGATAAAAAGTTAAAATAACAAAGATGACAATGAAAGCAAATTTCTACAAAAGGACAAACGAACAATAACTCTTGTAGAGTGCCAGAACTTAATAACCAGAACATTAATTTTAAAGTACAAAATTGTACCTAAATTATAGATATGCATCACTTATAATATTATACTTTATTGTCTTTCATTATTAGGGATACTACGCTACGGTGGGACGGACGTACGGATCGACCGACAGACCATATTTATAGAAAAGCTTGGAATTTGAATTGTTGAGAAATGAAGATAGTTAGATAGTGATGAAACTAATTGTTATAGCTCAATAAAAGCTGGTTCGCCATTCTCTCACATGCACTTTTATCACATCAGAGTAGGTTTTGTTTAAGCATTGAATTTTACTGAAATTGCATGGAAAAGAAAACAATAGAAATTACATGAAGTATCGCGTATGCATGTGAATTAGTGCATTTATTGCGTACAGAGCTAGTCCATTAGAGTGTCTACTTTTTTTAAATTTATAGAAAAGCCAAATAATTGTTGCAATTCAGCATTAAAGTAAAGAATAGATGGGGCAGAGATGAAATAACTGTATGTTCACTAGGGTGGGTCGATTTGCAGGCTTTTCTTGGAATTTCACATTACTACACATTGGCAAGGGTTATTGGGCCAATATAAAACCCTGTGAAACTTGTAATCTAAAAACAACGGGCGCGCGGGGGGAATAAAATGTGCTCGCCCCCTTTATAAAACAAAAAAAATTGAAATTCCTCCAAACACAGGCATGTTGCATATCAAAATGACCGCATTGAAATGCAGATTACGAATCTAAAAACCGTTTTGAAAAATATTGATTCAGTCTGAAATGATCTTCAAATAACCTACCGAAATAAACAGTTTTGACTAAATCAGCTGTTTTAGGTACTTAGTGAGGTCTTATTCAAACTAGGAGCAATATTTATAAAAAATAGTTTTCAGATTCGTAATCAGCATTTCAATGCGGTCATTTTGATATGCAATATGACTGTGTTTGAAGGGATTTCAATTTTTGGTTTTATAAGGGGGCGGGCACATTTTATACCCCCCATGCGCCCGTTGTTTTTGGATTACAAAACCCCTTTCAAGTTTCACAGGGTTTTATATTGGCTTAGTAACCCTTGCCGATTTGTAGTAATATGAAATTCCAAAATCGACCCACCCTAATGTTCACGGGATGGGACCCTGTGCCAATAACGTCAGAAATGTTAACACAGCCAAGGCAATACAAAAAAGCACAAAGCAATATCCTAGCTGACGAAAGAGTTTTCAACCACTGGAGCCAGGAAGTTATCTGGGTAATACATCTTTACTAATAATCAATTAAGCAAGTAATGAGGCATTCCATTAAACAAATATAAAACTTTTTAAAAAATTGTGGCCCTACCCTGAGGTGGATTCTTAAAAAACTTTTGCCTTCTTGTGAATTCTGAAGCTAATAAAAGTGGCTGACTCAGATTATGATGTCAAAAAAAAATTAACCAATGAGAGGCCACAATAAATTTTACCGTTGGTCAATTACAATGTATACTGGCACCTCATTGGTTAATTTTTTTGACGTCATAATCTGATATCTTAAAGTTAGTATGTTTTTCAACCTATTTTTAAAAAATACACTATTCTAAGACATGAAGATATATTTCGATTTTAGCAATCATTTACAATTCATTTTGTCTAAAAAAATATAGGTATTTTTTTAAAAATATGTTGAAAAACATACTAACTTTAAAATATCAGATTATGACGTCAAAAAAAAGTGGGTATGGCAAAAGGTAGAATTGTTGTTCAAGAAATCCTCCATTTTTATGAGATCCTCTTACTAAAACAACCCAAAAGAAATATCGAGATGTAATTTTGAAAAATCAAAAGTCAAATTTTATACCAAAAGAAACCCTCTAATGTGTGGATATATCTCCGTTATTGCTCCCTTAGCTATGATGGCATGAAAAATGCACAGTGTCCTAAACACAGGGATATAAAGGGATAAGACAATGGGCGATAAATTGATATCCCAAATGATGATACACAAATTATTCTTTCTGTAAATAAAAATTAGTTGTTGAAACGTTTGAACACTCAACTTAATGAACCAAATAATTACAATTATTACAATTCCCCAAAATTGTTAAGCCAACGAATAATCAAACGTTGTTAAAAAACTTTGGGGACCAGTCCATTCTCTCTCTGGTGGTAACTGCGTGTGCTTGCTAGATTTAAGCTTTATTGCAGTTCAAACATTTGCACTTAAAAGTCAGAGAATTAGCAGAATGGCGTAAAAACCTTTTGTTTCTCTAATCCATTGAAATATAAATTACTAGCGGCTACGCCCCTAGAAGCCTCTAGGGAGGTGGGAGGAGGAAAAGACAACCAGCCCCCCTATTTACAATGCAATATAAATTATAAATTACTAGCGGCTACGCCTCTAGAAGTCTCTAAGGGCACTTAAGGTGGGAGGTGGAAAAGTCAACCAGCCCCCCCTGTTTCCAATGTGAGTTTTGAAAAAAAGTATAAAAATTTGGGAGGGGGATGTGGTGAGTCATTTTTTATCGGGAGGGTGGAGGTGCCCCCTTCCCTAAAATAGTAAAACCTTCCTTGAACATATGAGAAGCTTTTATGCAAAGGAGAACCATATCGGTTCAGCAGTTAGCGAGATCCTTTGCTACAGACAAAGAAAGCTTACTACTAGTTAATTATGTCCAATACTAGCCTCTAGGGGCTTTGCCCCAAGAGGTAATAAAAAAAAGTTGAGGGGGATTTCTCTGTTTTTTGGTCGGGTTGGGGGTGTCCCACCCACCCAAGAAAATAGCCTAAAACCAACACAGGACCAGTAGGTATATTCCCTAAAGAGTATAATCCGATCGGTTCAGTGGTTACTGAGATCTTAAGGGACGGACGGTCAGACAGACGGACAGACATCAAGCTACTTTGTATTATAGATTAAATGAGAACAGTATGTTGATTATAAAATTGTAGGCATATTTAGTAAATGTGCATTATACATACATAATAAAAACTTATCATCAACCCTTTGGTTACTTTGATTATTGATGTATATAGACAAAATGATTTAAGCTCATAACTTAATTATAAAATAGCTGCACTACCAAATAAAATAAAACAATTCAGTTAGTAGGTAATGTCCATAAATCTCTGATATTTCTAACTTGTAAATAAAAATACCCTGGATGCAAGGAAAGTTAAAAATGTACTTTTTAAAAAGTTGAAACTAACCTCATATATATTCATACAAGTATAAGAACATTCAAAAGTAGCGAAACTAAAAAAATATGGATTGATATCCGGAAAAAATGTACTATAAATCAGTTTCATATCATAAAAACATTAAACTCAAAAATCACTAAACCTTGTATTTATAATGTGAAAATCTCGGAATCGATCTAGCACCTCAACCAACATTGTGGGTATATGTAAATTGTGAACTTACATTAGCCCTAAAAATATCAGCCGTCTATCTTGAATAGGAGTTGAGAAAATCATGAAAACTTCAAAATGTAGGAATCCAGCACTGCAACCAATCGACGAATCTTAATGAAACTTCGTAAAAATATGAAGAATGTTAACATAATTCATCCCTGAAAATCACTATTTTTTATAGGATCCGAGAAAATCATATTTCCCCCTTTCTGTCGGACAGACGGACGGACATTTCGAATTATAGAGTAGCTTTGCTACTAATAAAGTTGATGTATATTCATGTAGAATTCATATACAGTAACTTTATTGTTTTAGATGCCCAGCATCTTATAAAGTTTCCTGGCCCCACACAGATTCTTCAAACCTTATATCGGAAAGGGAGCGTTCTTTGAGTCATTTATCATGCTCTTTGTGAAAATTTCCTATGCCCTTTAAACCTTACTCCGCTGAATCAGAAAAGACGACATTTTCTCTAATTTTACCTCTGATAGTGCGGCATTTTTTTGTGAGAGTCTGTAGCGCGTTTTCTCCTTTGTTCATCAGAGAATGCAAGGAACGGATGTTTAGAGCATCATCCACGTGTAATGGGATGCGATACTTTAACACCCAAGGATATTAGGTTAAGTAACATCCATTTTTGACGTCTTTAGTTATAATGCGGTGTCGGCCTGAGATTCAAACCTATCCATTCCCCAGCGACGAGCGGATGCGCTACGTGTTTAGCCACGGTCGCGGGTTAAATACCTATTAATCTATAAGCCTAATTTTGGCATTTTGTCATTTTAAAGTTTTAAGTTAAATACTAACAGTAACCCGATAAAGATTTTTAACTAATTTGTCTGATATTTACATAATATTTAACTTGGATAAAATTTACTAGAAAAGGGAATGTGATCCTGACAAACAATTCTAAGTGAAAATTTCTCCTCAACCCCCTTCCCTTTTTTCTCCCCTTATCACCCACTTTCCTCTCCCTTAGAGCAAAAAAAAGTTTTACTCCAACAAAATATTTAATTTTCGGCAATTAGCAGCCCCTGACTAGAAACGTCCAGTCAAAATATTGTGTAACTATGTAGTCATGAATAAATCACAAATGAAGCACAAATGACGTCAAACTAGCCTACCATTGGTCAATTAAAATGTATTCTAGCCTGCCATTGGTAAATTTGTCTGTGTATTGGCCTCTCATTGGTCATTTGTATTATATGACGTCCTTTTTTATAGACACTATAAGGAGATTCTTTACAAATACGATATGACAGCAATAACCTTTTTTATTATTAAATGCCATAAAGTGCCATCTGTCGACATAAATATTAAATAATAGCAAAGATGAAACATTTGTGGTAGACTGACAGTCCGTAGTATCACAGAGTAGCTTCGCTCCGGTCTGTTTATGGATTTGTTGTTATCACAATAAAACTGGCTAAAATTAGAATCTAGATAATGGCTTTGTTTATCAAGTTATTATTAGCAGCCGTCACCCCACTAAGCCAAATTCCTGTGCTAGCCTAGAATATATACTGAATATATCCTATTATATAAAGTAGTAAGCTTTTTTGTCTGTATTTAAAGATTTCGATAACTACTGTACCTATTGAGTTCTCTGTTTTAAGGAATCTTCTTATAGGTTCCTAGATAGTTTTAGGCTATTTAATTTTTATATCTAAGTTAGGTTTTAGGGCCACAGTAAAAGTGTCTGACTATGACGTCAGAAAAAATTAACAACTTACCAATGAGAGGCCGCTACATATTTTACAGTTGTGAATACTGGCTTCTCATTGGTTAATTGTTAATTTTTTCTGACGTCATAGTAAGACACTTTTACTGTGGCCGGTTTTAGGCTATTTTACTAATTTCCTTACTCCTTTAAATCTAGAGCTTCTAGATGCATGGAGCGCAGCTGCTAGTATTAATATAAAAGAATATATCAGACTTATGACCTTATCTCATAGGCTAGCCTGATAATTTCATATTATTTGGTCAATTAAGTCAGCCAAGATCACTTTATTTAATGCTTATAATAAAATAAAAATTTTATGTCGAAAATAGCCTTTTCTCAAAAGCTAAAAGCAATATTTTTAAAGTAAAAGTCTTTTTTCATCGCAATGGAGATTTTTATTCTTGTTTCTTAGAAATTGATGAAAATTTAAAAGATAAATTTATTCTAAAGTAGCTAAACAGGCAAATTTAAACAAAATCGTTTACAGAATTTAAAATAAAATACTTTTATATTGGAAAATAAATACAATTTATGATGCTAGGATACAGGGAAGGTTAAGTGAAGAAAAAAAACTTGCTTATCATTTTTTATTTTCATGATTGTAAATAACATTTTTTGTTATTTGAAGTTTGAGATGGGATTTTTTTAAATTAACACCACTTTGAGCTATTTAAGAGGGGTGTTGGAAATTCCACTACAAGAGGAGTGAAAATAAGTTTAGAAGTTTTTAAAGGTGATTTATAATCTTTTTTAGTTGTATTACAATTTAACGTTCTTATCTATTTGTAAAATTGTTTCTTTGCTCTTGCTATGCTACTTACAAAATGCGTCAATGGAAATATTATCAATGGGATCTTTTCTAATAAAGTGAAACACGCAGCAGGCTAAAATAACGATTTCCCCCTTTACCCCATACCCTCCCCTCCTTCTGGATGAACGAACTGACCAATAAATGCGTTCCAATTGATGACAATTTTTCCCCATGTCATATTCTTCATCCATTAATGCTTCTTACTTTTAAAGGGATAACAAAAGACAACGACCAAAGTGTCTTATAAATCAGCATGTGACGTCATAAAAATGAGGTATTTTCCGTCTCTTTTTATAGGGTTTCTTTCCCATTTCTCCTCTCATCTATATATTTGTAACTATGTATTTTTTTCTTTTAAAATATATTTTGTTTTTCTATCTGGATTCTGGATTGTGATTTTGTATTTCTTTCTTGAGTAAACGTAGCAGAATCCTTCATATTGGAAGTGGAAAACATATAAATACCTTCTACCCAATATCTTACATACATAAACAAGATTATAACCCAAAAGAGGCCTTTAGGGGCACTTTAAGAGGTGGGAGTTGAATTCGATAAACCCAGATTTTTATTGTGGATTAAAAAAAAATTTGTAAAAAATCGGAGGGGGGGAATAATTTTTTTCTAGAGGCAATTTCTCTTGGTATACTCTCCCAAATTGGTTATAAACGTTTCCAGGACATATGAGAAGCTACCCTGTAAAAGAGAACCATATCTCGGTTCAGCAGTTAGCGAGATCTTTCGGTACAAAACAAAACTGACAAATAGACAAACAGACATCATGTTACTTTACAAAAAGGATCTAATTTTCAATTTAATCAAAATAAATTTTCATCTATGATGTAAAAATAGTTACAAACTCGTTTAAAAACATGTATTGGCAATGTGTTCTAAATTTGTAAGGTTTTTGAGGGTTGGTTAAAAAAATGCCCCAACATTCTCAAAATACAAGAATATCCGCAGAAAAGTTTAAAGAATTGGTCAAATCCAAGCTAAGCAGATTTAGGAGAAAGTTTAGATTTATATTTATGTAAAGTGTTTGCACATATTTGAAATCTTGGATAAAATGAAAAGTAAACCCTTCAGTACCACTCCTAAGAAATAGGCAAAAACCATCTAGTATCTTAAAACCTAAAAAAGAATATGAAATAATTTCATACACTTTAACTTTAGCAAAGCATTTAACATAATATCCTTATAATATAAGTAACAGGATCTGTGTCTGTCTGTACCGAAGGATCTCACTTACTGCTCAACTGATATGAATCTCCTTTACAGGGTAGCCTATCGTTGGTTCTGGAAACGTTTTTTTACTAAAAAATGATCCCCTCCCAAAATTTAATTTTTACTTTTTTTTTTTAAATATCTAGGGCGAAGCCGCTAGTAGGTAAATATTGTAAAAAAAAACCAAAAATATTTAATATTGAGATAAAATCAGAAAAGCAAACTGTAAGTATGTTCAACAAATTAAACAGTACAATATTCGACTGTAACTTCATCTACCGATCTCAAGTCTATCTGCAAATTTACATCTTATCATGTTAGCTGGACACATAAGGAGTTTCACTGTAAAGTAGAACTATAATTGTCCAGTGGTCATTAATATTCTTCGCTACACACTGAAATGCAAGCTGTTTTATGTAAGGATAATTTTTGCACACTCTAATATTTAATGATTTACTCGCAAGCCAAGTTTTAAGTCGGTTGGGATATTTTACCACGTAACTCCCCATTAATACGTAGCACAGGAATCGTATTTATTTTCCCAAAAACTAAAATTTATAGCGGTTCTAACCTTATGCATGAATTTTTCTACACAAGCCGCACAATTTGAATTTAAAAAGGTCCGTATTTATTTTGCTCAACCTATAGGAACTGATAAAAGTTAACCTAAAAAGAAGATACTAGTCTTTTAAAAGGTTAACGAGATCATAGTAAATAGATAGAAAGACACCATTCTACTTTGAAAATTCAGATTTCATGAGAAAAAAAATCTATTTCATACACTTTAACTTTAGCAAAGCATTTAACATATTATCCTTATAATAAAGTAACAGGATCTGAGTCTGTCTCTACCGAAGGATCTCGCTTATCGCTGAACTTATATGATTCTCCTTTTTGGGGGAGGGGACCACCATCATCCCATAAGAAATGGTCGCTGGAAAAAAACGACCCTCCAAATATCTAAAATCGACTCCCTCCCCCCCCCCTCCAAGAGGCCTCTAGGGGCACTTGAGAGTTTAATCCCAAAACCCATTTTTTTAAATTTTGATTTTTAAAAAAAAAGTTTAAAAAAATATTTGAGGGGGAGAGTTTCAGTTTCTCCTTCCTCCCAACCCTATATTTTATTTTTGATTTATAATAATAAAATTTTTTTTGGGGGGGTCAATTTTTTTCTAGGGGCGATTTCTCTTGGGAGGTTGGTGGTACCCTCCCACAAAATAGTTACAAACCTTCCCGGGACCTATGGGAAGCTACCTGTTAAGGAGAATCCGATCGGTTCAGCGGTTACAGTACAAACAAACAGACAGATAGACAGACATCGTTCTACTTTGTATAGATATATCTAGGGGTGAAGCCGCTAGTAGGTAAATATTGTAAAAAAAAATATTCAATTTTGAGATAAAATCAGAAAAGCATACTGTAAGTATTCTCAAAAAAAAAGGAAACAGTACAACATTCGATTGGAACTTAATCAGCGAAGAAAAGGCAAAGATCTCGATGTATTTGAATATTTTTTACTCTTTTGACGTTAGGCTTTCATAAAATAAATTAATTTCTATTCGTTCATTTTTCTAGATAAAAAGTATATCATATATGTTGTTGTAACAAGCCCTTTTCACTACACAGGGGGAGCATAGGCCGCTGACAATTTGTCAGTGTTTCTGTAACAATGTGGCTTTTTTATGGATATGGGATAGGGTTGTCAGCCCTAAGCCCTATGATTGCTGTGTAAAGCGTCCATTTGCCCATCAGACAACCAACCCTTTGATTGCACGACCTTTGTCTGAGAAGTCCTAACTGTGCATGGTAGTGAGTTGCGCCTGTTTTGGGCCAAGGCATTCCCCCTACTCTAACTATTTATGTCGACGAGCGGATGCGGTACGTGTTGAGCCACGGTCGCGGGTAAGTATATCATTTAAGAATCAACCAAATTTTTATTTGAAGATGATATGATTTTTTTTCATTCTGTCGATAACATAAAATTACATTCATATAAAACAGAAGAGGTTGTGTGTGTATGTGTGTGTGTGTGTGTGTGTGTGTGTGTGTATGTTAGTGTGTGTATTTTGTGTGTGTGTGTGTATCTATGTGTATGTATGTGTGTGTGTGATTGGTCATCATACGGTCTTTAAACTAATTAATAGTGACGGTATTAAAAGGTTCTATTAAGATGCCCTGTGCGGCCTCTTGGGGCATAGTTGTCAATGTACATAATATAAATGTACAGTATTGACCTAATTGGATTACTAATAATAATAAAAGAAAAACGTAAATATTTTTCTCGTATTCATTCGAATCCGGTGGATAGGAACCGGTTCTCATCCATACGAAAAAACTATGTCTAGCATCGTATTATATCCAGCTTTTTACAAATATAGAAATGTACAATCATAAGATTAAAACTAGTTTTTAGCCCGTGCCTTCGGCACCTCGGGGCTAAAAAAACTAGTTTTAATCTTACAATTGTACATTCTATATCCGCGGAAAGCGGTTTATAATACGATGAAAGAAATAACTATTACGTAATTAATAAAACAGTTTTTACCCCAAAAGAATGATAATGAATGATAGCTTTTTTTCGTTAATCTAGGCATGTTATAATTTTCCTATCAATTCAAAACTTTGCATGGTGATTCCTGTAGTAATTAGGTACGATTTAGTAATCGTAGCAACTCTATAATCATTACCAGAATGTCCATACGTTCATTTTAAACATGATGATTTTTTTTTACTTTTTTAACAACAAATTTTGGTGCAATCTAATTATCCGATTAATCTGATTTTTGGTATACTGATTCCTGGGACAACAAAGTACACTAAATAAGCAAAGCAACTCTATAATCAAGTCCTAAAAATGTAAGTAAGTCAGAATTGTCCTATCGATTTCAATTTTTGCAGGTGATTCCTTTAGAAATTTTTATGTGATTTAATTATCCTAATTAATTAGTCCTAAAAACGTAAGTATGTCAACAAACAATATCCTGTATCACACAGTGGGATCCAGTGGGACATCCAAAAAATTTAAAATTGACTTTTATCTATCCTAGGAATTAATAATGGCTGTAAGTAGACAACTAGAAAAGAAATTTTTGAAAAATATTCATTTTTGGCGGATTTATGCCATTTTTAAAAAAGGTAGTGAAAAATTTCTTTTCAGTTATGATGATTTTCCAGATTTTTTACACAATTTTTTCACAGCAACAAAAAATACATTTATGTTCATCTTATGAAAATAATTTTTGATTGAGGTACTTTTCAGATACCTGTACCAATGTCTAATTAAAGAAAAATTTTAAAAAAATATTTTTTTGGTGGTGTAAATTGACATTTTGTGAGAAAATTTCACCAAAAATATTAAGATTTTTAACCCCAAAAAATCAGTTTTCTCCATTTTACCCAAAAACGACCAGGATGCCCCGGGTTTTGCAATAATAATATTAATATGCAACATGTGTTGTGTTTAAAACAGTTTTCATAACCTGGGGCCTCCCGGCCGTTTTTGAGTAATTGAGCATTTTACATTGCATGGTTTGAACAATTTTGTTCTTGTTAATTTGAAATTTTCCCTCGTTAGAGGGGGAAGGAGTCATTTTAGAGCCCAAAGTCATCTCTGCAATGTTTTCTAACTTTTTGAGGCGGAACTTTCTTTACTTGTGCATTATTTGCCTCCGGCCAACCGTTTCGCCGTTATTTGCCGCCGTAGGTGTGATTTTTAACGATTTTTGCCGTTCTCGCGGTTTTAATGGACATTTAAGGGAACAAGGAGTCCTTAAAAAAAGATGACTTATAAATACTTTTATTTTAGCAATTAAATTTGCTAAATTTCATGTGTTCTGAAAAAAATTTTATTTCTAACTGGTTTTGGTTCAGCAGAAATTCAAATTCGGGGATTAATTATAATATTGCAAAAACATTATATATGCGTCTGAGAGAGAGAGAGAAATATACGTTTGAGAGAGAATATAATATAAGCAATTATGTTTATATTCTTATACAAACTTTAAATGAAGATAGCTAGACTTAGAATAAAGGTATTAACACAAAATCAAAAGTGTTTTGAAAACTATGTTATTGTTGTTTATATCTGTAAAAAAAACATTAGAAAACATGCCTTATTAGTGTCCTATTTTACTTATACTGGACCTACCTAAAAATGCCGGGACTCGAACTGGGTGCACCTGACGCTATATTCATGTTCACAAACATTGTTTGCATTGAAGAAATATTTACATAGACGTTTATTTTGTTAAAATATTCCTATCCTAACTAAAGTTATGAAGGTTTATAGATTTTTTAAAAATAGGGTAGCTTCGCTCCTCCAAAACCGCCAGACGTACTTACCAAATGCACATTAGAAGTTAACAGGAGCAAAATTTATGTTATTTTTGAGTTAAAGCAAAAGAAATTACATCATTTCGTCAAATACAAGCTTTTTTATTGATGTTTACTTTTGTCTACCCTTAATGTCCCGTTTTTTGGCAAAAGATCCCACTGTATATCAAGCAGTTTTTCAACAAATTTATTTACAATTTTGCTTCGATTCTGATACATTTATATTCTGATTATTCAGTTCTGATGAGCGTATAAATGTGTAAATTGTTATGTAAGAAAAAAAACCAATAAAAGCCATTAATGAATATATGTTTATTATATTAGAAACGTGTAATGCATTTCTATAAAAAATAAGGATGACAACATCCATAAAAGCGAAGCACTGAAACGTTAGGACAAATGAACATTAACACTTGTAGAGTGTCAGAACTGAATATAATCATAATACAAATGTATAAGAGTCGAAGCAAAATTGTGAGTAAATTTGTTGAAAAACTGCTTGATACAAGATATTGTTTATTGACATACTTACGTTTTTAGGACTTGATTATAGAGTGGCTTCGCTTATAACATTATACTTTGTTGTGTCAGGAATCAAAATGCCAAATATCAGATCAATCGGATAAATAAATCACATAAATATTTCTAAAGGAATCACCTGCAAAGTTTAAAATCAATAGAACAATTCTAATATGCCTAAATTAACGAAAAAGCTATCCGTCACGGACGAACGGACAGACCCTAATTATAGAAAAGCGAAGCTTTTCTAAAAATAGGGTCAGATGTACGTCATTTAGTAACGGATAGCTGTTTACGTTAATTTAGGAAGTAATTATTGTCCTATTGTTGTCAAACTTTGCATGGTGATTCCTGTTACAGTTGTGAACGATTAAGAAAGCGCAGCAACTCTATAACCTATACCAAAAAGTTAGTTCTGCCATTTATATCATGCTGATTATTTTTAACAATTTTCTATTTTAAGTATATTTTAAGTATATAAGTTTATTTGAAATAGGGGTCTACATTATGTTTTACAAATACAATTAATAAGTTATAAGTCAAAACTATATCATACAGAATAAAATATCAATTTTACTTTTTGAAGCAGTATTTTGAAAAGATTCTAAGTTATAAAATATTGAAGGGATATAATTTAGTACATCTGGCGAAGAAAAATATCTCAAATTGCTATCATAAAAAGATAATAATAAAAAGCAAAGTTTCTTCTCAATTTGTTGAAAAGTAACATTTTGTCAAAGAACGTTTATCTGTTCCTTTAGATCTTTAAAATATCAGAGTTGAATTTATTTGAATTTTACCCCTTACTACAGACTATTTTATTCGCCCCTAACTTCTGATGGATTGCAGAGTACATGGAAAAATAGCTTAAAACCACCCAAAGACACCTTGAAGCTCTTTATAGTATTTATAGAAAAGGGTAAAAATTAAATAACTTTAACCCTTTTTTATCAGCACTAAAGAGCTTCATAAAACTTCCCTGAAAAAAATTACCGATTCGGAGGAGTTATTCTCAAGATTATAAGTTTTAGACAAACAAGGATGACAACATCCATAAAAGCGAAGCACTGAAACGGTAGGACAAACGGACATTAACACTTGTATAGTGTCAGAACTGATATAGTCAGAATATAAATGTATAAGAATCGAAGCAAAATTGAAAGTAAAATTGTTGAAAAACTGCTTGATACAGAATAATGTTTATGGACATACTTACAAATTTAGGACTTGCTTATAGAGTTGCTTCGCTTATAAAATTGTACTTTGTTGTCCCAGGAATCAGAATACCAAAAATCAGATCAATCGGAGTATTAGATCACATAAAAACTAGTTGTTAAAAAAGTAAAAAAAATCATCATGTTTAAAATGGACGTACGGACATTCTTGTAATTATTATAGAGTTGCTACGCTTTCTAAATCGTACATAACTACTACAGGAATCACCATGGAAAGTTTGAAATCAATAGGACGATTCTAACATGCCTAAATTAACGAAAAAAGCTATCCGTTACGGACGGACCGACCCTAATTATAGAATAGCATCGCTTAAAAAAAAAAACATTACTACTTTATGTTATAGGATGACCCCAAATCAAATCTTCAAGATGTATTGGATACAACTGGTTCTAAAATAAACGGAAATTTTATTAAATGCATATCAAGCTTGATACTAGGGAAGAAGCAAAACTTAAACCTATTACATATATATATATTACCTATAGTTTGGTTAAGTTACCTAAATCTTTACAAAACTTACTGGAATCTAACTTTTAAATCTGCTGTCAGATTTATATAAACCTAGGCATTGCACTATGGGCAAATCAAAAACATTAACTTTTTTTCTCACATTTTCTCAACAAAATTTTTACACCTTTTTAAAGCTTAGGTTATGAGGAATTAACTTTACTTAAGGCAATATGCTCGGTTTTGCCGACTAACAGAGTTATTAGTGCTTAAAAATACTCATTAAAATGATATATTTTGTAAGAAAAATAAAAGTAAGACGATGTATGTCGTAACATCTATGTATTGCATGAATATATATGTATATGTATGTATGTGTAGATGACCGTCATGTGTTAAAACTTGATAACGATTGTATCATGCTGAGGGGAAAGGGGAAAACATCTGGATAGATGTTTCTTAAAATTGACAAATATTCTGACATATGATAAAGCAAGGGTATTCTAATATGTATTTTTAAATTATAATTTTAAAGCAAATAAATATAGGTTAAGTAAACATAATAATACTTAAACAAACTCTTATTGGTTGAATTAAATATTTTTACCATTTTTTAAGTGTTTAACTTTTGCATAATTAGTTGGAACAGAAAAAGAATTAATGTATAATATATTGTGACCAGAATTACAAGCAAAGCAAAGCTTTTTTTACTTTATTTTCAAATTTAAGATAATTATTCTTTTAACTTTTTTTGCAGATTAGATTGAACACCAATATTACTTCCGTGTAATTCTACCAACATCCTTTATTTCTTTTCTATTCTTAATCTCCTGAAATTCCTTTATATCAGTTTACACTCCAGGACAAGTCATAAATCTTTATTAAGTTCAATTCCCATTTCTTTGCTTACACATTGACATTTACTAATTATTTAGAAATCAAGGTGACAAAGTTTTATAAACAGCAATTATTTAAATAAAATTAAAAGGTTTAATTTGGTGAATAATCAATATTACAAACTTTTTCTTTTCCTATAGTATATATAAAACACGAATAAATAAAATATAAAATGAGTTTGAGTGTGAAACATGTGATTCATGTTGTTTTTTTCGATGTTACTTTGTGGATGATTACTCAAGATTTCTACCCTATCTATGAAAAATTACAAAATGCTGTTTTGCAAGAACACCGATGTTTCTTAGTTATTGTTAACCGTAGCTTAATAGGTTATTATAGGTTCAAACTTGAGTTTAAAACTTCGCAATTTAAAGGAGTGGTAATAAGGAAGGGGAAGGGTTGAAAGGGTTAATATAGACTATTTTTATTCATGTATTCAAATAATGTATTTTTTATTTCTAAGTTTTTCTACATATTGGCTTCGTCCGTGTGTAATTGATAGCTCCTAAAATTCATTTAGGAATTTAGAAATTAGAATTGTCCTATAAATATCAAACTTAGCATGATGATTCCTTTAGCAAATAAAATTAAGAGAGTTTAGCAATGCCATAACTATTTTGTAATGTCTATTTTTATGTTGATTTATTAAAGGCACTTTGAAAAATAAACTTTTTTATTGATATGCTATTGAGTTTAATAAAAATGACTTATACCCTAATAAATCTAATCTGTAATTTTGATAGATTTAATGCATCCTTTTGTCTCTTCTGTCATTACTATTTAAATTGCCGCCTTTGATATTTTATTACATATCTTAATAAAAAGACCCCCCCCCCCCCCATAAAACCTGCCCATTAGTCAGTAATTAGCGGCTCGATTTATGAATTAACACCTTTTGAGTAGGAATAAATAATCCAAATTTGTGAAACTTAGATTTTCCAACCCAACTCTTCTTATATAATCCCCTGTTTCGTATTCCGTCTGCTATGAAGTATTTGAAGCTGTTCATTTTCCCTATAGGCAAGTATGAAATTTGAAACATCGTCGTCAATGGTCAGAACTTAAAAATTAAATAAAATCGATTTTTTATATAAATAGAAATATTTTTCAGTTTTTAAAAATGTTTGAATCATTCTAGAAGAAATATGCTAATCAATAGTACTTATTACATCCACTTAAGTATAACAGGAAAAAAATGACAAAAATCGCTATTTTTTGCCCATAGTGCATTGTGGATACAATGATAGGCCAATGAATTATAATTATCTATAATACAAAGTAGAACGATGTCTGTCCGTCTGTCCGTCCGTCTGTCTGTCCGTCCGTCCCTTAAGATCTCGGTAACCGCTGAACTGATTGGATTCTACTCTTCAGGGAATATACCTATTGGTCCTGTGGTGGTTTTAAGCTATTTTCTTGGGGGGTGGGACACCCCCAACCCCCCAAAAAACAAAAAAATCCCCCCCATTTTTTTTTTTTTTTTTTTTTTTTTTTTTTTGTAGAAGAATTCTTTTGTAGAAATATTCTTTTGTAGAAGAATTCTTTTGTAGAAGATTTCTTTTGTAGAAAATTTCTTTTGTAGAAGATTTCTTTAGTTCTTCTTATTTTTTTTGTTGTCATCTCTTGGGGCAAAGCCCCTAGAGGCTAGGGGCGAAGCCGCTAGTCTATGAAACAAAGTAGAATGATATCTGTCCGTCTGTCCCTTAAGATCTCGTTAACCACTGAACTTATTGGACTCTACTCTTCAGGGAATATACCTACTGGTCCTGTGGTGGTTTTAGGCTATTTTCTTGGGGGGGGGGGGGGGGAACACCCCCGACCCCCCCCCCAAAAAAAATTGTTTATTTATTTTATTTTTTAGGTAGGAAGCCGCTAAAAATTAATAAAACATATTAATATTATACTTAATATAATCTTAATACATACTGTAGTTTATAAAACTTTATAATATTCATACTACTAAATATACACTTTTTACACTAAGTTAAAGTTATAGTTATGTATAATTATAAATCTATATATTCAGGTAGTCAGATAGGTTTTATTCCAGTATGGCTTTGAAACCGATTATCCGCTGTTTTTAAACCGGTTCTAAGCCATATTGAAAAATCATGTATCGTATCATATTATATCCAGTTTTCTACGAATATAAAAATTTACTATCATAATATTGAAACCAGTTTTGTTAGCCCGCGCCTTCGGGCCCTCATGGCTAACATAATTTGGTTTAATCTTATAATTTTTCATTTTCATAGCCGCGGAAAGCTGTCTTTAATACGATGCGATAAATACCTATACTGAAGTTGACCAAATAACAGCTGTAAAGTTGAAATTAACCTTAATTTACAACCAAGCTTTTAACATCTGCGGATTACAACAAGTAATACACTCACACACAAACACAAACACACACACACACAGACACAGACACTCACACACACACACAAACACAGACACACACACACACACACACAGACACACACGGACACATACACGCACATACACGCACAGACACATACACACACACACATACACACACACACACACACACACACACAGACACATACACACACAGACAAGCACACAGACAGAAACACACAGAGAAAAAAACACAGGGCAAGTTCCCAGTTGAGGAGTGAGATTCTACCCCATATGAAAATTTAAACCCCCCCCCCCCGCCATCTGTCAAAATAAACCCCCCCCCCCCGGCATCATGTGACTTTGTACCCCATCTTATGATTTTGTCCCCATCTATTAATTTGGACCCCAGGTTCACATTTTTACCTCTAAGAGGTACAAAATAGAATAGACTAGGGTTAAATTACAGAGTAGGGGTCAAAAGAGTATGATGGGGTCAAAACTAGAAGGTGGGGGTCAAATCTAGAAGGTGGGGGTCACATGCAGCTATGGGGTCATTATCTGTAGGTGGGGTGCACAGCATAGAGTGGGGACATTATCATTTGCTGGTGTCCATATCATGTGAAGGGGTATAATTGGTACAATGGGGCATTTCATCTAAGGGGAACTTATCAGGGGAGAGGGGATTTTGGGGGGTTTTGCGATGGTTGCCCTTCGCGCGAGAAAATATGCTTAAGGAAGCCTTAAGCCGCCTAGCTTCATGATGATGAAGCTGTATGAGTGAGATTTGGTATATTGGAGAATATTTAAGAAAAAATATACAAAGACCCTTGTTCAATTTTTTGTTATGGAATTCTTTAAAAGCTTTTTAAATTTCTCACATTTTTTTGTTATTGTTGAAAATTTTTGTAAGCAAAATTAGGTAAATATGGTTAAATTAACCTACAAAATTTGTATTCTACAGAAAAAGTTTGCCATCTAGTTTAAATATTATAAACTAATTTATTTTAATCTAATTTCTAAGCAGCCCTCTGTGTAGCAAATATTACATTACAATTTATTCCCCATATCTAAAGCAATCTTAGAGGTAACAATGTTTATAAAAAAGATATTTTAGAGACAAGGCACCTTAAGTATTATTTAAAAAAATTTAAATATTTGTTTTGGTTATTTTTTTTTGACATATTATAGATTTGGAAAGTTTTAAAGATAAAAAACAGAGAAATTTTATGTCAAAAAGCCTTCTTTATTCCTATGACAATTTATCCCAAAAAATAAAGGGTAATAGAAACCAATGTTTGATAAAAAGATTTAGAGAAAGGGCAAAAAGAATCTAGAAAACACTTTTACCAATGTTTTAATATTCTTTTTGGCTTATTTTTATTTATCTATTGAAAAAAATATATTTTGTGTTTACATCAACCAATAGAGATAAAAAAAAAAACAGAGAAATTTTAAGTCAACATATGAGCTTTCTGCTTTTCTGCTATGTCCTTTTGTAAACAAACGTCTTTTATTCCTATGACAATTTATCCCATTAAAATAGATGGTAAAAGCAGTGGCGTGCGAACCGAAGGGGGCATTTGGGGCAATCGCCCCCCCCTAGCGACCAAAACGCCCCCCCCTGCCCCCCCCTAGCAACCGCCCCCCCTGCCCCCCCTAAATGTTAAAAAATGCCCCATTTTGCCCCCCCCTGGTCAACAAAAATGCCCCTTTTTGCCCCCTACCCTACAAAAAGCAAAACTATCCCAGTTTCCAAAAAAAAGGTCAAGAAATACTCAAAAAAAAAATTTTGGCGCTTCGCGCCAAACAGTCAGTTACTATTCATTTAACCTTACCAAATTTTTTAATTTGTGTACAAATTAGGTTATAATCTTTTTTCACTTAACATAACAAACCAGGTTATAGGAAGTATTTTATTTTGTATAATATAAACTTTTTACCAAAGAAATTTTGTACATCCCCAATGATGATACACAAAATTACCTTATATAGATTACAATTAGTGGATGAAATGTATGGAAACTCGACTTAATTAACCAACCAATCAAAATTCCATTAAAGTCCCCAAAGTTGTTGAGCCAATGAATAAGAAAATTTTATATGAAATATTGGGGACTAGTGTAATAAATAGCCCAAAAACCCCTCCCTCCCTGCATATTTGAAGAAAAAAATTTGCGCTTCGCTCCCTTCCAAATGGTTTCTGCTATGAAATATTGGGGACTAGTGTAATAAATAGCCCAAAAACCCCTCCCCCCCTGCATATTTGAAGAAAAAAATTTGCGCTTCGCGCCCTTCCAAATGGTTTCTGCTATGAAATATTGGGGACTAGTGTAATAAATAGCCCAAAAACCTCTCCCTCCCTGCATATTTGAAGAAAAAAATTTGCGCTTCGCGCCCTTCCAAATGGTTTCTGCTATGAAATATTGGGGACTAGTGTAATAAATAGCCCAAAAACCCCTCCCTCCCTGCATATTTGAAGAAAAAAATTTGCACTTAGCGCCCTTCCAAATGGTTTCATGCTTTTTATCACAATGAAAGGACAAGTAATTTTTTTTTTATTTTTTACACAGTTCATTATATCTTTGGTTTCTATGGTACAATAGATTTTTTGTGGATTATAATATTAAAAAAATAAAATTTCTTGTTGTTTTGAGCATCCAGTATGTAATTTACTTTGACTGTCATCACACAACATACAGGAAAAAGGATTTGTGACTTTTTCTACCTAAAATACATATTTATTTCAACAGATGCTCTTTAAATCTACTTGTCTGTATTCTTATTAATGATTTTTTGTGCTTTGCTACTTAAAGATGTTGTCATCCTTGTTGTCAAACAATAAAGAAATATTTAATATCATTTTCTCATATTAGGTTAATTTTTGGTAAATTATTTCCAAAATGAGTGTTTTTATCTCCCCCCCCCCCCCAAATTTTTTTAATGGGGTTATTCATCCTTCCTGCTGAGATTTTATAACATCCCCTTCCACCCATTAAAAATGTTTTGTGGTGGAGGGGGGGGGGGGGAAAGGTTAATTTATCTTCTGTACTATTTTTTTGAAGATGCTTTCTAGCTCCCTTCCCTTCGGTCATTGCAGGGTGGGGAGAAGGGATGGGGTAGAAGAGATAGGGGGGGGGGGAAGAGATGAGGGAGGGAAGAGATGGGGGGGGGAGAGGTGGGGGATATAAATGGGAAATAGGGATGGGGGAAGGGATGGGGAAGAAGGGATAAGGACTAGGAGGCCCATAATCAAATAAACCCACCCCTTAAAACGCCCTTATTTAAAATTAGTATATATAATCAAAAATGCCCCCCCCTAAAGCAAAGTGCCCCCCCGGGGCACTTTGATTTAGGGGGGGGCAAAATTTTACAAAATCTTCAAAATGCCCCCCCCTAGACAAAGTGCTTCGCACGCCACTGGGTAAAAGAAACCAATTTTTGATTAGAAGATTTAGAAAAAGGGCTAAAAAGAATCTAAAAAACACGTTTATCAATGTTTTATTATTCCTTTTAGCTTATTTTTTATTTATTTATTGAAAAAATATATTTTGTGTTTTCATCAAGTAATAAAGATAAAAAAAACGGAGAAATTTTATGTCAACATATATACTTGAGCTTTCTGCTTTTCTGCTATTTCCTTTTATCAACAATCCTTATTTTTAGTCCTATGACAATTTATCCCATTAAAATATATGGTAAAAGAAACAAATTTTTGATAAAAAGATTTAGAATAAAGGGCTAAAAAAAATCTATAAACACGTTCATCAATGTTTTATTATTCCTTTTGGCTTATTTTTTATTATTTATTGAAAAAATATATTTTGTTCTCATCAACCAATAAAGGTAAAAAAAATCGGAGAAATTATGTACTATTAATGCTTAAAATTAAACTGCGCAGCGGCAAGTTTTAGATGGTGAAAAAAAGTTCTGCTTTGTCGAATGCTGTCTTTTAGTCCAACTGCTTTTAAATTCAACATTTTGTTAATGTATTGTAGTGATTTTTTTATATGATCTGTGAATCTAATTAATTGCCTTATTATTGTCCCTAGAAACCTTTAGAGTAGGAAATTTTTTTAGTGATTCATTTCTTTAAAGGGGCGATTTCTCTTAAAGGGATTAAAGGGTATACTTCATCAAAACAGTTAAAAACTTCCCAGGACCTCTGATCGAAAAGCTACCCTGTTCTGCTGTTGCATCCCTCAATAAGAGCTAGTATATATTTGTTCTTCCCTTTGATTTTAGAGCTTGTTACACATTGATGTAATTCTTATTCAATATTTTTCAATGCCCCCTTCCCCCCCCCCCCCCTATATTTCTCAGTTCCTATTATTGCCAGATGGCTAAATTTTTTTATGTAAGTCTCCTGTTTGATAATGAATGTCCTTAAATGAGTCAAAGTCAATTATTGCTTCCTTCATTCTTATTTAACTACCTTACTTTTTAAGTCCTTTTTAGTAGCGAAGCTACTCTACAAATCACAATGTCTGTCTGTCCGTCCGTCCGTCTGTCCGTCTGTCTGTCTGTCTGTCTGTCTGTCTGTCTGTCCGTCTGTCTGTCTGTCCGTCTGTCTGTCTGTCTGTCCGTCCGTCCATAATTATTGAATTGGGGGAAATGTGATTTTCTCGGCTCCTATAAAAGATAGAGAGTGGAAATTTTTTGACAACATTCCCATCATTAAGGAGCACAATTAACTATTAAACATCAATGGCGGTCGGACTGCTTCTTAGCAGGTTTTAGGCTATTTTTATATTTTTCGAATTTTTCCCATATCTTTGGTGTTTATGGTCAAATTTTCAAAATTTTTTCAGTTAAACATACCTATCAAAATTAAATTTCCCGTCATTTGAAGAAAAAAACAATGACAGTCAGACTTCCTTTTTGCGGGTTTTTGGCTATTTTTAAATTTTTCACATATTTCCCCATATCTTTGGTGTTTATGGTTAGTCTGTCTGTCTGTCCTTCTGTCTGTCCGTCTGTCCGTCTGTCCGTCTGTCCGTCTGTCCGTCTGTCCGTCTGTCCTTCTGTCCTTCTGTCCGTCTGTCCGTCTGTTTGTCTGTCTGTCCGTCCTTTCATAATTAATGAATTGGGGGAAATGTGATTTTTCGGCTCCTATAAAAGATAGAGAGTTGAAATTTTTTGACAACATTCCCATCAATAAGGAGCACAATTAACTATTAAACATCAATGGCGGTCGGACTGCTTCTTAGCAGGTTTTAGGCTATTTTTATATTTTTTGAATTTTTCCCATATCTTTGGTGTTTATGGTTAAATTTTCAAAATTTTTTCAGTTAAACATACCTATCAAAATTAAATTTCCCGTCATTTGAAGAAAACAACAATGACAGTCAGACTTCCCTTTTGTGGGTTTTTGGCTATTTTTATATTTTTCACATATTTCCCCATATCTTTGGTGTTTATGGTCCGATTTTCAAATTTTTTCAGTTATAGATATCAAAATTAAATTTCCTGTCGTTTGAAGAAAATAACAATGATGGTCAGATTTCCTTTTTGCAGGTTTTTGGCTATTTTTTATATTTTTAATATTCTCCCCCATATCTTTTTTGTTTATGGTCAAATTTTAAAAAAAATTTCAGTTAGAATATTAAAATTAAATTTTTGGTGTTTTAAGAAAAGAAACAATGGTGGCCAAACTACCTTTTAGCAGGTTTTTGGCTATTTTTATATGTTTGATATATTTCTCCATAACTTTGGTATTTTTGGTCCAATTTTAAAACTTTTTTGCATTAACAGTTTCAAAATATTTTTTTCCCATTGATATGTGTATGTAGTATGTAATTTACTTTAACTGTCTTCATTATACAAATAAAACAAGGTTTTGTGTTTATTTTCTCCAATAAATCTATTTTTGATTTTAATAAATACACTATAAATCTATTTCTATGCATTCCCATCCACATTTTTTTGTGCTTCACTACTTATGGATTTTGTCATTCTTGTTTAATAATTTCAAACTGCTGTAATTTTCTTATTTTTGAAGCTAGAAGAACTTATTTTCAGAAAATGTTTATCTAGTAATATCTAAACATAAATTTCGACAGCTGCAGTTGTACTTGCAGTTTGAAATTTTTATGAAATTTTAATATGTTATGTAAACATGTAAGAAAAGCTTATGATTGAAATTTTAAGTCTCTAAGTCAAACATTGCAGTCACAGGAGCCAATTAAAGATTTTTGGAGACCTCAGGATTATATCGGTACCTGAAATTGACTTGAACACCTGTATTTTATATGAGGACTAGCGGCTAATCCTCTAGGGACACTTTAGGAGGGGGGAGTCAATTTAGATAACCTAATTTCTTATTTTCCATTCAAAAAGTAAAAAAATATTTCAGGGGGTTGAAATTTTTATTTTTTATTTGGGGGGGTTGGAAAAGAAAATAGTTAAAAACCTTCCTAGGACCTATGAGAAGGAGAACCTGATCAGTTCAGCAGTTAGTAAGATCCTTCAGTACAGACAAACAAACAGACATTATTATAAGTATATACTTCTAGAGGATTTTTTAGCATAAGTAACATAAATTGCTTTGGTTAAGCCAAAAAAAATTGGCTCTTTACCTGAATGTCACTGCTAGGTTTGTTGGCATCCTGTGCCACCAGGATGGAGGTTCCAACTCTCAATTATAAGTCATACCCATATTTAAAAAGTCACTTAGTTTCGGCTTTTTGTCTTTCACACACAGAAAATGAGATAGGAAAAACCGGAGGGGGAAGGGTGTTCAACGCTCCCCTCACCCAAAGGATTAAAAACGTTTCATACTTTATGGCTAACCATAGATTAATTTTTAATTGCAGAAAATGGTTAAAGAATGGGAGCTGATAAAAGCCCGTTCGGATTTTAGAGCATATCTAATCCGAATGGGTATTTATTCTGATATTACAGATTTGTTTGTAAGAATGTACGAGGTATATAATTTATTTTTTTAAGTAGCATAGCTACTCTATAATTCTCTTGGTCTGTCAGTCAATCTGTAACGCAATGGGTGAAACATGATTTTCTCAGCTCCTCTTAAAAATAAACAGCTGAAATTTTTAGTGAATATTCCTATGACACATGCTCATCTGTTCTATATAGAGTTGGCAATCCGAATTCCGGAATCTGTTTATTTTATAGCAGATTTGAATTCTTAATTAATAGGCTAAAATTAGCATCTTGAGTTTTTTTTAACCCCCCCTCTTTGAAGGTAAAGATCATTACCCCTCATCTCCTTGTTTGTAGCTTAAAAGTAAAAATCTTTAGTGTGGCTCATACATAGCTTAAAAATGTACATAACAATCAAATATTACTAATATAAAAAATGTGCTTTGTTTTTTTGTAATATTTTTAGCCTAAAATATATCCTATTATAAAGTGTTTTTTGTCTGTCCCAAAGGATATTGCTAACCGCTGTAGCGATATTATCTCCTTTACAGTGAAGCTTTTTATAGGTTTTGAAAAGGTTTTAAACTATTTTTGGGGTGGGTGTCTTCACTCTCCTCCCCCTAAAAAATTATTTTTACTCTTTTGAAACTCAAATTTAAAATTGGATGAGGTCAACTTTTCCCCCTCCTACCTTTAGTGCCCCCAGAAGCTTCTAGGGGCCTAGCTGCTAGTATTTCTAGAAAGAATTGATTTAAAATAAATTTTCTTTATTCCAAATCCATGCTATGAACACACCTTAAGTCTACTTATTATGGAATTATCACTAGGAAGGAATTGAGGATAAGACTGCTGCAAGAAAACTGGTTCAAGAGTTTTTTGAAGACAAAGGCACAGTGGGATCTGTTGACAAAAATTTGGACTTCCAAAAAATTTAAGATCGATTTTTATCTATCCTAGGACCTAATAATGGCTATGAGTAGACAGCTAGAAAAGAAATCTCTATATTAAAGTAACAGGATGTTTGTAAACACTGAACCGATTGGGTTTTCCTTAACAGGATAGCTTCTCATTTCCGGGAAGGTTTATAACTACACCAAAAAAATAAAAAAAATTTCCACTTACCAAAATATTTTTTTTATGCTTTTTCTTTTAAAATCTAAATTAAGAAATTGGGTCATCAAATTTGATTTCCCTCTACATATATAATATCTTTTAAAATCTGGTTCGATTCTCGGAAGTGAATTATAGAGAACACCAAGATCATTGATTTTTAGGACACTTTTTTAAAAATCCTTTTAAAATATGGCTAGAATCCGGAATCCGAATCCGGAATCCGCCAATAGTAAGAATCCAGAATCCACAGGAATCCGCCACTTTTTTGACGGATTCTTTAAGAATCCAGAATCCGAATCCGGCCTAAAAATTCCACGGATCACTAATTTTACCTATACTGGGCCTACCTAAAAATGTTTGGACTCGAACTGGGTGCACCTGACGCTATATTCTTGTTGCCCATAAACATTGTTTGCATTGAAGAAATATTTACATAGACGTTGATTTTGTTAAAATATGCCCATCCTAACTAAAGTTATGAAGGTTTTAGATTTCTTAAAAATAGGGTAGCTTTGCTCCTCTAAAATAGCAAGACGTACTTATCAAATGCACATTAGAATTTAATCAAAGCAAAATTTAAGTTATGTCAAGTTAAAAAAAAAAGAAATTACATAATTTCTTTAAATACAAGCTTTTTTTTTGAAGTTTACTTTTGCTTACTCTTAATGTCCTGATATTTGTCAAAAGATCCCACCGTGAAAGGGGAACCCTCGAAGCAAGATCTGTTAAAGGAAAACATTTCCTTGAAGGAGAAGGTACTCTTTTTTTATCTTTTTGTTTCTGTCATTTCTATGGCCTTAGGGTAACCACAAATATTTATTTTTGTGTGATACTAAACTTCTTGAGACCAATCACCAATCAACTCAGACTGACAAAACAAACTTGGTATTAGACCAGCTGGCATAGAATATCTGTTGAGTTGAAATATCATCTGTCTGTAGATGCAAGATCTAAGTTTCAAATGAATTGAATGTACGGACATCACTTTTAAAGAAAAGCTTCGCTTCTAGATTAATTTATCTAATCTTCATTATAAATATGTACAACAGAGATACACACCTAATTTTGATTGACAGATCCCTCTAATTAGGGCACTCACCTCAGGGGACAAGTCATTACTATAATAGTTAATCCTTAGGCAGTTTTTATGCATTATAAGGCCTATTTGTTATCAATATACTTACATATATGGATAATGTAGGCAAATGAATGGTAATTTATATGTGATTAATCAATGTTATGTGTTTATATTGAACTATGTACCCATTGTAAAATAACCATATAACTATTTCTGTAAACTAGTCATACCTAAAGCCACTGATCTATTTAAGCGCCCGCATAACATACAGACACTGTCATGAACAGACAGAACGCCAAATCCAAGTAATTAGTTATCTTTATAGCTTGCAATCACTAAAATCTTCAGTTATTTATTAACTCTTGAACTTATTTGTTCTCCTCTCTTCTCTCCTAGCTTAAAGGTAATATGACTTAGTTAATTTAGCATGCAATGTTGTCTTAACCTCTTTTCGAGGAAGCTTTGTGTTTATCAAGATCGAAATTAATTTCCTTATTCCATAATTCCAATCCAAAATTCTGCACTGGCTTGACAATGATTTGGACGACGCGAGGTTGAGCACCGGTTCCAAGAACCTCGACATCATTGAGAGAGTGAGGATGGACATGGGAGTGCTCGAGATTTCTGTCAAGTTGCGCCAAGAAGTACGTGATATGTACCGAAGGCTGAGAGAGATGGAACGTCGTACATCTAACTTGGATGAGAGTGGGACACCTGCCATACTCTCCAGGAGTATGTCTGCCGTGGATATTCGGAGTCCCAACCCGCAGTATGGCAGGGATGTATATTCTGCATGGGATCCCCTGCTCAGGGGGGGGGGGGGGAAATAAAAAATAAGTGGTTGGAGGGAAAAAAAATGTAAAAATTAAGAAAACTGAAAACATTTTTTCCATTTCGCCCCCCTCCTTGGTTAAAAAAACTAAAAAAATGTGTGGTAGGAGGGATAAAATAAATGAAATATAGAGTTCTTTAAATATTTTTCTATTTCCCCCCCTACTTTTTCAGAAAAATCTAGGGGGGAAAAAAAATAAAAAATTTTGTAGCAGGGGAAAAAAAATAAATCTTGTGCAGAATATACACCCCTGCAGTATGGGCGCTGGGACAATAGCCTGTTGCCGTCATTCGATGGTACTGACACGGATTACTCCAACTTTAAACAGGTCTTTAAAGATCTGTGCGCTGGTTACGGATTTACTGACCAGAGGCTAAGTCTGATGCTGTGTATGGAAAAAGTGAAAACCAATACGGAGCTGCGCAAGCAAGTGTCAGCGATTAGAGATCATAATGAACAATGGTTGTTTTTGGATCAGATGTTTTTGTCAAACACCCGCCGGTTTATGAAAATTTTGACTGAGTTGAATAAGATGAAACCTGTGGAGAAACCTGTGGACGTAGTCAGTGCAATTGCTACCTTCACAAGCACCATGCAGGAGGTCAAAGCCATCGTTGGTTCTGAAGCTAAGGATTATCACCATCTAACTCTGATTCATATTTTTAAAGACAAATGTCCAGACGTCTTGAGAGATAAAATTATGATGGAGTTAGGCAGCATGAACAATCCTAATATCAAGAAGATTGTAGAACTTCTTGATAAGACAAGAGGAGCAATGTTGGCTGGTGATCTGTCTTATGACACTGATGCCGGCAAGAGAAATCGTGATAGAGCTGCCGCCGCGCCCGCAGTGACAATGAAAATGGATGGGCTGGAAAGGACAAAAATTCCAAGTGGAATAGTACATGTCCTATTGAAAGTTGCAAGGATAATCATCCGATTTTCCGTTGTCTCACGTTTAAGAAGATGGCTGTTGTTGAACGAAAAAAAGTTGTCCAGCAGAAGAAGCTGTGTGAACTCCGCCTGTGTGATGGTCATGCTGCTGAGAAGTGTACTAAGTCTGATAAGCTTGGTGTCTGTGGCACCAATAATTTCGACAGATATCTTAGTCGTCTGTTGCATGAGGCTAGTGCTGGTGTGAATACAGTCTACAAGTCAAGTTCTGCGCCTAGCCCATGTACCTTCCTGCTTTAGTTAGATCCTGTTGTAGCACCTGGCGGCGGCGCCTGTCACGCCACCGTCATGTTTGATTCTTGTGCGAATCTTCCACTTGTGTCTGAGAAGTTGTCCAACAAGTTGATTTAAAATTGATATTTTATCATAATTTCGATGGAAATTCTAACAGAGATATTATTATTATTTTGCTATTATCTAAGTATTGAAAAGTTTTCTTGTTGATTAAGATAATTACCGTTCTTATTCATTAAGTTTGAAAAATTTTCTGCCCGAGGATTTTGAATTCTTTTTCTAACTACTCTTTTTGATGCTTAACAAATTTAGTTTTAAGTACCTAAAAATCTTAATTTTCTTGTCTAAGATTTATTTCATTATTTGTTCTTACCATTATTTGTTTACATTTCAACCAAATTATCGTAGGTACTTATTGATTATTAATAATGTTTTAATACCTATTGAATATGAAATGATTATTAACCAGTATAAGTTGTTATATTTATAAAATCATGATTAATAGGATTGTCCATTTTAGGATTTTGTGTATGTGATCTTGTGAGTGTCATGTGCCTGGAATATCGTATGGTACGAACCAATCCCCATCCTTCTATCCTAAAATGTTAGGTATTATGAGTCCTAGTGAGGAGTATAATATTGTGTATGCATTTCACGGGGTTTCATTTAGTTAGGAGCAAAAAATTGTCATGTTTTTTTGGGATGTGGCCATTCTCATGTGATTATGGTGAGTTGAGTTTAGTGAGAAATGTTGCTAGTGCTCAGCACAAAAAATCTTGAATCTCGTTAAGGAAGTTAATTTGACTTTCAAACGAGGGGTGTGTCTTAACCTCTTTTCAAGGAAGCTTTGTGTTTATCAAGATCAAAATTAATTTCCTTATTCCATAATTCCAATCCAGAAAAAATGTCGTCTTTGCTTAATTTTTCCTAAAGAGTTGCGGCATTGTAAGATTGTTTATGTTTTGGTCTCTCCACGTTACTTCTGATTTATATGTGTGTGGATAAAGACATTCGGAGAATTGAGTCAGGCCTAACATTGGTCTCAGAGTGCGTGAATAACCCTAGTATGCCAGGTGCTTAAACCATAAGAACTTCAGGTAGTTTTTTCTTCATTTTATAAATAATTGTATGGCATATAGGACGGATTTATTAAGTTTAAAGGCTTTAGCCAGCTACACGTGAAACTTTATTATGATTCAAATATTATGTTTTAGTAAATTTTATGTGCTTATATTTATGCATTTAACAATGATCTATTAAACCAAATAATTTTCCTTTAAAGCCAAAGTACCCAAAGATCTTTAACCGTAGAAAAAAAGATTTTTAAAAAGCAAATAATATTGTGTGGATATATAAACTGGAATTTTGTATTAATTGATTTTGTAATTTCAGGACTTTGAAATAGTTTGTGTCAATAAATCTATACTCAAACCTGCTGTTGAACTTGATGGTTCCTGGTGTTGGGAGTTTTGCCTTGTAAGACTAAGATCTCTAGAACTTCCCGCAAATTTGGAAGTCACACTTAACTAAAGTGTTATGGTTAAGACAAATGTATAGTTTAAATTTAGGTTCCTTTGTACTTGGCATGAATTGTGCATATGTCTTATGTCAGAGGCCTAACAATATGCACAATTAAATGTCTTGGACTTAGGCACACTCTCGTCCTACACTACTTGTATTTATTATCTCCTATCCAATAACTTTCATACTTAGCTGATTAACATGTATATATAAATACACTTAATTAACCTGTTTTCCTTCCTTTTTATACTTGATACACTTATATTATATTGATCTAACACCTTAACCAACCATTTACTCTTAGTTTAAAGCACTATAATACCAAGCATGGGTATTTAATGAACTGCCACGAGTTCAACTTAATTTGTATTATACTTGTGGGAGTAAAGGATAAGCATTCTAAACTGACACGGATTTTGAGAATGTCTATGGGTATTTCATTAAAAGTCTAGTTTAAGTAGTACTCATAGAAGAGCGATCTCCATATACCAAATTTTGGACAAGCACCCCATTCGCACTACCATGTCAAGGCTGTCAGGCGCCAGAGACTATAAGACACACATCTTCCCAGGCGAATTAACTTAACAGGGTTCCATGCCACACAGATAGAAGAAACATTGCTTATCTTCACCGCCAGTTTGATGGCCCAGCTATTCAACGTGAGACTGGAGTGTATAGTCTATACAAGATTTTTCTCCCCAGCTACAAAATTTTTTATTTCCCCCCCTTCCCCCCTAGTTTTTTCTCACCAAGTAGAGGGGGAAATGGAAAAATATTTAAAGAACTCTAGGGAAAATTGGGGCGATCTTTGTTTCAAGGTGAAGTCAGTAATTTTTTACACACTTTCATTAAATGACACTTTTCTCCATGTTCTAATCTACTGACAGAAAAAACATTAAATCAAATTGGTTCCTTATTAAATTGCCTACAAAAAAAGAATAAAATAAAAATTTTGTGAGATGAATTTTTAGGGTACTTACTTATTCGGTCTCATAGTTGGACGAAAAAATATTTTTTTGGTGTCGGTAAAATGATAAGTTGTTAATAACTGGTTAGAGCTAGAGGGGACTTTATAAGCATCAAATGGGCTATCCATTTTTGTTAAAAACTTTGATAAAGCTTGTATGTTTTTTTCACAAATTGACTTTTTCTGAAGTGGTTGAACTCGGTTTAGTTTTTTCACCTAGGATGGGGGAGGAAATGGAAAAAATGTTTTTTATTTTTTTTTAACCCCCCCCCCCCTGAGCAGGGTCAATTTTGAAATTATGCATCCCTGACATGAGGTTAGGCAGATGGATCCTGAGTTGTGTCGTAGAGCAGTTTATTTCAAAATTTTTATTGTACATAAAATGTCATTTTAAAATGCCTAGAACTTTTTGGTTATAGAAGCTGAAGGCTTCAAATTTAGGGTTTTGGGTCTACTTGTGGCAGTCTTTCAGCAGTTAAAGCGTGGTATTTCTTGCAGGCTTCCTTTAAATAATGATGGAAAGTGCTTTGAAACATAGTCTTTGATTAAAACAAAACATTTGATTTATAATGTAATAATTTAATTTAAATAAATTGTATTTTTAAGATGTTAAATATTTACAATCTGTTGAATAAAAATTTTAATAATCTAAAAATATGTTTGTTTATCTTTTTAGAATGGAAGACAATTTTGTATGATGAATAAATTTACCTTACAAGTACAAAATAATGGCGAAAAAAGTTTGAAATCTTTATGCTCTAGAAAGTACTGTTGTCAAAAACCCCTTTTCTAAGTTTATTATATATTTTTATAGAGAACAAGAACCTATAATTGTTTATTCTATATTCCTATTTGTTGTATCAGAAAATTGGAAAACTCAGTTTTTTCTGACTCACCCTGTATATACCATATGTAAAATAAAACTGAAGAGTTTTTTTCTTTTTAACTACTGGTAGATGAAATATGAACTTTGAAACATGAAGGTTATGGGAATCATGCAAGAAATATACCGCTGGAGGCTTAAAATTTTGGTTATTAGGTCTACTCTTGGCAGGCTTTCAGCAGTTAAAGCGGGGTATTTCTTGCAGGGTTCCTTTAAGGAATATTTTCAAGTCATGGTAACTGATTTTTAAGGCAAAAATGTGCACCATTTTTAGAATTACTATTTGTGCAGCTTGTGTTAATGAAAGTAAGTAAAGGAAGTAAAGGAAAATGCAACTTTTGAGTAAATCAAAAGATGTTCAATTATGTTTTTTTTCACAAGCTGCACAATTCATATTTCAAAAAGGGTGCATTTTTATGCTCATTATTAAGGTGAAGCAGCTGGAGGAGGAGTTGAGAACCCAAGAAGCAGAAGCAGTGATTAAGGAGATCCTAAACAAAATTCTGTATGATATCATTGAGAATTAAAGTTTTACAATTACAATCTATTACAATTTTTTCTCAAGATGACCATTCTTAACTATTTATGGATTTTGTTGACTCTTTAACTGTGATTTTTATTACTTTCCTATTCTGGATGTTTTTATCCTATTCAAAATTTCAGACTTAAAATGGATGATATGCAAGATGTCATGGACTATCTTGAACTCCATGATGATCCTCTAGTGGATATAACAAATCTGCCTTCTAAGAAAAAATTGAAAAAAATGAGGTAAATATTTATCCATTATCTAACCTTTAACCTGAAACCCGAAACCTTAATCAATTGGGAGTGGGGTTGTTCTATGCCTACCCCCAATTATCTCAACTCCTATTAAAGCAAGAGGGCCAAATCTTTGTGTGCTTGTTCCGTGTTTGATAATGAATGAATGACCTACAGTTAGTCAAAGTTAAATTTTGGTTCCTTCACTATTTTATTTAATAACCTTTGTTTTAAGGTCCTTTTTACTTTAAAATTTTAAACAGCAATAATTTTCTTATTTTTGAAGCTTGAAAAACAATTTTTAGAAAATGTTTTTCTTAAAGTAAATTTTATAATAGAAATAGAATTTTGGCAGTGGCAGCTGTACTTAAAGTTGCCAGACGCCTGTATTACATATTAGGATTTATGCTAGAGGATATTTTAGTATTTTGTAGTGATGACAATCCGTCGAATTTTTGGGCCGGATTCGGATTCCAGATTCTTAAAAGAATCCGTCAAAAAAAGTGGTGGATTCCGGATTCTTATTTTTGGCAGATTCGGATTCTGGATTCTAGCAGTATTTTTAAGGGCTTTTTAAAAAAATTTTAAAAATGAGGTAAGTGATACATATGTCCTAAAAATTAATGTTCTTGGTGTTCTCTATAATTCACTTCCGAGAATCGAACCAGATTTTAAAATATTTTATATGTAATGATGATAATCTTTGCCTTTAAAAAGTGAATGTTGAAAGAAAAAACTGAAGACGCTAATTTTAGCATACCAATTAAGAAAGCGGAATTCACTATTGAAAAAGGGATTTCGGATCCGGATTAGGATTCCAAAATAGGCCAAACAATTGGGCAGATTCCGAATCCAGGATTCCGGATTGCCAACCCTAGTATTTTGCCAACATAAACTTCTTATTTTTAGTCAAAAATTATTTTTGCCATTTACCTGGATGATCCTGCAAGGTTTGCTGGCATCCTGTGCCTGCCAGGATGTAGATTAAAAAAACTTCAACTCTTATTTATGTGCTATACCCATGTTTCAAAAATCCCACAGTTATGACACTCTATGTTTCATGCACAGAAAATGAGATTGAAAAAACTGTAGAGGGGGGCATTCAACGCCCCCCCCCCCCCCACTAACTAAAGGATGTACCAACATTAATGTGAAATTGCAAGGCTTATGTTAATTGTAGAAAAATGTTAAGCATATCTACTGCTTTAACGCTATAAGCTATTTATTTAAGTGAGTAACTATTTGATTTTGGTGCGGCTCTGGTTCTGGCTCCGCGGAGCCGTCTGTGATGATGGCGGCTCCGGCTCCAGATTTGGCTCCAGCTATGACCTAAAATCAAGAAAAACTATTATATATTATATTTTATTATATATACCTAAATATTTTTTTCCCACGTTTATTTTTGACTTTTGAAGGTTTTAAAAGTTCAATTTTTGATAAAAATGGACTTGAAAATCTTAAAAGGGGCATTTGCACATGACAAAACAGAGTTATCAAATAATAATTTATAAAAGATCTCTTGATTTATCTAGTCCGGAGCCAAAGCCGTTTTTTAACAAAAATTACGGCTACGGCAAAATATGGCAGCTCCACAACTCCTGGCTCTGGCATTATTTTACATTATTTTAGAGCAGAGGCAAATAAGATCAAGAAAGAGGAGAAACGCTTAGCAAAACAAGCACATGCTGACAGAAAGGCTAGAGGTGTGGTTCTGTGCCCGGTAAATTAACTTTCTCAGGAGAATGAAAAACTGTACCAAGGGGGGGGGGGGGAGGCATAGGATGAAATTCAGTACCAAATTTTGCCCTAGCCGTTTGAGCTTGTGTTTATAGTTCTAATAATTTTTGTAAGTTCTCTTATATGATTGGATCTACCTGTAAAACTTTATAAATTTAAGGGCTTAAAGAAGTTAGCTTTAAAAATCAGGTTTATATCTTTAAAAATAAGATCAGAACTCATATTTTTAGTGTTTTAGGGGAGTTTTTTGCTCCACTAGCCCCTAGAAGGAAAGTCCCAAATAAAATCTGTAATGGTTACTTAGTTTGGTTAAGTTAAAAGTTTTCTTTAAAAAAATCCGGTTGATATCTTTAGAAATAAGCCCAGAACTCATATTATTAGTGTTTTGTGGGGTCTTTTGCTACACTAGCCCTTAAAAGGAAAGTACCAAAATTAAATTTTTAACTTTTACAGGTAGATCCAATCATTAGAGAGCGTCCAAAAAAATAGGTTGATAACTATAAAAATAAGACAAAACTGCCAGGGCAAAATTTGGTACTGAATTTCATTCCTATATTGTACATTTTACTAGCGATTACGCTCCTAGAAGCCTCCAGGGGCATGTAAGGTAGGAGGGGAAAAGTCGATCTCATCCCATTTTAAATTTGAGTTTCAAAAGAGTAAAAAAATATTTTTTTTGGGGGGGGGGAGAAGACACCCTCCCCAAAAATAGTTTAAAACCTTCCCAGGACCTATAAGAAGCTTCACTCTAAAGGAGAAAAATATTGGTTCAGCGGTTAGCGAGATCCTTCGGGACAGTCAAAAAACACTTACTACTTTATATAATAGAATATCCATGGAAAGCTGTTTATAATATGATGCAAGAAATGACTATTTTTTTTAGATTACTGGGAAAGAAATACCGTTGAATACGTACAAAGGGATGTGCGGACGTAGAGGTAATATCATTATAATTAAGTAACAGGATGTTTTTTCTGTCAGTCTGTACCAAAATATCTTACTTATCACTAAACGTTATGGTTCTCCTTTACAGGGAAAGATTTACTTTCATTCGTAGACGTCCAAGGGGGGGGGGGTAAAGGGGTGATTACCCCCCAAAGTGAATTTGGGGGTGCTGTAGGCACCCCCAAAATTTTGGATTTTCAAATATTACCCCCTTCCCCCCCATATGAAAAAGCTTGGACGCCCCTGCTTTCATTTTTAGAACTTCATTATAGAGAAGCTTTGCTTATTATAGTGTACTTTGTTGTCTTAACAATCAGTATTCCTAAAATCAGATAAATTAGATAGTTATCAACTGAAAAATTGAAAAAAAGTAAAAATCAGCATGCGTTAAATGGACGTAAAAACTTTCTAGTAATGATTGTCATGGATATTGGATATTTTACTATAATTAAGGCGGTAAATATGGCTATTTGGCCAGATGCGCTGGAGTGAAAGGAAAGGAACATGGAATAAAGGTAATTACATAAGAAATTGTTTCCTCCATGATTCAAACAAATGCTTAGGTTTGGTTTAGTTTTAGTTATGCTAATATTCCTTTTTCTCAAATAATAACTTTTGGAATTACAATTTGCTTTTTTTTATATCTTAAACAAAAACAGCTTGGTAAAGAATTGTCCTACTTTTCACTTCAATTTCATACCTGTGTATGATAGTGTTGTCTTGTGATGTGATTAATTTGAACATTAAAGTATTCAATAAGGTTGCTAATAACTAAAAATACCTAAGTAGATCCCTGTAAAACTGTCTGGGTCATTTAAGGCAATTATATATCTACTTACCTATTCCTGCTTACATGCCTCAGTTATGGAAAAAACATTAAAACTTTTTGTCCTAATAGATCAGCAGCGAAATCATTGCCATATGAGCCTATAATATAACTACAAAATATGGAAAGGTTTTGTGATTTTTGTCTCTTCAATTATATTTAATTTTAATTTCAACAAATTCTTTTTCAATCATCTTGTCCATTTTCTTATCCAAGATTTTTTTTTGTGCTGGAAAGTGTGATATACTATTATTGCAGGAGTTGTCGGCGTTATCCTCTTAGAAATTTTTTTTTCAATTTTTTTGAATTTTGTACCCCCCCCCCCCCCTATTTTAGGTTAGGTTAGGTTTTAGGCTAGGGAGCCGAGCACTGCTGCTAGGCAGGCAAGGGGGCCGAGCGCTGCGGCAAGGCAGGCTAGGGAGCCGAGCGCTGTGGCTAGGCAGGCTAGGGAGCCGAGCGCTGCGGCCAGAGTTCATAGTTCGCTGTTGGGGGGGGGGGGGGGGTACTCAAATTTTCAATATTGAAAAAAAAATTTCTAAGAGGATAATACCGAGTTGTCTTAAAAAAAAATAATTTTCTTATCAGGGGAAGGAAGCAGGAGAGAGAGGAGGACAAATAACAAGAGATGGAAGATTCCCAGGGGTCTATGGCCAAGAAGGGGCAGAGTTTGGATCCCAGGTAAAAATCATAGAAAAAAAGGCGAGGGGGGGGGGGTGTGCAATGTAAACTTGAATTGAAAAATGGTAACTTTGAAACTTAATACATAAGTCCAATACAATAGGTACAAAATCTATATGCTTTTTTTTCTTGAATAAACTTTTATACAGCTTATATGTGCAAAACTTTAATGATTCCTTGTTATTTGTATGGCTCTTTGAACATTTAAAATAGTGGTCCAAAAAAAGTTTGTCTTTCTGTTTGTTTGTCCATTAGTCTGTTCATTTATTATTTATTTTTAAAGTGTTTTTTTTAACTAGGGTGGGCGTGGTAAGGCCAAACCTAAGAATACCCAAGATCAAGAGGAGGCTGCTGTTGGAATTAGTCATGAAAGAAGGACATTTCTGTATAGGTAAATTATTTTTAAAGTAATAGGATGTATGTGTATACTGAAGAGTTGCTAACCGCTGAACAAATAATTCTCATTAAAATATAGCATTGCATACTCATAGGTCCTGGAAAGGTTCGTAGGGGAGGATTTCACCAATTCCCTCAAGATAAATTGCCCATAAAAAGAAAAAAAATGCTGGCCCCCTCCCCCCTTAACTATTAAGAAAGTTGCAACCAGAATGTCCGCACTTTATTTACAACAAATTTTTATGTGATAAATTATCCTATTGATCTTATTTTTGGAAAACTTATTCCTAGGACAACAAAGTTAGAAGCATCACTATAATCAAGTCTTTAAAAATTAAATATGTCATAGTTTTCCAATAAATTTACTTACAATATTGTATTGACTTTTTTACATTTATATTCTGATTATTCAGTGCTGACACTCTACAAATGTTGATGTTCGTTTGTCCTAACATTTCAGAACTTGGCTTTTATTGATGTTGTCATCCTTGTTTAGTAGTTGACATTAATAGTATATCGCTTCAAAACCTATTAATATAGAGTGGATTAGAAACGGTTCTCAGCCATACTGAAAAATAATTTCTAGAATTGTTATTTATACATTATTCTACTAATTTAAAAATGTAAAAACACTCCAGGAAGTAATAATATTTATTTCTAGCATTGTATTAGCTTTCCATGGATATAACATGTACAATCATAGTATTAAATTTAGTTTTTTAGCCCATACCTTACAAATCTCAGGGCTAAAAAACTCATTTAATTTTATGATTGTACATTTTATATCCATGGAAAGCTAATACAATGCTAGAAATATCTATTATTACTTCCTAGAATGATAGTTCCAATACAGGACGAGATAATGGATGCAGCTTTTAAAAAATTAAAAGTGCATGATGTCGAAAATGAGGACAACTTAGATGATAACATGAAAACTGAGGACAAACGGAAAGCTGAGGACAAAGATGATAATTCTGAAATTAAAACCTTTAAAAAGATTAGAAACTGAATGTTATTATTCATGTTCTACATATGTTCTTGTATGATTGCGATATAGTAAAAGTTTTGTGATTTCTCTATTTTATCAAGTTAAATTATTTTTGTATGACACCGCTCTATGTACATTTCAAGATATCCATTCATAATTTTTGAGCTTCAGTACTTATGGATGTTGTCATACTTGTTGTTTTACTTGTTATATTGTAAATAACAGACATTTTTTTTCAGATGCCGAAATCTAAAAAAAATAAAGATAAAAATGAAGTTGATGAAGGAGATAGGTACCGAAGATTGACAGCAAATTATTTAAAGGTAAAATTATTGCTGAATGAAATTAGCTTCTATAAACATTCAAGTATATACTCCGTTTATTAGGTTTCTTCTGATTGTAAATATAGTTTTGCTTTTCTTCACATATGTCTCCTTTTATGTTTGTCTTAGTTCAATTTTTTATATGTAACAATTTTGATTCTTTATAACGATTTTGTTCTTGTTCACTGGAATTTTAAAGTAAGATAATATGAATTTACACATCATTCTAAATAACAAACAAAAAGTATCATTCAAAAGTGCACAGAACAATAAATATCCATATTTTGAAAATTCCCCTCCCACAAAATAATGTCAATGGCCGCAGCTCTCTGCCTACTCGCCTGCCTAGCTGCAGTGCTTGGCCCCCTTTCATGCCTGGCCGCGAATGCTCGACCTTCTACCCATTTAATCTAATTAAAATGGAAAAAATTTTGTGTGTGTGTGGGGGGGGGGGGGTGGAATCCTAAGATGATAACGCCAAATAAAGGACTGAGAGAGCCTTGGGTTGACAAAAGCAACTCAACAAAACTTAATTGTGAAATTAGAGCCTTCTACACTCATGTTTTGTTTTTCAGACCACAGAGGAAGATATAGTTGAAGTTAAGGATGGTTTTGACCCAAAGAGCAATCCTGCAGGTAAATCGAACATCCCCCCCCCCCTTTTTTTTCAGTGCAAAGGAGAACCATAACACAGTTAGAAGGATCTTTTGTAAAGAAAGACAGACACACACACTGACGACTTGTAACTTTTTTATTTAATAATAAATAAAAAGTAAGAATAAATGAGGTGAAAGACTAAAAATTATCTGCCAAATTAAAGGGTGAACAAATATAAAATGTGTAGATTTTAAAAACTCAATTTGCACTGCTTGTGTTAACCCTTAATAGTTGGGCCCCTTGCCGCACCTTAATTGGTTGGGGGGGGGGGGGGGGGGGCGTTCAACGCCCCCCACCTTTTATCTCAGTTCATATTAGAGCTAGAGGGCAACATTTTTTTATGGAAGTCCCCTGTTTGATAATGAATTTCCGACCTTAAATACGTCAAAGTCAATTTTCACTTCCTTCACCCTTTTATTCAACAACCTTAGTTTTTAGGTCCTTTTTTACTTAAAAATTTCAAACGGCTGTAATTTTCTTATTTTTAAAGCTAGAAGAAATTTTTTTTTGCAGAAAAGTTTATCTTCATGTCAATTTTATATTAGAAATATCAAAATATGAATTTAAGGGGCCGCAGCTGTACTTAGCAGTTGCCAGCCGCCGCAGACGGCGGTCGGCGGGAAAACGGCGGCGGATCTTTATGAAATTTTATGTAGACATGTAAGAAAAGCTTAAGTTTAAAATTTGAAGTCTCTAAGTCAAAATTGCGGCCACAAGAGCATTTTAAAGATTTCTGGAGACCTGGAGGATCAGGGAACTAGGAGGTACTACTAGACAATATTTTAGTGTTTTGGTAAGATAAAATGCTTTGTTTAAGTCAAAAAATATTTTTGCTCTTTACCTGGATGACCCTGAAAGGTTTGCTGGCATCCTGTGCCCTCCAAGATGGAGATATTAAAAAAATTCCAACTCTCAGTTGTGTCATACCAATACTTAAAAAGTCGGCACCATCCCAGTTGAGGAGTGAGATTCTACCCCATACGAAAAAATAAACCCCCCCCCCCCGCCATCTGTCAAAATAAACCCCCCCCCCCCGGCATCATTTGATTTTGTACCCCATCTTAAATTTTGGTCCCTGTAATTTTCAATGTTTAAAACAAAGCTTGGTGGTAATAAACTATGAGTTATAGGGGTAAAATATTACATATGGGGTAAGTATATAAAATATGGGGAACAAAAATCACACATGGAGGTCCAAAAATTAATATGGGGTCATTTTTTCATGATGGGGTAGCTTCAAGTGCTTATATCTGGAGAACCGTAAGAGATAGAGGCCTAGTTGCTTGACTGTGGTAACTCAGATTTACACAAGAAAGCCATTTATGCACATGGGGTGTCAAAATTTGAGATGGGGTATTTTTTTCATGATGGGGTGTCAAAATTTGATATGGGGTATTTTTTTCATGATGGGGTAGGTTTGAGTGCTTATATCTGGTGAACCGTAAGAGATAGAGGCCTAGTTGCTTGACTGTGGTAACTCATATTTAAATAAGGAAGCCATTTATGCACATGGGGGACCAAAATATGATATGGGGTATTTTTTTCATGATGGGGGTAGTTTAAAGTGCTTATATCTTGAGAACCGTAAGAGATAGAGGCCTAGTTGCTTGACTGTGGTAACTCAGATTTACACAAGGAAGCCATTTATGCACATGGGGGACCAAAACATGATATGGGGTATTTTTTTCATGATGGGGGTAGTTTCAAGTGCTTATATCTTGAGAACCGTAAGAGATAGAGGCCTAGTTGCTTGACTGTGGTAACTCAGATTTACATAAGGAAGCCATTTGTGCACATGGGGGACCAAAACATGATATGGGGTATTTTTTTCATGATGGGGGTAGTTTCAAGTGCTTATATCTGGAGAACTGTAAGAGATAGAGGCCTAGTTGCTTGACTGTGGTAACTCAGATTTACATAAGGAAGCCATTTATGCACATGGGGGACCAAAATATGATATGGGGTATTTTTTTCATGATGGGGGTAATTTCAAGTGCTTACATCTGGAGAACTGTAAGAGATAGAGGCCTAGTTGCTTGACTGTGGTAACTCAGATTTACATAAGGAAGCCATTTATGCACATGGGGGACCAAAATATGATATGGGGTATTTTTTTCATGATGGGGGTAGTTTCAAGTGCTTATATCTGGAGAACCGTAAGAGATAGAGGCCTAGTTGCTTGACTGTGGTAACTCAGATTTACATAAGGAAGCCATTTATGCACATGGGTGACCAAAATTTGATATGGGGTATTTTTTTCATGATGGGGGTACTTACAAGTGCTTATATCTGGAGAACCGTAAGAGATAGAGGCCTAGTTGCTTGACTGTGGTAACTCAGATTAAAGTAAGGAAGCCATTTATGCACATGGGGGTACATAAATTAATATGGGGGTCATTTTTCTATGATGGTGGGTAAAAATTGAATATAGGGGCCAATTTTTTATGATGGGGTTTGGGGTTGAAATTAGGTTAGGTTAGGTGAAGTTAGGTTAGGTTAGGTTAGGTTAATATGGGTTAGGTTAGGTTAAGATGGGTTAGGTTAGGTTAAAATGGATTAGGTTAGGTTAAGTTTGTTAGGTTAGGTTAAGATGGGTTAGGTTAGATTAAAATGGGTTAGATTAGGTTTAGTTGGTTCATGTTAGTTTAAAATTGGTTAGGTTAGGTTAGGTTAAGTTAGGTTAGTTTAAGATTGAGTAGCCCTGCAGAGTTAGGGTCTCCTGCACAGGTTAGGTAATATTGAGGAGCCCTGCAAGGTTAGGGCCCCCGGGGGGGCCTAACCTTGCAGGGCTCCTCAATATTACCTAACCTAACTTAACCTAATTCCCTCTCCACCATAACAAATGGCCCCTATATTCAATTTTTACCCACCATCATGAAAAAAAACAACCCCATCAAATTTTGGTACCCTATGTTCATGAAGGGATTAGGAAATATTGAGTAGCCTTGCAGAGTTAGGGTCTCCTGCACAGGTTAGGTAATATTGAGGAGCCCTGCAAGGTTAGGGCCCCCAGGGGGCCCTAACCTTGCAGGGCTCCTCAATATTACCTAACCTAACTTAACCTAATTCCCTCTCCACCATAACAAATGGCCCCTATTTTCAATTTTTACCCACCAACATGAAAAAAGAAACCCCCAACAAATTTTAGTACCCTATGTTCATTAATGGCTTCCTTATGTAAATCTGAGTTACCACAGTCAAGCAACTAGGCCTCTATCTCTTACCGTTCTCCAGATATAAGCACTTGAAACTACACCTATCATGAAAAAATACCCCATATCAAATTTTGGTCCCCCATGTACATAAATGGCTTCCTTATGTAAATCTGAGTTACCACAGTCAAGCAACTAGGCCTCTATCTCTTACGGTTCTCCAGATATAAGCACTTGAAATTACCCCCATCATGAAAAAAATACCCCATATCATATTTTGGTCCCCCATGTTCATAAATGGCTTCCTTATGTAAATCTGAGTTACCACAGTCAAGCAACTAGGCCTCTATCACTTACGGTTCTCCAGATAAAAGCACTTGAAACTACCCCCATCATGAAAAAAATACCCCATATCATATTTTGGTCCCCCATGTGCATAAATGGCTTCCTTATGTAAATCTGAGTTACCACAGTCAAGCAACTAGGCCTCTATCTCTTACGGTTCTCCAGATATAAGCACTTGAAACTACCCCCATCAAGAAAAAAATACCCCATATCATATTTTGGTCCCCCATGTGCATAAATGGCTTCCTTATGTAAATCTGAGTTACCACAGTCAAGCAACTAGGCCTCTATCTCTTACGGTTCTCCAGATATAAGCACTTGAAACTACCCCCATCATGAAAAAAATACCCCATATCATGTTTTGGTCCCCTATGTGCATAAATGGCTTCCTTATGTAAATCTGAGTTACCACAGTCAAGCAACTAGGCCTCTATCTCTTACGGTTCTCCAGATATAAGCACTTGAAACTACCCCCATCATGAAAAAATGACCCCATATTAATTTTTTGACCACCATGTGTGAGTTTTAACCCCTTGCTTCAATTTTAATATCATAGCATTGGTTGCTACCCCATCTGTGTTTTTCAACCAATCATCATGTTTGTTGACATCCAGAAAAATGTATATTATGTAGTTCAATAATCTGCCACTAGATGTTCCTATTTCAAACAAACTATTGTTTTTTTTCTTCAATGGAGCCAAATTTTTATCTTAAAATATTAGGTAAAGTAAAGTATTAGAATATGTTGGTGATTTAGTATAAAAAAAGTCTTAAAAGAGAAATAAAAAAAATAAATAGAGGCATTTTCAAATTTTATTCAAAATATATGAAAATATAGAAGAGTGAAAGGCATAGCTTCACTACAGTGGAGTATGGTAGCTTATGCTACCCTAATATAAATTCTTTCGCGCGAGGCTCACCTCGCAAACCCCTCCAGACTCTCCCCTCCCCCCTACCCAGATTTTATTTCCCCTTCTGCCAATCATTCCCCCATCTGTCAAATCAGATCCCACCTTCCAATCCTGGCCCCATGTTCCTATTTAGACCCCATCCTTCATTTTTGTCCCCTGTTCAATAATTTATCCCTTCTCTGACATTATTTTGTTTCTCTTGGAGAGGTACAAAATATGAAGATGGGGATAAATTAACATGATGGGGACAAAATCATAAGATGGGGTAAAAATTTCATGATGCCGGGGGGGGGGGGTTTAATTTGATAGATGGCGGGGGGGGGGGGTTTATTTTTTCAGATGGGGTAGAATCTCACTCCTCAACTGGGAACTTGCCTAAAAAGTCTTGCAGTTTGGGCTCTTTATCTTAAACACACAGAAAAAGAGTTAAAGCCGGAAGGGGAGGGGGCGTTAACGGTTAATGGTAAAAAATGCTATGGGTATTGTGAACAGTCAAAAAATACTAGCAGCTTCGCCCCTCTAGGAGGTATGGGGAAGTCAACCCTCCAATATACAATTTGTGTGTGGTAATCCGAGCCGCAGTGTTCTTGCGACAGATGTAAATAGAAGAAAAAAAATGGTAGGTACCTACATTGAAAAAATTGGTACCTTTCTAAAAATGAGGAGGGGGGATTTATTTGTTTTTGGGGGAGTTGGAGATGCACCACTCCCTAAGAAAATAGCCTTAAACCACCACAGGGCCAGTAGGTATATTCCCTGAAGAGTAGAATCCAATCAGTTCAGTGGTAACCAAGATCGCGCAAGAAAAGTTTAAATGAATCTATTGCATTGACTTCAACAGTATGCTCAACATTTTTGTACTATTAACACAAGCCACGCAATTAGAATTTTGAAAATGTACACTTTTAAACCCTTTACTTTAAGCTTTTAAGATTTACTCGCAGGTGAAGTTTTAAGTCAGTTGGGATATTTTAACACGTACCTCATTTTTGTTACCAAAAACAAGAGTTCATAGTGGTTCTAACGGCATGCATACCCTTTTTCTACCATTAACACAAGTCGCACAATTTGAATTTTAAAAATCTGCGCATTTTTTTACTCACGCTTTATTTAGATTTCTTTTTAGAGGAACAGAGTGATGTTAACCCAACTGAAATATGTGAAGCAGAGCAAGGTATTATTTTATTTTACAAAGATTATAAATAGTTAAGAATAGTTATTTCTCATATCGTATTATAAACGGCTTTCCGCGGATATAGAATGTACAATTATAAGATTAAAACTAGTTTTTTTAGCCCTGAGGTGCTGGAGGCACCGGCTAAAAAAACTGGTTTTAATCTTATGATTGTACATTTCTATATTCGTAGAAAGCTGGATATAATACGATGCTAGACATAGTTTTTTCGTATGGATGAGAACCGGTTCCTATCCACCGGATTCTAATGAATACGAGAAAATAAACTATTTTTTTGAAATGTACCCAAAGTTTAATGATTATTAATATAACTGCTCTGTTGAAAACATCAATAAAATATTACTTAAGATCATTCAGTTATAAAACATATGGTTTTTCTGTGTTTTTTCCTTGTATTTTATCTTTGAAATGGTATTTTGGTACTTTTAATTTATTTCTTTATTGTGATGTATTAAAGCATTTGTTTAATTGACCAAACAAACTGAGCTTTAAAAATGTTTAATTGCGTTTTTTTTTCAACCTAAAAAAACCTGTTAGTATTTGTAAAACTTTGGGTGAATGCTCAAAAACAAGAATTTAGAAAACCAGATATGAGTTTCAACTATTACTGTACATTTAAAGTATCTTTTATTATTTGATCTTTGAGAATATTTTCAATCCCTTTAAGACTATATTTTATTAGCAAAGCTACTCTAATTTCTGGCTGCCTGTCTGTTTGATTTAATTGTCTTTAGTTGACAAATAAATCTTAATGGACTTAAAATTTATCTCAATTTAGGAATTAATCTGTCAGACAGCACAGCCTCATATTTAGAACAGGTACAAAAGTCGCACGAGGATTAAAAAAGAGAAATATTTTTTTAAAACTTAGTTATGAATAGAAAAATTATATATAAAGCTTTATGAAGATTTATGGATATGAAGCATTCTTATGCTATGTATAGTATTGGAGCTACGTGGTAAAATATATTAAAAGTGACCTCATTAAACACATCCAAATACACACAATGTATTCTTGAATTTACGGCAATGTTCTATATTAACTATTCACGCTTTAGATAGACAAATTAACAATTGTATAACATTATATAAACATTTAGTCTCATACAAACATTAATTTACGTCGGAATTCAAACATTTCATATTTTTATCTGCTGCTTAGCATTGATAAATGATTGTTTTTAAACTGGACTTTAAATCTTGAACCTGACACCTGCCTGACAACAAGCTGACACATTACCTATTACACTAATTATGAGAATAATCATTCTATTCTTTTTAGGATTACGAGAATACTACAAATGCAAAAAGAATGAAATATGATGTTGAAAGGTAACTAAAAAAGGGGGGGGGGGGCGAAAGTGACACTTTTTGAAACAAAAACTAAAAGTCAACAAAGGAACTCAACTAAAAAAAGAGTTACCGGTCTGAGATTTTGCATGGCAGTTGCTTTATAGGGGTACAATATGGAACTGTGAAGAAACGACGGCGCAACCGCCGAAAACCGCCTTTTCCCGCCCAACTTTTTTTGCCTTTTCTCGGCGGTTGCGCCGCTGTTTCTTCACAGTTCCATATTGTACCCCTATAAAGCAACTGCCATGCAAAATCTCAGACCCCTAACTCTTTTTTTAGTTAAGTTCCTTTGACTTTTTGTTTTGGTTTCAAAAAGTGTCACTTTCGCCCCCCCCCCCTTTCTTCTTCAACATTATTATCAAATAGCTGCACTTCATCTCTGAGATTTGGCATGGCATTTGCTTTAGAGAGGTACAATAAGGAACTGGGGAGAAACGGCGGCAGAACTGCTGATCTCGCCGAGAACTGCTGTTTACCGCAAATTTTTTTTGCCTACTGTCGCTTATAATAAACTTATTTTTTCATTAAAATTTCCCTTATACATTCACTTGTTATCTTAACACCTAATTTTTTTTAGTAGCGAAGCTACTCTATAATTTGGTATGTCCGTCTGTCTAAGTTTGGGGGAAACGTGATTTTCTCGGCTCCTATTAAAGATAAAAAGCTGAAATTTTTTGACAACATTCCCATCATTAAGGAGCCCAATTAACTATTTAACATCAATGACGGTCGGACCGCTTTTTAGCCGGTTTTAGGCTATTTTTGTATTTTTAACATTTTTCTCCATATCTTTGGTGTTTATGGTCCAATTTTCAAATTTTTTTCAGTTATAGATATCAAACTTAAATTTCCTCTCTTTTCAATAAACATCAATGGCGGTCAGACTTTCTTTTTGCAGGTTTTTGGCTCTTTTTATATTTTTCCTCATATCTTTGGTGTTTATGGTCTGATTTCCAATTTTTTTTAGTAAAAAATATCAAAATTAAATTTCCCGTTGTTTTCAGCATCCAGTATGTAATTTACTTTGACAGTCAGTCTTTTAGTCATAGTACTGATATATAAGTATTACAAAATTTTAAACAAATGTTGAAAAGGTTTTGTGATTTTTCCCCAATATACAAATTTTTGATAACTAATCTTTAAATTCTTATATATAATTTTTGTGCTTCGCTACTTATGGATGTTGTCATCCTTGTTTACTTACATACCTATTTGAAAGTGTCAAGTGTAAATAAAAGGAAAATTTTATGAACAAAAAGTTTATCTTAGATGATTGAAAATTGTCTAATTTGGCAAGAAAAGGCAAAATAAATTTCGGCGGAAATGGGGATTTCGGCGGGAGCAGCATTTCTGCCGCCATTTCTTCACAGTTCCATATTGTACCTCTTTAAAGCAAAATCTCAGAGCTGTAACTCATTATTTAGTTGAATTCCTTTTAAGTTTAGGTTTCAAATTTTCACTTAAGCCCCCTCCCTTTACAGCCTTTTTCAAGGAAGCCTCTAATAAGATATAAAATTCAAATCCACCAAAAATCCAGTATGCAGATTTGAATTGCAAATAAGTGCGATGAATAAATTTTATGAAATTTAATTAAATTTGCCTTTCTTCACAATTGGTAGATAAATCTGTATCTGAATTGGAATCATTAGATTATATGGTATTATCCTCTTAAAATATTTTTTTAACTTTTAAAAATTTGAGTACTGCTCCCCCCCCCCCTCCCCAACAGAACAACTGTTTTAGGCTAGGTTAGGTTTTGGGCTAGGGAGCCGAGCGCTGCGGCTAGGCAGGCAAGGGTGCCGATCGCCGCGGCTAGAGGGGGGGGGGGAGTACTCAAACTTTCAAAATTGACAAAAATATTTATAAGAGGATATTACCTACCGTTTATATTTTTATGGATGCTGTATCTTGGTTTTATTGTAGGTATCAACAAAATTTAAGAAATTATTTAGAGAAAGCTTCAGAACAGGAACTAGAAAAAGAAAGGTAATAGACCGGCTGGCAATTTTTTTCTTCTCATTTTGGGGATATTACTTAAGTTTTTTTTAATTATGCTACAGCAACGTCTAAGGGTCTGGTGGGGGTTACCCAATCCTGCTTATTTATTTTAGCTTACAAACAGAAAAAGATACTTTTTTTTGAGGGGGAAGTTTATCACAGATATCATTATCCTTTGTATTACAGATTAAATGTTGTCTAAGTAAAATGTATCTTTTCTTATAACACAAATTGCGTGGCCTTTTTAATAGTAGAACTATACCACCATACCATTTTATTAGCTTGTTAATTTTAGTTCAGATCCAGTACAAGATATTACTGGAGAACATGTGGAAGACATTGTTACACCGTTGATTGAAGATGATGATAGTAAACCTATAAAAAAACCAAAAACACCAAAAAGAACACCAAAGTCTCATGGACCACCCCCAAAAGATGTTTTATTGCCGAATCATGATATCTTCAAATGTGAAGGGTAAGTGTTTTGTTCTTTCTCACCAAACCAGATCTTAATATATGTAATATTTAACCACTTAATTTCATGATTTGCCACTTTTCTCCTGGGGAGGGCGGGGGTAGTAGAGTAACACAAAATCTTACTCATGAATGTTTTTTTCACATAAAACACATTGAAATGGCATTAGCGCTGGATGTTTTTATTTCTTTAGTAGCAAAGCTAATTCAAAAAGTCTGTCTGTATGTCCTATAGAGACAGCATATATAAATATAAAACACCCATGGCAATCTAACTGTTTTTATCTGTTTCACTATAAAATTTTTCTGATATTATTTGGTTTCTAGCATTTGCTTTGAATTGTTTTTTTTTGTTTTGTCTTCTTGATATCAATTAATAGTTTTGTGCTTTGCTACTTATGGTTGTTTTCATCCTTGTATTATTTGAAAAAGGAATATGTTTTCAAGGAGACTAATGTTATTTTATTTTATTTAGGTGCACAAATCTAGAATGTTTGGAACCTGCAGTGCTCAAAGGTAGACATAATTTCATATATCTTTGGTGAAGTCACCAAACCTTACTTGGGCCATGTGTCTGTTCATCCATCTGTCTGAACAGCTAAGAGTAAACATGATTTTCTTGGCTCTTGTCCTACAAAAAAGTTTGATCCCTACTAAGATTTAAAATTAAAAAAAAAAATTGAGAAGTGGTGGGGGTCAACTTGAACCCACCCCATTTAAGTGCTCCTCCTAGAGGCATAGCCGCTAGTTTAGGGTAGGTAAAGGTTGAGCAAAAAATATCTCTTATTCCCATGAAATTGTTTGTTTTAAATTCCTAAAACTTTCATTTAAAAGACTTAATTAATTAGAGTTACATTTTCTCTACTAAAAAAAAATAATTACAAATTAATATCTATATATAGTAACTGTCTTTTTAGATTTATTTGGTATCTCAGCAGAATTGCTTATTTCGCACATGATCAATCACCAAATAATGAGCTCTCATTGTATGAGGTGATTATAATTTTCAATACTTTATGGGCATTCTCGCTAAATTATGTATAGAATTATTTTGCTTTGACTCATATTGTAAATAAAACCAATATGGATGGTTGACATAAGATCTTAAAACACCACTTAACCCAAAAATTCATCCTTTAATATACTTAAAGAGAACAATTGTTTCTAAAATATATCATTTGTTTTATAATTAGGTATTAATAAATGCCTGAACATTTCAATGTTTTTTAGTAGTATATGTCAACTGTAGGTTATATTTTGAATTTATTCAAAAGAATTTTTGACTTTTACCTGCCAAATCTTTACCATGATAATTAAAGGGCTGAGAAAAGTACAGATTTATTAACAAACATTTCATATTTAACTAGAGATGGGTGCTCTGGAACCTGTGAGTTCTATTCACTCCATGGCACGGACTTGAATTTGAAATGCAAAAAGGTAGTGTTATTTTCATTTATTATTTGCTTTTTGGGTTAGGTAGTAATTATTTTCTCATAGACTTTAAGTAGATTTAAAACATGTTTTAAACTGTGTTACATTACTAACAGATTATGGCGGATTCCTGAAACAGATTCGGATTGACAACCCTAAGTTTCAAAATTCTAGCTCAATATTTAAACCATTTTGTTCATGGTTTACGTTCAGATGTCATTGTGTACACTCCTCACCCCTTATTTGATAAAACAAAAATTAAAGCATAGCCTTTAAGATTTAAAATTTTGGTATGATTAGATGTATTGTTTGTAAATAGTTTGATTATAGATTTAATTTATTATTCTTTAGTGCAAACAGACCTCAAGAGGCGGGGCACGTGGAATTTTTTATAGGAGTAAGAACATATTATATAGCTTTATATTACAAATAGCTATTATTCTAGGATTAAATTACCAGGAATTATTATAGAACCTTTTATAGTAGCAATTTATTTGGTTTTGTTTTTGTGCCTTCCACATTCTGTTAGGTGTTTTTCTGTTTGTCTAACCGTCAAAGTAAGTTAGCAAAAAAACTCAAACTATTGCTATAGCTATTGGGCTAAAAAATAGTACTTTTTGGGAAGTTATTATTTATATTGAGGTGATTTTTGTAGGGCTATATAATTTCTATTAAGGTTTGTATGTCTTTACATGAAAGGAGAGAATTTTTTTTTTCATATCAAAAAGGGATCAGTTTTCATATAAACTATTCTTATGTATCTGGAGATTAATTTTGCTTTTTAAACTGGAAAATGTCATTTCAGCCATTTCATTTTTTGTTGTTTTATTTGCAAGCTCAGTTATTTTTAAATTAAATACATAGATTCTATAATAAGATTGTGATTAAGAATATAACTACCATCTTTGGAAATATAGTATCAAAGAACTCCTGGACTGACAATATAAAGTAAGAACCACACTTTTAACCCAAAATCCAGTTACCTGTCCTTTGATATACCTATATAACCCATAGGACACCATATATCAAATATATATTTTTTTTAACTCTGATATTTGTAATCCTATAGAAGTATTAACATTTAACATTTTACATGACCAAAAAATACCCTATCTTGATTTATAGGTATGCAACAACAATAAGCTTTACATTTGAAAGGCATATGATTTTGAGTACAATCATTGAAAATTTGTTATTAATCACCAATTTGTACAAAGCTTTTTACTTTTAGAATAGTAGATATGTTATGTGATGAAGAAAACCAAGAAGAAATCAAGCAAAACAAGTTTGATAGAATTCAGGTTAGAAATAGATATGATTAATCATTTTCACATAGAAGAACTATTAAAGGAAATATCAATTTAAAAAATTTGTTAAAAATAATCCTTGGTTCGCATGTAACTGTAATATTCAAAATCAAGTTGCCTTTTTTTCTTAAACCACATTTTCTTAACACCTTTGGCTATACAGATCATTCATAAACTAGCTATTAGCCAAAGAATGACACAAACGTTTTATGGCTTGCTTTTGTAGTACTTTGGGCATACAAGATAATGAATTTATTAAATATTATTTTAAGAAATGCAAAATTTTATAACTCTTTTGCTCATTCTTTAAGGAATTGTACAGTTTAATGTGTATTTATTTCTTTAAATAAGTAAAGACACTTGTTCTTAGAATATTTTTATTATATTTAGGTTGATGAAACAGCATTGGGCAAAAGGAAATACCACAGAGGAAAACGGTAATTTAAAAGATTAATAGGGAGGGGGGGGGGGGAGCAGAATTGACACTTTTTGCAACCAAAACTAAGTCAACCAAAAATGAGGTATAATATGGAACTGCCATTTCCCACTAAAATTATTTTTGCCTTTTCTCACCAAGTGAGACAATTTTCAATCATCTGCAAATATAAGAAAAGTTTATATGTAAAATAAAGTTTATCTCAGATGATTTAAATTGTCAACTTGGCGAGAAAAGGCAAAAAAACTTGGTAGTTTTCAGCGGGAGTGGATATTTCGCTGCCATTTCTACAAAGTTCCATATTGTTCCTCTTTAAAGCAACTGTCATGCCAAATCTCTTTATTTAGTTGAGTTTCGCTTCCGCCCCCCTTTTATTTCAAAAATGACATTTGTCTTCAAATTAACAAATAAAAACTCCCAAAGAATTACTTTTTACTAAAATATTAAATTTTTTTTGATCTGTAAATTACTTATTTTTAAAATGCTATTAAAAGTGAAACTTCACTATGGGAATCTTAGCTTCTCAACTAAATATATGTGAAAATGAAGGTTTTTTTTCATTTTAGAGTAAGAAAGGGTGGACAAACGTGGGCATTGACTACTGTAAATGTAGGTAGGTTGGTTTAAAAGGATTTATTGTTAGGTATAGAAAAAAAATTGAAAAATGTGGTATACCTTTCCAGGGGTGTATATTCTGCAAATTAGACCCTGCCAAGAGGGGGGTTGGGTTAAAAAATAAAAAATATGTGGTTGGGGGAAAAAACTAGGAGGGGAAAAAATAAAAAAAATTTGCAGCAGGTGAAAAAAATTAATCTTGTGCAGACTATACACCCCTGATATCTTTCTCAGTTAAGTTGTACAGAAAAAAAATCTTGAAAAGTTTAAACAGATTTTTCCTTTAAGTTTAAAAGAATGTGACTCAAAGAGCATTTTATGATTTATGGAAACAATATCAGATCTAAAACTCATTTAATAGGAAGGGTATAACGCAACTAGCGGCTTCGCCCCTAGCCTCCAAGGGCTTTGCCTCAAGAGGTTTCGATCAAAACAATTTTTTGTATTTTAGATTTAAAAGAAAAATTTTTCAAAAAAATTTCTTTGGGGGGGAGAGGGGATTTTTCATTTTTTCATATTTATAAACCTTCCCGGGACCTATGAGAAGCTAACCTGTAAAGGAGAACCCGATCGGTTCAGCGGTTAGCGAGATCCTTTGCTACAAAGAAACAAACAGACAGACACGTTCTACTTTGTATTATAGATAAAAATTTATATGGAAAATTAAAATTTTAGACACTTTATTTCACAGGTATAATTAATGAAATATTAATGAAAAAAGGATGACAACATCCATAAGTAGCGAAGCAGAAAAGTGTGAACAATATAAAAATAGCCTAAAACCTGCTAAAAGGCAATCTGGCTGTCATAGTTGTTTTCTATAAATGACGGTAAGTTTAATTTTGATATCTATAATTGAAAATTGGACTATAAACACTGAAGATATGGAGAAAATGTGAAAAATATAAAAATAGCCTAAAACCTGCTAAAAAGCGGTCTGATTGCCAATAATGTTTTATAGAATTGTGCTCCTTAATGATAGGAATGTTGTCAAAAAATTTCAGCATTCTATCTTTTATAGGAGCTGAGTAAATCCCATTTCCCCCATAGCGTTACGGACGGACGGACTGACGGACGGACGGACAAAGTGAATTATAGAGTAGCATCGCTACTAAAAAAGAGAATTAATATTTATATGTATATTTAAGGAGAGCCAGATTCAAAAGGAAGATGCCCAACATTAGGGTTACATATACAGGTATCATATACATTAATAAAGAATTAAAAGGGGGGAGACAGTAATCTAAAACACAAATAAACTCTACCCCCCCCCCTTTCAAAAAAAAAAGTTTTTGTACTGAAATTTGAGATACAATGTAGAACTGCAACTGATTTTGCTTTGCTAAATTAGACAATTAAAACATTTAAGACAAATATATTTTTTATCAATAAAATCTCCCTTATAATTTTACTTTACCATTAAATACTCAATAAAAAAAATATTTCAAAAGTGCTGCTTCTTCTTGCCAAATAAGACAATTTAGTAACTTAAAAGATTATGTCATCTTCTATTTCAGTTTTGTCCTGGGAACCGCAGAGATGCAGAAACCATTACTTCATGTCTCCGCCCAATAGTGCATGATGAAATCAAGTACCTTCATTCAGACATGTGGAAGGCATATCCCATAGGTACATATAGAAAAAATATTTTATACTTAAAAGCTTCTTTAAGTAAAATTTCTAAATAAAAGGGTAGTTCTATGGAGTGCATCTATCGAGTTAACTCATATTATCTGAAAGGTAGATGATTGTTTGGCATTGGTGCAATCACTTCTAAAATCCTTTACAATTTTTTGGAACAGTAATTCTTTTGCTACATGCTAGCGTCTAGGCTCCTATAGGCTCTAGGGGCACTTAAGGAGGAAGGATTGAATTTAATAACCCATTTTTTTTATTTTAGATTTTAGAAAAGTAAAATCAAATTTTTTGGGGGGAATCAACCCCTTTATATTTTTTTCTAGTTAAAGGTATTCCAATTTTTATTCAGTGGCAGAGAATCTGGGTATTGAGAACCATAAAATGGTCAACCACAGCATTACCTTCAAGGTAAGGCTGTAAAATTGATATTTTAGTAATTGCAAGGGAAATTTGTATGAAAAAATAAGTTGGTTCAGAGATGCCTCAATCTAGTCTAATTTGGTGGGGAACAACTAATAATATTTAATTAAGAATCAGCAATTTTTTGCGAGAAAAGCAGTTTCTTAACAGTTCTGCTGCCATTTCTTAACAGTTCCACATTGTACATTTTTAGTGGAGTTCTTTTAATATTTTGTTTTGGTTTTGAAAAGTGTAACAACAGTCTTTCCCCTTTTTGTATGTAGCGAAGCTACTCCATAATTTGAAATGTCCGTCTGCCAGTCCTTCCGTCCGTCCGTCCGTCCGTCCGTCTGAGACAGAAATGGGGAAATGTGATTTTCTCGGTTCCTATAACAGATAGAGAGCTGTAATTTTCAGGGATTAGTTATGTTAACAGTCTTCATTAAGATTCGTCAGTTGGTAGGGAAGCTAGATCAATTCCAACATTTTTAAGTTTTCATAATTATCTCAACTCCTATTCAACAAAGACAGCTAAAATTTCAGAAATTTTATATTCTGCATACTGTTATTAAGTTTTACCGATATCTGCTTATTGGTTGGGGTGTTATTTTAAGTCCTAGATTTTTAGGTTTTCATGATTTTCTTTACTCCTATCTGAGATACATGGCTGATATTTTTAAGGATTAATTAAGTTCACAATTTACTTATTCCCACAAAGTTTCATTAAGATTTGCTAATTTGCTAAGGTACTAGATCGATTCTTAGATTCTCACGTTATAAATCATGCAAGGTTTCATGATTTCTTAGTTTAGTGTTTTTTTTCATGAAACTGCAATAATAAAGTTAATTTTTTCAGGATATCCATCCATAATTTTTGAGCTTCGCTACTTATGGATGTTGTCATCCTTGTTTAACATAATATTTTATTTTAGAGTAAAGAAGGCATCCACACGAATAACGTCGAAGGCAGGGTTGTCATTTTGGGCGGGCAGTTTTGGGCAGGCGGTTTTGGGCCGCCCAATATAAGGTCCTTTTGGGCATGATCCTTTTAGAGGGAGAGAAAAAGGGGAGGGGGTTAAAAAAGAGAGGGGGGCGGGCCTATTTTTAGGGTGATATCCTTATACTAAAGTAACAGGATGTGTGTATGTTTGTTTGTGTGTCTTTGTGTTTGTACCAAAGGATCTCACTAACCTCTGAACCAATTCGGTTCTTCTTAACAGGGTAGCTTCTCATAGGTTCTGGGAAGGTTTATAACAATTTTGGGGGAGGGTACCACCACCTTCCTAAGAGAAATCGCCCTAGAAAAAAATTACACTCCCCAAAAACTTTTTAAAAAAATTTTGAGCTAAAAATAAAAATGGGGGGAGGAAACCCAACCCCCCCCCCAAAAAAAAAAAAAAATTATTCACCCCCCAAATATTTTTTACTTTTTCTTTCCAAATCTAATATAATAATTGGGTTATCAAATTTGACTCTCCCTCCTCAAGTGCCCCTAGAGGCCTCTAGGGCCGAAGCTGCTAGTTAACTATATAAGGGGGGGGGGGGAGTTTTGACATAAAGCATAAACCTGGGACCTAGGCTTTATCTTTGGACTGAGAGGATAGGTTATTAATGATAAAATCATTCTTAAATGATGAATTTCACGAAGTTTTGAGATTTTTTTGATAGGCCTCCAGGTTCTGGAGCTCCAGGCCTCCAGGTGGTCTCTGTACAGGTAAAAATGAAAAAAAAAAAAATTTTAAGTTACAAATCAACTTATAAGACAAAATATTCATCTTTTTCTTCTTCAAATATGTGAATAATATTAAAAAAGATGCATATTTTGTTTTATAAGTTAACCTGTAACTTTCAAAAAAAAATCATTTTTACCTGTACAGAGACCACCTGGAGGCCTGGAGCAAAAAAATCTTAAAACTTCATGAAATTCATCATATAAAAATGGTTTTATCATTAATAACCTATCCTCTCGGTCCAAAGATAAAGCCTAGGTGCCAGGTTTACGCAAATGTGTCAAAACTTCCCCCCCTCTAAGTAAGCTTTTTTTGTATCTAGAGAAGGATTTCGCTAACTGCTGAACCGATATGGTTCTCCTTTCCAGTGGAGCTGTAATAGGTTCTGAAATGGTTTTAGGCTATTTTATTTCTAATAAGTCTCGGTATGGTTTTAGGCTCTTTTATATCCTTTTTACAACATTTGCCCAAAAAGGGTCCCCAAAACCACTTTTGGGCGCCGAAAACCCTTTTGGGCAATTGGGCCGCCCAATATAAAAAAAAGTGCCCAATTTGACAACCCTGGTTGAAGGCATTCACAAACATATCAAAGAAGTAAGATTTTGATTTATTAAAGATTGTTTAAGTTTACAGCACATCATCCTATTGAAATCTAAAGGAAAATAAAACAACATTGTCAAGCCAGAGGTGGGCTTATAGGAAACGATTGGGGTAACTGCAAACTCCACCTAGATATTAAAGTACTTTGGTCCGTGAAGGCGATTACAAGGCTGATTTTCTCAGAGTATTTATTTCCAAGAAATGTTATTAACATGTCGAGATAATCTAAAATAAAAAAATAAGATTAGTTACTTTAAAACTTAGGTACTTGCTTAAAAAAAGACTCGAAAATGCATTTCCTAAAATCTCTGGGTACTGAATTTACTATTCTACGAATATTTTACAGAATAAAAAAAAAATCAATGCTTTCCTAAAATCAAAACTACTTGGTTTAAAATAATCATAATTGCTGTAAAAAATATATTTTAATATTCTTTCATTATTTTCTTCATAAAAATTAATACCAAAAAGAAACTATACTACAGGAAAAAAATTAATTATTTTCTCTTGTATGTATTTACTATGCATTGTCACCCTTTATGATCAATAAATTAAGTTGGGGAGGGTAAAAATGATCATTATTTTTGAGAAGGGTGTAAGGGGGGGGGGGAAGGGTTGAGATGTTATAAAAAATTTTAAATTTGGCAAAAAAATCCTAAGAGTATACCATGCCAAAGATACTATTTTCCTCTTCATTTACAATTTTTTAATAGGAGTCAAAGAGACAATTTTACCGGCTTCCATTTGTTTACAGTAAAGGGATACCAAGGTAAGCCATTGCAGCTTTTATTATTGCCTGTTTTTTGGCCTGAAGAATTCAAAAAATATTTTCAGCAATTCCATGCAATTATTTGCATCTATTTCTCAAAGTAGAATGTTATATGCATTTCTGTATATTTTGTTGTGTTTCTTTGCAATTATCCGTGAGTTTATATATTTTAATAGGGTTTAACTTTCATTCCGACTTAAACACAATGCAACTACTTACCACTTCATTTTAAACTTCTCCCTTTGCCTTTAGCTAGAATGGCTTCATGTAATAGGAGGAGGGAGAGGGAGGTCATGTTTTTTCCATTTTTTTTATATATTAGAAATATAAATCTTTTGGCAAGTGATATGTTAAAGAAATTTGCTTGACTTTAAAATGGGCATTGCATCACTATCATGCAACCCCCCATCTTACAAGTCTTGAACTTTCACTGCTATAAATATTGTATTTTTTAGATACCTTCCACTGATTCAGTGGCGCATCAACAGAAGACTACAACATAGAAATGGTTGCAATCTCTTTAGGTATTTTTTTCAAATGTTGTTTACTTATTACTGTTTGTACATTAAGCAAAATATTTCTATTGCATTATTCATTAATTTGACATTTTGATTGACATCATTTTTACATATTATTCTAGTAATTTTATACTATTAATTTATTCAAATATATCAAATCAATATACATGGTACTGTGTGTCTGTCCATCTTTCTAGATTTTTACCTTTTTTTAAAGCTAAGCTTTTGTATAATTAGGGTTGGTCAGTCTGTCTGTAATGGTTAGCTCTTTTTGTTAATTTAGATAGGTTAGAATTGTCCTTTCAAATTTTGCATGGTGATTCCTGTAGCATATTAACTCTATAATCGTTACTAAAATGTACACATGTCCATTTTAAACATGTTGATTTTTAACTTTTTTCACAGCTAATTTTTATGTCATATAATTTTTGATTGATCTGATTTTTGGCATACTGCTTCCTAGAACAACAAATTACAATATTACAGGCGGAGCACTTCTATGAACAAGATCTAATATGCATCTATGTTCATAAACAATATCCTGTATTTAGGCAGTTTTTAAACAAATTTGATTACGACTTTTTTACAATTAAAATTCTGATTATTCAGTTCTGACAATCTACAAGTGTTAATTTTTGTTTGTCCTACCCTTTCAGAGCTTCGCTTTTATGGTTGTTGTCATTCTTGTTTCTTCTCACTCCCTTTTTCTTTTCTAGGTTGTATTGTCTGGCCTTAAGGAACTGGCATATGCGGGACAACCAGGTAGTTTAAGTATCAATCATCTATTCATTTAATTATTTTCTATCTGAATAAAGTATTACTTACAGTCAACGTTTTTATAGGACACTATTAAGTCCTAAATGTAAACGCATGCATCACATGTAAATGGAATTTCTATTAGTGGTCATTTCATGGATTTTTTGAAAAATTTTCACAAAGGTAAATAAAATTAATCAATTAGAATGTAGTAAAACGCCACCTATATTAAGTTATTACAATTATAAATGTGATAAACGTGGTAAATGCTTGATTATGAAGTTCCTTGACAATCTATTTACATGAGATATAAAGAATTTATAATTTAAAATTAGATCTTGCCCTTCATTTAGATTTTTAAAATAAGAGTAATATTTTTTTATAGAATGATGCGGACATTGGACAAGAAAATTAAACCAGTTTATCAAAACATTGCTGCACTTTTTAAATCATACCTATGTAATATACAGGTTGTTCCAAGAGAAATGCGTTTTTTAAAAACTTAATTAGGTGTAGAAAATGAAACAATTATATAAAATGCTTTATAGATTTGGAAATCAAAATCTGAAACATTTATGTTTCAAATATTTAAAATTGATTTTTTCAACAAATTATGCCTTAAAAACCGGTTTTCTAAAGGCCTTATTTTTGAAGATTTACTAATTTAAAGGTTGTGAAAAAATGTGCACATTTTTTAAATTCAAATTGCGCGAATTGTATCAATAGAAGAAAAACGAGTATCATTTTTGTGTTGTTTGTAGTTTAGGAGCTACGTTGAAAAATGTGATAATGACTAAAAAGCTTCAAGAAAGTTGGAACATTTTACCACGTAGCTCCTAAACTATACGTAGCACAGGAATGGTTCTTATATTTACAAAAAAAAAAACTAGAGCTTATGAAAATTCTAACAGTATGCATAACATTTTTCTTCTATTAATACAAGCCGCGCAATTTGAATTTTAAAAATGCGCCCATTTTTTCCACAACCTTTAATTCTGCAAATCTTCAAAATAAGGCCTTTGGAAATACTGGTTTTTAAGACATAATTTGTTGATAAAATGATTTTTAAATATTTGAAACATAAATGTCCCAGAATAGGTTTTCCAAATCTATAAAGCAGTTTATATAATTATAATATAGAAGTTGTTATTTCGTCCTATTTTGTTCGGACGACACGGTGAAATATGCTGATACAGGCTGATGCCTTGGGACCGGGTGGGGCAAGCGTCAGGGAATGGGGCAAGCGTCAAAGAGAAAGGAAAAAGAGAAAGGAAAAAGAGAAAGGAATAGGATAAAATGCTTGTTCCTTACACCTGTCAACTGTGTGTCCCACCTACTCAATACAGCAGGATAAAATATATATATAATATAAACCTGTGTCTATGGATATAACACATATATATATATATGTATATATAACTATAATTTGAAAATAACTAACATTCATCAGTGCTTCCAGCACTGGTGCACACCAATTATGGTTATGATGAATTATACATTCATTACCTATTATTATTAGTGTCCAAATTAGGTATTGGACCACCTCAGGTTTTTATATATATTATTATGAATATTAAAATAAGTAGGTGGCTGACTCACACAGACAGGTTTGTTAATTCTATTAGTAATCTATGTTTTTTTTGTTATAAATCCTGTCAAAGGATTATTTTCAGTAGTATAGTATTATTTAACAATATCTAACTATTTCTATATAATTATGACTTTTAATTTGGTACCTGGTAGTAGTTAACCCTAACCCTTTGTTTTAACATGTAGTGTTTAGTATTTTTTTATACCTAGTTAATTAACATTTAATTTGTATGCCCATTATGATTTATAGTTTTTTTTGTCAAATTTTTTTTAAAATTAGTCATTATTTTTAGTTATTTAGTTAGTATCTTTAAAATTAGTTATTATTGTAATTTAACAATCTTTTCTACCTGTAGTTATTTATCCTTTTTTTTGTTTGTTAAAAAAGATAACTAGTAGTTTTTATACAAAAAGTAGTTATTTCAATAAGTTAACCATTGTAAATAGATATGCTACAGTAGCAATAGATTAACAATTTAAATTTATTTCTTTCTTTGTGTGTTTGTATTTATATGTTATCATAATTATATATACATATAGTTAATGACTAACCATAACTCATTTCTTCCTCCCCTCATTCTACATTTTTTTCTCTCCTTCTCAATTATACTTTTGTTTCATGCCCATTACCCTTTCAATTTTTCTTTCTATTCAAATACACAATTTTTCCCCCTGAACCAATTTTATTCTTCAACCTTTCAACCTACTCAATTTGTTTTTGTACTGTTTAGATTGTAAAAATTTATTTTTAAAAAAATGAAATGGAGAAATAAAACCATAAAGGAAATTGACCCAGATGGCAGTGATTATGTGTAAACTGTAAAATATTGTATACTTCCCTTGGTGCTCCAGGTTAATGTTTTATTTTTCTTTATTTCATTATTTCTGAAAGCTATTCTATAACTAGAAGTGTCTTGACCCTCAAGATGTATAAATTCTTTGCTATAGTAGGTACCTATGAAATTTAATAGTATTTTTTTTAATATCATTATTACCAGAAGCTATTCTATAACTGGAAATGTCTTGATCCTCAAGATATATAAATACTTTCTTATAGTAGGTACCTACCTAAATTTGAAATTATTGGGATGCATAAGGCAGGCCACAGTGAGTGGTAATAACCATGATACCCGGCAATTTGTAGTTGCTCAATACTCGCTGTACTATTAATTTCGACAGCGGGGGGGACCTGACCTTGCATTTAAAACTTTTTCCCTTAATTTTTTTTCCCCCAAATGTTATTACCAAGCTTTTTTGTCCAACATTTGTTGAACCTTTTTATCAACACTTATTATTTTAAATTTTTTTCTACATTTTTATATCAACATTCATTCATTTTTTTATTAGATAGAAAGATAGATAGATAGATAGATAGATAGATAGATAGATAGATAGATAGATAGATAGATAGATAGATAGATAGATAGATAGATAGATAGATAGATAGATAGATAGATAGATAGATAGATAGATAGATAGATAGATAGATAGATAGATAGATAGATAGATAGATAATTTATGGTAAAAGAAATATTCTACAACAGATAACCTATGAAAACAGATGGAGATAAATATATGTATATACAGGTTAAGCATTGAATCTCAGGTTTTGGTCTATTTAATCTTGCAATAGATAACACACAGATTATAATGAAATATCATTTTTAATAACAATTTTTGTAAAGTTATCCAATCTGTAAAGAATGGCCTATATCATTAATTTATATGGATTTTGCTTTTATTGAAGTTGTCAACTTTGTATTATTTATTCAATAAATATATTTTTAATAAAATTGAGTTCCTTATTTTGACTTCTTGTATTTTTTTTGTTTCAGATAAAAGAGGAAAAATGTTAATGTAAAAACTTTTTATGGACATAATGAAAAATCTTTGGGGGTAAATAATCAATTAGTAATGGGTGTTTTTTTTAAGATTTTTCATTCTGTGCAGTTGCAACCCTGCTTAAATGGGAGCAAGGCTCTTTTTTTTTACAAAATTGAATTTTGTCTGTAAATCTTTTAAATGAAAATCTTTTTTTACAGCCCTGAATTTTCGTTTTCTGCATGTCTAATAATGCTTTTGTTGCTTGTAGCAAGTTAACTCTATAATAAGAAATGTCCAATGTTCGTTTTAGAAAACATATAATTACCAGCTGTTGTTTAGGATAGACGTCTGATTTTTTTTTTATATTCCTATTGGGTAAGAGAATCAATTGTATGTATTTTTTCGTCTGTTATTATTTTAGTCAGAAAGTCTAAAATCTGTACCTTAAGTAACGTTAAGAAATAAAGCATTAGGTTTTGTCTTATTTTCACAAAACTTTCTTGCCCCTGCGCAGGGGGGGGGGGGTGTCTAACTCTGCGTAGCTATTATTAACATTTACCTAACAAAACCTATAAAAAGTTTCTGTGAAAATACGACAATACCCAATACTTTGTTTCTATGATCTAAAAGCTTTTAATTATAAAATTTTGACACCCCATGTGCTTAAATGGCTTCCTTATGTAAATCTGAGTTACCACAGTCAAGCAACTAGGCCTCTATCTCTTACGGTTCTCAAGATATAAGCACTTGAAACTACCCCCATCATGAAAAAAATACCCCATATATAATTTTGGTCCTCCATGTGCATAAATGGCTTCCTTATGTAAATCTGAGTTACCACAGTCAAGCAACTAGGCCTCTATCTCTTACGGTTCTTGAGAAATAAGCACTTGAAACTACCCCATCATGAAAAAAATACCCCATATAAAATTTTAGTCCCCCATGTGCATAAATGGCTTCCTTATGTAAATCTGAGTTACCACAGACAAGCAACTAGGCCTCTATCTCTTACGGTTCTCGAGATATAAGCACTTGAAACTACCCCCATCATGAAAAATATACCCTATATAAAATTTTGGTCCTCCATGTGCAAAAATGGCTTTCTTATGTAAATCTGAGTTACCACAGTCAAGCAACTAGGCCTCTATCTCTTACGGTTCTTGAGATATAAGCACTTGAAACTATCCCCATCATGAAAAAAATACCCCATATAAAATTTTGGTCCCCCATGTGCATAAATGGCTTCCTTATGTAAATCTGAGTTACCAGAGTCAAGCAACTAGGCCTCTATCTCTTACGGTTCTCAAGATATAAGCACTTGAAACTATCCCCATCATGAAAAAAATACCCCATATAAAATTTTGGTCCCCCATGTGCATAAATGGCTTCCTTATGTAAATCTGAGTTACCAGAGTCAAGCAACTAGGCCTCTATCTCTTACGGTTCTTGAGATATAAGCACTTGAAACTACCCCCATCATGAAAAAAATACCCCATATAAAATTTTGGTCCCCCATGTGCATAAATGGCTTCCTTATGTAAATCTGAGTTACCACAGTCAAGCAACTAGGCCTCTATCTCTTACGGTTCTCGAGATATAAGCACTTGAAACTACCACCATCATGAAAAAAATACCCCATATAAAATTTTGGTCCCCCATGTGCATAAATGGCTTCCTTATGTAAATCTGAGTTGCCACAGTCAAGCAACTAGGCCTCTATCTCTTATGGTTCTCGAGATATAAGCACTTGAAACTACCCCCATCATGAAAATAATACCCCATATATAATTTTGGTCCCCCATGTGCATAAATGGCTTCCTTATGTAAATCTGAGTTGCCACAGTCAAGCAACTAGGCCTGTATCTCTTATGGTTCTCGAGATATAAGCACTTGAAACTACCCCCATCATGAAAAAAATACCCCATATATAATTTTGGTCCCCCATGTGCAGAAATGGCTTCCTTATGTAAATCTGAGTTACCACAGTCAAGCAACTAGGCCTCTATCTCTTACGGTTCTTGAGATATAAGCACTTGAAACTATCCCCATCATGAAAAAAATACCCCATATAAAATTTTGGTCCCCCATGTGCATAAATGGCTTCCTTATGTAAATCTGAGTTACCACAGTCAAGCAACTAGGCCTCTATCTCTTACGGTTCTCAAGATATAAGCACTTGAAACTACCCCCATCATGAAAAAAATACCCCATATATAATTTTGGTCCCCCATGTGCATAAATGGCTTCCTTATGTAAATCTGAGTTACCACAGTCAAGCAACTAGGCCTCTATCTCTTACGGTTCTCAAGATATAAGCACTTGAAACTACCCCCATCATGAAAAAAATACCCCATATATAATTTTGGTCCCCCATGTGCATAAATGGCTTCCTTATGTAAATCTGAGTTACCACAGTCAAGCAACTAGGCCTCTATCTCTTATGGTTCTCGAGATAAAAGCACTTAAAGCTACCCCATCATGAAAAAATGACCCCATATAAAATTTTGGTCCCCCATGTGCATAAATGGCTTCCTTCTGTAAATCTGAGTTGCCACAGTCAAGCAACTAGGCCTCTATCTCTTACGGTTCTCAAGATATAAGCACTTGAAACTACCCCATCATGAAAAAAATACCCCATATATAATTTTGGTCCCCCATGTGCATAAATGGCTTCCTTATGTAAATCTGAGTTACCACAGTCAAGCAACTAGGCCTCTATCTCTTACGGTTCTCGAGATATAAGCACTTGAAACTACCCCCATCATGAAAAAAATACCCCATATATAATTTTGGTCCCCCATGTGCATAAATGGCTTCCTTATGTAAATCTGAGTTGCCACAGTCAAGCAACTAGGCCTCTATCTCTTATGGTTCTTGAGATATAAGCACTTGAAACTACCCCCATCATGAAAAAAATACCCCATATATAATTTTGGTCCCCCATGTGCAGAAATGGCTTCCTTATGTAAATCTGAGTTACCACAGTCAAGCAACTAGGCCTCTATCTCTTACGGTTCTTGAGATATAAGCACTTGAAACTATCCCCATCATGAAAAAAATACCCCATATAAAATTTTGGTCCCCCATGTGCATAAATGGCTTCCTTATGTAAATCTGAGTTACCACAGTCAAGCAACTAGGCCTCTATCTCTTACGGTTCTCAAGATATAAGCACTTGAAACTACCCCCATCATGAAAAAAATACCCCATATATAATTTTGGTCCCCCATGTGCATAAATGGCTTCCTTATGTAAATCTGAGTTACCACAGTCAAGCAACTAGGCCTCTATCTCTTACGGTTCTCAAGATATAAGCACTTGAAACTACCCCCATCATGAAAAAAATACCCCATATATAATTTTGGTCCCCCATGTGCATAAATGGCTTCCTTATGTAAATCTGAGTTACCACAGTCAAGCAACTAGGCCTCTATCTCTTATGGTTCTCGAGATAAAAGCACTTAAAGCTACCCCATCATGAAAAAATGACCCCATATTTATTTTTAGACCTCCATGTGTGTGATTTGTGCTCCCCATATGTAATATTTTACCCCTACAAAACAAATAGGCCTCTATCTCTTACAGTTCTCCAGATATAAACACTTGAAGCTACCCCATCTTGAAAAAAATGACCCCATATTAATTTTTGGACCTCCATGTGTGATTTTTGTTCCCCATATTTTATATATTTACCCCATAAGTTTGAAGCTACCCCATCTTGTAAAAATGACCCCATATTAATTTTTGGACCTCCATGTGTGATTTTTGTTCCCCATATTTTATATACTTACCCCATAAGTGATATTTTACCCCTAAAACTCATAGTTCATTACCAGCAAGCTTAGTTTTATACATTGAAAATTACAGGGACCAAAATTTAAGATGGGGTACAAAATACATGATGCCGGGGGGGGGGGGTTTATTTTTTCACATGGGGTAGAATCTCACTCCTCAACTGGGATGGTGCCAAAACACAGACACACACACACACATACACGCTCACAGACACACAGACAGACAGAATTGTAAATTCCAAGGTTGACCTAAATGAACTTTGCGTAGTGATGCATCTTTACCCACGGATACAAGGATACCAATATCATGAATATTTTTATAAGTGAAGCTTTTCTATAATTAGGGTCGGTCTGTACGTCCGTCCGTACGTTACGGATAGCTTTTTCCCGTTAATTTAGACATGTTAGAATTGTCCAATCGATTTCAAACTTTGCATGATGATTAATGTAGTAGTAAGGTATGACTTGGAAATCGTAGCAACTCTATAATCGTCCGTACGTTCATTTAAAACAAGCTGATTTTTTACTTTTTCACAACAAATTTTGTATGTTAAAAAAATTATAGTCATATGATTTTTGAATACTGATTCCTATTACAACAAGGTATAGTGTTACAAGCGAAGCATCTCTATAATCAAGTCCTGAAAAACGTCAGTATGTCCTTAAACAGTAACATGTATTTAATCAGTTTTGCAACAAATTTACATATGCATTAATATTCAGTTGAATTAGTTCTGACACTCTACAAGAATGGATGTTCGTCTGTCTTACTGTTTTAGAGCATCGCTTTCATGGATGTTGTCATCCTTGTTTAGTAAGGGAGAAGTAGCTTGCGCTTGTATTGCGTAAAATCGTGAGTTAGCTTCAGTCAAACGCGATTATTAAGTCTAATTGTTATTAAATATGCTTTTAATTATACTATGCGTTTTGTCAATATTAGACTTAATAATCGCTTTTGACTGAAGTTTACTCACGATTTTACGCAATACAAGCACAAGCTTCTTCTCCCTTTTTTATATGCGAAATTTAGCTTTTGATAGATATTAGATATCTGAAGAAAAAGGTGTTGTAGATTGATTAATTTTTCTTTTTTTCCCTGAGTTTTACTACTAACCATTGGAAAGGGATATAAATACTGAAATATTTATTTATCGCATGGTATTATAGACAGCTTTCCGCAGGTATTAAACTAAAAGAAATAAAGATTAAAACCAGTTTTGTCAGGCTCGAGGCCCAAGCTAACAAAAGTGGTATTAATTTTATGTTTTTTTTTGTTATTCGTGGAAAATTGTCTGTAATATAATGCTATACAACATGATTTTTCAATATGTCTGAGAACCAGTTGTAGTCCAGCGAATATTATTCGGTTTTGAAGCGCTACTGGAAATAATATACAAATTTAGTTTTTTTTTGTGATTTTTAAGCTTATTGGGGAAAATCAACAAACTAAACAAGTAGATTTTAAGGATCTTGGACAAAGTAGCTTCGGACAAAGTAGCTTCAGACAAAGTAGCTTCGGACATAGTAGCTTCAGGACAAAGTAGCTTCAGGACAAAGTAGCTTCAGGACAAAGTAGCTTCAGGACAAAGTAGCCTCCACTGTTAATAAAGTTCATGGCCGCAGCGCTCAACCCCCTGGCCTGCCTAGCCGCGGGCGCTCGGTCCCCTAGCCTATTACCTAACCTAACCTAACCAAAAAATTGTAAAAACATTATTAAAACTTGTAAAAACAATATTAAAAATTGTAAAAATCTATCAACCACTTTTTGCAAAATCCTTGAAATTCTAAACCACCTATGTATTATCAGTTGATGATATTTTTCTTAAATAAATGTTCTGAGGCTAGCATAGGTTAGGTTAGGTTAGGTTATAGGCTAGGGGGCCGAGCGCCCGCGGCTAGGCAGGCCAGGGGGCCGAGCGCTGCGGCCATATTGGAGACTATTTTTCTTAGGAAGCTACTTTTCTTAAGTAAATGTCCTGAAGCTACTTTGTCCTGAAGCTACTTTGTCCTGAAGCTACTTTGTCCGAAGCTACTTTGTCCGAAGCTACTTTGTTTGAAGCTACTTTGTCCAAGATCCGATTTTAAAGTAAGCGGGTCCAAAAATTTAGGTGCTTTCACTCAAAGATTTAGTTTGTACTACACACCCCTTATATTTCAAATAAATTGAAAATAAGTTTGTTGAGCTAAAGCTCTTCATAGAAAATGACGTCATACATTACAAATGACCAATAATAGGCTAATACACAGACTAAATCACCAATGGCAGGCCAGTATTGATCAATGGAAGGCCTGCATGTCATTTTTATAGGCATTATAAAAAGCTTTGGTTGAGATGTAGGTTTTTCTTTATGCTAAACCTATTTGTGAGGCTCCAAACCCACGGGTTTATACTTGAGGGTAAACCTAACACTGCTGAGCTACCCTGAACCTAATTATATAATATCCTAGCGACAATTAACATCAGAAAACAAGGATGACAACATCCATAAGTAGCGAAGCTCAAAAATTATGAATTATATCCTAGCGACAATTTACATCAGAAAACAAGGATGACAACATCCATAAGTAGCGAAGCTCAAAAATTATGAATGGGAAAAAAATTACTGTAGAGCAGTGTCATACAATAAACATAGGGAAATAACGAAACCTTTCAATCACACAACCTATAAAATCATGAAAAAATAAAAAATCTAGGAATCGATCTAGCACCGCAATTGATAGACAAATCTTAATGAAACTTGATGGGATATGTAAAATATGAGTAAATTCATTCCTTAATAATTTCAGCCCTCTATCTTGAAAAGGGATTGAGAAAATCACGAAAACTTAAAAATCTAGGAATCGATCTAGCACCCAAAATAACAGACAGATGGAAAAACAATGTACAGATTAGATGGGTATATGTCATAGTAATCTTCCCTAAAAAATTCAGCTGGCTATCTTGAATAAGAGCCGAGAAAATCACATTTCATCCAATTCATTAATTACGGACGGACAGACAGACATTTATAATTATAGAGTAGCTTTGCTACTAAAAAGAGATTGTAGTTATGTTTTATTTATAATATATTTATCTGTTTTTGTGTTAAGTTAGCATTAAATCCTTAATTTGCATATTATAATTATGTTGGACATATGCTGTTTAATTTATGCCATGCAATAAAAGCATTTCAACCATGGCTTCTAGTTAATTTCCGCTGTATAAAAACCGGTTTTTGATAAGTGGTTATAGATAGAAAAGGAAGGGTTAAAACTATTTTGGGAGAGGGTACCACCACCCTACTAAGGAAAAATCCCCTCCAAATATTTTTTTTTACTTTTTCTATTTAAAACTAAAATAAGAAGTGTAAGGTCGACTTCCACCCCTCCTTTTACTCATGTACCATAGAGGCCTCTAGAGGCCTCTCCACCCAGGGAGAGATGGATCATTGGGCTGTTTATTACAATAGTTTTATAATAATGTTTTCTTTCTTATTCGTTGGCTTAACAACTTTGGGGACTTTATTGAATTCTGATTGGTTGGTTCTTTAATTTGAGTGTCCAAATATTTCAACCACTAATATAATTGTTATCTTAAGAAGGGGTAATTTTGTGAATCATCATTGGGGATGCATATAAATTTATCGGCAATTGTCTTATCCCTTTAGATCCCTGGTATCTGTATAATACTACCTCTTTTCATAGTACTCCGTATTCATTCTTAAATTTATTTAGAATACTCCTAGAGACTAGTGGCCCCGACTCGACGCATTGGAACCATTATTGAAAACCTGAACAATTTATAGTATTGTATTAATAAATTGGATTCAAAACAAGGAAAGGTTATGTTAGATAGTACAGCAAAAAAAACAATAATTATTTTTTAGAATTGCTATTATATAAAGTAATAAGTTTTTTAAAGCTTAAGATTTCGATAACTACTGAACCGATAGAGTTACGGAGATGGTTTTTAGCTATTTTTTTTTTTTTATCAAATTCTTGGAATGCTATTTAACTCCCTTTCCCTTCGAATACGAGGTCCCTAGATGATATTAAATTGAATTAAATATGAAATAATGGTTTGGTTTTACATTCAATTTGAAGTTTTTTAAATGTTTGAAATTTTTGATATGAAATATACTATTATATAACGTAGTAAACTTTTTTGTTTGTAGCGAAGGATCTCGCTAACCGCTGAACCGATATGGTTCTCCTTTACAATGTAGCTTCTCATAGGTCCTGGGAAGGTTTATAGCTATTTTTAGGGAGGGTATCATAACCAACAGAGGGTAATCGCAAAAAATAATAACCCCATCTAGCAGCCATAAAAATATTTTTGGTAAACAGATAAACTTAACTTGGATTAAAAAGGAAACATTTAATTTGCCCCTAGAGGCCTCTAGGGGCTTAGCCGCTAGTAAAGTATACAACAGATATAGGGATAAAAATAAGCAGGTGAAAATGACACCAAGAAGTAATCCTTACTGTAGAGCAGCTTTGCTGCCAAAAAAAGCATCGTTTGCAGAAATTTATTGGCTACCAAAGTTACTATTATAGAAAATATTTTATATTAACATTATTTATTGTTGTTTGGTCTACAAATTTAGAACATTTATCCTATATAATAAAGTAGTTGGATGTACGTGCAAATATATATCTCGTAACACACTGCCTTGGATAAAGTTTCGTTATTCGGGAGGCTGGAAAAAGTGTCTCAAAATATCAGCCTTGTGACGTCATAAAAATGTGGGATTATCCATATCTTTTTTAGGGGTTTTCTTTCACACTTCTCACTTTTCCTTTCATATTCCTTATTTTTATGACGTCGCATGGCTGATTTTTGAGCTACTTATTAGGCGGTTTCCCTTAAATAGTTTCTGTTAAATAAAGAAACCCCAACTTTACTTTGAAGTAAATAAAAAATGGGAGGGAGTTGTAGTTTTTTTTTCTTTTGGTCAGGTTAGGTTAAGGTTTATTAGGTACTGGATGTCCCACAGGGTTAAGATACAGCAGGTATTCGACCCGCAGGGTTAAATCAATATATTTTTACTGAAATGTTGCACCTGTTTTTGAAGACGAAGAAAGTAGCTCAATGTGACGTCAGAAAAATGAGGGATTATCCATCTCTTTTTTTGGGGTTTTCTTTCTCACTTTTCCTTTCATCTGTCACATTGAGCTTCTTTCATCTTCCTCATTTTTATGACGTCGCATGGCTGATTTTTGAGCTACTTATTAGGCGGTTTCCCATAAAGTGCTGAGTTAAGTACAGAAACCCTAACTTTAATTTAAAATAAACAAAAAATAAGGAGGGAGGTTACGTAGTTTTTACTTTAGGTAAGGTTAGGTTAAGGTATATTAGGTACTGGATGACCCACATGGTTAAGATACAGCCCCGGTATTCGTCCTGCAGGGTTTAATCAATAAATTATTACTTGCACCAGATTTTGAAGACGAGGAAAGTAGCTCAATGTGACGTCATAATAATGAGTGATTATCCATCTCTTTTTTAGGGGTTTTCTTTCTCACTTCTCACTTTTCCTTTCATCTGTCACATTGAGCTTCTTTCATCTTCCTCATTTTTATCACGTCGCATGGCTGATTTTTGAGCTACTTATTAGGCGGTTTCCCTTAAAGTGCTGAGTTAAGTATAGAAACCCCAACTTTAATTTGAGGTAAATAAAAAAAAGGGAGGGGGGGGGAGGGTAGTGGTTGTTTTTATTAGGTAAGGTTAGGTTATGGTATATTAGGTACTGGATGTCCCACAGGGTTAAGATACAGCAGGTATTCTACCCGCAGGGTTAAATCAATATATCATTACTTGGATGTTGCAACAAATTTTCATGCACTCTAATAAAGTGATACTCGCAGCTGGCTAAAATGACGACACCCCTCATCCAACCCCTTTACCCTATCCCCTCCCCACCTACTGGATAAACAAACTGACGAATAAATGAGGTCCATGGTAGCAAAAAAGCACCAATATTTTTATTTTGACGATTATTTTATTTTCAAAGAAACGTACAGACCTTACATATAGAACAGAATAATATTAGAATAGTAACACTTGTCTAAAAATATAATTTTTATTTTCTTTAAACAATTAAATAATACAATTTTAAAACATGATATTTTATATTAATCTTAAAATTAAAAGAATTACAGCCAAAAAATTTAGGTTTGTTTAGAGTGAAAATAAAGATAAAACAAGGATAATAGTTTTCATAACTTCATAATAAGCGCAGCAAAAATATGCTAAGAATATAATTCAAGAACAATTTTTACACAAAAATGTATACAGAGCTTTAGTTGTTATGGTTAAAGACTTTTCAAACAAGCATATATTGATTGTATCAAAACGTATATTTAACTCAGGGATCTAAAGGGATAAGACAATGACCGATAAATTGATGTACATTAGCAATGATGATACAAAAATTACCTCATCTGTAGATTATAATTAGTGGTTGAAACGTTTAGTTCCCGAAGTTGTTAAGCCAAAGAATAAGAAAACGTTATTATAAAACGTTGGGGACTAGTGTATTAAACAGCATAATGTGCCCTCCCTTCCTGAATTTATCCTATACTGACAGAGTAACGTACAAATATAAGGACATATAAACACATTTCTTAGTTATAGAGAAGATTCGCTGATGGGTCACAAAATTATGGCAGTGAACAAATAAGAAAAAAAGTAATTTAAAATAAAATAAAATATGTTTAAAATTCAATTTCAAAATTCCAGATATTTGTTTTAATTTACATATTTGAGTCTTAAATTTCGTTTTAAATTAAATTCATAAAATAAAACACAGATTAATTTATTTCATAGTAAAGCTTTTGATATAATAAAGAAATTTTTATTTTTTTGAAAGCACTTTTTTGGCTTTAAACTAAAGAATGCCTTTTATATTACAATATTAAAAAATTTAATGATACATATAATGACTAGATATTGTTTTTTTTATATATTGATATTTCATAAAAATATTATAATAACTAAGTTTTTCTAATGATAAATTAGAACAAAATATTGCAATATTTAATTTTTGGCAACGGATTAAGATTACTAATTAACATACAGGGGGGGGGGGGTAGGTTGTGCTAAAATTCCGTAAAGGCGTGAGTTTTAAGGCTTAAAAACAGTAGTAGAACGATATAATTTATGTTAACTTTAAAGTATTTTTTTGTCTTTTCAAAAAGGAATACACAAATTTAGTGAATATTATCGTTCTTCTATTGTTTTTAAGCCTTAAAACTCGCACATTTACGGAATTTTAGCACAACATACCTCCCCCTTTATTGGAAGTTTGAAAAAATGGATAATTAATACAATATCACTCTGTTAATAATATGAATAGGTTTTAAGATACATTTAATCATTTTTTTACCAGGCATTTAGAACCTAAGACAACTTTTTTTTGCCTTAAACTTGAAATATACTTCAGAAAGAGGAAAAATAAAACATTTTGTCTCTATAACAATCTTTTTGGACAAAATTGGAGGCAAAAGTATTATTCTTTAGTTGCCATATGCCTGTCAATAAATCTGTAAAGATGTCTTTTAAATTTTCAACAAAAGTATCTATAATGTGTGTCTTCGTAAAATATTATTTATTTAACATGGAAGAAACTCTATAATAATTTTGTCTGTGTATTCTGCTTTGTATGGTACGTATTTTTTATATTATTGTTCGCTATTCATAGATATTGTCATCCTTGTTATTGATAAAATTAAATGATTCTGATAATATTAAAAATAGGGTTGGGCCGAATACTTTTCTGGCAGGATACCGATAACCGGATAACCGGCTGATTTCTAATGCAGGATAACCGATAACCAGCCGGATATCTGGCCAACGTTCATATCCGGCAAATTGCAGGATATCCGGTATCTGGCCGGATGTTGAAAATTGCCGGATATCCGGCCAAATCGGATATTCGGCCCAACCCTACTAAAAAACTTATTACAACTGGAACAGCTATATATTCTCTTCCAGCGTGGAAAGCACGAAAGAAACGTCCGATTCAATTTGATCCTGACTGACAGCGTGTGTTGTGTAGAGGTTGTAGGGCAACACGTTGACCGGCTGACTTGTTGGCCGGCTCGGTCCTTAAATAGATTCAATGATCAATCCTTATATAAAAGTAACAGGATGTCTGTATGTCTGTAGCGTAGGATCTCTTTTACAGTAAAGCTTCTTATATGTCCAGAGAAAAATTCCTCTTTCAAACTTTTTAAACTTTTTCTTTTGAAAATTGTAAGTAGGTGGTATATTCCTTCTCCCCTCCCTTTCCTCTGGATATGTAGCCACTATTATAATATAACAGAATAGTTCCATTTCATATATCTCTAAAATATAAAAAAAATAGGGACAGAAAACTCCTCTAGAGGCCAAGCAGTTTAATCTCTAATATAAAATTCTTTTTGGGAAGATTTGAGTTGAAGCAAAGCCTAAAGAGGCTAGAGGCCAATCTTTGAAAAAGGAGGAGGTAGGTTGTGCTAAAATTCCGTAAAGGTGTGAGTTTTAAGGCTTAAAAAGAGTAGTAGAACGATAATATTCACTAAATATGTGTAATGTGTATTCCTTATTGAAAAGAACTATAGACAAAAATAATAGTAAAAAATATTTAGTGAATATTATCGTTCTACTACTGTTTTCAGCCTTAAAACTCACACCTTCACGGAATTTTAGCACAACCTACCTCCCCCTTTGAAATGAATGCTAAGATCAATTTTGTGCAGTTTGAAATTAGTAAAGCATTTGATACATAAATTCATTTCATCAAAGCTAATTTATGACACACAATTTACTAAAGAACAATTTGATTGCAAAATTTTTTTTAGAACACTAACCATTTATTTTTGAGTTACGCCTGTTTATTGAGAGAACAGTCATGAATTGTTTTGTATAATATCAAAATGAAATAATAAATTATTATCAATTTTGTTAGCGCCTCTGGTCTAACAAAACTGTATTACGCTTACAATCTTTCATTTTTATATCCGCGGAAAGCTGTCTGTAATACGATGAGATAACTAACTATTATACCTTTTAGTATTGTATTGACTTGGGTCTTGGACCCAATGAAGATGATTAAAGTTCCTCCATAGATTATGTCGTCATGCGATAGAATAGCCAATAAGAGGCCAGTATACGCTATATTTGACCAATGGCAAAATTTATGCTGGCCTCTCATTGGTTATTTTATCATATGACCTCATAATCTGTGGAGGGACTTAAATCATCTTCTGCTAAGGTTAATCTTATGCAGTTTGAACTTAGTGAAGCATTTGATACATAAATTCATTTATAGAAAGCTAATCTTAATTCACAATATTTTTATAAAACACTTTGATTCTAGAACCTTTTTAAAAGGTATCTCTGAGTTACACCTGTTTAATGATTATATATAAGCTTTCCAGTATGGCTTCAAAACCGATAAATATCCGCTTGATTAGAAACGGTTCTTAGTCGTAATAAAAAATCATATATAGCATCGTAAAACAGATAATTTTTCACGAATATTAAGATAAGAATTCACAAAAGTTTCGTTAGCCCGGGACTTAGGCACCTCGGAACTAACAAAATTTGTTTTTTGAGCTTACAATCTTTCATTTTAATATCCGCGGAAAGCTGTCCATAATACGATACGATAGATAACTATATTTCCTTTTAGTATTATATTGACTTGGACCAAATGAAGATAATTAAAGTTCCTCCACAGATTATGACGTCATACGATATAATAGCCAATGAGAGGCCAGTATACACTGTAATTGACCAATGCAATGGTAAAATTTATGCTGGCCTCTCATTGGTTATTTTATAGTATGGCGTCAAAATTTGTGGAGGGACTTTAATCATTTTCGGACCCAATAAAAAGTGAACTTGAAACAAATTACCTGGAGCCGCCAAATGATGTGGTGAATCCATGGGGGAGGGGAGTAGGGACATGTGACATGGTGCGGGCACTGATAGGGGCCTTCCTGTTCTTCTGTAATAGATAAATAGTTAGGTAGTTGATTTGATAGATAGATAGATAGTTACACAGGTAGTTGATTAGATAGATACATAGATATATAATTAAAATGGACATTTGGCATGGTGCGGGCACTGATAGGGGCCTTCCTGTTCTTCTGTAATAGATAGATACATAGGTAGTTTATTAAATAGATAGATAGATACAAGGGTAGATAGATACAGAATAGTATAGATAGTTGATTAGATAGATACATAGATAGATAATTAAAATGGACATATGACACGGTGCGGGAACTGATAGGGGCCTTCCTGTTCTTCTGTAATAGATAGATAGTTAGGTAGTTGATTTGATAGATAGATAGTTACACAGGTAGTTGATTAGATAGATAGATATATAATTAAAATGGACATTTGACATGGTGCGGGCACTGATAGGGGCCTTCCTGTTCTTCTAGACATAGATAGATACATAGATAGATGGATAGATAAACAGAGGTAGTTGTTTAGATAGATAGACAGATGGATTAATAGATGATTTACATGGACATGTAGCATGAAACTGGCACTGATAGGGGCCTTCCTTTTCTTCTAGACATAGATAGATACATAGGGAGTTGATTAGATAGATAGATAGTTACACAGGTAGTTTATTTGATAGATAGATAGATGGATTGATAGATGATTTACATGGACAGAGGCTTTCATGTTCTTCTATACATAGATAGATACATAGGGAGTTAATTAGATAGATAGATAGTCACTGAGGTAGTTAGGTAGTTGATTAGATAGATAGATACATCCAATAGATAGATCATTAGATAAATAGATAGACTTTTAAAATTGACATTAAAATACCTATTTATAATTACTAAAGAAATTTTATATACCTTTTATTATGGATAGATAGACAAACTTATAGATAGATAGCATGGACTAGATAGATAGATTTAGGTTGGTAAATAGATAAGGAAAATAATTGATTAAATTAGATTGATAGATTAATTGATGTATGATTGATTCATAAAAAAATAAATTGATAGATTGATAGATAGATAGAGTTACTGATGGAATGTAGAATAGTTTAATGATAGATAGATAAACAAAATATATAATTAAGAAGATAATTAAAGTCCCTCCACAGATTCTGACGTCATACGATAAAATAAACAATGAGAGGCCAGCATAAATTTTACCATTGGTCAATTACAGTGTATACTGGCCTCTCATTGGCTATTCTATCGTATGACGTCATAATCTGTGGAGGGACTTTAATCATCTTCACTGATAAACTTACGTTGCATTCTTGGCTAGTGAATCATATCTGGGTGGTGGTGGGGGCTTCGGCCCCCGGGGGCGGGCTCGCAACTTTGGGGTAGAACTGTACACATTTGTGCCTGGGGCATACAGGTTTTCATTATATGAATAAGTATAATGTTTTCCCGTATCGCTTCGAAAACGATTAATATCCGGTGGATTGAAACCAGTTCTTAGCCATATTTCCTCATATTTTTGTATGTTTATGTGGACAATTGTCCGCGATTATTAAAACAAAAATGGCATCGAATTATGTATAGAAATATGGACAAAGTGATTTTAAAAACAGGCAAATTTGAGAATAAAATATAAAAAATTCATTTAGCATGACTGATTGACCGAAGGGCCAAGTAAATTGTATACTAGATGCTCAATGGTTTTGACTTTTGCTAGGGGTGTGGTGACACTTCGGGTACAAGTTCTCTCTACGTCACATTTGAACATACTCTGCATTCTAAATTGCAATGTAACGCGCTCAATCGCCTAGGGTATCAACACCCATCAGACAACAAACCCTTTGATTGCACTACCTTTGTCTGAGAAGTCCTAACTGTGCATGGTAATGAGTTGCGCCTGTATTGGCCCAAGACATTTCCCCTACTCTAAATATTTATGTCGCGCATCTGACATAGCAGCAGTAGGAACCATTTTTAACGTCTTTAGTTATTACGCAGTGTCGGACCGGGATTCGAACCTACCACCTTCTCGACGACGAGCGGATGCGCTACGTTTTGAGCTACGGTCGCGGGTTTGCTCAAAGGTATAATAAATATTCAGAAAAAAGATTCCGCCATCTATCTTGAATAAAAAATGTTCTTTATACTATATCTACTTCGACAATATGGCTTCAATCAAAAGTGGTGACGGCTGACATGATCTCCACATAACTAAATTCTAATCTAGAGATACAAATAATTTTATAACAAGATTTTTATTTTAATTTTGTCAATGTAAATAAATATATCTAAATATAATTGAAATTAATAGAATTTAAAATGTATCAAATTATATTTAAAACAAGGATGACAACATCCATAAAAGCGAATGCCAAAAATCAGATTCGGATTACTATATTACATAAAAATTTGTTGTCAAAAAAGTTAAAAATCATCATGTTTAAAATGGACATACGGACATTCTGGTAACGATTATATAATTGTTACGCTTTCTAAGTCGTACCTAACTACAATAATAAATCATATCATATACTATATATAGCTTTTCTCCAGATGCCAAATCTCTTTTCTCTGATAAAAGTGTGCTATGTATTGCTCAAATATATTTCAGCCAATTTCAAAAGACTATTGGTTAATATCTGGAATTCAGGGGTAGGGCAATGAAAGATATTTTGATATTCTTCCCATTTCTTTCATATTAATTTAACCGTGGTTATCTTTAAATTAATTAATTAAGTGTCGTGAAAAGTGTTTGGTATTGAATACGTTTTGTATTATTATGTTTTAAAATTCTTTATTAAGAGATTAATTTGAAATTCTGTTTAACTATAATCCTCAAATCTATAACATTTTAAAATTTTTTGACCACAAAAAGACCAACCATTTACTTAAATAGATATATCGGTGATTCCCCCATCTTAAATGGAAAATAAGTATAGGGGCCTGTGGGGCTATCTAGTACTCAATACAACCTAACCTGACCTAAAGTAATAAACAAACAAACAAACGAAAAACTACTCCCCCCTCCTCATATAATTCTCAATTTAATTAAAACAAAATAGGGTAGGGGTTCTATGCTCAAATGGGGTATTCCTATCCAGTTTAGGAATTAATATTTTTTTCCCGAGGGAATAAATGATGGAGCGATAGCTCATCATTTATTCACGATTTTTTTAAGTCGGGAAGATCTATTGAATGGAAAAGGTTTGAAACCGATAGAACATTTTATTATACTAAAACATATTTTTTCTCACGTTTTTTTCCCAGGGAAAAAAATGATACCAGGAAAAAAAATCCCTACCTCGGGGAGAAAAAAAGAATATTTACATCCACTATTTAAGGGGTCGTTTATGTGAGAATGAACTTTGAGTGAAATTGCTGATATGTCTTTAATCAGAAGACTACTGAGTTGCGCCTGCTCAATGGCCAATTCATTTACCTTACCCACAGCTACTATCATGACGAAGCCTAATCTGTCGTACTTTTGATTCCTGAAGAAATCCCCTAATAATCCCTCATTTTTATGACGTCACAGGAATCAAAAGTACAACAGATTGGGCTTCGCCACTATCATTAGTATGACACGATTTTAAATCCCCAATTGACAACATTGCCTATCCCCCATATGCCTGAAAACTATATTGAAGAGGGTAAGATAACAAATTGGAGAAATTTAGAAAATTAATTCAGAATTTAAAGTCCAATTTGGGCAAATCAAAGGTAAAGATTGGCAAAGAGCTGGGATATAGGAATAAGAAAATAGACGAGAAATATAATTTTTGTATGCTTTAAATTCACTGTAAAATTATATGTTTAAAGATAAATTGAACCCCCAACGATTTCAGAAAAAAGTCATGCAACTGTTTTATTAGGAAAGTTAAAAAGAAAATTCTTCAGTGAACTAAATTTAACCATTTTATACTACCATATAAAAATGGAGATCTATTGCATTTAAATTTGTCTGCAATTGACCAATCCTTGTATTATTATATGGAGAATTTAACTTTGAAATAAAGTTTAGAAGCCAATTTTATAATATGTGCATATGTACTGGCTTTACAATTCACATGTAATTGCCATTGAAACTTGGGGCTTTCCCTTAAAAGTGCTTGGCGAGCACAGAGAACCAATCCTAGTAGAGGGACAAAGTGACTCAAAAACCAGCCATGTGACGTCATAAAAATGTGGGATTATCCATCTTTTTTTTAAGGGGTTTTCTATCCCACTTCTCCTCCCATCTCCCTCATTTTTATAACGTCACATGGCTGATTTTTGAGTCACTTTGTCCCGCTGCCCAATTCAATTATTGAAAAATTAAAATAAATTTTTATTATGCCAAGAAAAGAAATAGGTATGAGTAAAAACACTACAAAACATTCGGTTTTGTTTAATATCAAATATAAATAGTTTTGTATTACACGCTAACTTTTTCAAAATTGTCCTTGTTTATTCATTGAAAAGTATCTTAAACTATAACCCGCATTTTTCGAGATCTTTAGCTTCAGACAATAAAAACCTTACTACTTATGTAATTGGATTGTATTTGTTCCATTTAGAAATGTTATAAGCTTTATTTAATGTGCTTCTTAAAGATATATTTTTTCTTGTCTTAAAATACAAATTTGCCTCACAAAATTTTATTGTATCACAAAATTTTTTTTTATTTTTTTATATTACACTATTAATATTGTGTGCCATAAAAGAGTCTTCTATTGTCTTAGTATACTCTTATATGAAATCTATGTAATTAGGTCAATATGAGCTATTAAACTCTATCAAAACTTAAAAGTTAAATCAAATAATAAACTATAATACAGGGTTCGACAGCTGTCTATTTTAACAACTGCTTATATTAGGTTGGGAAAATTGAAAATATGGGGGTGGATAAGGTTTAACATGAGTCTATTTTAGTTTAGGTTAGGTTATATTGAGTACAGTGTAGCCCGCACCGCAGGTATAGGTACCGCACAGTCATGTCCTCAAAGATTTTAGGCGTATATTGGAAAAAGTTCCCTCCCTTAATTTCATAAATAAGATGTGATTGGTAACTTTGACTGAAAGCCCCAAAATATACAAGTTGACATAAAATTGTTGAGAATTTAGATGCGCGAGATGCGGCATATATCTTTATAAAGCTGCCACTGTAGACTGTTTGTTCTTAATAGCGCGGCTTGTTAGTGCGGTATCTGAGCCCTCCTATATAGTCCATGTTTGTTTTATTTTACATATTTTAGATATTAAGACAAACACAAAGCAGATACCTACTATAAAACTTTAAAATACAGAATCTATAATACAAAGTAGCTTGATGTCTGTCCGCCCGTCTGTCTGTCTGTCCCTTAAGATCTCGGACACCACTGAACCGATTGGATTCTACTCTTCAGGGAATATACCTACTGGTCCTGTGGTGGTTTTAGGCTATTTTCATGGGCGGTGGGAAACCCACAACTCCCCTAAAAACAAAAATCCCCTCCATTTAAAATTTTTTTTAATGTGGTGTTTGCAGCACCAGAGGTTCTTAATTTTTTTTAAGATTACCTATTTGGGCAAAGCCCCTAGAGGCTAGTACATATATAGTAGCATTTTCTGGCCCTTAAGTTTATAAAATACAAAAGTGCTATTCCAGTATGGCTTCAAACCGATTAATATCGATTGAATTCGAATGGGTTCTTAGCTATTCTCAAAAATAAAGTATAGCAGTTGGGGCTAACAAAATTGATTTTAATATTCTTTCATTTTAATATCGGAAAGCTGTCTATAATACGATGCGATAAATAACTATTACATTCATATAACTTTATGTATTTCTTTGGCATGGCAAGTGCAAACGCTGAAAACATCAATTTAAGACAAACATATTTAATTCAAACTTTTCCTTTCATAATAAACAAAATCACCCCTTCTGTACATCAAACTTACAATTTGGACACTGCCTTTTTCATGAATAATTAAAGCTAAATAAGGTTGATCATATTTTTATAACATTTTTTCCATTTCAAGCAACATTTTCTGCCATTAAAGTTTTACAATTTTTTTTATTTTTATCTTTTAATGTGTAAATTAAATCAATTTGATTTATGTCATTTAGACTGACGATAGTGCCATGTTCACCGAAATATATTTCAATAAATAACTAAGAAGTATCAGAGACTTTTTCACTCAGTGAATCTATCATATTAAAGTATAGTCTAATCACCCAAAGTTTTTAAGCCACCGAAAAAGGAACATTATTTTCAAACTTGGTATAATTTACAGCCAAAAATGTACCCTATCTATCAATCTACATTCTACATGTCTCTTTCTGTATATCCTCCTACCTATCTATCTATCTATCTTCATGTCTCTTTCTGTATATCCTCCTACCTATCTATCTATCTATCTTCATGTCTCTTTCTGTATATCCTCCTACCTTTCTATCTATCTATCTATCTATCTATCTATTTCCATGTCTCTTTCTGTATATCCTCCTACCTATCTATCTACCATTAGAGTAAGACACTAGAGGGAGAATGGAATGTTAGAACAATGTATGAGTCAACTAAAACAGCCCAAGTAGTTAAAGAAATGACAAGTTACAATATTGGAATACTTGGAATTGCAGAATGTAGATGGACAGGACAAGGACAAACTACAACCAAAGATGGCCACCTAATACTTTATTCTGGTCATGAAAGCCAACATATGTATGGTGTTGCTATAATTATTCAAAAACGACATGTCAATTCTCTAATAGACTGGAAACCTATATCAGACAGAATAATTAAGGCTAGATTCCAATCAAGGCACTGCAAGTTGACTATTATCCAATGCTATGCCCCAACAAATGACAAAGATGGAGAAGTAAAACAAGAGTTTTATGATCAACTGCAATCAATCAGAAACTCAGTACCCAAACATGACATGTGCCTAGTTCTTGGAGATATGAATGCTAAAGTAGGAACTGACAGGACTGGAGTGGAGAATGCAATGGGACACTTTGGTATAGGTACAAGAAATGAAAATGGAGAACTTTTACTTGAATTCTGTTTAAATAATGATATGGTTGTAGGAGGTACATTATTCCAACACAAAAACATTCACAAATATACCTGGAAAACACCTGATGGACAAACAAGAAACATGATTAACCACATTATGATCAATAGAAAATGGGTCAAGTCAATGCAAGACTGTAGGAGTTACAAAGGAGCCGACATATTTAGTGACCATGAACTAGTTGTCAGTAAGATTAAATTAAAGCTGAAGCGTACTGGCCATGATAAAAAGAGTGAGATTGGTAGACAATATGATTCTTCAAGATTAAAGGACCCTGTGATAAAGAATGAATTTGTCTTGAAACTCAGAAATAGATTTCAAGTCTTAGAGGACCTAAATGACGAGACTGAGATCACATGGACTTCAATTAAAGAAAACTTTCAATCTACTGCTAAGGAAATCCTAGGACACAAGAAACCAGAGAAAAGGGACTGGATCTCTGATGAAACATGGAACAAAATAGAAGAGAGAAAGAAGCTTAAAAACAAAATTCATAATGCTCAACATTTGGCTGACATGAGCAATTTAAGAGCTGAATATACTGCTAAAGATAAAGAGGTCAAAAAGTGCACAAGGAAAGACAAGAGAGATTACATTGACAATCTGGCTGAAAAGGCCCAAAGAGCAGCTGACTTCGGTAATATGAAAACAGTATACAACATAACCAGGCAATTAAGTGGCAAATATAACAAAAAGATTGGTGAAACTATCAAGGCTAAAGATGGTAAATTACTCACTACAGAAAAAGAAGTTGCTGAAAGGTGGAAATCCCATTTTGAAGAAGTGTTGAACAGTCCTGAACCAGAAATTAATGCTGAACCAGAACCAGGACATGAAATAGACATAGACACAAGACCACCAACTATTCAAGAAGTTAAAGCTGCTATACATAGTCTAAAGAATGACAAAGCACCTGGACCTGACTTGATAACTGCCGAAATGCTTAAGGCAGACATAGATCTTTCTGCTAGGACTCTAACTGATCTCTTTGATAAAATTTGGAGGCAAGAAAAGATACCAACGGACTGGTCTAAAGGTATAATCATAAAACTTCCTAAGAAGGGAGATTTGAACAATTGTGATAATTGGAGAGGAATTATGCTGCTTTCTATCCCAAGCAAGGTCCTATGTAAAGTTATCTTAAACAGAATTGATGAGAAAATTGACAATAAACTAAGAGAAGAACAAGTTGGATTCCGTGCTGGAAGGGGCTGTGTTGACCAAATTTTCACCCTTAGGACGGTTATTGAACAATGTGTTGAATTTGACAAGCCACTCCATGTAAATTTTGTTGATTTCTCTAAGGCCTTTGACTCCATACACAGACAAACACTCTGGAAAATACTAAGAAGTTATGGTATACCTGAAAAGATGATAATTATGATAACTAAATTCTATGACAACTTCCAAGCCTGTGTTTCAGTTGGAAACAATAAGACATCTGATTTCTTTAGAATAAGCACTGGAGTTAGACAGGGTTGCATTTTATCACCTATTCTATTTATATTGGTCATTGACTGGGTGATGAAGAAAACCACAGAGGACAAAAAACGTGGTCTCCTGCTGGGCATACTAGGACACCTAGAGGATCTGGACTTTGCTGATAACCTAGCACTGATTTCAGAAACAATCAAACATCTACAAGCTAAAACAGATAGACTAGTCAAATATGCAGGACAAGTCGGGCTCTTTGTTAATGTCAAGAAGACCGAAATTATGAATATACCTACAAACCCTGATCAAAATATAACAATAAATGGTGAACAATTGAAACAAAGCAACAAATTCACCTATCTGGGGAGTGTTATCAGCAGTGAAAATGGCTCAAAAGCTGATATTAAGACCAGGATTGATAAGGCTAGGGTTGCTTTCAACAGTCTACACAACGTTTGGAATTCAAAGAAACTTGCTCTGAAAACAAAAATCAGACTTTACAACAGTAATGTGAAATCAGTTCTTCTTTATGGAGCTGAATGCTGGAGAACTGTGAAAACTGAAACAAACCAACTTAATGCATTTCACAATAGCTGCCTAAGAAGAATTTGCAAAATATTCTGGCCAAACAAAATATCAAACATTGAGCTGTACGCTAAGACCAAGTGCAATAGTATTGAAGCAGAAGTGAAATTTAAAAGACTAAGGTGGCTAGGACATTTGCTTAGAATGGAACAAAATAGGTTTCCAAAAAAGTGCTTAAAATGGAACCCCACCACTGGTAAACGCAAACAGGGACGACCAAAAATGACCTGGAGGCAGAGCACTGAAAAAGACCTAATTAAATTAGAATTGACATGGGGAGAAGCTGAAGCACTTGCCAAAAAATGGAATTCATGGAGGAACAAGGTGTCTGTATTCTCTGGACTTCACAGTCAAAAAGAGAGATGCGCCTGATGATGATCTCCCCATCGCAACCTCCTTGTGCAACCCTTCTATTAAGTTATTGAAAATCAACCAATGGTGTCGCTTATATTAGCACGGCCAAGTAGCAGAAAATAATTTAGAAGCAGACAAAAGAGGTCTTTGAAAAAGAAAGGAAGGTAGGTGTCTGTATATACATCTATACTATAGATCTGTTTATCTAACTATCCATCCATCTAGCTCTAATCTCCCCTAAATTAAACAATATGTAAAGTATTAAGCTTAAAATCAAACAAAACAGAAAGTTTCAGGTAGAGAGTATATACACACACAGATCAACTGAAAATTGATTACCCATTTCTTGCCTAATTTCCAAAGTTGTACGACAGATAACCCAGCTATTGCAAAAGCTATTTTCAGCTACTCTGGTCAACGGGAAAAGCGATATCCTATTATATAAAGTATTATTATATATATAAACACAGGTTATTTCTTTAACTTTTTATTGATGTAAGACAATTGTTTCACTATTAAATAGATCATCAGTTTCAATTAAGATGTATCAAATAAGAGTTAACAAAAATATATGTCCTTGCAATGCATTTTGAATCCTTTTAATAGACTAAATAATAAGAAAGAATTGTTTGTTAGAAAATTGTACCCCCTGCAGGTTTTTTTTACAACTTATATCCTACATGGGCTTGGGGGGGATTAGCATCTTTATAAAAAAAGGGGTAGGTGTTTAAAGGGAATCTTTAAAGAGAAAAAATAGGTCATATTTTATCATTTGCAGTTACAATTTAATACATATTATATAAAAATACTGCTTTAAGTAAGCTTTTTTTTTTGTCTATAGCAAATGATCTCACTAACCGCTGAACCAATATGGTTCTCCTTTACAGTGAAGCTTTTATAAGTCTTGAGATAGTTTTAGCCTATTTTTCTGCCCCTCCTTATCCCTAGAATAGCAAGACCCTAGATGCAGCAGCAGCTAGTAATGTATAAACGATTTATACATTCTACATTCAAAATTTTTATTTTTCAAAATTAGATTTTTTTGAAGTTTGAAGCTTTTTTAGCTAGTATTAAATATTGATAAAGGATGAGGGTGCTATGTACACAATCGGAAACTAAAATTCAGCTGACCCACACACAAGTTGGAAGGACATACAAATAAACCAACCAAATTTTGAGTATGGCAAGTGTCCCAGATTATCCTTATAATAAAGTAACAGGATGTCTATCAGTTTGTCTGTTTGTTTATACCAAAGTATCTCGCTAAATGCTGATCCGATATAGTTCTCCTTTACAAGGCAGCTTCTTAAAAGTCCTGGGATGGTTCATAATTATTTTGTGGTAGGGTAACCACCACCCTCCCAAGAGAAAACGCCCTTAGAAAAATATTTCCCCCCTAATTTTTTTTTTTTTTTAAATCTAAAATAAAGAATTGGGTTATAGATTCATAGAATGCAACTCTCTCCACCTCAAGTGACCCAAGAGGCCTCTGGGGGGCGTAGCAACAAAATAGCATGTTACAGTTTGCACTTTATTAGGCAAGGCTTTACCCCATATAGTAATTATCTGAGTTCTTTATAAAGAAGTCAAATATCTATTTTTATAAATTAAAGCTTACGCCAGGTTTTCAAAATTTGGTATGAACATATGTGTAGCATATTAGTATGCTAATGTGCTAAAATTAGAGATTTTAATTTTAGACCATTAAAAGCGTTTTCATAATCATTTCATTTTAAACCTATTATATAAAGTAATAATGTTTATTTGAAGCGTAAGATATGATCGAGTTCTTCTTTTAAGGGAAGCTTCACAAAGATGGCTTCTTCAGTATGGCTTTAGGCTATTTTATTGTTAAGTTTAAGTTTCCGATGGGTTAGACGTTTTCTCTTCACCCCACCCTCTTCCTTCAAAAACAAAAGGCCCCTAGATTCTTGGGGCGCAGCCACTATTATACTAATAAAATATTAGCCTTTCAAAATACGTTTATCTATTGTAGCAGAGAATCTGCCTAATAGTTAAGTAAGTCTGTCAGTCAAAACGAGAGAGTCTCAGCTACTATTTAAGATAGACGGCTGGTGCTTTCATGATAATCACCAATTGCTATTATATTACTTTAATTTTTCAATCATAGTCAATCATATTGTATTTCTAAAAGAACGTGTCTTAACTTTTGTGGTTAAAAAAAATATCTAGTCCGTGTTTTAGTTAGTAGTAGATGTAAAATGATCCATAGAATTAAGATATGCAGTCGTTTTTTTTGTAGACCTCTTATTTTTGAAGTAATTTAACTTTAAAAAAATTAAGTTGGTTTAAAGGTACTAAAACGCAACAAAAACAGAAAATTGCCATTATGAACAAAAATAGTAAGATCTTTAATTTGGCACCTTACTTTTTTAATTCTGTTGAGTAATTATTATAAAAATCTATTTTGTTGAACCCCGTTTAATCAATACTTTGAACTTTGGGAGCTCGTCACGAATAGGTTAAAAAACATCACAAAAGTTAGGACACGTTCTTTGAAAAAATAATAAAAAAATTTAGGTTTTTATATTATTGAGAAGCTTATCTACTAAAATAAAAGAAAATATACAATATTTCTACATTTCAAGTTTAATAAAAGCAAAAGAGGGAAAATAATTTGAATGAAAACATGATTATCCCAGTCTACAATTTACTTTTTTGTTTTCATTTAAGATCTGGAAGTTTTTTTTTAATTTTAAGTTTTGAATCGTATTATAGACAGCTTTCCACGGATATTAAAATGAAAAATTGTAAGAATAGTAGAAGTTTAGAGGGGCTGAAGGCACGGGCTAACAAAAATGGAATTAATTTAATTATTCTTATTTTAATATTCGTGAAATTTTTTTTAATGCGCAGGGACTGGGGAATGTGATTCAGACAAACAATAAGACTAAGTGAAAATTTACACACAACCCTCTTCCCTTATTTCTCCCCCTTCTTACCCACTTCCCTTCAGCTACATCAATACAAAGTTTTACGCCAACAAAATATTTATTTTCGGCAATTTCAAATGGAATTAATTGGCTGAATAACAGCCCCCGTTAATACGATGAGATACATATGGTATAGAACTGGTCCTAATCCAGCGGATATCAATCGGTTTCGAAGCTACACTGTAAATGATTATTCTGATATTAAACTTCTCAAATTAATTTTTGTCAAGGGCAATTAAGCTATATCAAAATTGATTAAAACCTGTACTAAAACTATCTACCTTACACTTTTTTGAAAGCCAGAGGTCATGTGAAGGAAACGATATTTCGGGTTTCGTCGTATTTTCACATTAGCTTTTGAAAGTATAATTTAAATTTTGGTTAGGTTAAATAAGGTTAGGTGATTGCCCTGCAGGGTTAGGCAATTGGCCTCGAAAAGGGCTAGAAATAGGAGAAAAGTTACCGTGAAAATATGACGAAACCCGCAACTTCGTTTCCTTCACATGACCCAAAGTTCCAAAACAAATCATTTTAGTAAATTACAATTGACTAGATAGAAAATTTTCTTTCATGTATTGGAATTTAAACTTCCCAAATCAGCAAAAGTCTGTGTCACAGTTTTTAATATTGTTTTCTATTTTGTGTAGCAGCTACTCTTCGTCTTAGGTCAGTTGGTCTGTCTTACAAAGTAAAGGGGGTAAAGTAGTATTTTTTCTTATTCCTAGACCTTGCGGGGGGGGGGGGGGGTCTTAACCCTGCGGGGCCTATACCTGCGGTGGCCTAACCCTACGGGACATGTCAATTCACCAATATAACCTTACCTAACCTAAGAAACAAACAAATGAAAAAAAAACATTCTTCCACCATATTTTCAATTTAATTTACCAGTGCTCATAAGAATATTTTAGCGTCTTTTTTAAAAGTAAGGTGATTCCTGGTTATATAAGAGTATAAAAACTTTGACTTAAATTTAAAATGTTTTAAAGTGGTAACCTGACAGAAAATTTAATAATGTGTACTCTTATATTATGGTTCTCCCGTCTTTCTGTAAGTGAGATGCGAGAATAGTTATTTCTCGTATCGTATTATAAACGGCTTTCCGCGGATATTGAATGTACAATTATAAGATTAAAACTAGTTTTTTTAGCCCCGTGGTGACGAAGGCACCGGCTAAAAAAACTAGTTTTAATCTTATGATTGTACATTTCTATATTTGTAGAAAACTGGATATAATACGATGCTAGACATAGTTTTTTCGTATTCATGAGAACCGGTTCCTATCCACCGGATTCAAATGAATACGAGAAAATATTTTCTTTTTATTATTTTAGTTTAAAACGAAAATTGCTTGAAATAGCTATCCAAGAAAATGCATTTCCTTATTGGAATATTTGACTTAGGTTACTTTTTATTTCTAATTGTAAATTTTGACCCTAATCCTTAAACTCTACTTTAATTAATATCTTTTAAAAAAAATATATAATATACCTGCGGAATGAGTTAAACAACAGATCTATATCAAAGATGTATATACAGATAACTACTTCTCAACCTTTTTCAATTTCCTTTTCCGTCTGCTACCAAATTATTTTCTACTACTTGGCTGTGTTAATACACACCACACCATTGTTTGATTTTCAATGACCCAATTGAGAGTTGGCACAAGGACACTGCGATGGGGAGATACGGTTATTTAACCCTTTTTCCTTTTTAGTGTTTTAAACAAATAGTTAAACAAGTACTTTCTAAATCTCTGGAGAAAAGGCCACAAAGGTAAAGCTGTTTGGGAAAAATGGGGGATTATCCGTTCGGAAAAAAATCGCAGTAAGGTTTTTGACACGTAAAGTGTATTATGCAAAGATTAGATTCTTTCACATGTCTGTAACTTTGCATTTCTTTTTATTTGTGGGAAAAAAGATGCAATGAAGTTTTTTACCATGTAAAGTGGATCAACTGAAAAATGATTACCCATTTCTTGCCTAATTTCCGAAGTTGTACAACAGATAAACCAACTATTGCAAAGGCTATTTTCAGCTACTCCGGTCAAAGGAAAAGCTATATAATGTAAAAACGATTAATGCACATTATACATTCAATATTTTATTTTTCAAATTTAGATTTTGTTGTTGAAAGTTTGAAGCTTTTGAAGCTAGTAGTAAATATTGAGATAGGATTTTGGTGCTATTGGGTTATATGCTGCACAACTTTGGAAATTAGGGAAGAAATAGGCAATCCATTTTCAGCACATCATTTCAGGGATAAGACATTGGCCGATAAATAAATGTACATCCCCAATGGTAATACACAAAATTAATTCTATAGATTATTATTACAGGTTGAAACAATTAGACACTTAAAAATAAGCCTACCAATAAAAATTCTATACAATTCCCCAAAGTTGTAAAGCCAACGAATAAGAAAACGTTATTATAAAACAGCCCAATCTCCCCTCCATCCCCGAAAGAGACTAGTTGTGATTTAAGCAGGGAGGGGACAATGGGTTGTTTATTGCACTAGTAACTAAAGTTTTATAATAACGTTTTCTTATTTGTTGGTTCAACAACTGTGGGGACTTTAGTGAATTATGATTGGTTTGTTCATTGAGAGTGATCAAACAACTAATTTTAATTTACGGAAGGGGTAATTTTGTGTATCATAATTTAAAATGTACATCAATTTATCGGCCATTGTCTTGTCCCTTTAGATCACTTGATTTTAATGATTTTAATTGCTAAACAAAATATGATGTTGATAAGCATATAATATAACAATAACTAAAGAAAATTTTTTAGCTAGTTGCTTTACAATTTACAATGCATAACTGTAAAAAAACACATCCCATTACGAATTAGCAAAATGATTTTAAAACTTAATCAAAGGTCTTACATAAATTAACTTTTTCAATTAATACGAATTACCCAGCTAGATTGTATGACGTAATATATAATATCTGCTAATATGATATTTCAGGGAGGGAAAGGACAATAACATTCAAATCAATCTACACTCCTTTCTTTCTCCAAGATATTTACCATCAACTAAAAGCACCAGGAAATAGAATGAGGATTAATGGGAATAGTCCTTTTCGTGGAAACGCCCCTTAAGGGGCGATCGTCGTATGTTTGAAATGGCTTTTGATAGGTTATTTTAGGTTATGTTAGGTTATATTGGGCTAGGTGATTGCCCCACAGGGTTAGAGCCCCCCGCAGAAGCTAGAAATAGGAGAAAAGCTGCTGTGAAAAAAACGAAGAATCGCCCCTTAATGAGCTTGCCACGAAAGGGACTATACCCGGATTAATTTTATCGACCATTGTCCGTTCCCTGTATCTCTCACTTTAATGTTAGAGCAAAAGCTGGGTTTATCAAAGTTTGCCTTTATCCAACCTAATAGAGTTTTTAACATTAGACTATTCATCAACTTTTAAATTAGGTCATAATTGCATTGTTCTGTTACAATCAGAGATGGGGGAGAGGGGGGGGGGGAGTCGCATTGACTCAAATCTTTGAGGACTTTTATGAGATCTTTATTATGAGGTAATTAATAAAAAATAATTGGAGGTGCACCAACTATTTTCGATTTTTTCGAGAGAAAAAAATTGAGGGTGATTATTTTGTTTTTCGGGGGGGTTGAGGTGTCCCCCAATAAAATAGCCTAAAACAACCACAGACCAGTAGAATTGAAAAGAATTGAAGAGTAGATTACGATCGGTTCAGTGGTTACCGAGATCTTAAGGAACAGACAGACGGGCGGACGGACGGATGGACGGAAAGACATCATTCTACTTTGTATTATAGATATCTGTTCATTCAACAGTCTGACTATCACTTTATTACAAGTAATTAATATACTGAAATATTTTAAGAACATTTTGATGTACATATTCAACTGTAAATTGTAACTGTATATTATTGTCAGTTTGTTAATGCTATGGTATTTTTGGAAAATATTGTTCTTTGATTTTTGATCATACTCAATTAGGCTGCCGAAATTCCAACATACATCTGCACCCGTCTAGCCGTCGAGCCTTTAAAAAATGTAATGCTGCATTGCTTGCTGAGCCCTGATTAAAAGAGAAACTCTATATGATTAAATCTATTACTTTTATCCTGAAATAAAGTTGAGTAATTTTAAATTTAATCCTACAGGAAGTGAAATTTTAAACTTTTATATACTTTTTTTGCATTGCATAAATTTAATATTTTATTTAAATTTTGTTTTTTTTTCTTTCTTTTTCTTTAATCATATCATTTTCACAAAAAAGCATAAAATGGATTTTAGGATCGATTAATTTCCGCTGAATTTAACAGGTTTTTAACCATACTGAAAACTCATGTATCGTATTCTAGAATTGTCCACAAAAATTAAAATGAAAGTTATATTACTCTCTATTTTGTTGGATCTGGCCTTAGGTCCCTCTTGTTGCCAACAATACTGGAATCAATCTCATTTTACGATCTGCGTGAAACTGTCTATAATACGATGCGATATATAACTTTTGTAACACATAAATAAAATTAAATTTCCATCTTATAGTTGGTTAATGTTATGCCTATTATAAAGATAGGCTTTCCTAGGACTTTTACATTACCCCCTCACATTATAGCTTAAAACCTACCCTGGAGCAATAAATCGCTTACTTAAATTTTGACCAATTATTCGAGTATTTTTCCCAGATCTTACTGGACAAGGACATACTAACACACAACCTACTACTTTAGTATGTGGAAAAGAGTGGCGCTTTTTATGTAAGTCGACAGATTAAAATATTTTGTCTGGTATCACATTACTCTTTCTTATTCAACAGAAGTATACAATTTACTAAGATAGTGCGGATTTTAACAGACTTATTGTCAAAATTATGTTTTTAAATTTTCAGCCTTCACATGGACTAAACAGGAATAGTTATTTATTGCATCATATCATAGACAGCTTTCCGTGGATACCAAAATAAAAATATACTGGAAATAATCTTCAATTTGTTTTTCAACAGAAAATATGCAGTTAACTATCAAACTACCTGCTAATAATTAGTGGTTAAAATTTCCATTTTCTCCCAGTGACTAGAGATTAATTCCAGTAAAAATATTCATTTCTTCACATAAAAGTGATTAGAAATAACATATTCAAACAGGTGAGTTTTTGACCAACTTTTTGGCGTTGTTTTATGAGGCGTTGTCATGAAAGGACTATACCCTGCTTTTCTTCTCTATCTTTACGTAAGTCTGTAGACAGATGAAAATATTATTTATCTATAGTATCAAAATACTCCAACTTATTCAACAGAAGTATACAATTTACTGAGAGAGTTAGAACATTGACAGACTTCATAGAAATCTAGTCACAAAATTCCATCTTTTGAGCTTTTATATAGACAAACTTATTAATGTTTCTAACAATTTTCTGTTGTTTTCAATTGACTCAATTCAAAGTTTTTTCTAACACATATCAAATATCAATTTATAAGCTCTTTATAGTTCCTATAGAAAATGACGTCATATTAGAATAGTCCATTATTCTAATGTGATGTAATTTGATATCATTCAGCCAAAATTTTTAGAAATTTAAATTTTTTTTTAATAGGCACTAAATTAAAAAAAATGGCTGAAAACTCCTTAATCACATCATATTAAAACAGTGGAATATTCTAATGTAATTTTTTATAGGCACTATAAGAAGCTTTATAAATTTACCATTTTCATGGAATGAAAACCTCCCTGTAGCCTGAAGTTCTAGAGCTGCCAGCTGATTTAGGTTTGTTGGCTTCCCAGGCTTTATATCATCATCCAGGTAGACACTCTGCCGTTCATTATCATTAATTTGCTTTCATTAAGAACATTAAAAAATAGTGCCATCTTTAACTATGAGAAGAAAAAAAACAATTTGAAGATTATTTTAGGTTAGGTTTAGTTAAATAAAGATTATGACAGCCTAGTAAGTATAGTAGTCAACAGTTTATAGCAGGGAAAACAAAAATAATTAAAAGGTAAAAAAAGGAATGTTTCAGAGCATAACTTTCTGTCATTAATATTTGTTGACGAAGTAATCGAAAACATATTCTGATAAGTCATTTTCCCATTTCAAAATAGTTTCAACATAATTTTACATCATATATAAGATCTTTGCTAAGCTAAAGTTAAAGTCCATTTCAAAGTTTCCAATGATTGTAGTTCCATGTATTTAGAGTTGAATTATAAAGTTATAACTTTCCAAAGTCATTATGCAAATATAGTTATTTGGTAGAATCCCTCTTTTGGACTAGTGGGCCATGTGCAAAACCTCTCTAAATTCTATATTTTAATAGTGGCCATGGTAACAAAACTCTATCCTTGCAGGGCTCTCATGTATAACCTCAAATATTGTAACTGAACCTAGAAGCTTTTCAAAATTTTTTTTTTCTGATTAAAATATGGATTATTAAATTCAATTTTAATGCAATGTTAATGTTCCTGTGATACAATATCAAAATCTGTTGGATAAAGCTTGCAGGAATCCTGTAAACATACAAATAATATTTACTTTTTGATATAGATACCAAATTTGAATTCATGTTCAAAAAATATTTTTTTTGCAAGAACTTTTGGAAACACATAAACAATTATCAAATAATGTATTGCACATCTAAATTTATGGAACCCAATATAAAAAGCAATAAGTACTTTTTTTAGTAAATTGTAAACAAAATCTTATAATTAGCATGTTTTTTAGGTGTAAAATGCTTTATAAAATTGCAAACCATATAAATTAAAACGGTAGCCAAAAAAAGAAATCACACAATTCTTGTTGCACTTTACATTTAATATCTATTTTATTCTTTTAATAAGTCTTTCAAAACTCTGACTATAAGATGCGAAGAAAAGTCTTTATTAGGATTAAAAGAGAAACCTAATACCCTTCTGTTGTATAATAAACAAGTAAATAAGTATATGAAGTAATACTACGATGTCTTATTGTGAGTTTAGAGAGTAAGAAAACATAAATTATCTTTAAAAATACAAGGATACTTTAAGAATATCTAAAAGAATATTCAAATTACAAAAATATAGGCCTACATTTAGAATTAGAATAATATACATATATGTTGTATATGTAAATTAGATGATAATTCAAATATTAAATATGATATTAAATATCCCATAATTTAGCCAAATTAGTCTGGACAAAATGACACAAGTGTCAACATTTTTTATGCAAACTTTGCTCTATATTAAATATACATAATTAAATTAATAGAATGTTAATCTGTTGTTTAGACATATGTTAAAAGATGAAACCTATTTTTAAAAGCGAAGCTTTTCTGTAATTAGGGTCGGTCCGTCCGTACGTCCGTAGGTCTGTCCGTCCGTAATGGATAGTTTTTTCGTTAATTTAGGCATTTTAGAATTGTCCTATCGCTTTCAAATTTTGCATATTAATTCCTGGGACAACAAATTATAATGTAATAAACGAAGCAACTCCCAAGTCCCAAAAATGTAAGTATGTCCATAAACATTATCCTGAATCAAGCAGTTTTTCAACAAATTTACTTACAATTTTGCTTTGACTCTTTTATGGATGTTGTCATCCTTGTTTAAATTTGGTTACTAAAATGAATATCTCAATAGATAAGTCATTGAATCACATAGAAAAGCTCAACTTGCATAGTTTAGACTTTATTAAAACCATAAAATAGAATGGTTTTATTTTGTATAACCCTTAGACTATGAGCCTTTTATGATATTATTTTCTGGAAAGGAAGTAACATTGTTTGGATATTAGATGTTAGATGAATGGATATAGTCTCATGAAATTTACATAGCTACTTTACTCTGTTTGTCTGTCTGTAGAACAGATCTATAGTATAGATGTATATACAGACAACTACCTCCCTTCCTTTTTCAAAGACCTTCTTCGTCTGCTTCTAAATTATTTTCTGCTACTCGGCTGTGTTAATATAAGCGACATCATTGGTTGATTTTTAATGACCCAATAGAAATGTTGCATGGGGTGTTTGCGATGGGGACATACTCTTCATTTAGTTATTATTATTGTTTAAAAAGTTCATACACTAGTAGAACCAACCAATCAAAGTTTAATAAAAAGTACCCAAAAATTTGGACTAACCAATAATATAAAGTTTTTTTAAAACTTGGGTTACCAAATAAATATGTTCTTTAATTCTTAAATTAATATAATTATTTAATCACGAACTAGAATGTGTGAACACCTTATCCATATTGTTATTAGATCTACTATGTAAACATAACCATAACGTTAGCGCCCTAATTTTTACTGGATAAATATCATATTTCTAAAAAAATTAGGTTTACCTCCATGGATAAATAGATAAATAAAATGCCAATACAATACAAATCTGTAATTTTAAGTAGCCAAATATCTAAAAATTGGCTGAATTAATAAGTCATACTTTGGATGGCTTTAGACTATTAACTTGCCCCTTAACATAGCCCTAAAGCTTGGGGAGCAGTAAAAAATACTTACTTTCAGATTTTTTACTTTTTCTCTATTTCTGTGTTTTACTACTTAGAGAACTACTCAACATATGAGATTTTAGTCAGGGATACAAAGTGATAAGACAATATGGACTATAAACTGATGTACATATCCAAGGAAAATAAACATAATAAACCCTATTGTGGACTAAAATTATTGGTTGAAAAGTTTTAAAACTGCTAGTTTTAATCAACCAATCAAGAGTTAATAGAATTTTCCTAAATTTTTTGATCCAACGAAAGAGCATGGTCCATTAAACTTTCATTACCAGTAAAATCAAAATATTTTAAGTATATTTTATTCTCTTTTAGTATACTAGACAGTCCAATGTCAAAGACGAAGAAAGTCCCTTAATGACGTCATAAAAAAGTGGGATGAGGAGAGGAGGGGTGGGAAAGAAAACGCTGATTTTTTGAGGGACTTTCTTCATCCATCTCCAATGTTCCATCTCCCCTGAATTTAAGCTGTAATCATATATGAATGAGTATAAAGTATGCCAAAAAGGTATGCTATTACGTAGTATTTGTTTCAGAAGGTAGGTATAAAGATTCCTGCTCTTCTTAGGCATAAAATCTAATGCAGAAGTATAGACATTTATTAGCGTTTTAACTGATAGACGGAGCAAATATAAAGAGTAGTTTCGCCACCAAAAAAAATCCATGTATAAAAATGAAATTAAATCTTTTGAAACATGGATTAACTTGGGGATCAAAGAAAATATGTTTCAAACACAGATATCATTTTTGCCAGCAATAAAGAAAAAAAAGGTTGAAGAAATGTGGGAAAAAGGCAGAAATTTTGTGTTAAAATAAATGTTAAAGCTTAAAGTTAAAATTGCTGAATATGCCTCTATAAAAGGGGTAGAGAAAATATCCTAAAGACTTTCATAGATATAAATCTGGCAATAATAAAGGGTGTGAAAAAAAAATGCGGACATTTTTAAAATTGAAATTGCGCGGCTTGTGTCAATAGAAGAAAAATGTTACACATGTCGTTAGAATTGCTAAGAAGTCTATTTTTTGGAAATATAAGAACAATTCCTCTGCTACGTATAGTTACGGAGCTACGTGTTAAAATGTCCCAACTAATGTAAAACTTGACTTGCGAGTAAATTTTAAAAAATAAAAAAAAAATTAAATAAGATATTTTACAAAAAGAGATGCCTACATTTTTTAATTTTTAAATTGCGCGGCTTGTGTTAATAGTAGAAAAATGTTACGCATACCGTTAGATCTACTATGAGCTGTATTTTTTGGAAATATAAGAACGGTTCCTGTGCTACAAATAATCTAGGAGCCAGATGGTAAAATACCCCAAAATTTACTCGCAAGACAAGTTTTAAGTCAGTTGGAACATTTTAACACGTAGCTCCTAAACTATGCGTAGCACGTTTTTATATTTCCTAAAAAAATGACTTCTTAGCGGTTCTAACGGTATAATTAGTATTTTTCTACTATTAACACAAGCCGCGCAATTTTAATTTTAAATGATTAATGAATAACTCAATCAGTTCAGAAGTTATTGAATTCTTAAACTTCAGGCATAAAACCTTACTACTATAGACTTTCTATTTCTACACCCTCCTAGACATATATAGGGCCAAATTAAAGACTTGTTTTTAGCCCATTTACCGATCTTTTAATTTTTTTGAGTATGAATTTTTCTATTTGACATTCTAAGAATATCTAACTTCAATACTTTTATTTAATTCTGAAATCCCTTTTTTATGTTTTTGATTTTGATTATTTGACGATTAAGACTTATAATATAAGAAAATAATGTAACTGAATAGAATTTAGACATACAAAATAGTCTCTTTCAGTGGGGTTTTTTGCTAGAGGGGTGCTCGAATTTTGACGAATTTTGACACCCGCCTTAAACCAAAATCAAGGGGGCCGGGTGTGAGTTTTAGTGATACAGACAGCAATCAGGGTGTTATCTTATTGTCAGTGCGATTGATACACCCCTCCCCAGCTTAATGCCTTTTGATTACTCAATTGATATATTCATTTTTATGAGTAGCTGTGCTACATTGAAGTATAACAAGGACAACCATATCTATATGTAGCACAGCAATACAATTAGATTAGTACGTGACGTACGTAAGAGAGCTAAAGGGCTAAGACAATGGCCGATGAATTGATGTAAATTCCCAATGATGATACATAAAATTACCCCTTGTAAAAATTACAATTAGAGGTTGAAACGTTTGGACTCTTAACTTAATAAACAAGTCCCCAAAGTTGTTGAGCCAACGAATAAGAAGACTTTATTATAAAACTATAAGGACCAATTATAGATTAGCTGCGCTAATAAAACAGAAGCTTGTATCTAAAATATTTTCAACTAATTTAGCCTTGTCGAAAGTAATTTATAATTATAGATATTATAGTCCGTTTCAACTTAAACTTATAATATTTGTTTGTATATTTTCCTGTGGACTTGAAGCTGTTGTATCCAGCATACCCTGGCCACGATCACCTAAACAGAAAACAATAATGACTTTTAACCCTTACAGATCGGGCCCCTATTCCCACCTTAATAGATCGGGGGGGGGGTCATATTGACCCCCCCCTCTATCTCGGCTTCTGTTACAGATAAAGACGTAAAATTTTTTTCTGGTGGTTCATGTGTATTTTTAGAGAAAATTACTTTTTCTAGTCATAGCAGTCAGGCAGCTCCTTAGCCGCTTTTTAGCGGCCAGCCGCTAAATTTTAAAACAGCTGTAGAGCGGCCAATTTTGCAGCTAGGATGACCAAATTTTAGGACGAACTTTTATTTTTCATAACAAAAAAAATACTTTTTCTGATCATCGCCGAAAAACGGCAAACAACGGAAACCGCCATTTTCGGCGGTTACGGCGGTAAAACGGCGGTTGGCGGCGCCAATTAATATTTTTATCTGTTAATTGTTGCTCAAGGATTTACCAAAAAAAATTTTAGGTCTCTAGCTGTAATAGAAGCCACGATATTCATGATATATGTCTGTAGTAAAAGCCGGACAAAAATCGGTCATAAAGTCGGTCAGGGTGCGGTCAAACGGTCATAACACCACATTTCTCATAAGGTCATTGATATCTCAGAATTCACCAAAAAAAATTTAGGTTTCTACCTTATACACAAAAGTCATAATGTAGAAATTAAGATTTATTTAGAATATTTTTTTTTAATTTTGGTGCTACCCAACCGACTTTGACCGGACACCACGACCGACACAGACCAGATATCCTAATAAAATCAACTCTTGCCGACGTATAATTACTAAACTTAAAAAGTCATGAAGTCACAGCTCTTCATCTTACCTACAAAAAAAATGACATTGAAAAAACTAGAGGGGGGGGTCAATATGACCCCCCCCCCGATCTGTAAGGGTTAAGAGTACGGGAGGACGTATGGATAAACTATAATTAAAGAGTAACTGCGCTACAAATATCGAAAAACATCCACAGTAAGTGTAACACATATTATATATATATATATATTATATGATTTAGAATGAGTTGAAGATTAGTTACAGACAAATCTACCATAAAAGTTGCAGAAGCTCATTCAATAGAATTCTTAAGTTAATATATTTATTTCTTATGGAGGAATCTTCACCAGAAATTTGGGATTAATAGGCGATGGGTAAATAAGGGTTTCTTGTTAACCCGCAACATTATCATATATAATAAATAGCTTCTTGATGTTGAAAAGGTAACGGGTTCGAGTCTGGACCACACGACGTCATACTAGAGACGCTAAAAAATACGTTGTAAGATTAGGGAAAATACCTTGGCACCCCAAAGAGGTGCTACTCTTTACTATATATGTACAGTTAATCTTACATTCATAAAGTTGGTTGTCTGTTGGATGTTACTGACTCTAATATCAAATAGTATGCGTTACAGTATTGTATCCCTATACAATACAGGCGGATGATGCTCTTGGGGTCTCTTTATGATTATTTGAGATCGAGGGAGAATAAGGCCCTGCCCCCAATGAGGTAATTAACGTTTGGTAAATTGTTCCCGTTGCTTAAAAACAACTCTTTAGGCTACACCCGTCTCTCCCTTCCTGTCAAATGTATGCATATATTTTAGAAGTTTTAAATGAATAGGACAATTCTATCTATCTTACTCATACCTGGCTCTAGTTTTGAATAAAAGATGGGTCTACTCTCTCTATCTCGAGCTTGAACCTAAAAGTAAGAAAAAAGTTTAAATTTAATAGGATAGTTTCATCAGTCAAAAATAAGTGCTGGGATTATTATGCAAATGATATTTAATTTGTCCAGCCGTTTGTGATATCTTACTGGACTTACACAATATTTAGCTTTATGATTCCCGTAACTCCTCTTCTGCTGACTAACACCCCTACAGACTGGTACTACACATGAACATTCACGCTTGCAGTAGCTGTGTTATTTGCTTAACTAATTCATTAAAAGAATATACCCAATTTCGTATGTTTTGTATTACAGTTTATTTCACTTTTCTTCAGTTATTAGTGACAACGCCTCTTAAGGGGCGTTTCGTCGTATTTTCACAGTGGCGTTTCTCCTATTTCTAGCCCCTGCGGGGGGCTCAAATCCTGTGGGGCCAATTGCCTAACCCTGCGGGACAATCACCTAACCTACCCTAACCTAAAATAACCTGTCAAAAGCTACTGTGAAAATACGACATAACGCCCCTTAAGAGGCGTTGTCACGAAAGGGACTATACCTGTGAGCTAGTTGTTGTAATATTTATGGACATAATTGTACTTGTTACATAAGAATATTATAAGATGATTAAAGTCCCTCCACAGATTATGACGTTATACGATAGAATAGCCAATGAGAGGCCAGAATACGCTGTAATTGACCAAAATAGTAAAATTTATGCTGGCCTCTCATTAGTTATTCTATCGGAAGACGTCATAATCTGTGGAGGGCCTTTAAACATCTTCAGAAGCTTATATTAGCTGGATAGATGGATTGATAGAAATCCTGATCGATGAATGGATAGATAGATAAATAAATATAGTAATTGATAAATACAGCTAGATAGATGGATAGAAATATTAATGGATAATTAGATAAATAAGAGAGATAGACAAAATAATGGATAGATAGATAGAAAATAGTCATATGTTTTACATCAATAATTCTACTTTAAGACATTTATTTCTCCACCATAAGAAATACCTTTTTTATGGCGGTATTTCTGCAATATTGAAAAAATACACATGAAATAGAATAGCTACTATACAATTTTATTGGTTGGTCGGTATGGCTTTTAGGCAGTCACACTGTGAGTTGACTTGTGTGAAACAACTAGAATGTAGTCATCTGTTTTTAAAAATATTTTTTAATGTCTGAAGTAGAATGATGTCTGTCCGTCACATAAGATTTCGGTAACCACTGAACCGATTGGATATATACCTATTGGTCCTTTGGTGGTTTTAAGCTATTTTCTTGGGAGTGGGACACCCCCAACCCCCCCCACCCAAAAAAAACGAAAAAAAATATTCTGTTTCTGCGTATAAATTATGGGCAGCACCAGAATTTTTTTTTTTTTTTTTTTTTTTACTTTTTTTTTTAATTAACTCATGGGGCAAAGCCCCTAGAGGCTAGGGGCGTAGCCGCTAGTTACATAAATAAATTGCTAAAAATATATACAAAAATAGGAATTTTTGGTGGAACCTTTTTGTGCATTTAAGCTTGATAAATATACGCAACTATGTGTGTGTGTGTTTGTTTGTTTGTGTGTGTATATATGTGCATGTGTGTGTTTTTGTCTGTGAGTGTGTGTGTTTTTGTCTGTGAGTGTGTGTGTTTCAGTAAAGCAAAGGAATTGAAATTAAAGGTATTTTTAAAATTGAAGATAGTCTCAAAATGAATTAGCTGAAGATCTATAGTATAAGATGTATATACAGACAAATACCTCCCTTCCTTTTTCAATGACCTTTTTCGTCTGCTTTTAAATTATTTTCTGCTACTTTACTGTGTTACTATAAGCGAAACCATTGGTTGATTTTTAATGACCCAATATAAAGGTTGCACAAGACGGTTGCGATGGGGAGAAACAGCTATTTAACCATTTCTCCCTCTAGTGTTTTACTCTAATGCTGAGATACTTAAAAGAATGTAGATAATTTTATATTTCTTTTCAATAATGTTTGAAATCTGATAAATTAATCAAAATTTATTTGTTAAAATTTTTTTAAAATTTCTATTCAATAATGATGTAAGACTTGTATGCCCTAATCAATCCTTCCTATTATCATTCTTTCCAATATGATTTTATCTATTGCTTATTATTTTTTTTCCTTCTATTTTTTTGTCTTACTTATATGGCCTGTATGAAAACAATGTGTGAATACACATTACTGCATACTTCCTACCTTTTAGGAAACTGCCATTTATTATTGTTGTTTTTTTTTCTATGTATGTACACCCAAGAATAATAAATCTAATCTAATCTAACCCAGAAATAAATCTGATATTTTAAGCTTTTTGAGAAATTAAATCAACTTATTTTGGACCAATATACATGCTCCCATCCACCTGCTAAACTAACTACATGGGATAATAGTGTTTCCAAAAAAAATATGGAAATTTATTGCCAGATTTTTATAATGGAGTTCCAAAAGACAAAACTTTTAATAAAAATAGTAGAAGAGTTTTTTTTATTAAATTTTAGGTAAAATAATTTTTTTAACATTTTCTATTATTGTCACTTACAATTAGTACGACTCGTAGCATAGCTAGGCTTATATTAAATAATAAGTGAAAAAATTAATTTATTTGCTAAGTTAGTGGCTTTTCTACAATGTATACACACAACCTCGATGAATGGGTGGAATATCCTTATCAGTTGAATAGACCACTCCCCCCCCCCTTCCATTAAAATTGTTCCTAACTTCTTTAGTAGCTACTAGCGACTACGCCCCCAGAGGCCTCTAGGGGTACTTGAGGAGGAGATAGTCGAATTTAATAACCCAATTTCTTATTTTAGATTTTAAAAGAAAAAGTAAAAAAAATTTTTTTTTTGGGGGGGCAAAAAAAATTTTTTTTTGGGAAGGATGCCCCCCCCCTAATTTTTAATTTTAGTTTAAAGGACACCTGCAAGAAATAACACGCTTTAACTGCTGAAAGATTGCCACAAGAAGACCCAATATCCCAAATTTAAAGCCTTCAGCTTCAATAACAAAAAAGTTCTAGGCATTTCAAAATAGCATTTTATGTACAATGAAATATTTGAAAGATTTCCAATGCTCATAAAAGAAAAAACAATATTAAATTACGTCGCCTAGACACAAAATTATAACCTTATCTTTGTCAGAAACTTAGATTGCCTGTAACTGATTACATTTTTACAATAAAAACAACACATTTCATAGTCAAAATCTATGAAAAAAATTCGATTTAAATTGCATTTTTAAACGAAAATCATAGCGGAAACAAAGGGGTAAACTAATACAAGCTTAGCTGTGATTGGTTGTTAAGCTGATTCAGCCTTCTGATTGGCTACAGTACATTCGGTACAATGCAAGTAAAACCTAATTTTTTTTAATGATTTTGACTATAAAAATGGGTATTTTTATTGTAAAAATATAATTAGTTACTGGAAACCTAAATGTATGACAAAAATAAGCTTATAATTTTGTTTCTAGGCCATGTAGTTTAATTTCAAAGTTTTCAACATGAGCATTGCAATTCTTTCAAAATTTTCATTGTACATAAAATGTCATTTTAAAATGCCTAGAACTTTTTTGTTATAGAAGCTGAAGGCTTCAAATTTGGGGTATTTGGTCTACTTGTGGCAGTCTTTCAGCAGTTAAAGCGTAGTATTTCTTGCAGGCTTCCTTTAATAAATAAAAAAAAAAAAATTGGGGGGGGGAATTTTTAATTTTTTTGGGGGTGTCCCACCCCCCAAGAAAATGGTTATAAACCTTCTCGGGACCTATGAGAAGATACCCTGTTAAGGAGAACCCGATCAGTTCAGCGGTTAGCGAGATCCTTCAGTACACACAGACACACAAACATCCTGTTAATTACTTTAGTATAAGGATACAAATCTTTAACCACTTTAATACTAACTAGCGGCTACGCCCCTAGAGGCCTCTAGGGGCACTTGAGGAGGAGAGAGTCAAATTTAATAACCCAATTTCTTATTTTAAATTTTAAAAGAAAAATTTAAAAAAATTTGGGGGGGGGGGGGCGATAATTTTTTTTTTTTTTTTTTTTTTTGGGGGGGTGCCCCCCCCTCATTTTTAATTTTAGTCAAAAAAATAAAAAATAAATTTTTGTGGGGGGGATTTTTCATTTTTTGGGGGGGTTGGGGTGTCCCACCCCCCATAAAAATAGTTATAAACCTTCCCGGGACCTATGAGAAGCTACCCTGTTAAGGAGAACCCGATCGGTTCAGCGGTTAGCGAGATCCTTCGGTACAGACACACAGACACACAGATACACAGATACACAGACACACAGACATCCTGTTACTTTAGTATAAGGATTAATCATATTTCTTTAAACCAAGGAAAAAAGTGTAAGCAAAATTTACATGAAAATTTTAAAAAATCTTACTTACTTCACCCTAATTTTATTACTTGACTATATTATATTTGTTTTTTAGGTGGGGGGGGGGGGTGGGGGGAGGGGTTGGTATATTGACGAAGCTAGATGGGTATTGCAGATGAATGCATGCAAATTTTTTGCAACAACTTTATCAATATCAATGGGACTCTGAAAAGATATATTCTTCACTTGTCCCACAAAACAGCAGATTTTTTCAGTGAATAGCAGATTCCCCACCTGTTTCTAGGGGACTTCAAAACTGTTTTCCTTCCTCCCCAATGGAAAAAAAAGATCGTAAGAATTCAAAAAAATTTTAAGATCATATTTTTTTCTTAATAGATACCTTTCCCTGAAAATAGCATGAAACCTGTTAAAAACAACTATGTGTTTATAAACTTTGACTGTTATAAAAATTGCCTGTAAAAAAAGGGTATAAACTTTGAAACATTTGGCCGAAATGTCCCTAATTTCGTCATATCAAAATACATTACTCTAAAATGACGTCATTCGGGATACTTTGGCCAAATTTTTAAAAAAATAATCTCCTTTTTTAAAAAAAGCTTCCTGTATTAAAAACTTCAAGGGAAGCTTTTTATGGGATATTCGATGCAACACACATACAAACCTACATCCAACGATTGTATTTTTATTACATATTGAATAAACATTAAATTCCATATTCTACATGGATCTTAAAGCATAGGCAAGGCATGGCTGAGTTGTCATAACGTTCCACAATTTTTTTGGAATAGCAAAACTGCAATGAAACTATTTCTAATCTCATTGAAATTTTTGTAGATAGCAAATTCATTACTATCTTTACTTATTGAATTATAAATAGACTAGCTTTTGGGGCTTTGTATTCGATGTGGAAGGGATCAGCAGAAAAATAGCACAAAACCATCTCAATACTAAAATCTAAAAAAATGAAATAGCCTAAAACCATTCTGTGATCTATATAAAGCTTCTCTAAATGGAAAACTCTATCAGTTCAGTAGTTATCAAAATCTTCAGCTTCGAGCAAAAAAAATCTTACTACTTTATAAAGTAGGAAAGAAGATTAATTGATGCTATCCCTAAAATTGCAAGCACAGACCCACCCCGGCCCCCCCCCCTTTTTATTACTTTCATGGACGCCCACGAAAATACTATGCTGATGAAAGACTTTGCAGTATTTTACGAACATTATAAATAGGTAAGACATTCAATACAGCTAAGATACCAGCCGGATTCTAAAATGAATTCAGGTAAGCTACAGGTCCGATTCTTAAAAATTGTTAAAGAATTTGTTCAAGAAGCCAAGTCAAGCCATTTATGATACTTAAGCGGACAGAAATACCCCCTATACACAATACAATACATGTTAGAGCAAATAATAGTTTTATTCTTATAATAAAGTAACAGGATGTCTGTTTGTTTGTTTGTATATGTGTTTGTATGTTTGTACCGAAGGATCTCGCTAACCGCTGAACTGATCAGGTTCTTCTTTACAGGGGAGCTTCTCACAGGTCCTGGGAAGTTTTATAACTATTTTTTTTTTTTTTGGGGGGGGGGTACCACCACCCTCCAAAGAGAAATCACAAAATTTTTTTTACGTAGAACATTTAAAGTGCTACTATAGGCTTCTAGGGGCGTAGACGCTAGTACATATAAAAGCAATGAATAGTTTTATAAATATAGATAGAAAGATAGACAAAATTAATAATATATTATTGTAAGCAAAACTAATTGATCTACTGTATATAAAAAAAAACTCAGAGAGGGACTTGACAATGGAAATTTTATCATTCTTTAACATCATAATATATAGGAGCTATCAATGTCTAAATTTCATTAAAAAAATTTGGGGGTATAATTTTTGTTGTTGTTGTGTTATGTACTATCCCCGAATCCTTGAAAACTACTACAAGCAAAGAATAATTTGGCAACAAAGATATATTTAGGCACAGGGACATGACAACTGAAAAATTTTCTAATGCATTCAGTATTTAGTGAATTCCCCCAAAATTCTTCGCGAGCACATAACTTCCCCCTTTCTTTCACACTCCCTTATTTTGAAATCCCATAATAGAACCAAAACCAAAATAAAAAAAAAACACACAAAAAACTAATCACCCGCCCCCCCTTCTTACTTATTCTTAATCATCTTCAAAATAAAAGGGGGGGGGGGCCGGGGGGGTATGTTACATTGCTCGAAATAGAACCAAATAAAACCTAACCTAACCTAAAGTAAAAAAAAACACACAAAAAACTAAAGCCCCTCTCCACTTACTTATATTCAATCATTTTCAAAATAAAAGGGTGAGGGGAGGAGGTATGTTACATCGCTCTAAATAGAAACAAATAAAACCTAACCGAAAATTTTTATACAACCATGCAAGATATGTTTTTTTTTCTCGGTTCAGTTCAATTTCAACATTTTATTTTTATTTGTTGTTACTTTGTTATTGCTGCGTTATTTAAGGACATGATTATCCTGAATTTATTATCAAGAACATTGTTCCAAATTTGAAGTAATCTATTTTGTGTGCATTACATCATAAGAAAGGTACAGCTTCCAAATAAGAAAACAAGCATAATATACTTTGTTATCATTTATATCAACAGAAGCCTCATATTTCTAAAATCTGTATATTAATGCGGCATTCTCAGTTTTAAGAACAAGGATGACAACATCCATAAAAGTGATGCTCTGAAAGGTAGGACAAACGAGTATTAACACTTGTAGAGTGTCAGAACTGAATAATCAGAATATATTTATGTATAAAAGTCGAAACAATATTTTAAGCAAATTTGATGAAAACTGCTTAAATACAGGATAATATCTAAGGACATACTTACATTTTTAGAACTTGATTATAGAGATGCTTCGCGTATAACATTGTACTTTGTTGTCTTTAGGAATCAGTGTTCAATCGGATAATCATATCACATAAAAATTTTCTGTAAATTAAGTTAAAAACCAACATGTTTAAAATGGACGTACGGACATTCTGAAACGATTATAGAGTTGCTATGCTTTCTAACTGTTATAGGAATCATCATGCAAAGTTTTAAATCGATAGGACAATTCTAACCTTCATAAATTAACAAAAAAAGCTATCCGTTCCAGACAGACGGACGGACCGAACCTAATTATAGAAAAACTTCGCTTTTTAAAATGACTTTCTCCACACATTTCCTCTCAAGTGTCCCTAGAGGCCTCTAGGGGGCGGAGCCTCTATAAACCCAAATATATAGAAAGGTATAGATATAAAAATCCGCGCCAAGTTGTTTATGACCTTGATTATGATTCCAGCTTATATTTTGGTCACGTGCAAACTTTCTTTTTCTATACTGCCATGCTCAATGACAGGGATATACAATCCAAAAATTACAAAACTGTAGAATATTTTGGCAGAAATATGCAGAAAACAACGGCTCAGCAGCGCCTGTAACAGGAAAATTATTCTTTTACAATTTTTAAAAAATCACCTATATAAAAGTCTAAACTTATCCCAAAAAATTTTCTAAAGCATTCAAACAGTTTCAAATTTGAGGCTTAGTCGCGGAGCACAGAGAAAAACAATAAAATTTATTAACCACATAATACCTTTTTAGACAAAAAAAACTATGTCTAGCATCGTATTATATCCAGTTTTCTACGAATATAAAAATGAACACATGATGATCACAAGATTAAAATCAGTTTTTTAGCCCGTGCCTTCGGCAACTCGGAACTAAAAAAACCTTTTAATCTTATAAGTGTACATTTTACATCCGCGGAAAGCTGTTAATAATACGATGCGAGAAATAACTTCTCTGTCTCTGGCCCATGCTGCAACAAAGTTTCACCTACAGAACATGCAGTGTCATAACATTACAACTAAGAAATATTTTTTAAAATCAGCCATATGACGTCATAAAAATGAAGGATATGAGAGGAGAAGTGGGAAAGAAAGCCCATAAAAGAAGATTGATAATCCCTCATTTTTATGACGTCAAATGGCTTTTATAAGACACTTTGTAAAGTTACTTTAAATTAATTAGCCAAAACTTATATTTCAATTACAGAATATGCCTGATCCTATGAAACAGTAAAAAACCTTCTATTATAAGATATTATCCAACAAGGATGACAACATCCATAAAAGCCAAGCTATGAAACGGTTCGATAGACGAACATTAACTATTGTAATGTGTCAGAACTGAAAAACAAAATATAAATATAAAAGTTTTGACAAAATTTTACATAAATTTGTTGCAAAACTTCTTAAATACAGAATACTGTTTAAGTATATACTGACATTTTTAGGACTTGATTATATAGATGATTCGCTTATAATATTGTACCTAACTGTAATAAGAATCAGTGCTCCAAAAATCAGATAAATCTGATGATTATAGCATTTGAAAAATTGTTATCAAAAAAAGTTTAAAAATCAACATGTTTAAAATTGACGTACGGACATTCTGGTAACGATTATAGAGTTGCTACGCTTTCTAAATCGCAACTAACTACTACAGCAATCATCATGCAAAGTTTGAAATCGATAGGGCAATTCTAACATGCCTAAATTAGCGAAAAAAGCTATCCGTTACGGACCGACCCTAATTATAGAAAAAGCTTCGCTTTTAATAAATTGAGGATATAAGAATATCTGTATGATAGGGGTATAAAACAAAGCAACTTTGGTGGAGCATATGTCTTGCTTTTTGGGATGCTTCCTACTAATCCAATAATATTTCTAAAGCAATTTTCATGGGAGGAAAATAAATACATACATAAATGCCCCATACATATTTCTTCCAACATCTAAAGACAGAAAAACCTAATATTTTTCTCTCTTTAAGGTAATTTTTAAGGGCCAAAAAGACTCTAAAATAAGAGTTAAACTTCATTTTTTTCAATATTGTTTTTGGTTGATGTTGTAAAAATACTTAAGTTGTTGCAATCAATAAAAAAGAAGAAATTTCTTACAATTGTCAGATGGGAGACAATCATTAGCAAGAACAAATAACAGAACAGGTAAAATGTAATAACTTAGACATTTGTCTTCAAAACTCAGCAGATTACCAATAGCTGTTTTACCATTTCATTTATTATTTTAATATTAAATAATGCCATGCTAATATATGTAAAGAAAACATCATAATATTGCACAGCTACCATCGAATCTTTTCTATAATTAAGGTAGGTTTTTCAAACTTTGTATGGTGATTCCTGTAGTAGTTAGGTACGATTTAAAAAGCGTAGCAACTCTATAATCATTACCAGAATGTCCGTACATCCATTTTAAACATGTTGATTTTCAACTTTTTTAACAACAAATTTTTATGTGATCTAATTATCCGTTTGATCTGATTTTTTGTAAATTGATTCCTGGGACAACAAAGTATAGTGTTATAAGCGAAGCAACTCTATAATCAAGTCCTAAAAATGTAAGTATGTCCATAAACATTATCCTGTATCAAGCAGTTTTTCAACAAATTTACTTACAATTTTGCTTTGACTCTTATACATTTATATTCTGATTATTCAGTTATAACACTATACAAGTGTTAATGGCCGTTTGTCCTACCGTTTCAGTGCTTCGTTTTTATGGATGTTGCCATCCTTGTTATTTGTTAAAAAAAAGAGGCAATTTGAGAGAAAGACCTTATTTTTCTTAGTTTTGCCAAACGTATTCTATATTCAGCCAGCCATAAACTTTTCCCATAAATGAATAATTGGTAACCGTTTTGTATAGCAATATCCAGCCACAGTCAACCATGTCAACAATTTAAGAATATTTTTTGTGTTGTTTTTACCAGGAAACTTATCACTTTCCAGGACAAATGCAGTTCCTAAGGTAGCGTATTTGCTCTGATTGATTATATAAAAATATAAAATGACACAGTTTTTGCACCACTACACACTACTACCTAGTCTATGGATAGGCCGGATATCCGGTTGGGCCGGATATCCAGCCATTCTCAATATCCGGCCGGATACAGGATATTGAAACTATCCGGATATCCTGATATCCGGCTGATTTATAATGCCGGATATCCGGTAATTTGCCGGATATCGAACGTTGGTCAGATATCCGACCGGGTACCAGATATCCGGCATTTGAAAATCAGCCGGATTTCCGGTATCCGGCCCAACCCTACTACCTACCCACCCAGTGCACACTACCTGACACAAAGGATGACAACATCCATAAAAGCGAAGCTCCTAAACCGTATGACAGACGAACATTAACTCTTGTAGAGTGGCAGAACTGAATATATAAAATATAAATATATAGTTTTTGACAAATTGTACATAAATTTGTTGCAAAACGTCTTAAATACAGAATACTGTTTAAGGACATACTGACATTTTTAGGAAGTGAATATAGAGATGCTTTGCTTATAATATTGTACCTAATTGTAATAGAAATCAGTACTCATAAAATCAGATCAATCGGATGATTACATCATAAAAAAAAATTGTTGTTAAAAAAATTAAAAATCAACATGCCTAAAATGGACGTAGGGACATTCTGGTAACGATTATAGAGTTGCTACGCTTTCTAAATTGTACCTAACTACCACAGGAATCATCATGCAAAGTTTGAAATCGATAGGACAATTCTAACATGCCTAAATTAACGGAAAAAGCTAACCATTACTGACGTACGGACGGTCGTATTGACTGACCATAATTATAGAAAAGCTTTGCTTTTAAAAATATATGTAGTTCACACCTGACGGGAATTTAATCAAGGCATTGTGACATGAGTTAATCCATTCAGGAAAAACAAAACAGTAAATAAAGGGTGTTAAAAAAATTAATCGCTTCACTTTTTTCAATATGAACCCTACAGATTTAGTCAAAAACACTAATAACAAATAACCCAATTCATGCTCAATGAGAAAACCATATTGAATTTTGAATATATTCACCTCGCCAAAGCACTGCAGCTCGAGACCTAGCCCTTGTGAAGAATTTTGCTATACCAGGTGAGTACATATTTCATTACAAATTAAGACAGTTTTTTTTAATCTCATGGTACAGCAAAATTCTCCACAAGGTCTAGGTATCGAACTTTAATACCTTTCTTTGGATGTCAAATGAATTTACTATTTATGTAAACAAATCTCAGAAAATATTTTGTACAGGTACAGTTTGAGATTATAAATACTTTTTTAAAGCATACAAAAGTTGAACCTAAAATAAGATTTATTTTTTTTGAACATCAGTCTATCAAAAAGTTACTTATTTTTATATTTTCAAATTACTGTGCTTGAGAAGTAACAAAAATTGTCATAAACTACATTCACAAGTCTAAATAATAAAAATGGTTCTAGTTTGTTTTTCAATTCTGCGGGGATAAAAAAATTGAAAAAGTATGAAAGTAAAAGAGATAAAAAAGTCTTTAAAAAGTGCATTTCAATAAATTTTATGTAAAATATGCTCTTATAAATCTTTTCACATTCTGATTTTATCAGGAATCAAAGGCATCATCAAATCAAATTATTAAAAAAATACAAAACTTTATGAAAATTACCCAAAAATATGCTGTTCTAACTGGTGAGAAAAATGTTTTTCATTAACGCAAGGTCAAACAAAATTATAGAGTAACTATGCTTCTACGTTTTTGAAAATAATAGAATTAAAAAAAAAAATATCCAATAACCCATCCCTTCATCCGAAAATTATTCAATTTTTCTTTTGCACGACGTTTCTTTCATAGCTAGGTGAAATATTTTTCAATAAGTTTGTGAGCTTTAGCAAAAATAGGTCAAAAGGCGCATTTAGATGATTTTTTTGTGATGTATTAAATACAAAAAAGGCTCGGCAGTTGCAACCAATTGAATTTTTTAGTTTAGCAACTGTGGAATATCTACAGCCTAGCCGCTTTAACAAAATATGTAGAAAAAATCCGGCTAACCCCCCAAAAAACGTTACTTTTCGCAATTTGGAATTCTTTTTAAGACTAATAATAAAAAATATCTTAAAAGACTTTTTTTAATACATAGATAAATGTTGGATCACTTAATTTTTTATATTTTTTGAGAATTATGAGTGAAAACTTAAATATTTATGTAAGCTTGACTTTAAAATAGCATTTAATAACTAATATAACATTTAACAATCTAATTCTAATGATACATTAAAATGTCCTATTATAATTCTACACAATAGCATTATTTAATTTCAGACATGATGCTGTTTTAATTTTGAAGAAGTTAACTAAACTAAAATAATTTTCTACAGTCCTAGCGGCTACGTCCCTAAAGGCCTCTAGGGACACTTAAGGGGGTAAGTTACCCCCTCATTTGAAATTTTAGTTTTGAAAATAGTAAAATTTTGTTGTGGGATGCTATTTTTTGTAGGGACGATTTCTTTTGGAAGGAAATCGTTCAGCAGTTAGCAAGATCCTTCGATACAGACAATAAAAAGCTTACTACTTTATAGAATAGGATAAACTATTGAAGTTGCAGAGACATTCTTGCTTCTAGGGATATATATCTATTTTATTACTGACCCACAAACCTAGAATGATCTTAACCACAGATATCCACCCGAACGTTCCAATCAATAGGGCTCACACATACACACCCACACACTCACACACACATACACACACGCACGCACACACTTACACACCCACACACACACAAACACACACACACACACATACACACACACACATACACACACATACACACACATACACACACACACACTCACACACACATACATTAACACACACACACACACACAGATATATATATTTATTGTATTAACCGAGATTGGGATCAAGATAATGGATCTATTTGAATTAATGGATATTTCATAATACTTTATGGAAATATTTTTTTCATTTTGAATATGTTTGTAAAGAATAGCTCTAATCGGAATTTTAAGCATGTTAGAATCGTCCTGTTGCCTTAAAACAATGCATAAATTTCAATAAGCAATACATTATCTATATTGTTTCCATTGGTTTTAGTTCCTTTATTGATCAGATTTATTACATTTCAAAATGGTAGGTTGAGATATAAATATAGGAAGGGGGATATAGGTTGTGCTAAAATTCCGTGAAGGTGTGAGTTTTAAGGCTTAAAAACATTAGTAAAATGATAAAATTTATGTTAACTTTAAAAACTTTTTAAAAGCGAAGCTTTTCTATAATTAGGGTCGGTCCGTCCGTCCGTCCGTCCGTACGTCCGTAACGGATAGCTTTTTTCGTTAATTTAGGCATGTTAGAATTGTCCTATCGATTTCAAATTTTGCATGGTGATTCCTGTAGTAGTTAGGTACGATTTAGAAAGCGTAGCAACTCTATAATCACCACCAAAATGTCCGTACGTCCATTTTAAACATGTTGATTTTTTACTTTTTTAACAACTAATTTTTATGTGATCTAATCATCCGATTGATCTGATTTTTGGTATATTGATTCCTGGGACAACAAAGTATAATGTTGTAAGCGAAGCAACTCTATAATTGGAGATGCGATCCTCAATTTTCAAATTCTTTGAACGTACATATAAGACTTTTACAGAAATGCTTCGCATCCACAACTATCTATCTATGCTTGATATAAAGTCAACACTTTATAGAGCAGATTATGAACATTTGATTGACGCGTGCCCTGCAATTATCTAGTAGCAATCAGGGGCAAGACACAATTACTTTAGCTAGGCCCAAGGCATTATTTGTATCAATTTATGCATTCATAGGCCTATCTCTACCTATATGACACCATATATGGGTAACGCTAGCCTATTCATGGTAATCTGTATGTGATTTGCTAATAGTATATGTTTATTAAAGACATTATGTTTATTGTTAAAGTAATCATATAAATAATCAGTACAAATATGTATGCCTACAACCATGCCTGATTTACGTCACATATTAACACACAGACATTTAATTGTACAGACAAACACTAAAATCCTGGTCCAGAGCTAATGTTATAGCATGTACCTCTTAAATTTATTCAGTTATTTATTGACTCCCCTACCATCAACTTCTCTTTCTGGCTTTAAAAGGTAATGACTTAGTTGTTTGGCATGCATTGTAGTTTAAATTTAGGCCCCTTGGTACTTAGCATGAATTGAGCTTAGGCCTTGTGTTAGAACTCTAACACTTAGCACAATTCACTGCTTAGGACTTAGGGCACATTTCTGTCCTACTCTACTTATAATTTTAACACTTATCCTGTAAATATTTTCATACTTAACTTATGCACTTGTAATATAAATACACTTTATAAAAACATTTTCCTTCCTTAATACTTAATATACTTATATAATTCTGATCGAATATCAAAACCAACCATTTATTCTTAGATTAAAGCAACATAATACTTCGCGTGGGTCTTTTGTTGAGCTTCCACCAGCTCAACCAAATTCGTATTATACTTGTGGGAATAGAGGGTTAAGCATTCTAAACAAACGAACCGACGATGAGAATGTCTATGTGTATTGCAGTAAAAGTAGGTTTTTAGTAGTACTCATAGAAGAGCGGTCTCCATACCTAAATTTGGACAAACGCCCCATTCGCACACACATAATCAAGTCCTAAATATGTAAGTATGTCTATGAACATTATCCTGTATAAAGCAGTTTTCAACAAATTTACTTACAGTTTTGCTTCGACTCAGAACCTCGTAAAAGTGTCGAACTATGACGTCAGAAAAAATAACAATTAACCAATGAGAAGCCAGTATTCACTGTAATTGACCAATGCAATGGTAAGATATATAGCGGTCTCTCATTGGTTAATTATTAATTTTTTCTGACGTCATAGTCAGACACTTTTACTGGGTTCTTCGACTCTTATACATTTATATTTTGATTATTCAGTTCTGACACTATATAAGTGTTCATGTCCGTTTGTCCTACCGTTTCAGTGCTTCGCTTTTATGGATGTTGTCATCCTTGTTTTTCTATATGTCTTTTCAATGAGGAATACACATATTTAGTGAATATAATAGTTATACTACTTTTTTTAAGCCTTAAAACTCACACCTTTACGGAATATTAGCACAACCTACCTCCCCCTTTATTTAGTTGGGTAGGGAACTTGATAGATAAATAGATAGATGGATAGATTATTTCTACTATGCTGGATATATGTTGATAGATTAAAAGATAGTTTAATATAAAGATAGATGAATTTTTTTTCCTTATGATAAAGTAACAGGATGTCTATTTGTCTGTGTGTTTGTGTGTATGTTTGAACCGAAAGATCTCGCTAACCGCTTCTCCTTAAAAGGGTAGCTTCGCATAGGTTTCGGGAAGGTTTATAACTATTTTGATGGAGGGTACCACCACCCTCCCAAGAGAAATCACAAAAAAATCGAGAGAAATTTTTTTAAGCTTGAGACTTGAACGCTACATAGAAAATAATTACATATTTGAATTTTAAAAAAAGTGCCACTAGAGGCTTCTAGTGGCGTAGCCGCTAGTAGTAGATAAATCAGTAGACAGATAAAATGTATCTAACACGCTTAAAAACAGATGATGAAATAGATCAACTGATAGAGTTGAAGAAATACATGAAAATAAAGTTATAATTATCATCTGTAGGCAAAAATTTTTTTGCCCTTGTAGGCAAAATAAAAGTGCCCGAAAATGTTTACAACCTTTTTCCTTTGACTCATTTTTGCAGAGTTAACAATTTTACAGCTAAACACTTTAACTGCTTTATATGCAGAAAAAAAACATGCTAGTATCCTTTTTAGTTTATTCGAAAGTGAAATTATACATTACCCACTTTATCTACTCTTTAACTTCGGTCGTTTGCATTTTGATTAAATTTGTATTTCATATTTAAAGCCCTAGCTGTAAGATAATAAAAGATCTTTTAGAAAAAGACATATCCTTTATGTTGCTTTTAATTTTCATCATGATTCATTTTTAAGATCAAATATTATAAGAATTACAAGATGATTAAAAACAAAACTAAAAGATGTTTGTTTTCTAAGGCATTCTAATATCAAAGGAAATTATCAAAAACACAACTTTATGTTTTTTCAATGGGTTCTTTGAATTGTTTGTGAATAAGGGTGTCAAGAATTGGGAAACATTTTCAGAGATTTTAATTGAATTAATTCATGTTTGCATGTACAGTTCATCTATGGATTTTAAAAATTTACTAATAAAAATTAAATATTTTTTTTTTCATAATAAAATAGAAAACATTTTAATTCGAATTGATGAATATATATGTCTGTTTGTTAGGTGTTCTGATAAAGGACAACTAAAATGGTACGTTTTTAGTAGCGAAGCTACTCTGTTAATCATTTTGACAGTCCGTCAGTCTGTAACGCTATAGGGGAAATGTAACTCTTTGATCTATGAACTGGACAGTCAAATTTATTTTAGCTAATTCAGTTTTAAATCTATCAACCCTTATTCATTTATAATGTTGTTGTTGTTGAAACATTATTTTCTGAAATTGAAGGTGAGAATCCTTTGGCCAATCTTAGAGATTGGTAAGATTCGCGCACAGCTGATTGTATGTTTCATTACAATCTAACACGCAATTCTCGTGGAAGCCACTCAATTATTACACCATAGAGTTTCGGCAGGTGTTCCATAAATATAAGCCACCCTAATTAATATTATATGAGGAGTATGGACGGACGAAGGAAAGCATGGTTAAAGCTGCTTGATAGGTAGAATTCTAACTTCCTACAAATCTCCTTTACAACCTTATGACATCTCAGGAAAGGTTTGGTGATAATAATCTGAAAAATTGCGACGCATTTGTCAACCAAGTGCAAAGTCTAATGGGGAATTTGAACTCGGTTTCTCCCAACCATAGCCTAGTGCGCTAACCACTACACTATAGGACACCCTTCTTCATTCATAATTTAATTTTCATACCAAAGAGAAAAACTATTGAAATTTTAATTTGACCCAATAAAAGTTTTTGAAGTTTATGTTTTTGAAAGGAGAGGTGTAAAAGAGGAAAAGAGAGAAATAATAGTTTTGAAAGAAAATAATCAAGAACAAATATGTCCATAAGTAGCGAAGCCACGTTGCAAAAGCAAATACACAGTCACTGAAAGAAGGGATAAGACATTGGCCGATAAATTTATATTCATCCCAAATAATGATTACATAATTATCCCTTCTGAAGATTACAATAAGTGGTTGAAACGTTTGGACACTCAACTGAATGAACAACAAATCAAAATTCAAGTAAAGTCCTCAAATTTGTTAAGCCAACGAATAAGAATTATAAAACTTTGGGAACTAGTATAATAGAAAAATCAATGTCCCCTCCCTCTTTACACTCAAAGTATTATAGACCAAACATGTACGATTTATGGAGTAGCTTAACGACCAAATATTATTATATAACATTTTTATTGTTTTAAATCTAATTTTGAATTTATTCCCCTATGTTTAAAAACTTCTATTTATCCTCTGTATTTTTATATCTCTTTATATTTCTTAAAAGTAAATATAAAGTGTTCATGAATTCTTTAGTATTTTCTAACTTTCTTTCATAGAATAAGGGATGTGGCATATTGAACAATTTTTATTTTATTAAAAAATAGGGTTGGGCCGGATACTTTTTTTTGCCGGATACCGGATATCTGGCTGATTTCAAATTCTGGATATTCGGTATTCGACCGGTTATCTGACTAACGTTCGATATCCGGCAAATTACCGAATATCCGGCCGGATAACCAGATATCCGGCATTAGAAAACAGCCGGATAACAGGTATTCGGATAGTTTCAATATCCGGTATCCGGTCGGATATTGAAAATGTCCGGATATCCGGCCCAACCCAAGTAAAAAACATATCTAGAGTAGTTACTTTGGAAGCAGTAAAATTTTCCTTCTTGCCTTTTAATATAATAGAGGCTTTGAGGATAGTGGGGGTATTTGAACTCGACGCTATTTTTTTCTAGGGGTAATTTTTTCTCTGAAGGTGCTGGCACCCTCCCCTAAAATAATTATAAACCTTACCATGACATTTAAGAAGCTACATTGCAACGGAGAACTATATCGGTTCAGCGGTTATCAAGTTCCTTCGGTATAGACATTAAGACACTTAGACATCCTGTTACTTAGTTATAAGGATTGTTTAGTCTTATTTATACCTTTTTTTAGGAAATTTTTGAACGAATCTAAGGACATTGTTTGTAATTAATATGCATCTTGAATGTAGAGGTAAATCATTTTTTCAGAGAGAGAGAGAGGGGACAATGGCCTGTTTATTACACTAGTTCCCAAAATAATACTTGGCTTAATAACTTTGGAGACTTTGAATTTTGATTGGTTGGATAATTAAGTTGAGTGCTCAAACGTTTCAACCACTAATTTTAGATTTATTTAGCTTGCCACAGCCCTTCTATACCTGACCAAAACACATAGAACTATAGTTGGTTGATACATTGTACATACATGGATGGAAGTTACAAATTTAAAAACAGGGTCGTCAATAGCATATTTAATTGAGAAGATCTTTATTTTTAAAGAATTTTGGTTAAACAGATTTTTTAAAAATTACGGTCAAAGAATTATTTTAATTGACAAGGCTTTGTTGCATGCTTTATATACCAAAACAAGGATGACAACATCCATAAAAGCGAAGCACTGAAACGGTAGGACAAACGGACATTAACACTTGTATAGTATCTGAACTGAATAATCAGAATTTAAAAGTATAAGAGTCGAAGCAAAATTGTAAGTAAATATGTTGAAAAACTGCTTGAAGCAGGATAATGTTTATGGACATACTTACATTTTTGGACTTGATTATAGAGTTGCTTCGCTTATAATATTGTTCTTTGTTGTCCCAGGAATCAATATACCTGGTAGTGCGAATGGGGCGCTTGTCCAATATTATGGTATGGAGATCGCTCTTCTATGAGTACTACTAAAATCCTATTTTTACTGCAATACACATAGACATTCTCATCGTCGGTTCGTCAATTTAGAATGCTTATCCCTCTATTCCCACAAGTATAATACGAATTTGGTTGAGCCCGTGGTAGCTCAACAAAGACCCACGCGAGGTATTATTGTTTTAAAATAAGAATAAATGGTTGGTTATGGTATTCGATCTATATCATATAAGTATATTAAGCACTCAAAAAGGAAGATGGTTTTATAAAGTGTATTTACATTACAAGTGAATAAGTTAAGTATGAAAGTATTTACAGGATAAGTGATAATAATCATAAGTAGTGTAGGACAGAAAAGTGCCCCAAGTCCAAAGCATTGAATTGTGCTAAGTGTTAGATCTCTAACATAAGGCCTAAGCTCAATTCATGCTAAGTACTGAGGGTCCTAAATTTAAACTACAATGCATGCCAAACAACTAAGTCATTACCTTTAAAGCCAGAAGAACTTGATGGTTAGAGAGTCAATAAATAACTGAGATATTTTAAGAAGTGCAAGTTATAACATCAACTATTAATAAGGATCTAAGCCCTTGTCTGTTTAATAAAGTGTTTGTATGTTAAACTTGTGACGTAAATCAAACTATGGTTGTAGGCATACATACTAGAACAAAGTGGTTACATGGTTACTTTAACAATAAACATAATGTTTTAATAAGCATATAACAATAATCAATCACATACAGTTCACCATGAATAGGCTAGCGTTACCCATATAAGGTATTATATTGGTAAAGATAGGCTAATAAATACTTAAAAACATATAAAAAGTGCCTTAGGGCAGCTAGAGTAATTGTATCTCGTGCCTGAGTTGCGCTCGATAATTGCCATGGCATGTCAATCAAATATTCAGATTCTACTTTTATATGGTGTAAAATTTATAGTAAACATAGGTAAGTGGACTAGATGCGAAGCATTTCTGTAAAAGTCTTATTCGTACGTTCAAAGAATTTTGAAATTTGGGGATCGCATCTCCATACCAAAAATCAGATCAAACGGATAATTAGAACACTTGAAAATTTGTTGTTAAAAAAGTAGAAAAATCAACATGTTTAAAATGGACGTACGGACATTCTGGTAATAATTATAGAGTTGCTACGCTTTCTAAATCGTACCCAACTACTACAGGAATCATCATGCAAAGTTTGAAATCGATAGGACAATTCTAACATGCCTAAATTACCGAATAAAAGCTATCTATCTCGGACGGACGTACGGACGGACGGACGGACCGACCCTAATTATAGAAAAGCTTCGCTTTTAAAAATAAGCATAGGTTTGTTCATCTATGCGCTTAATAGTTTATGTATTAAATAGCGGCTACGCCCCTAAAGGCCTATAGGGTCACGTGAAATGTGGGGAAGGTGACATAGCTATATACTTTCCCAGGACCTATGAGAAGCTACACTGTAAAGGAGAACCAAATAGGTTCTGCGGTTCGCGAGATCATTGGGTACAAACAGACGGACAGAAAGAGATCATTTTACTTTATTATAGGAATTTTAATTGTTATAAATTTATCTCTGACTTTTAAGAAAATAGATTTTGTTTACACCCTGTTATAGTTATAAATGTATTAGTATATAAAGTTTTAAAGTACATTTGGTATTATTTATATACTTTTCAAAAGTTTTAATTTCAAATGTATTCAAACCATAGTTAAAAATAGGGTTTTAGTTAGTTATTAATTGCTCAGGAATTTCGAACGAGCTTGGTTTGGAACGTTTGTCAGACTTTGCGCTATATTTTTTGTGTCTGCTAGTTTTTTTGCTTATGGAAAATATAAAAGAGATAAATTTTGCATCAAATTAAAGATGTAATTGCTGACATATTATCGAAAAAAGGAAGATTTATACTTATTTTGATATTAGAAATCCGGAAATGTTTTTTTTATTATTTATAAACATTTAAAAAAACATACATGCTAAAGTTTTTCCTATTTTTGCACTCTGCACAAGTGAGAGAGAAAAAGAAATATTTCACTTGAAAAGTTAAAGAGACAGTCGTTATCCTAAAGTTATTTATGCGAAGGTATTCTTTAATTGTTATTATTGAATTGTTGTTAAACTCGCAAATTAAAATACGGATCAACAGATGGACTGAATTAACCAAAGCTAGTAGACCAAGGTTTGAATTACTACGGCAGGTAAATTCACAAATCAAGTTAATTGTGTAATTTGTATATTTTTTTGTTTTATTTTCTGCTAACATGTGAAACTTGTATTGTAATGTGATTTCATAAAAATAAGACTGTCGTAATAACAACGTTATGTCAATAATATCCTACACATATTGCATTTTTTGAGTAAGATTATATAATCCACATAGAAATGTTATAACAAAAAAATATTATAAGGGATATGATAAGGAACAATAAATTTATGTCCATCCCTATACAATATTACTTCTTATGATTACAATTAGTGGTTGAAACGTTTCGACACCCAACTAAATGATCCAATCAATCAAAATTTAATAAAAGTACCCAAAGTTGTTAAGCCAACGAATAACAAAACGTTATTATGAAATCAAATGTGTATTATGTAAACCCAAAGACTAGATGTTCCTTTAAAATTTAATTTTGTAAAAAAATATTTCATCTTTTTTGCACACAAACAATTTCACAATTTTAGAACATTGTCAAATAATGCAAACTAACGAGGCTACTTTACAATTATGGTCCACGTTTGTCTGTCTGTATATAGCTTATATTAATTAAGAAGTCCAAGTTTTTTTATGTTTTCAAAAGCGTATACTTCATATAACAATTTATCAATAACTAGCGGCTTCGACCTTAGCTTCTAGGGCGTTGCCCCATGAGGTAATTTAAAAAAAATAAATAAAAAGATTTTTTGGCTTTTGGGGGGGGGGGTGGTTGGGGGTGTCCCAACCCCCTAGAAAATAGCCTAAAACCACCACAGGACCAGTAGGTATATTCCCTGAAGAGTAAAATCCAATCGGTTTAGTGGTTTCCGAGATCTTAAGCTTCAGACGGACGGCAGACGGAGGGACAGACATAATTCTACTTTGTATTGATTTGGAGATAATATTTGAAGTAAAATATATCTTTAACGGCTACAACAATTTTCAAGAAAGCTTCATGTGTATCTTTGATCTGTATGTCATAGACTCCAACTTACAAGAAATTATGATTTAAAATAAAGGAATGCAGTAGTTAGAACTTGAAGGCAAAGGTTTTTAAATGATAGAGTGATTCAATAATGGAGTTACCATTGTTGTTTTTTAGCTGGCATTGTCAATAAATCACTGAATATTACGCATTAGTAGCATAACTGCCTACGTCTAACATAAGTCATTAAATCGAGGAAAATAGGTGTATAAACTTTGCTAATGGGAGTGCTATGTCAGGCGCTTAACATTTAAAGTAAAAGTTGGGGGAATGCCTTGGCTCATAAACAGTCATTAGTGGTTAATTACAATACAGTTAGGATTTTAAGGCAAGGGTTGTCCGTTGGGTGTTACTCTACATAATATCTCTGATGCTTAGACAGAAAAACAGATCTAGTATATATGTAAATACAGACAACTACCTCCCTTTCTTTTTCAAAGACCTCTTTTGTCTACTTCTAAATTATTTTCTGCTACTTGGCTGTGTTAATAAAGCGACACCATTGGTTGATTTTCAATGACCCAATAGAAAGGTTGCACAAGGTGGTTGCGATGGGGAGATACAGTTATTTAACCCTTTCTTCCTCTATTGTACTTTACTATAATGACAGGAAAAAAGGACTTTTTAATCCGCCGAGGCATTCAGACATTCTAGATTTGTTGCATCCCCCACCCCCCCTGGTGCACGCCCCTGACCAAAATAAAACTACATAGAGAAAATGCATTAAATTAATTGAAAATCTCATTTTTTAAAATTTAATTTGCATATTTTTAGGATTTTATACTACATAGCATTTAGGGTAGGGGATGTTTATTCGTTTAAACAAATGTAAAACAGAATAGACAAAGATTTAAATACACATCCTATTATATAAAGTATTTTTTCTGTCCCGAAGGATCTCGCTAACCGATAAACCGATATTGTTCTCCTTTACAGTGAAGCTTCTTATATGTCCTGGGAAGGTTTTAAACTATTTTTGGGGAAGGTGTCTTCACCCCCCTCCCCCTAAAAAATACTTTTAAAAATCTTTTAAAACTCAAATTAAAAATGGGATGAGGTCGACTTTTCTCTTCCTACCTTAAGTGCCACTAGAGGCTTCTAGGGGCGTAGCCGCTAGTCTACTAAAATGTAACGATCCTTATACTAAAGTAACAGGATGTCTGTTTGTCTGTCTGTTTGTGTGTTTGTACCGAAGGATTTCGCTAACCGATAAACAGATCGGGTTCTCCTTAACAGGGTAGCTTCTCATAGGTTCCGGTAAGGTTTATAACTATTTTGGGGGAGGATACCACCAACCTCCCAAGAAAAATAGCCCCTAGAAAAAAATATCCCCCTCTAAAATTTTCTTTTTACCTTTTCTTTTTAAATCTGAAATAATAAACTGGGTTATAAAATTCGACGTTCCCCTCCTCAAGTGCCCCTAGAGGCCTCTAGGGAGCGTAGCCGCTAGTTATTAAAAAACTATAAAACAAATCAGATAGAAAAGTAATATAGCATTAGGATAAAGTAAATTTAAAGGAACTATCTGACAATCTTCTTTTTAAAAGAGTTATGAAACATTGGGCTTTTATTTATACTTGTACTCAAAGATTTATTAACATAATCTCTTATTTGTTGGCTTAATAATTTTGTTTACTTGATTTGGTTGTGATATTCTTAGTGTCCAAATTATTCCACCAATAACTTACAGAAGGAATTTATTGTAATTTGAGTATTTAAAGAAATTTAAACTGAAATCCTTGATAATTTTATCATATTGTTTGTTCCTCCCCATGCAAGCATCGCAATTCTTGTCCGGTTGCAACCAGAAATGTTAGGATAAATAGTGCAGCAATTACTAATTTGCCAACGGGTTAATTTTTACATTTTAGGGAAGGTTCTCATAGGTTTTAGGCTAATTTATCAAGCCAGCCTCTAGTGTTCTATAAATACGGTATGAATCACTTACAAATACACATGTATAAAACCTACATTCTAAATCACTATTGTCATTGTTTTGAGTATTTGACAACATAAAAATTACCTTAATAACAAATAATGCCTGATAGTTACATAGACACATTGTGCATTTTTTATAATATCTTCTATTTTCAAGCAACTGACATAGCAGCAGTAGAGTTAGAGAATAGAGGTAGCAAGGGTTAAATAACTGTAAGAAGTTGAACTATCACAATGACCTTATAACAAAGACACACCTTATGAGCTTTATAGCAGCTAAAGAAACACAACCGTCTGCAAACTTTTAGGTCATTGAAAATGGAGGGCAGATTGTATATACATCTATTGTTTATTTGAAAACTTTTCCTTTAATAATTCCTCTATTCCTGACTGCAGTTTAAAATTTAATTGCTTGTCAAATAATAAAATATAGCAAGAACAATAAAGAACACAAGTTTCGCAGCTAAAATTAAATCAATTGGTAAAATAAAAAAAAATTAGAAATAAGGGATATAAATAGCACAGCTTAAGATTTAATAATAGTTATTTATCGCAACGTATTATAGACAGCTTCCCGTAGGTATTAAAATGAAAAATTATGAGGGGCCGAATACAAGGGCTATCAAAACTGTTATTAATTATGACTTTTATTTTAATATTCGTGGAAAATTGTTCTAATCTAACCGATATTAATGTATTTTGAAGACAAACTGTAAGAAATATACTTTATAACAAGATCAACTAGGGATTCAAGTAGACAAGAAAAGGTATAGCCAACAAGCGAAAAAAATCTAAAATAATATTTGGGGGGCAAATGGAGAGGTCGTCAATTTTACGATGTGTTGCCCCCCAACGACAGCTGAAAAACACGTATAGGTTTCGTGATTTTTTTTCTGAAACAATTTGTTAGTAAAAGCTGACAAGTAGCGAAGTTCAAATTCTATTTTTTCGTAAATAATAAATATATAGCACTTTTTAAAGATAATACCTGCCAAAAGTATTATTTACAAAAAAGCAAAAAATTATAAAACCTATGATTAGTATTTGATACTTAAATGCTTAAAATTTTTTTTTCAAAAACGTCCATAGCATCTAGGGGTATCTGTATTGGAAGGGATAGTAAAATAGCCTAAAACAATCTAAGGACTCTATGAATTTAGTAGTTTTAAAGCTAGATTATGCTATCTACAAAAACAACCTTACTGTTTTACATTATATGATAGTATATTATTTGTAGAAAATAAGAGAAAATGTTTTTTGACCTTAAATTTTTCGCATTCCTTGCAAAAAATAATCAAGAAGCGTAGCTTATCTATAATTCATAATCCGTCATTTATAAATTGAAAAAGACGTACAGAAAGTAGTTAAAAGGTATAAAAGTAGGTTTATAAAAAGAGATGAAAAAAACAGTTTACTTTTTAAAAACTAGCTGAGTTATTAAATTTTCTTGGTAATTAAACATAGCAACTATATCCACAATATAAAGTATAGTTTTTTTTAAAGGTTTGGTTATTTCAATGTGGGGTAAAATTAATGCAAATCCGCCCTTAAAAATATATATTATCCATTCTCCCTATTAATATTAATTCACTTGTTTTCATCTAAATTAGAAAGCTAAGCTAGCTCATTCTTTATCAGGAAAAGGGAGAGATTATCACAAAATTAAAATCAAGAAAATGGTCACATGAAAAAAAAATCTGGTGGCGAAGATGATTAAAGTCCCTCCACAGATTGTGACGTCATAGGATAGATTAACCAATGAGAGGCCAGATAAATTTTACTATTGGTCAATTACAGTGTATACTGGCTCTCATTGGCTATTCTATCATATGATGTCTTAATCTGTGGAGGGACTTTAATCATCTTCTATCGAAGACGAAGAAAGTCCCTCAATGATGTCATAAAAATGGGGGATGAGGAGAGGAGGAGTGGCAAAGAAAACCCATAAAAAAGAGATGGATAATCCTACGTTTTTATGACGTAACATGCAGATTTTTTAAGTCATCGCCATATCTTTAGTTCTGAGTTTACATAGCGCAAATATATAATTGTAACTCGGATTAATAATTATTTTCATAGCAGTGCAGCTAGTTTGGCAGTTTTACTATTTATCTTATTCGATTGTTAGTAGTTTTTCACTGTTGACTTTTTATTAAATAGATTTGGGACTAAGGGGTTAGAACTACAGCCATTTTATTTAGATTTTAAATGGCTTTTAGTTTCTTATTTTGAAGGTAGCATAAATTTTTTTTCTTCAGAAAATGTATATTTTTTTTGAAAATTTTATATTAGAAATCCCAGTACATGATTTTTTGGCGGCGGCAGCTGTACTTGGCAACTGCCAGCCGCCACAGCTAGCAGTCGGCAGCTAAACAGCAGCCGATTTTTATAAGGAAATTTCTTTTTGTCAATATCCGGTTATCCGGCCCAGCCCTAGTTAGAACATGGGACAATAAATTATTTTATTAATAAATCTATGAATTTCTTGTTAAATAATTCTCCTACCTAATCATTTTATTTTATGAAACATGAAGTGAAATAGACCTTGATTTATTTTGTATACAAGTTCAAATACTTTAGGAAAATTAGAAATACAGGGTGAGCATGAAATGAAGATGTCATCTTAATCTCAATAATTTTTAAGTATTTATTCTAATTTTAAATGATTTTCTCGTATTCATTCGAATCCGGTGGATAGGAACCGGTTCTCATCCATACGAGAAAACTATGTCTAGCATCGTATTATAACCAGCTTTCTACGAATATAAAAATGTACAATCATAAGATTAAAACCATTTTTTTAGCCGGTGCCTTCGGCACCTCTGGGCTAAAAAAAAACTAGTTTTAATCTCATAATTGTAAATTTTATATCCGCGGAAAGCCGTTTATAATACGATGCGAGAAATAACTATTAAAATGAAAAAATCTAAAACAGTAAAAATAACTTAAATAGAAGTTAAAGTTTATAACATTTAATTGTAGCAATGACTATGGTCGGGTTAAAAATATTTTTATTTTATAGAAAAATAAAAGTTAGGTTTGGATTTCTATATTTCTTAATTCTTAAAATGACGCATGACACCTTGGAGACTGTACTGTATATGTTAAAAGTAAAGCATTGTATTGCAATAGTTTTATATACCCATGTATTGCACTACAAATATGTAACACAAATAGAGAGAAAAATCATTTTATATTTCAGATTCAATGTAGGTAGATTCATAATATGCGTATAAGTATATAAGTAGGTATGTAGATAGATAAATATGATAATAAATTTTAGATTGAAAGAGAGGTGGAAAGGATCGATTAATGCATAATAAGATGGCTGGATAGCCATATATATGGCTAGAAATATTGAAGGAGAGATATATAGGAATGTGGATTCTTAAATAGAGAAAACTGTAGTAGATAGATAGAAAGAAAGATAGATAGATAATTAGGACATATTATATTATGTGTAGATATATGTATTTATAATGCAAAGTAGAAAAATATCTATCTGTCTATCTGTCTGTTTAACCGATCGGATTCTACTCTTCAGGGAATGTACCTACTGGTCCTGTGGTGGTTTTAGGCTATTTTCTTGGGGCGTGGGACACCCCCAACCACCCCAAAAATAAAAGGTAGGTACCTTTTTTTTCCATTACCTCATGGGGCAGGGCCCCTTGAGGCTAGGGGCGAAGCCGCTAGTAGTTAGATAAAGTATAGATAGAAAGAAGAAACTTGTGTAATAAATACTAAACATGAAAGGGGGGTAGATATGATTCTTAAACATGAAACTTAACCATAACAAATCTCATTACCTTCATAATAGTAGGGTTGGGCCGGATACTTTTATGGCCGGATACCGGATACCGGATATCTGGCTGATTTCAAACGCCGGATATCCGGTAACAGGCCGGATATCCGGCTAACGCCAGATATCCGGTAAATATCCGGTTATCCGGCCAAATTACCGGATATCCGGCCGGATAACCGCCCAAATTACCAGATACTAAAGTAGCAAAAAAAAATTTCTTCAGAAATCTTATATAAATTTACATAAAGTTAAACTTGTTCAGAAAAAATGTTCTTCTAGCTTTAATAATAAGGAAATTTTAGCCATTTAAAATTTTAAAAAGCAGAGATTTTTGGTGTAAAGTATAAAAAATTATAGAGCCGGATATCCGGCCCAACCCTACATAATAGGGTATTTAAAAATAAAAAGTAACAGGGACGACAACATCCATAAAAGAGAAGCACTGAAACGGTAGGACATTAACACTTGTTAGTGTCAGAACTGAATAATCAGAATAAAAAATAGTCCAAGCAAAATTTGTTAAAAAACTTATTAAATACAAAATACTGTTTAAGGACATACTGAAGTTTTTAGGACTTGATTATAGAGATGCTTCGCTTATAACATTATACCTTGTTGTCCCAGGAATCAATATACCAAAAATCAGATCAATCGGATAATTAGATCACACAAAAATTTGTTGTTAAAAAAGTAGAAAAATCAACATGTTTAAAATGGACGTACGGACATTCTGGTAATGATTATAGAGTTGCTACGCTTTCTAAATCGTACTCAACTACTACAGGAATCCCCATGCAAAGTTTGAAATCGACAGAACAATTCTAACATGCCTAAATTAACGAAAAAAGCGTACGTCACGGACGAACGGACAGACCTTAATTATAGAAAAGCTTCGCTTTTAAAAATAAAACTCCCTTCCAAAGGAAAAATAATTTTCAAGCTAATTTCGTGTTGGAAGTCTGAAAATTTAAAAATAAAACTTTGCAATTATAGATAAGGAATTTAAGAGATACTTCAATAAAAAAAAAAATTGGAAACCAACTCTATTTCAAACTGTGTATAATAGTGATATATTGAACAATAAGGTAAAGAAGGTGTCCTAACTTTTGTGATTAAAAAAAATAGCTAGTCGGTGTTTTTAGTATGTACTAGATGTAAAATGATCCATAGAATTTAGATATGCAATCGTTTTTTTTTTTGTAGAACTCTTAAATTTGAAGTATTTCAAGTTTTATTTAAAAAAAAGTTGGTTTTTGAAGGTACTTCAACGCAACAAAAAAAAGAAAATTGCCATTATGAACAAAGATAGTAAGATCTTTAATTTGACACCTTACTTTTTTAATTCTGTTGAGTAATTATTGAAAAAATCTATTTTGTTGAACCCCGCTTAATTAAAACTTTGAACTTTGGGAGCTCGTAACGAAAAAGTTAGGACACGTTCTTTAGAAAAGTAGCAATCCCTTATCTAATATCTTATATTTCTTTGGCGATTCTTAAGATGATAATATAATATAACAAGTGAATCTCTAAAGTTCTACATAAAATAAAAATCATGAAATTCTGTATTCCATAAGATGTCATTTCCATAATATTATTAAAATAAGCGAAGCATCTCTATAGTTCTAAAATAAAAGTCATGAAATTCTTTTTTCCTTCAGATGCCATTTCCCTTATATCATTGAGTAAGGAATTGCTTGAATGTTTTTATCAAACTATTTTATTTTCCCCCTCCAAATTAATTGACCTTATTTCTGCTGCAAGCATGTTATATAAAGCTTTGCCTACATCACTCGTAAGGGCGGGATTCTCTTTCGATTTAAGTGATCATCTAGAGAATCCAGAGCATCATCCGCGTGTAATGGGATGCGATACTCTAACACCCAAGAATATTAGGATAAGTAACATCCATCAGGCAACCAACCCTTTGTCTGAGAAGTCCTAACTGTGCATGGTAGTGAGTTGAGCCTGTTTATGGGCCCACGCATTTCCCCTACTCTTACTATTTATGTCGCGCACTAGACATAGCAGCAGAGGGAACCATTTTTAACGTCTTTAGTTATGACGCGGTGTCGGCCCGAGATTTGAACCTACCACCTCCCTGGCGACGAGCGGATGCGTTACGTGGTGAGCCACGATCGCGGGTTGTTTTCTGTATGTGTGTCTGTATTGGTGTCTATAGCGATGTGAAGTTACATAAAATTTTGATTATCCTATTGTATAAAATAATAAGGTTTTTTTTTGTCTATAGCTTAGGATTTTGATAACTGTTATTGATAACCGATAAAGTTTTTTATTTAAGGGAAGCTTCAAATAGGTCTCTGGATAGTTTTATGCTATTCTATTTTAAGATTGAAGTCTTATGGGAGTGGGGACAAAACCGCGACAAACAAAACCGCGACAGGGACAAAACCGCGACAGGGACAAAACCGCGACAGTGACAAAACCGCGACAGTTAAAAAATAACAGAAATATAACTATGTAGGATTTTTTTGTAGAAATACATGGCCGCAGCGCTCGGCCCCCTGGCCTGCCTAGCCGCGGGCGCTCGGCCCCCTTGCCCATAACCTAACCTCACTATTGTAAAAAAAATATTAAAAATTTGAAAAATATCTACCAACCCCTTTTTGTAAAATCCACGAAATTCTAAACTATAAATAAGTTAATGTACATTAAACATTCAAACATATAGGTTAGGTTAGGTTAGTTTATAGGCAAGGGGGCCGAGCGCCCGCGGCTAGGCAGGCCGGCCAGGGGGCCGAGCTCTGCGGCCATGACCTTCTAGCATTAAGATTTTTTTATTATAGATTTTTTGCAATGTCGCGGTTTTGTCACTGTCGCGGTTTTGTCCCTGTCGCGGTTTTGTTATGTCGCGGTTTTGTCCCTGTCGCGGTTTTGTTTGTCGCGGTTTTGTCCCCACTCCGTCTTATGATGGTAAATGATGACATGTAAAGCATCTTGGCTATTAAAATAAAATCCTTACCTTTCGCCTCTTGGTATTGATTGTAATGATGACACAAACACAGATGAATATGCACAGAAACAGAAGAATTATCGCGATTATAACTATCAGAACAAAGTTATCACTTAAGGAACTCGGAAACACCTAAAACATAAAAATTAATCAATATTAGTTGAAAAAAATAAAATAAAATAAAATACTGTAATATTTTCGAAAACTTTTAAAACATCCTAATTTATTAAGTTGTAAACTTTTTTTGTCTGTAGCAAAGGATCTTGCTAACCGCTGAATCGATATGGTTCTCCTTTACAGTGAAGCTTCAAATAGGTCCAGGGAAGGTTTGGAACTATTTTTGTGGAGGGTATCTCCATCCTCCCAAGATAAATCGTCACTAAACAAAATAACAAACAAAAACATTCTTTTTTGCCTGTACCTTTAAAAACTTAAATAAAAAATTGGAGGTCGACTCCCCCCACCCCACCCGAATTTAGTTTACCTAGAGGCTTCAAGGGGCGAATTAAAATTAATCGATAACTAGTCATAAACAGCGACGAGTACGTTTTGAAAGAACGTACTTGAAATTTCTTCGGGTGAAGTAGTTCGTCATGACCCGTGACTGATATCAACTGAAATTGTTCGCCAGAAAACTGAAGCCAAAAAAACACATTAATTATAAAAAAAACTCGCACACTGACGTATATGGCTATGGCTATTGAATGGATGCACAAAATTTAATGACATTCTATAGACTTTAATGAGCCGAAAAATGTCTTTAGCATAATTGTCAAAACTTATTTTTTGTAATTCATGTCACTTTGATTTAAACAAAACCTTTGATATTAAGATTTAAAAAAAAGTTTGCCTCTTAAATTATAGAAGGAAAGAACGATTAAGGACAAAGACCAAATTGTGTCAAAAATGATCCATGTGACGTCATAAAAATGAGGGAGGTGAGAGGAAAAGTGGGGAAAGGAAACATCATTTTTGACACAATTTGGTCTTTGTCAAATTTTAGTTTTAATTTCCCTACACTTTTTACGTAATGAAAGCCAATAAAGAGAAGATTAATTTATTATTGAATGTTCTAAAAAATTATAATCCAGTTTCCTGTTTGACAACAACACTATACAGACTTTTATGACTCGTAGAAAAGATTATTTGGGGTACAGTCATTTTCGTGGCAACGCCCTTAAGGGGCGATTCTTCGTATTTTCAAAAGGGCTTTTGATTATTAGGTTATTTTAGGTTACGTAAGGTTATACTGGGTTAGGTGATTGCCTCGCAATTGGCCTCGCAGGGTTAGAGCCCACTGCAGGGGCTAGAAATAGGAGAAAAGCTACTGTGAAAATACGAAATGCGCTCCTTAAGGGGCATTGCCCGATTTTTTTTCAAAGCATTGCGACTTTGTTGGAATAAAAATGTGACACATTTGAAACTGCCAAAAAACGTGTAAAATTTACATTATATATATGATTTGTGCTTTTTCTATGCAAATAAATAATGCAATTTGCAAAAATTTGGTGTTTTCTCAATGTCAGTAAAAATATTCATTTTTTTGTCATAACTTTATTTGGTAAAATAATTCCTAAAGAAAGCGTCCTAATTTTTGTGATTTAAAAAAAAATAGCTAGTCGGTGCTTTTAGTAAGTGATCCATAGAATTTAGATATGAAATCGGTCTTTTGTAGACCTCTCATTTTTTAATTTGAATTAATGCAAGTTCAAAACATAAATTAAGTTGGTTTTAAGGTACTAAAACGCAACAAAAAAAGAAGAAAATTGCCATTTTGAACAAAAATAGTAAGATCTTTAATTTGACAAATTACTTTTTGAATTCTGTTGAGTAATTATTAAAAAAAATCTATTTTGTTAAAGGTCGGTGAATCAAAACTTTGTACTTTTGGAGCAATTCATAATTTATATTGCAATTCATGAGCTAGGGATTATCCATCTCTTTTTTAGGAGTTTTTTTCCCCACCTCTCCTGTCATCAGTCATTTTTATGACGTCAAAAGGCTGATATTTTAAGACACTTTGTAAAGCTTCGTTTAAATAAGAAAGTTATTATAGGTGAAATAAAATGTTCTGTAAATATAAGTCAGAATTGTCATTGTAATAAAATGTGTCTGCGTGTGTGTGTGTGTGCGTATGTACTAGTCTGAAAGTGCGGAACTGAATGTGTAAAATGTATAAAAGAAAGTATAGTCAATTAATTTATAACTGATAAAAGATATTTGGACATACCCCAATTATAGATTTATAGTATAGATGTATATACAGACTACATCTACCTCCCTCCATTTTTCAAATACCTCTTTCGTCTGCTTCTAAACTATTTTCTGCTACTTGGGTGTGTTAATATAAGCGACACCATTGGTTGATTTTCAATGACCAAATAGAAAGGTTGCACAAGACGGTTGCGATGGGGAGATACAGTTATTTAATCTTTTCTCCCTCTAGTGTTTTACTATAATACCCCAATTATAGAGTAGCTGCAACACTATAAAGCTTCGTTTATATATAATGCAATTATTCTTGTTAAATTACAATGTTTCATCGTTTTTTATGCATAGAAACAAATGAATGATTCCTAAAAAGTGGGGAGGGGGAGGGGGGGCGGTATAATGACATAAGTACTTTACATGTATACAGAAACAAGGTTGACAATATCCATAAGAGAGAAGCTCTGAAATCAAAATTAAAAAGCAGAATATTAATTTAAAGAAATGAACAAAATAAAGAGGAATTTTAAGGAAATCTCTAATATGAAAAATATGTAACAGTTTATTTTTATCTAAAAAAAATTCTATAAAAAAATCTTTTTCAAAGGATTCATTCAGCTCTCTTGCCGTAGCTCCTCTATAAATTACTTTAATTTTTGCATGTTTATAAGTGATTAATGGTATACGCTTGAATTTAGAGTGATTAATCTAGTATACAACTCACTTAGTTCATCAGTTTGTCAGTCATGCTCTTAACAATACGGCTTAATTTCTTTTGCAATAATTTCAAATTAGAGTAAAACACTAGAGGGAGAAAGGGTTAAATAACTGTATCTCCCCACTACAACCACCTTGTGCAACCTTTCTATTGGGTCATTGAAAATTAACCAATAGTGTCGCTTATATTAACACAGCCAAGTAGTAGAAAATAATTTAGAAGCAGACGAAAGAGGTCTTTGAAAAATGAAGGGAGGTAGTTGTCTGTATAGACATCTATACTATAAATCTGTTGATTTCACTGAACAAAGATGAACATATAACTATGTAACTTTCTTGGTACGTCGGTCTATCTGAAAATAAATGTATTTTTTCGGCTGTTATTTAAAATGAATAGCTGAATTTAACGGGCCACCTGCTATAGAACCTACTGTGCATGTTGATAATAATAGAGTATTTGTAATTAAGAATAATATTTTTAAAGTTAATGAAGGGTTAAAAAATATCTTTTTTCAAAAAGTTTCCTAGCTGCGCTGCTTAATGACAAAACTGTTCTTTCCTCCTGTCTTTTTTATTACTATAATTAAGAAAGTGCATTGAAAGTAATTTTATTTTACTTACGAATAGAGAATTAAATTCTCAATAAAATAATATTTTTAAAAATCTGCCTAAATTTAATGAGGTTCTGCTAAGGGATCTAATGGTATAAGGCAATTTCCGATAAATTGATGTTCTTCACTTATGTTAATACACAAATTTACCACTTCTGTAGATTACAATTAGTAACGTGGAAACGTTTTGACACACAACTTAATAAAGCAACCAATCAAAGTCTGTTCAAAGTCTCTAAAGTTGTTGCCAACTAATAAGAAAACGTTATTATAAAACTTTGGGGACTTTAATTTTCTGAATATATGTTCCTGTTTATAATCGCTGGTAATTCTTTTTTTTACAAGCTCAGCTGTAAAGCACAAAAAATAGATAAAAATATCGAAAAAGGGATAATTCTTTTTTACAATTTCTTTCTATTGGAATATTTTCCACTTAATTTTAAATATTAAAGTAAAACAAAAAAGGGGGAGGGGGTTAAATAACTGTACTTAGGACCCTGTACCGACTTTAAATTGGGTCTTCGAAAATCAACCAATAGCGTTGAGAATATTAACACAGCCAAGTCGCGACAAAAGTGCAGAAAACAATTTACTAGCAGACGATAAAGGTCCTTAACAAGGGGATCCAATTCAGGTAGTTGTCTGGTTATACATCTATACTATAGATCTATTTTTCAAACATTTTCTTCGCCCAAAATTTGATCTGTGACAAACCTTAAAATCTCCTCCACCCCAAAATCAACAAACCTCACCACCCACCAAAATAACATGAAATATATTTTTGGTACAAAATTTTAGTAAAACGCTGATTCGAAAATTACACAGACATACATATAACACTTAAAAACACACATACACACGCGGTAATATATACATAAAAACTCTTTTCCTCAGCCAATCATCTATTAAATAGTCACAGTAAATAAAATGACCATCTAAAAGAGAAAACAAGTTGTGATTATGGCTAAAAATATTAATGAAACCAGCCCCAAAAGCTATATGTCAAGTGTAGGATAAATCCCGACTGTAAAATCCTTTTTATTACCCTTTCACAATTTCAGCTTTCTTACCCAGATATATTAGGGCCGTTCAAAACAGCTGATTTACAGAAAAGCAAATGTTCACACACGCTTTTAAGAAACAATCTAATTTACTCTATTGATCCCTTAACTAGAGTTTCCAATTGTTTCCATTTCTAAATTATCAAATTGTATGTGTAGAACTCAAAACAAGCATTTTTTAAAAGTCTTTCACGAAGCAGCTTAAAAAAAATGATGTCATACAATACAAATAACGAATGATAGGTCAATATACATTTACAAATGGTCAATTACAATGTACACTGGCCTATCATTGGTCATTTGTATTTTATTTTTTTAGGCACAATAAGGTATTATCATATATTCTAATTTCAGTTATGACAATCATGAATGTTTGTTATACTGTTTGAGCTTTTTAAGGATGTTGTCATCCTAGTTTTATTTAAAATTCCCATTAAAAGTTACATTTTTAACTATTTAGAAAACTATATATGTCACACTAAAAGTCAAAATGAGAAATATATAAATTGTGTTACCTACTTTTTCTTGGTATTAAACTTGGTTCTTATTGTATACTACATTTTTTGTTAGTTTGACAAAATACATTTACACTTTGTATGAAATGCCTTATTGCTTAAATATTTTTCTCAAATTTAAAAAAAGGACATTATTTCAATACCAAGAAACAATCTAATTATATAGAAATTGAAATTTATTGAGAAATGCATGTGTTTTTAAATCTTAACTTTTTTCATATTCTTTCATTAAAGCCTAGGATTTTTATGGATTGAAATATTGATTAACTATACTAATCCCTAAACTGATCAATTTTCATTTCCTTAGCAAATATATCCCAGTACTAATGGAAAATAATGTTCTTGTTATCTAATTGCATTGCATTGTAGGAGTAAGGTTGTGCAATTTCAAGCAAATTTAGCTTATTCTACACTATACATATAGTAGCATGTTTCTGATTTAAAAAGTTTTTGTTCACAAAAATATTAATAGGTATCTAGTCATTTTTGTATATCCAAAAACAATTCCTGCATTTTCACTTAGGTTAGTTGGTAGGTGCTATATTTATGCTAATACTTAAGATATGAGGTGTGCAAAACCTTAACAAATTAGACAGAATAAAATTTTGAATAGCTGCAGAAGTAAAAACTATATGCTGTTTACAAAATAATGCATAAAAAACCTGTAAAATATAAATACTTGAAATGTTTGCCAAGCCCAACTCAACTAAACAGTTTTGAGCCAGTCTAATGTACAGAGACTAGGTGGGCAAGATGAAAAGAAGAGTTGTAATTCAAGGTCAATTGACCTTCATCCGCCCTTCATGCTAATTTTGTATTCATATAAACAGGGTGTATATTTAATTTAAATGAAAAGATTAAAATGAGTTTTAAAAGATTTCTTTAATCAGTGTCTTTTTTTTACATACTAACATTTAAGTTACATTATTAAAAAAAGTAGTATAATAGGTATAAATAATATTCACTTCTATTGGAAATGATTGTCTATCTCTTATTTAAAAAATAGAAATCATTTTTAAAAGTTCTATTGTGAAAAGAAAATTATTTTGCATTTCTTGCATTGATTTAGATTTAGTATAGATTTATTATACTCTAATTCAAATTTTAAATGTAATGTTAATATATTACCTATGTATAGGATTTATCTTTAGTTTTTGCATTTTATGTTCCAATCAACTTTAACAAGAACACCCTGTGTATAATTTGCAGTTTAGATTGCATATTGCATAACCTTTCATCCATCCTGTTCTGTTCCACCTTATCTAATCTTTGTTCATAATAGATTTACCCCAGATTGATCACATTCATAGTTTTCTATCAATTTATAAGGTTTGGCATCTACATCTATGCTACAAAGTTTTCATTGGAGAAAAGTTACAGAGATAGTCATCAAGTAGCAATGCAAAAACACACACATATCTTTTTCTCTAACACCAGAGGGGAACATATAACTGATTTTGTTCTATAAGGTATATTTTGTAAAAATCAGGGTTTAGAAATTGCATCCATTTCTTTTTATCAAGATACCCAACAAACAATCATCAGTTTGTAGCTTCCAGTGAGGTTTCTATATAAATTACTTAAGAAAAGGTAGCTGTTAAACATTAAAAAAATGTAATGCTTTTATAATTATTTTTTCCTTTTTTTCTGAGAAATCTAATACAAAGTCTATAATCTTTTCTATATCTCTGTTCTGGTATAAATAAATAATGCAGGAGAACACTCCGGCATGGAACAGTGGTTTGAAAAGCCACAAATTTGGAAATTTGGGCCAACCACACATAGCACACAACATTGTTTCAGATCAGTTCTTCCAAGGTTGAATATTTGTAATTTGTATTTAGGCCAATGCTTTTAATTTATTCTTTCATTTCAAAAGTGTTTTCATTCAACCAAATTTCACTTTTCAATAAATGAAAGTTTAGATACCATATGGAAATTTTGAATAAACAATTGATTTGTTTGAAATTCTTCTTTTTAAAGATAAATATGTAGTTTGAAAAATGAATTTTTTAAAATTTAGTAATCTTTACCTTTTGTTCTCCAATAGGTATGAGTGCTTAATATATATCTGAATACCTGTCTGAATAACTATTTAGTAGGGTAATAAATATTTCTAAGCTTGCATTCAAAATATACTTCTTGAAATAATTGTAATATATTCATAAATTGACCTATCAATGATAAACCTGGAAAGATAGCAGGCCTGTAGGACTAGGTTAATCCTATCCTGTTTGCATCTTATTACTTAATATCGCCTATATTCTTTGCATCATCCTGCAACTTAGATCCAATACTATTATACACTTTGAAGGGTATACATAAAAATGTACCATTTGTATTAAATAGGTTTAAAAATAAAATAAATGATTTTAAAACAATCGCTATCTTAGACTTGCATCTATGCATTATAAATCATAGGCATTTAAGTTATCTTTTAAAAAAAAATTGGTTAAATATAACACACAGTTTTAAAATATACATTTGTCAATTTTGTTAAGCATTATTCAAAAATTATTGCTATTATTTCGAAACATTTTAAAATTTAGTATATCTTATCAATACTGCAAATATCAAATAAAACTTATTTTAAACAAAACTTCTAAATTACATTTTTATTTAACTTTAAACATTTTCTGGACATCCTGTTAGGAACCATATTCAGGCTTTAAACAGTATAATCAATTTTCATCCCATAGTTTACAAGCTTAACTATCTGTATAGTTGCAAGCATTATGTAAACATGAGTTTGTGTGTTTTAGGTTGTATCAAGTTATAACTTTCATTAAAGAAAATTATAATACATGAAAAATAACCAATAAGAATTAGAAAGCCTATGAACCAATTGAAAGTATAAAGGATTCCTTATTCTAATTTTCTTTAGAATTATGACATAATCTTAGACAAATAAACCTAACAAATGAAGATTATCAAACCTGTGCTGTCAAAAACTATTGAATAAATGAATGTAATTGCAACTTGTTTTTATCATTTTTTGCACAAATTAATTTCAAATGAGACACTCTGATAATAGTATGTGTTTGTTTTGAATGTACTTATTTATTTTGTTAAAATAAGACACTCTAAACTCTGTATATATTACTATGTGTGTGTGTTTTGCATGTATCTATTTTCCATGCAGATTAAGGTGATATCCAAACTTGCACTAAATAATGGGAAAACTAAAAAGCATGTATGTTGCATAATATATGGGCCTGATATAAGTGTAATGGGAAGAGAAGTTTCAAGATTATATATTTAGTAATATACAGTTCTTACAAAATTGTGCATTATCGCTATTTCATATTTTGACAATCATCTGTAAGAAGACAAATTAAGCAACAAAAAAAAAAAAAAAAAATTCTTCTCAAAATTTAGATAAACTTTTATTCTGCCCTAAGTTTTAAGAATATTGGTCTTTTCCCACAGATCTAAATATCTAAACTAACTTGTATCTATGTCTATCTAACTAAAGAAAAACAATATGAAGCGGTGTGTATTAGGGTATATGTAAGTATTGGTTTTTCAAAATTTAAATTATCTTAATTTTTTTTACTTGTGCTATATATCACAAATAGGATTTAATTTGTGTACCCTAGGCAAAGAGCAACCCATAAAGTAAAATAGATAAATGTAATAATAATTATTTCTAGCAATCTATAATACAAAGTAGCTTGATGTCTTTCCGTCTGACCGTCTGTCCGTCTGACCGTCTGTCCGTCTGTCTGTCCGTCTGAAGCTTAAGATCTCAGTAACCGCTGAACCGATTGGGCTCTACTCTTCAGGGATTATACCTACTGGTCCTGTGATGGTTTTAAGCTATTTTCCTGGGGGGTGGGACACCCTCAACCCCCCCAAAAACTGAAAAACCACCCCCCCCAAAAAATTTTTTTTTTTCATTTTTTGTAAAATCTCAGTAACTGCTGAACAAATTGGGCTCTACTCTTCTGGGAATTTACCTACTGGTCCTCTGGTGGTTTTAGGCTATTTTCTAGGAGGGTGGGACACCCCAACCCCCCTAAAAATTAAAAAATCCCTATTTCCAAATTTTTTATTTTTGTAAACAAAAACCAGTAATTGGGTTGGGGGAACCCCACTGCACCATGGGGCGAAGCCCCCATGAACCCCCCCCCCCAAAAAAAAAAAAAATTTCACCAAAAATTTTTTTTGGGCTTTTTGTAACTTTTAAAAATTTACATCTTTAAAAAGTTGTAGCAATTATAGGTATTAAATAAAATTTACAGAGGAGAGTTTTCAATTTTTTGTGTATATGTGGTCCAATCAGTGGGACTATCAGAGCTTGCGCCGCATACAGAATACTCGCTTATGCTCACCCTGTACGAGATATGCGGTGAACAACCTGGGTTTAATTTTTACGAATTGAAATTTTTGTGCATACGGCGCACAACCTGGGTCTAATTTTACCAAAGAGTAATTTGGCAAAGAATAACTTTTTTGAAAATATAACTATAAAATTATTCTGGAGGGTTGACTTTCCATTACCTCATGGGGCGAAGCCCCTAGAGGCTAGGGGCGAAGCCACTAGTGGATATAAAATGTACAATTATAAGATTAAAACCAGATTTTTAGCCACGAGATGCCAAAAACACGAGCTAATAAAAACTGGTTTTAATCTTATGATTGTTCATTTTTATATTTGTAGAAAACTGGTTATAATACGATGCTAGACATAGTTTTTTTGTATGGATAAGAACCGGTTCTAATCTACCGGATATTAATCGGTTCAAATGAAAACGAGAAAATAATTTAATGTGTTTTCCTGAAGTAAAGCCTCATGTTCAGCAGCTATAGCTCTTAGAACTGTAACATTAGCATTTGGATCCAATAATGTCACATTAACCAATAAAGATGGACTAAAGCTCAATCTGTTAAGTTTCACCTAAATCAAAAAATCCATTAGGTTTTTTCCAGTTGGTATAGTGTCCTACATTAATTAACGCATAGATAAATATATAGATAGATATAGCGATAGATAGATTGACATGAATATACATAGACATACAAGTAGATAGATAGACAATTAGGTAGACAGATTAATTATCAAACTTTTACTCAAATAAGAGTAGTATATGGACAGACAGATAAACATATAACATTACTAGCATCTAACATAAATAGATAAATAAACGAACCTTATCAAATTCTGTACTTGTTTGGCTGGCTATGTTAAGTCGCAGGTACACTAGGAAATCTGAATACCTATTAAACACCTAAAAATAAAAAAATTGAAAAAAAGACCAATCCTATCATATAAAGTAGTAAGATTTTTTTGTCTGTAGCAAAAGATCTCACAAACCACTGAGCCTATATAAGCTTCTTTTATAGTGAAGCTTCATATTGGTAAGGGAAGGTTTATAACTATTTTGGGGAAGGGTACCTCCACCCTCCCAAGAGATATCAAACTTGGAAAACAAAATCTTTTTTTACGTTTTCTTTTTAAAACTTAGTTTAAAAATTGGGAGTTACCCCCCCCCCCCCCCCCCCCACTAACCTTAATTGCCCCTGAAGGCTTCTAGTACAAAATATAGGTAAAAGAAAATGTTTATATTCATATTAGATGAAAAGAAGTCACATTACCTCAAGAAGTACCACCTATTTTCTAATTACAAATATTTATAATCAAAATGGAAAAATCCTACTTGTGACACATTTCCCCTGACCTACAGTTAGTTACCACTTATTACTACAGAATTATTTACATAGACAAAAATTGCAAGTGGACAAATCCTACCTGTGACACATTTCCCCTGAACTCCAGAATGTACAAATTATTTCTCAATACAAATATTCCTAATCACAGTGGTCATATTCTGCTTGTAAACATTTCCCCTGAGCTACAGTAGTTACAACTTATTACGGGAGAATTATTTACATAGGGTGCATTATTTGCCAAATGTACCACTTTTCTGCACTACCTCTCCGATTTTGTTAATACTCTATATTTTGGTCCGTTGGGTCATTCAAGGATGCTGGATGGCCAAAAAAAAGTTTCAGAGTAAAATTTTTTTAAAAAACAAAAAAATTTTTCCTCTTTTTTTGAAAATACAGGGTGTCCAAAAAATATGAAATTATTGATCTGGTCAGAAAACACTATGGCCAAACATACTAAGACACATATTAGAGTAATTTGAAAAAAATAGCCAATTTGGACCAAGTTTTAGCTCTACAGACGCAAAAATCACATATACAGGGTGTCCCAAAGTGAAATTTGACAACCTTATAGTCCCGGGTGGTCCAAACCGTTATATACCACATATGCACACAGATAAAACACAGGATTTAAGACAGGTATTTTGGGTATTACGCTAGATATCCAAAATACACTTTTTGTTGGACCCCCTGTAAAATTAGAGTTTTGGCCAAAATAGCATTATGTGCGCTTTTTACATGAATAATTGATCATTTTGGTGTATAAAATGTATAGATTGGATGTAAGATGGATGAAAAAATTAATTTTTAAAATTGTGAAAAAATGGGTGTTTTTTACATTTTTGTTACCTACCTTCATAGATAGCTAGATATCTAGACATCCAGGGACTCTGAAACTTTTTTTTGGCCATCCAGCATCCTTGAATGACCCAAAGGACCAAAATATAGAGTATTAACAAAATCGGAGAGGTAGTGCAGAAAAGTGGTACATTTGGAAAATAATGCACCATAGGCAAAAATTCTTAATCCAAGTGGACAAATCCTACCTGTGACACATTCCCCCTTAGCTCCAGAAGGTACCAGTTGTTACTGTATAGCTCTGTTGACATGTCACCTGGAGGCTGCAGGATTTCCTTTGTGTTCTAAACAAAATAACTTATACAATTTTTATATAACTTGGGTGTCTGTCATTCTTTTCATTGACTTTTTAAAAGGGGGTGAGTTTCAATAAAAAGAATGCCGCGTTAATGCAGAGAAGAAAAAGGGAGGTGGGAGCAAGGGGAATGAATGGGTGTGCTCAAAAACCCGTCTCTGATTATTTTTGGTTTCTTATTTAGCTTATTAAGTTATTGTACATACAAAATTTAAAATCAGTTAAATAGGTAAAAATCGGCGAAATTAGATTCTTATACATCCGAATCTGCCAATTTTGATACCAAATCCATTTCAGAATTTGTGAAAAATTCCATCCTAGCAAAAAAAGGGTTAAAAATTGTGTCAAGGCCTTTTCGAAATGTTTAACCCTGCAGGGCATTCCTAATTATTTATCCTTACTAGCAAGAAGATAATTTCTCCTATAAACTATAAAACATGGAAGGTGAGGGTTGTATGTCAGTGTTCTAATTGAAATTAATGGGATTTAGACTAAAACTGTTGCAATATTTATATAACAAAATCCAGGGGCTGCTATTCATCCAATTTATTCCATTTGAAATTGCCGAAAATTAAATATTTGGATCTTCTGCAGTTCACGGTAAAATATTGCTGGTAACGAATATTGCCAACAATCTATAAATTTTAAAGGCTGCTAGCTGCCAAATGGCTGAACGTACAGATCATACCCTCACACCATTTTAAGCGGTATAAGAAGGCCTACAAATAATCTGGAATATCCAAGATCCAATGATGCACAGGGAAGTCTTCACTGAAGAAAAAACGCGTAAAATAGGCCTTTTTCGCGCATTTCTCTGCACTGCGAGATAATTATGCATTATTAATTTATGGCTATTCCAGATTATTTGTAGGCCTTCTTATGCCGCTTAAAACAGTGTGCGGGCATGATCTGTAAGTTCAGCCGTTTGGCAGCTAGAAGCCTTTAAAATTCATGGATTTTTAGCAATATTCGTTACCAGCAATATTTTACCGTGAACTGCAGTAGATCCAAATATTTTGTTGGAGTAAAACTTGTTTTTTTGGTGTAACTAAAAGGGAAGTTGGTAAGAAGGGGAGAAAAAAGGGAAGTTGGTAAGAAGAGGAGAAAAAAGGGAAGGGGTCTGAGGGAAAATTTTCACTTAGAATTGTTTTTCGGAATCACTTTCCCTTTTTCCTGACAAAATCTAGTCAGAAATACGCAGAAATAATGACATGGCCCTGATAGTACTAGATTACGGGGACATAAAGGTAAGAAAGTTAGTTCAAAAGCAGGAAACCAAGTTGTTCCTATTATTAGAGTAAAACTTTAGAGGGAGAAAGGGTTAAATAACTGTATCTCCCTATCGCAACCGCTTTTTGCAACCTTTCTATTGGGTCATTGAAAATCAACCAATGGTATATTAACACAGCCAAGAAGCAGAAAATAATTTAAAAGCAGACGAAAGAGGTCTCTGATAAAAGGGAGGGAGGTAGTTGTCTGTATAGACATCTATACTATAGATCTGTTGTCCTTATTATATTATTATTGGTGTGTTGGGGGGGGGGGGGGAAAGGGATGTAGATTTATAGTTATTGTTAACTTTAATTGTCCCTAATTTCCCTGGTAATACCTTATACTATTTGTGTAATGCAACACTTTAGGGATTTGGGGATAAGTTGATTAATTTTAGTTGTTAATTTTTTCAGCACCAAATTCAAGAACGTTCATGGGGTTTGGGGGGGGGGGGAGGAGGGGTGTTGTGACCCGTGGGTAATACACATATTAGGTTAATTGGACAAAATTATTCAATAAAAATCATAAATGCATTACTGACTATCAAACCAACAAATAAGACTTGTAAATAAGTAGCGCTACAAGAAAAGAATTTTTAACGAATTTATTTAACTCATCGTATTATAGACAGCTTTCCGCGGATAGAGAAGGGAGAAATTATAGGATTAATTTAATTTTATAATCCGTGGCAAATTGTTCAAAATGTGAAAATATAAATGATGCTCAGAACCGGTTTGTATCCAGCGGATATAAATTGGTTTGGAGGGTTCCAGGACAAACGCAGGAGTGTTAAAATATTGATTTGATTAAGTATTTCATTACAGGTTAGGTTAGGTTAAGATATGAATGTACAAATAAGAACCCCACAAGGGTTAGGTATTTAAAAACTATAAGATGGTCTGAAATAGGTTAGGTAAGGTTAAGTCTCCACTCCGACATTTGGGACTCCTGTGTTTGTCCTAGGACTGGTTTGGAAGGCATATTGAGAAATGAAACTAACCGGATAAATATCCTTTGTATTTGGAGGATCCAGTTTTATATGATTCTGTGAGAACTCGTTCACGTCTCCATCTGAAACAAAAAATATAAATCATAATTAGAGCAGATACTTATCATTTGTATAAATGGCTACGCCCCTAGAGACTCTATGAGCGCTTGAGGATAGGGAGGAAGGAGGTCAACCCTCAAATTTACATGTCAGTGTTAAAAGAAAGAAAAAATTAAAAAATTAGTTGGAGGGTATGGGGGGGGGGTGTTATAACTTTTTCCATGAACTATATTAGCTTCACTATTAAGGAGAAGCGCGGTTAGCGAGATCCTTAGGTACAAACATAGAGGTAGACATACAAACAACCTGTAAGAAAATTATATATGATTGGAACCATAGAAACAATTCTCGTAATTAATATCAAATCGTACATTCAGCTATTTTGACAAAAAAAATTTGATATAATAGATATATAGATAGTTTATAGTTTGTGAGAAGATATTTGTTAACAAGGATGACAACATCCATAAAAGCGAAGCACTGAAATGGTGGGACAAACAGACATTAACACATGTATAGTGTCAGAACTGAATAATCGGAATATAAATGTATAAGATTCGAAGCAAAATTGTAAGTAAATATGTTGAAAAACTGCTTGATACAGGATAATGTTTATGGACATACTTACATTTTTAGGACTTAATTATAGAGTTACTTCGCTTAAAATATTGTACTTTGTTGTCCCAGGAATCAGTATACCAAAAATCATATCAAACGGATGATTAGATCACATAAAGATTTGTTGTTAAAAAAGTAAAAAAATCAATATATTTAAAATGGACGTACGGACATTCTGGTAATGATTATAGAGTTGCTACGATTTCTAAATAGTACCCAACTACTACAGAAATCATCATGAAAAGTTTGAAATCGATAGGACAATTCTAACATGCCTAAATTAACGAATAAAAGCTATCTATCTCGGACGGACGGACGTACGGACCGACCCTAATTATAGAAAAGCTTCGCTTTTAAAAATAAGTTTGTAACATCAGAAGTTTAACTTGGATTGGTCCAAGTTTATACAGGAAGTAAGGGAGTGGACAATGGATCGAATATTCAATTTTAAGGAGTCTCAGACTTTGGGTACTGGCTTAAAGGGAATGTGCAAGAATTTAGTAGGTTCTGACTGACTTTGGGTACTAGTGCATCAAATGCTGCTAACTCGCTTTTTAGTTTTAAATATATAGCAGACGAGTATCAATAAACTTAATTTGTTATGATGTGGCTGGTTTAAAAAAAAAATTTCTCCAGAACTATCATTTCATAGATAATAACTTTATTGTGATGTTTGTTTTATAAACACTCTAAGAACCATTAAAATTTAGGGTTATGGGACTATGGGTTGAATGGGTTCCAGGGAAATTTTTCTAGTAATTAATTACACAATGGTTACGTCAATCTGATGTGCTGGTAATCTAATTTTCAAATGAATGCTTTTTTTCTTGGAACTTTTTTCTTATTTTATAGTTTTCTAAATTTTATTAACACACCCTTTAAAATTTCTTTAATATTTTCTGGATAAATCTGGATTTAACCCATTAGTGCCGAGCGCCACTTTTATGGACCGATCGAGCTGAAAATCTCAGGGAAGCTTTATTATGGTAAAAACGGAATTCCAATTTTTTTGTTTTGCTCTAGTGGCATGCACAGGAAAGTTGCAGGAAAACCCAGTTCGGCGCAAGTAAAGAAACCGTTCGGCATTGATAACCGTTTTTGGCGTTTTTTGGTGCTTTCCCCCGGCATTAAAGCCCGTTTTCGACCTAAATACCCAGTTTTTTGGCACAAAAAGTTAAAAATGTAATTTTTGAACGCCCAAAGTGAGATGAACACTTTTTAAAACTACGATACGATCCGTAATTGAAAACTACATAACCTCATGTAATTGATAGAGCTACAACTAACATACAAGACGGAGCTATATAGAACGTAAAAAAAATGATAAAAAAATCATATAAAAAATAATAATTTGAATAAAACGAATTCACAAATGAATGTAGTTGCCAATAAACTTTAAATTTCACGAAAAAAATCACTAACTTTACTTCATAAACAAAAAAGTTAGGAGGGGTATTTTAAAATCACCTCGTTTTTCTTGGTTTTCAAATTTTGTTGAGCTATACCAGCAAACGGAAGTAAGCAAAACTGCCTGCTCCAGGGGGAAATGAAAACCAGGGTAGTAGAGGGGGGATTCATACTGAGAATGATGCAATCCTAAAACTGAGAACCGTTTTTTTTTTGGCATTTTCTGGAACCGGGCGTTAAAAGCCGGTTCATCACTAATGGGTTAATGTTTTTTCAGCAAAAACTCTTAAATTGAATTAATTGCTTATTGTACCTTCCGTTACTACCTGAGTTTATTATACAGGGTGCTTTTGAAAAAATTTTATTTTTCGGTTTTTCATATTTTGATAAGATTTGTTTGTATTTAAGTTCTTTGTTGCTTACTAGTGGCTGCATTTAAGTCAACTAGGGGACCTGTATTCAAAGGGTTAGAAAGTGCAAAAAATATTCTAGACTTAAATATTTCATAAAATAGCCCATAACCATCCCAGGACCCAAGTCAAGATTCAAGAAACAGAACTTAATCCAATCAGTAGTTATCAAAATCTTTACAATTTGCAGATTTTAATAAGATACTAAGATACACTATAATAAAGAACGTGTCCTAGCTTTGTTATTTAAAAGAACAGCTAGTCAGTGCTTTTAGTAAGTAGTATAGATAAAAAATGATCAATATAATTTAGATATGCAATCGTTTTTTGGAGAACTCTTAGTTTTGAAGTAATTTAAATTTTTTAAAAATTAAGTTTGTTTTAAGGTACTAAAACGCAACAAAAAAAGAAGAAAATTGCCATTATGAACAAAAATAGTAAGATCTTTAATTTCACATCTTACTTTTTGAATTCTGTTGAGTAATTATTGAAAAATCTATTTTGTTAAAGCCCAGTGAATCAAAATTCGTCAGGAATGGAATAAAACAAAATCACAAAAGTTAGGACACGTTCTTTACAAATAATTTATTGATCATACTGTATTAATAAATGTATCTATCTATAGTCAATCAACAATTTGTATTTGTTGTATATTTGGAAATATAACAAATTTACAATTATTTTGTTGATCATACTGTATTAATAAATGTATCTATCTATAACTTGTATTTGTTAGATATTTGACAATATAACAAATTTACAATTTATTTTGTTGATTTTACCATGCGCCACTTGAACAGTAAACTTTTCAAGGAGCTTCGAGGATGCATGGATAAAACAATGGCTAAAATACTATTCTATACACAAACTATAAAAAAACATGAAATGGACAAACGGACAAAGCTAGTTATATAGCAAAAGTTCAGAGCTGGATCTTTAAATCATTTTAGTGGTGAGCCAGATCGGGGCGAGCCGAATTTCAGCCAATCACAGCGCGGCATTTAATAAAATGCTGTGCTCTCATTGGTGGAAATTTGGCTCACCCCGATCTGGCTCACCACTAAAATGATTTAAAGATCTAGCTCAGTTGTCATAAAAAAGAAAAGAAAGAGAAAATAATTCTTATGTCATATCTCGATAAACATATGTCATAAGACTCTTTGACTGACTGACGTACGGACATACAGTGTGAATTATAGAGTAGCGTCGCTAATAAAAATCAGAGATGAAATTTTGCTTTCCTGTATTGTCCATTTTGTACCTGAAATTTATATAAAATTATAAAACAACATGGCCAGGGCAAAATAAAGATAAGCTGTAAACAAAACAAAGCAAAACTAAATTCTGTTTGAAACTTAATATTATTTTTAAATTATGGTTGGACTCTAAATATTATGTTGGTTATGAAAACTTAAAATTAAACTGATTTACTTTTATTTAGGAAAATGTTGCACATTTTTTATAAAAAGGCGTTTATTTGCATGTAATCCCTATAATAAAGTAAAAGGATCTCTGTCTATCTGTGTTTATTAACCACGGAACCGATATGGTTCTTCTTTACAGGGTAGCTTCTCATAGGTCCTGGGAAGGTTTACAACATTTTTAGGGGAGGGTACCACCACCTTCACAAGCGAAATCACCCCTTGAAAAAAATCACACTCCCCCTAATTTTTTTTTACTTTTTCTTTTATGTAAAATATAAATAAAATGATTTAACGAATTCAACTCTCCCCTCCTCAATTTTCCATAGAGGCCTCTAGGGGCGTAGTAATTATCCTAACGGTGTTTACTGAACAGCCATTCAACCTGACAGATTCTGATAAAATAATAGCTACGATCTTAAAAAAATACTGAAGAAATGCAGAGACATTTTTGGGCAAAAACTTTTCAAACACACAGACAGAAAGACATGAAAATAGCCTTGCTGTATTTATAATAATAAGTAGAATGATGTCTGTCCATCCGTCTGTCCATCCATCTGTCCATCCATCTGTCCGTTCGTTTGTCTGACCGTCCGTCCGTCTGTCTGTCCGAACGTCTTTCTGTCTGTCCGTCTGTCCTTAAAGATCTCGGTAACCACTGAACCGATTGGATTCTACTCTTCAGGGAATATATCTACTGGTCCTGTGGTTGGTTTAGGCTTTTTTTTCTAAAACCTTCAAAAAAACAAAAATCCCTCTCAATTTTTAGGCAGTTATTTTGAATTAGGTGGTTTTATATATATTTTTTAAAAATTTCCTCTTGGTGCAAAGCTCCTAGAGGCAAGGGACGAAGCCGCTAGTAGTATATAAATAGTGTTATATTAAGATACCAATAAAGTATAATTATATTTTTTATTGATAAAGAATTGACAAGTAATATTATTAATTATTTATATGAAAAGAGTGTTCAAACACTTCTGCATACATTATTATACATCTATAATACAAAGTAGAACAGTGTCTGTCTGTCCGTTTGTCTGTTTGTTTGTACTGAAGGATTTCGCTAACCGCTGAACCGATTGGGTTCTCCTAAACATGGTAGCTTCTCATAGGTCCCGAGAAGGTTTTAACTATTTTTGGGGAGGTTACCACCACCCTCCCAAGAGAATTTGCCCTTAAAAAGGTACGTCCAAGCTTTTTGTTTTGAGGGGGTTAAAATGAGTGGTTTCAAAGGGTTGAGGGGAGTTAAAAAATGTATTTTAATTTTTTTTGACGGGGGGTAAAATAAGAGATTTCAAAGTTTGAGGGTAGATAAACCCCACTTTACCCACAACATTTGGACGTCTATGTGCAAAACATTTTTAATTTATTTAGTAGGAGCTTTGGAGGACTTTCTTCAATTTTGTGCTCCTCAAAACAAATCTTAATTACATGTATTTTAGCTGTATTTGATAAACACCCGTTTACATACAGTTTTTTTTTGTGAATATTATGTGAAAGAATATCAATAGAGCTGACATGAATATTAATATTATTAGTATCGCAACTATTGCATAATTAGGGCATGTTAGTTCGTCTCGAATGTACATTCAACCGTCATTTTTATTAATAGCGCAGCTACTACAAAATTAGGGCATGTTAGTTCGTCTCGAATGTACATTCAACCGTCATTTTTATTAATAGCGCAGCTACTACATAATTAGGGCATGTTAGTTTGTCTATTCAACCGATTTTTATGCTGAAAAAATGTTAATTGCCAAAATTAATTGTTTATTAAATGTTACTATTCCTGTATTAAAATTTAATATTATTTTAGATTTTTAAAAATTGGTGGAATATTGTGACACAACCCAATCTTTCCCGATTTTGTATAATTTTTGATGGAACACGACTCCAGTGACGTCTTATTTTTCTTTCCCGAAAAAGGGAAGGGGGGAAGAAAATCTCTTCAAAAGAGATGGGGAAAACCCCCTTTTCTCCCATCTCTTTTTTTCTTCCCCCCTTCCCTTTTCCGGGAAAGAAAAATATGACGTCACTGGAGTCGTGTTCCATCAAAAATTATACAAAATCGGGAAAGATTGGGTTGTGTCAATATTGTTATTGCGGAGCTTTTTATGGATATATGAGTTTATGTTTATTATATATATTCACTTATTTTTTGGTATAATCGGTGGATTTGCAAGTGAAGCCTCCCCCCCTATCCTCTATTATACTCTTCTTGGTCTAACCTAACCGTTTAAAATCACATTTATTAAGCATGGCCCTCAGACATTAATAGCTATTTCTCGCATCGTATAATAAACAACTTTCCGCGGATATAGAATTTACAATTATAAGATTAAAACCAGTTTTTTTAGCCCGCGCCATTCTTACCCTTTATATTGCTGCGACACTTCTGGACATTATCATTCTAAATGATATGAACATTTTCTTAATATTAAGTAAATTATCCTTTTTATCACTTTTTTACTCTCACTCTCTCTCCTTTTTGTCAGTACTCAATAAAATTAATGACGTCTGATAGAATTAAAAGCTAAAGAAGGAATTATTATTATATTTTTAACATTTTTCTCGTACTTATTCGAATCCGATTCTAATCCGGTGGATTAGAACCGGTTCTGAGCCATACTGAAAAATTATGTATAGATATTATTATAGACAATTTTCTACAAATAATAAAATAATAGAAAAACAATCATTAATTTCACAATGTTTCATATAATATCCGCAGAAAGCTGTTCATAATACGAAGCGGTAACTAACTATTATAATTTACATACAACCGACATCACCGCATTTGATTAAATAAAAAGAAGGTAAAAATCTTAGTAGCGCAGCAAACCCACATATTTGACGGATTTAACATCTACTTACAGACAATGACTGATCACGGATGTAAATTGATTTATTATTACTTAGATCTTACACCAGATTATCATGGACTCAAATAGAATAAAACTTATAGCTGGCTAAAAGGCCCATCCCAACTATCCACTCACTTTACCCTATCCCATTTACTCCTCTACTGGATGAACGAACTGACCAATGAATGATGACCATATTAGCAACCTAAATTGATGACAATTTTTCCCCTGTCATAACATCCATGTATATTATCTACATATATCCATTCGGATATAACATAGAGTAAGAGTTACTTCCACTAAAATAAGTGACATACAGACATACAGATTACTGACAGACCATATTCATGAAGTAGTTTTTTTGTAATAAAACAGGGATGACAACATCTATAAACGAACATTAACTCTTATACAAAATAAAAATTATACATATATTTGTTGCAAAACTTCTTGAATACAGAATTCTGTTTAAGGACATACTGACATTTTTAGGACTTGATTATAGAGGTGATTCGCTTGTAATATTGTATCTTATTTTAATAGGAATCAGTACTCCAAAAATCAGATCAATCGGATGATCATATCACATAAAAAATTGTTGTTAAAAAAGTGATTAAAGTGGACGTACGGATATTCTGGTAATGGTTATAGAGTTGCTACGCTTTCTAAATCGTACCTAACTACTGCATGAATCATCATGCAAAGATTGAGTCAATGGGACAATTCTAACTTTCTAACTTGCCTAAATTAACGAAAAAAGCTATCTTTTACGTTCTGACGTACGGATGGACCGACCCTAATTGTAGAAAAGCTTCGCTTTTAAAAACTTATACATTGCATATGAATAATTTAATCCAAAAACACTTTACTTATTACCACACTAACTTTCATACAAAAACGCTGGTTGAATAATTGATACTCTTTTCAAGTGTATAAAAGTAAGATGAATTATACAATATGGTTGACGTCATAAAAAATCTAAATATTTCTAAATTTAAAGATCAGTTGAAAGGATTAAAGCGGCTAAAAAGCTGCCTAGAGGCATTCTGACAGACTTAAAAATGCTCCATAAAGATGGAAATGTTGACAAAATTCAGAGGTATAGCTTAAGTAGCAGCTGAGAAAATCTGATTTCCCCTGTTGTAGCCTTGTGAACGGATGCACATTTGGACAAAGTAAGTTACGGAGTAGGATTCCTGGAAAAATTATGTTTAAAAAAGTATTTACTATAAAGAAAAAGTTTTATTTGAGCTGTATTTTTTATATTTTTTTCATAACTTAAAGTAACAAATACTTTAATTAAGACATTATATAAATTCCTACAGAATTTCTAGGAAAAAATACATTACAAAAGAGTTTTATAATGAATTTGATGTTATCTATGATACAAAATAGCTTGATGTCTGTCCCTCTGTCCGTCCGTCCCTTAAGATCTCGGTAACCACTTAACCGATCAGATTCTGCTCTTCAGGCAGTATGCCTACTGGCCCTGTGGAGGTTTTAGGCTATTTTCTTGGGGGATGGGAAACCCCCAACCTCCCCATAAAAAAAGAAAATCCTCCTTCAATTAAAAAAAAAGAATTTTGAGGCAGTTAATTTAGGTACTTATTTTTTTTCTAAATTACCACTTAGGGCAAAGCCTCTAGAGGCTAGGGGCGAAGCCTCTAGTTAGTAATATAGGAACGAGTACAACTATAAGTTATAGATCAATAACATTTAAGGTAAAAAATAACAATAAACTGTTAAGTAGTAATAAAAAAATTTCAAAAACGTAAGAGCTTATTTTAGTAATCACGTACATGCTAATTTATTATGTTTGATGACAGACATGATAACTGTCAGATTGACATACAGGATAAACAATGGAATAGACAGACAGACTGACATAACCCACCCGAAGGCGTGTTAGGTTAGAAAAAACCCCTCGTGGAAACAGTTTACACAGGATGTACAGGGACCTTATGGTGAGTTCAGAACATGCTTTTCCTAAATTGAATTAGTAGCTTCCCATAGTAGAAAATTAAAAAATCACTTTCAGGTGATTAAATTTTACTTTTATTTTTGACCACCAAAAGTAATTTTAAAATCTTTTTTTTCTAACCTAACACGCCTTCGGGTGGGGTGTGTTGGGCAACTTCTAAAGAACTAAACAACTTTTGTTGAAGTAAATTTTAATTAAAAGTTTAATTTCCACAAGATTCTTTAACCCTCTCTTATTAGGAGCATAGATACTCTATAATCAAGATTTTATCGCCTTTTCAACGTTGTTTCCTTTTAAAAGCCCAAACTTTTCAATTTTGTAACTAATGGATGTGTTATTTCTTGCAAATTACACCAGATTTTAATTTTCTTCAATAAAGTGAAACTCGCAGCAGGCTAAAATAACGATAACCCCATCCACCCCCTTTACCATATCCCCTCCCCTCCTACTGGATGAATAAACTGACCAATATATCAGTTCTATGTTAATAACCTAAATTGACGACCTTACAAACAATTAAAACGAGAAGCAAAAAAATGAAAAAAAATATGAGCAAAAATATCAGAATTTAAAAATTGTCAGCTAAACATCATAATTAATTAAAAGTTTATTTTATTCATAGATAATGATTCCCTTACCTCTATGAAACAAAACAGTCCTTGTTTCACTAAAGCCAAGTAAGGGGTCAACTGAATTTTAGTTTCCGATTTTGTACATATCACCCTTATCCTATCTCAATATTTACTACTAGCTAAAATATCTTCAAACTCCCCAGAAAAAATCAAAATTATAAAAAATTTAAATGTATAATGTATAAATCGTTTATACCTTATATAGATTTTCCAATTGACTAGCTTTTGCAATAGTTGGGTTATCTGTCGTACAACTTCGGAAAATTAGGGAAGAAATGGGCAATCAATTTTCAGTTGATCAAGTAAGGGGAATAAAGCAAAATTGTACACAAAACAAAAGTTACAAACTATTTTCCCTTGGATTTCAACTCAAATCAATTTTAAACACTAATTTAATGTAGTAATTCCTATTCAAATTCAATAGTGTAAATTTTTCCTTTCTCTATTTATAAAATTTGCTAAATAAGTATTAAACATCTTAGCTTGGTTTGTACTTCTTTACTTGTACTTTTTAAAACTACACAATCTGACCTTTTATATAATTTATTCGACCCCAACCCCCCAGTTTCAAATAGTTATAAACCTTCCAAGACTTATGAGAAGCTACATATATAGTAAAGTAGAACCATATAGATTCAGTGGTTAACGAGATCATTTAGGGCTACACACACACAAAACATGTTACTTAAATGTCATGATTATCAAATAAAGAAAGAGATGTATGTATAATATGATTTTCTTGGAAATTTTGTATTAGTATACCCTCCTTTTTTATATTTAAAAAACATCTTATTATGGAAAAATGGAATAATAGTTTTTTAATCAAAAGCTATAAAGTCATAATCTTTTTAAATACTTGTTCAAGACCCAAGTTTATTAAAATTTATGAAATTTTGTGCGCTAAGTTTATAATTAACTCTGTACTTGACTTTGGGCAATTTTCTTCAAAATTAAATTGATCCTTCAAATTTTCTACCAGTTGACAGGAGAAAAATTTTCGTCAATTTAGCTTGCTATCATGAGATTCGTTTATTGGTCGTTCATCCAGTAGGAGGGGAGGGGAATAAAGATGGAATCGTTATTCTAGCCTGCTGCTCATTAGAGAACATGAAAATCTGGTGTAAGATTCAATAAATAATATATATTTTAATCATTACACTATTTCTCTTACTATATGAATCCCAACCACTACGGATATCCAAAAAACTTTTTTACCTTACCAAACCAAAACAAACAGGCGAAGAAGGAGAGAATGAGATATAAATTAATCTACATCACTGTCTTCCCTCTATTTTTGCCAAATTTTGTGTAAATAAATTTATATACAATTATTCAATCTAAAAGGATTTTACTTAATATGATGAAGAATAATTCATTTTTATAAACTATCTTATTTCAAGAATTAAAAACAAAACTTATGAACAAAATAAATTATTTATTTAGAACAGCATAAACGAGGCAAAATCTATGAAGCTCATAAATCTAAAAAAAATCTTAATTATTATAAAATAAAATTCAGCCATCACCTTTTTAACAGCCGAAAACAAACATTACTTAACTAAATTTTAAGGCTCCAACATACAATTATAGATAAACCGATAGACAACGATCATTATAGGGTTGATGCTAAATTGACAGCGAAATTTTAGCGAAAAAATCAGAGGTGGATTCTTAAAAAACTTTTGCCTCACTAAAATTAGTGAGACTCCCTAAAAATTTAGAGGGGATTATTTTGGCTCACTATATTAGTGAGGCAAAATAGTGATTGATTGATTGATAGTTTAAGTTATATTAGCGGCTTCGCCCCTAGCCTCTAGGGGCTTTGCCCCAGTTTAGATTTAAAAAAAAATTAAATGAAACCTGTCTGTAATACGATGCGATAAAAAAAAATATTCTTTTACATTCCTGTGAGAGTGCCAAGGTTAAGAATAAATTTAAATATGATATATGGATCCACAAATAAAGAGTACTAGCGTAAAAATTTTCTCGTATTCATTCGAATCCGGTGGATAGAAACCGGTTCTCATCCATACGAAATAACTATGTCTAGCAACGTATTATATCCAGCTTTCTACGAATATAAAAATGTACAATCATAAGATTAAAACCATTTTTTTAGCCCCGAGGTGCCGAGGTACATTCTATATCCGCGGAAAGCTGTTTATTATACGATGCGAGAAATAACTATCATTATCTGTTATAATTTTGACAATACTTCTTACAAAAGTAACAGGAAGTCTATTTGTCTGTATATCTCTATTTGTACCGAGGGATAGCGTCAACCGCTGGTCCGATATGGTTCTACTTTTCAGTGAAGCTTCTTATAAGTCCAGGGAAGGTACCTTCACCCTTCCAAACCAAAAAAAAACATAAACCCCAAAAGATTTTTAAATTTTTTTTCTATAATCTAAATGTAGAGTGGAGAGTATATAGTAGGGTTGGGCCGAATATCCGGTCATTTTCAATATCCGGCCGGATACCTGATATTGAAATTATCTGGACATCGGATATCCAGCTGACTTTTAATGCCGGATATCCGGTTATCCATTCGGATTTCCAGTAATTTGCCGGATATCATTTTAATATCCGGCCAAAAAGTATCCGGCCCGACCCTAGTATATAGTTCGAAGTGGCCTTTGTTGCTTATTGACCATTTTTCCTTTTTATTATTGATTCTGAATCCTGTTTATTCTTGATATGATTTTGATATTGAAAATATTTCATAAATTCTTATTGTGCACGCCTTTGTGCATATTTGTCACAGCGCAGCTACTCTATAGTTCAGATATGTACGTTTGTCCGTAAATATTGATAAATCTTCCTTTGATACATCAATTCAAATATTTTGAAAATTTGAAATGTCGTGTAAATTATTTAAATTCCAACTGAACAATCAAATAATATTTAGGAAGGTTAAATACCCCCCCCCAAAAAAAAATATATATATATATATATATTACTAATATTTATTTCTCATTAGATTTATTGTAAACAATTTAAAGCCCTTTTTAGGGGTTCACCAAATAACAGCCCCCCCCCTCAAAAAAAAAAAGTTTTTCATCACTTTTCTTAATTTGTAGGACGGCCAACAAACTAAAGTATATATGTATATACAGATAAGTACCTCCCTTCCTTTTTCAATGGCCTCTTACGTCTCCTTATAAATAATTTTCTGCTACTTGGTTTTGTTAATATAAGCGACACCATTGGTTAATTTTCAATGACCCAATAGAAAGGTTGCAATAGGTGGAGATACAGTTATCTAACCCTTTCTCTCTCAAGGAGGACGGCCTCAAAGTAAAAAAAGGAGAACTTTGATTGCTCCGCTACTTAAGTACATAAAACTCCTTGTTCATTGACAGGTATAAGATTTATGGCAAAAAAATATTTGAAAAAATTCATTTCAATAAAAAAAACAGAAAACTTTTTCTCGTATTCATTCGAATCCGGTGGATAGGAACCGGTTCTCATCCATACGAAAAAACTATGTCTAGCATCGAATTATATCCAGCTTTCTACGAATATAAAAATGTACAATCATAAGATTAAAACCAGTTTTTTAGCCAGTACCTTCGGCACCTCGGGGCTAAAAAAACTGGTGTTAATCTCATAATTGTACATTCTATATCCGCGGAAAGCCGTTTATAATACGATGCGAGAAATAACTATTATTTTGTATTAATTTATAGCGTAGCAACATGATTTTAAATTATTGTTTTACACTTATCAATAGAACCGAAATTTAAAGGTCTAAGAGAATTTTGGGGTATAGTCCCTTTCATCGTCAACGCCTCTTGAGGGGCGTTTCGTTGTATTTTTACAGTTGCTTTCCCCCTATTTCTAGCCACTGCGGGGAGCTCTAACACTGCGGGGCCAATTTCCTAACCCTGCCGAGCAATCACCTAACCCAACCTAACCTAGAATAAACTATCAAAAGGTACTGTGAAAATACGACGAAAAACACTTTAAAAGGCATTGTCAAGAAAGGGACTATACCCGAATTTTGTAATAACCAATTACAAAGCTTCATTGTAAATGAGAACCATATCAATCCAGCGGTTAGCGAGATCTTAAGTAACAGACAGACATCCTGTTACTTTTATATGAGGATATGGGTCTTATTTTATTTATTTTAATTCTTATCAAATAGTACTCTTATTAAAAGCGAAGCTTTTCTATAATTAGGGTAGGTCCGTCCGTCCGTACGTCCGTCCGAGATAGATAGCTTTTATTAGTTAATTTAGGTATGTTAGAATAGTCCTATCAATTTCAAACTTTGCATGATGATTCCTGTAGTAGTTAGGTACGATTTAGAAAGCGTAGCAACTCTATAATCGTTACCATAATGTCCGTATGTCCATTTTAAACATGTTGATTTTTCTACTTTTTTAACAACAAATTTTTATGAGATCTAATTATCCGATTGATCTGATTTTTGGTATATTGATTCCTGGGACAACAAAGAACAATATTATAAGCGAAGCAACTCTATAATCAAGTCCTAAAAATGTAAGTATGTCCATAAACATTATCCTGTATCAAGCAGTTTTTCAACAAATGTACTTACAATTTTGCTTGAACTCTTATACTTTTATATTCTGATTATTCAGTTTAGACACAAGTGTTTCGGAACGCAATGCCTAGCCGTTCTCGAAATCTTATCTCCAAGCCCTCCGAATGACCAACATAGTGAAGTTTACGAATGTGTATTTATTACCATGAAAACAGTAAGTCTAAAACAAAAATATAAGAATTAATTACATAAAATTAATGGTTATTATTTTTGTATCATCGAGGTTGCGTGATTTCAATTTAATAAAAAATATGAATTTTCTTAAAAACTTTAAATTGGCACGAAACATATTAAATAGCATCAGAAATTGATAATTTTAGAATAAAATAATCAATAATATAAAGGAAAATATTCGTATGTCAAAACTTAGCAGTTAAATGGTCTATTTGTTGAAAAATTAATGATTTAAATTTCTTCATAAAATTGTACCATTCTACGCTTATTTTCAAGAATTAAAAGATAAATTCTTACCACATATGATGTCAAACTAAGCAGGAAGGCTTATTTGAGATATTCCACACATCAGAGCGCATGTATATTCAAGCAATACATTATTTTCATTCACGTAGCTCCTCACGTGGGACTAATCAAAGGAAAAGTGCGCGTCTCTTTTGTTCGTTTACAAGCCACGCGCCGCGCGGAGATAGTTAGGAATGCCGCGTAACACACTCATTCTCAGGGGAATTCTGGTGTAAGGAAACAGGGATTAATGGGTTCGAACTTGCCAGGGAATACAAGAAATACATACCGAAACACACCCGTCTATTCACTGGGAATCGAACACAATACCTCATCTTTGCAATATGCGTGCAGACAGTGTCCACGAAATCACAATCTCACAACACATAAACCACAAGAGTTTAAAATGTCATGGCCATAAGGCCTAAATTTGGTTATGGTAACTTACGAATACCACAATAACTCAAACCGACTCCACTACCACATAAGGATAGGAATAAGGAATGGGAAAAGCATTCAACATTCATGAATTGCACATTTACCACTCACACATCTCATTATATCATGGCCTCATAATCTCAGATAAAATTAGAATTACAGACCATGTAATTGCGAATACATGAATTAATAATCAATAGTACCTAAACTTCAATTAGGTACCTACATAATAAAATAGGTAAATGATTTTTAAACTAAAAATCGCATCAATAATTAAATAATCAGCTCAAACTTTTTTCATCAAAAGAAAGAAAGATTAAATAATGACATTTTTTTCTACTAAATCTTTTTGCTAGAAAAGAAAAGTAAAATTGCATAAAAAACTTCTCAATGATTAGAATTTTTCTCCGACGGAAAAATACTTGCTTACATCTAAACATTTTTCAGATAAGATAAGTAAGATCCTTAAATCTAAACATGTTTTAATAAAATAGATACTTAAATCTAAATAAAATATGACTGTAAAAAAAATCATCAAACTTCGGAAAATTAAAATTTCATAATTTTAAATCTTCGTGAATTAAAATTGCGTAAAATTAAAATTGCAATTGAAATATGCAAATTAAATTTACCAAAATAAAACAAAAGCTCAATATAAGAAAAGAACTTCTCTAAATGCTGAATTTACAATTTCTCTCTGTTTTAAGAAGAAAGCAACTTATACATATTCAAACAGTCATAATTAAGGCAATTTGGGGCCTCAGTCAGAATGAATCCCTCAAGATACAAACTAACAAATCCATCAAATATTAATAATTGCCATGTTCCAGCTATCCTGTCGGACGTTATGTCTTTCCATCACAACTTTTGATACTGCATAATTTCCAACAGGATTTCTGGCGCAGGGCTGCATCAACTGAAAATAAACATAATTAGTGATGTTTAAATCAAATTAAAATAAAAAGAATCATGAAATAATTCAAAGAAACTTTTAAAATCATCAATCAAAGCAAATCGAAATTAAAATAAATTATCTTATGCTTTAGTTTTGCCGTTTTGCGGCATGCCTGGCCGAGGAAACAGAGCTAAGGTACGCCGTAAAGCGGTCTTATTAAGCTTAATTCTGCGATACTCAAAGAATCTACTTAATTCAAGGCGAAAAAAATCTGCATTTTTTCTTTAGGTACATCGGTTAAAAGGTAAATAGTAATAATTTTAATATACATGTAATATTAAATTATTTATGTGATTGTAATAAATCATAAAGAAATATTTAAATGATGTAAAAATCTCATTTTGTTAATTTCTTATCATATCAAATTTCAATCCAACAAGGATAAAAATGTTTATATCTGCGTAGGTACCTAGGAAATTTCCCGCGAAAAAAATCCCTGGTCCCGGAAAGACTTAAATCATTGAAAAAACTTGCGTAAACGTATAAAAAACTTAAGTTTGCATTTCAAATGAAAAAATCTTGCATCGATTTGAAAGTTTAAACGAAATTGTATCAAAAATTGCGTTACTTGTAAATCTTAAGAAATTTACCCATTTCTTTTTAAAAAATACTGCTTCAATTTTTATATATGCGATAAAAATGAAGGTAGAGTTAATTTAAAATATGCATAGTTTATCTTAAATTAATTCTGTGATATTCATATAAATAATAATCAATATTTTAATAATATCATACATCGTGTTCATTATTATAAATGCTTAAACATGAACGAAAAATATGTGTACCTAGGAAAATATTTGCTAAAAGTATTTTCTCAAGGTTTAAAACTGTCCGAAATCGCTAGGTACGTATATTACTACGAATCTCTGCTCTCGGAATGAAAAACAAATCTTTACGCGTGGATTAATAGGAATCCCAGCTCCCGGAGTGAAAGAAAAACTTTTGTACATGAATTGTTAAAATCTCTGCCTCCGGAATGAAAGAAAAACTTTTATTTGCTTACAAATTTAAACAAATATCTTGATTTTTTGCAATAATCTTTTAAAATAATAATGAGGAATATTTTAAACATTATCATAATAATATTACATGTTGTGTTCTTTACTTTAATGCATTATTTCATATGAGAATCTGAGAAATAACATTTTTTAAGTAAACGTGAACCATAAAAAATACTTTTTCGAGGTATTTTTATTCTGCAAAAATCATTTGGTAGTTAACACACGAACTTTTGCTTTTCAAAATCATACTTAAAGAAACAAAATCTTTTAAATCTGCTTTAAAAGTCTAAACAGTTTTGTAGAATTTTTGTGCTTAGGTATGAACAATAAAATTAGTTGAATAATGAATACTTATTCTTTACAGAACCGATTTAGGTTCCTTTCACAAGCTCAACATATAACTTGTAATATTTTTTCTTTAAAGATCATTTTCACATAAATAGTTTATGTTGTAGATTAGATATGTGTGGTTTGAAAAATTTCAATGACTTTCTGGCGGCAACACCCGCCATATTTCCACCCGCCATTTGCAGGCCTCTTACCCTGTGTCGGGCGGCAAAGTTGGCAGCAGCCAAGTGTGGCTGTCATAAAACTTAGAATTATCTACCGGCTTTTGTCCAGCTGGAACCGAAACTCCCGTCGGCTCTTGTCCAGCTGGAACCGAAACTCTGATCGGCTCTTGTCCAGCCGGAACCGAAACTCCCGTCGGCTCTTGTCCGGCTGGAACCGAATCATTCAGCGGCTCAACACCCGCCGTAACAATGTTCTCAACGGCTACAGTATCGTTACCAATATCATCAGGAATAACTGTAGCACAACTAACATCATTATCAGTAATAGCCACGGCAACACCCGCCGTAGCCATGTTGTCAACGGCTGCAGCACTAGCAGAACCAAAAGGTTCCACAGCAGCGTTACAAGCAGAACCAACAGGTTCAATAATAGCATCACAAGCAGCACCAACAGTCGGCTGCGGCTGAACATCTGAGCTTTCTGGTTTTAAAAACCCTATAGCTTCACTTTCCAACTCGAAATCTGAGCAGACAACATACCTACTCTTTGCTAATCCATTAGCACTAACAGCAAAATATCCAGATCCAAACAGGCTGGAGTAAAGCATGGTTTCTCCTACTGAACGTTCAGAGTAGGGAAACATCGACGGGCAGAGGTGCCCAATGAGCAAATCAACCTGCCCAATAACCAAAGTAAAATCTTCAGGTTTCATATCAAACAAAACAGCTGCCTCCACAGGATTCATGGAGCAGATCGCCTCTTTTGGACCAATGAGAGGCACTACCACAGGCTCTAACATGTGATATTTCTTGTGTCGATCAACTAAACATAGCTTGACCGTCGGGAGACATTTAACTTCACCATCAGCTAGAGAAATTCTTGCTGAACGTCCAGTAAAAGGTAACTGAAGTTTATTAACAAGTGACTGGGTTACCATTGAGGTAGTTAAACCAGTGTCCCACATGGCGTTCACTGGGACCTTCTGGCGATTAACATCAACGACGTCTAATTGTTGTAACATTAACATTAGGTTCGCCTCAGGGGAAGTATGTACTTCATAGACGGCGGCAGCCATATCAACACTCTCATGCAGAAGGTTGTTATGGGGTTGACCACAATTGTCCACCTTGCATCCGCCTATTACATCTGCCTTCGGGCAATCCACAGATTTATGCCCTTTCTGCAAACAAAGCCAACAGCATCCAGCACTCTCCACAATACTCTTCCTGTCTGGCACTGACAGGTCATGAAATTTTGGGCACTTATAAAGTAAGTGCATATCATCACAGCCATTAACAAAACATGACTGCTTCATCTTAGATTTACCAGGTTTACCTACGGCGGCAGCTGCTGTCGCAGGATTACCCTTCTTCTTAGAGGGGGTGTCCATATCAGTTGAACACCTCATTAAAATAGCGCCCCTCTGTTCCTCCATAATCTGCATCAACTTTGGCAAATTTGGGACATCCATTGAGCCCAATGCCAAATTGAGCTTATCTTGAAAATCTCGGGGCAACTTCTTGGATAACATCTCCAGAAGTATCACGGTCAACCACTGGCTTGTGGTAACCTCATCTTCTTCATCATCTTTAGTCAGCTGCTCCAGCTGGCTAACTGCACCACCAAACTCTGCTAACACAGTCACAATCTGGTTGGAGTCCGACGGTTTAGACTTCTTCTCCCATTGGTTGAAAAGGCAGAGCATTTGACGTGTCTTCGACTTGAAACGCGCGTCAAGGTAAGCCCACTGAGATTCATGCGATTGAATCTGAATCAATTGAAGTCTCAGCTCTTTATTTTTACAGACCTTCTCACTGCTTAACAATAACTGTAAATATGACGGGTCCTGTCCTACAGTAAGCTTTTTAAAATTGTCTTTGAAACTTACGTAGGCTGCTTCCTGGCCGTCAAAGCTGGGAAGAAGACGTTCGTCGACACGTGAACATAGAACCGGCGGCGAACTGTGATGTGCCAAACGGTGACACAAATGGCGATGCTGTCGAGGCACCCGCCGTCGTCGTGGGTGGCTTCATAGGTTCAAGCTTAACCTCAGCCAATTTTTTCATCAAAGCAGACAAAGTGTTTATAATTGGATCAGGCAAGGGAAAATATGGCCCTTTAATAACTTTCACAATCTTCAAACATCGATCATAAAGTTCGGCCTGATGGTTAGGCAAATTATCACCAACAACATCAACAACACTTTGAATGTCACTAAGCTCTTCTATAGCATCAAGAGCATCTTTCAAGGCACTATAGTCTTTTTGCACAGTAACTATATCAGAATAAATGTCACTAAACTCATCAAGCTCTTGGATTCTCAAACCAAGCTTGCTAAAACCGCCCATGATGCTGTCGAACGTTTTGAACTTGTCGTGGACAAGGATTGACTCCTTAGTGAGATGTCTAACATCAAGTTCTGAAGTATCACTGACCAACTTCATCACTCTACTTAGCTCACTGGTTAGGGCATCAACGGCTGGACGCAGCCGCTTACTCAATTGTTCACCTTTATTCTTTTTAGGACCCATGATTGTCACTAAAGTTAACTGTACTGATTACGACTATAATAATGTGTGTTAAGGTATCACAACCAACACATTCACAAAACTTCACAGATTCTTCTTAGCAACATCTGTTCTGTCTTGTTTTCATTGTTTCGGAACGCAATGCCTAGCCGTTCTCGAAATCTTATCTCCAAGCCCTCCGAATGACCAACATAGTGAAGTTTACGAATGTGTATTTATTACCATGAAAACAGTAAGTCTAAAACAAAAATATAAGAATTAATTACATAAAATTAATGGTTATTATTTTTGTATCATCGAGGTTGCGTGATTTCAATTTAATAAAAAATATGAATTTTCTTAAAAACTTTAAATTGGCACGAAACATATTAAATAGCATCAGAAATTGATAATTTTAGAATAAAATAATCAATAATATAAAGGAAAATATTCGTATGTCAAAACTTAGCAGTTAAATGGTCTATTTGTTGAAAAATTAATGATTTAAATTTCTTCATAAAATTGTACCATTCTACGCTTATTTTCAAGAATTAAAAGATAAATTCTTACCACATATGATGTCAAACTAAGCAGGAAGGCTTATTTGAGATATTCCACACATCAGAGCGCATGTATATTCAAGCAATACATTATTTTCATTCACGTAGCTCCTCACGTGGGACTAATCAAAGGAAAAGTGCGCGTCTCTTTTGTTCGTTTACAAGCCACGCGCCGCGCGGAGATAGTTAGGAATGCCGCGTAACACACTCATTCTCAGGGGAATTCTGGTGTAAGGAAACAGGGATTAATGGGTTCGAACTTGCCAGGGAATACAAGAAATACATACCGAAACAACAAGTGTTAATGTCCGTTTGTCCTACCGTTTCAGTGCTTCGCTTTTATGGATGTTGTCATCCTTGTTTATTTATAAATTCTTAAAGGTATTTTTTCCCAAACATCAAAAACCAAATATGCTCATATTTTATGCATTATACATATTTCAACTTTTCAAGGAATGTATATTCAAAAAAATAAATAGTAAGACAATCCTTATACTAAAGTAACATGATGTCTGTTTGTCTGTGTGTTTGTGTGTTTGTACCAAAGGATCTCGCTAACCGCGGAACCCATCGGGTTCTCCTTAACAGGGTAGCTTCTTATAGGTCCCGGGAAGGTTCAAACTATTTTGGGGGAGGGTACCACCCCTTCCCCCAAGAGTTGCTTTGCTTACAACATTGTACTTTATTGTCCCAGGAATTAGTATACCAAAAATCAGAACAATCGAATGATTAGATCACATAAAAAATTGTTGTTAAAAAAAGTAAAAAATCCACATGTTTAAAATGAACTTAAGGACATTCTGGTAATGATTATATAGTTGCTACGCTTTCTAAATCGTACCTAAATATTACAGGAATCACCGTGTAAAGTTTGAAATCGATAGGACAATTTTAACATGCCTAAATTAACAAAAAAAGCTATCTGTCTCGGACGGACGTACGTACGTACGGAACGACTCTAATTATAGAAAAGCTTCGCTTTTAAAAATAGATGGTTGAAGAACAGAAATATTACCCCTAGATGGCCAATCAGTCACACCAAGTCGTCCAACATTTTTTTATGTAACATATGAATAAATCCTATAATACTCAGCGAAGAAAATGTATATGGTTACTCGGTGATTTTAAGGGATAGGACAATGGACAATAAATATGCAACTCCAATTATAATTAAGAAAATTACCCCTATCTAAAGATTAAAACTATAGGTGGAAAAGTTTAGACACTTTTAGTTTGTACCACAAATAAGGTCTCAAATAGCTTAAAGTGATCATGGGATAATATTTAAAAAAACATTGGTGACCAGTATAATTTATAGTCCAATGTCCCCTCCCTCACTCCCGGCTTGAAGATAACTAAACTAAAGGGCGTATCTATTTATGGTTACAGAAAATAAAATAAGCCTCAACCACATATGTAAAGATTCTGAACAAAACTTTGACTAATAAAACCAGTGTTGACAGAAGGGTGGAGACAGTGGACTGTTAAAACCAGTGTTGACAGAAGGGTGGAGACAGTGGACTGTTAAAACCAGTGTTGACAGAAGGGTGGAGACAGTGGACTGTTAAAACCAGTGTTGACAGAAGGGTGGAGACAGTGGACTGTTAAAACCAGTGTTGACAGAAGGGTGGAGACAGTGGACTGTTAAAACCAGTGTTGACAGAAGGGTGGAGACAGTGGACTGTTAAAACCAGTGTTGACAGAAGGGTGGAGACAGTGGACTGTTAAAACCAGTGTTGACAGAAGGGTGGAGACAGTGGACTGTTAAAACCAGTGTTGACAGAAGGGTGGAGACAGTGGACTGTTAAAACCAGTGTTGACAGAAGGGTGGAGACAGTGGACTGTTAAAACCAGTGTTGACAGAAGGGTGGAGACAGTGGACTGTTAAAACCAGTGTTGACAGAAGGGTGGAGCCAGTGGACTGTTAAAACCGGTGTTGACAGAAGGGTGGAGACAGTGGACTGTAAATTATACTTGTACCCAAAGTTTAATAAACACACTGTTTCATTTGTTGATTTTAACCCATTGGGTACAAGGGCGTCCAAGCTATTTTATTGGGGGGGGGGGGGTAAATTATGTAGATTACTGGAAAGATTTCTCGATTATTACATCCCTGCCTCCCTGAGATACTTGTAATGCATTAAAAATTTGTCCAATATCAGATCCATGCAAAATACAGGGTGTTTTAATATCAAAACTTTGAACAAAATTATATTCTAACAAAGTAGACGGTGCACTTTAATTAAATATTTGTTTTACATTAGACCTTATAGATTACGGGGTGTTAAAAAAAACTTTTTACAGAATCATATTGAAATATAGTACATAAAACTCTGAAAAAATTTAAATATCAGACCAATACAAAGGATAAAATTTGCCAAAAATCTTATCCCTATGAAAATTATATAGATTTCTTTTTAAGACAATTGCATCCTTACAAAGCACATTTGTTAGTAATATAAAAAAAATCTTTAATATAGGCCCTATAAGGTACAGGGTGCATAAATACAAAAATTTAAAAACCAGAATGCCACAAAGTACTGGGTGCTCAATTTTTATATTTTACAATATCTTTACAAAATATTAAAAATTGAACAATTTCTGATTCTAACAAAGTACAGGGTGATCAAATTATCCCCAAAAACCCTCTAAAATCCATAAAAACTTTTTTGGCGATTTACAAGATGGTTCAAAGCCCTTGGTTTTTACAAATCAGGTATTTTTTTATTAACAAAAACAAGAGGTCTAATTATCCCATTGAACGTTCTTGTTCTTAAATATTTTAGACAAAATTTATATTGGATACTGTGCCTTTGTGGTAATAGTTATTTCTAGCATCGTATTATAAACTACTTTCCGCGGATATAGAATGTACAATTATAAGATTAAAACTAGTTTTTTCAGCCCCGAGGTGCCGGAGGCACCGGCTAAAAAAACTGGTTTTAATCTTATGATTGTACATTTCTATATTCGTAGAAAACTAGATATAATACGATGCTAGACATAGTTTTTTCGTATGGATGAGAACCGGTTCCTATCCACCGGATTCGAATGAATACGAGAAAATGTATTACTCTTTGTTGTGATTTTGCAAAATGTTTTGAAAATGTTTTGATGGACCCTGTAACTGTACCTTATGTGTCCTAAATATGAAAATCCATAGAAATATTGAACCAGAATAATTATAAAAAACATGGTCTGAGATATACACACATTTCTAAATTCAAAATATTCACCAGCAAGGCTATTCTACAATGTAGGTTGTAATAAAAATCAAGGATCTAAAGGGATAAGACAATGTTAGATAAATTGAAGTACATTCCCAATGATGATACACAAGATTACCTTATTACCCTTTCTGTTGATTAAAATTAGTGGTTGAAACGTTTGAACAAACAACAAATTAAAATTCAATAAAAGTCCCCATGGTTGTTGTGCCAACGAATAAGAAAATTTGGGGACTTCAGTGGTGTGTAGAGGTTTTTGTCACCCCCCATAAACCAGAATCGAGAAAGGTGTTAGCTTTAAGGAAGGTGGATTAAATTAAACAGGCGGGGTGTAATTTTGGGTCTACATTAAAAAAGAGACCCAGAATTGGTTAAAAACCAGTGTATATTTAGATAGTAATAATATGAAATCCTATTATATAAGGTAGTAAGCGTTTTTTGTCTGTACCGAAGGATCTCGCTAAACGCTGAACCGATATTGGTCTCCTTTACAGTGGAGCTTCTTATAGGTCCTGGGAAGGTTTTTAACTATTTTTGGGTAGGGTGTATTCACCCCCTCCCCCCCCCAAAAAAAAAATATTTGTTACTCTTTTGAAACTCAAATTTAAAATGGTATGAGGTCAACTTTTCTTTCTCCCTCCTACTTTAAGTGCCCCTAGAGGCTTCTAGGGGGCGTAGCCGCTAGTGTATATAAAAAGAAATAAAATGTTCCAAATTGATAGAATAATCTACTAATAACGATAAGGTAAAGAGTAGTATACCTAATCATTACATGAATCTTTGCTTCTTGTAAATGGCGTTTTAAATACAATTAAGGTTTATTTTTGTATTTAAATCGTTGTTAGTTATGTTCTACCGTTGTTTTTGGCGTTCAGATTTAAAATGTAAAATACTGTTTTCCCGATAAAATAATTTTATTATCGGGGTTGGTATAGGAATATTATAGGGGGTGTGTATATTATCAATTATGCGTGACACTTCAAATTACAATAAACTTTTTTGAAAATAAGCATTTGTCGTTTGAAGTATGACCAAAAGATAGACGGGCGAAGTAATTTAAAAACTTATTGGTGTAGAAGATCATTAAGAAAAATTTGAGACGTCTATTTTACATAGCAGCCGAGAAAATTACCTTTCCCTACAGCATTACTGACGTAGTCGCGGACGAACGGACGGACATACAAAGTGAATCATAGGAAATCATGCTACTTAAAACAAGGATGACAACATCCATAAAAGCGAAGCACTGAAACGGTAGGACAAACGGACATTAACACTTGTATAGTATCTGAACTGAAAAATCGGAACATAATGTATAAATATAGAATCAAAATTGTAGGTAAATTTGTTGAAAAACTGCTTAAAAACAGGATAATGTTTATGGACATACTTACATTTTTGGACTTGATTATAGAGTTGCTTCGCTTATAATATTGTTCTTTGTTGTCCCAGGAATCAATATACCAAAAATCAGATCAAACGGATAATTAAAACACTTGAAAATTTGTTGTTAAAAAAGTAGAAAAATCAACATGTTTAAAATGGACGTACGGACATTCTGGTAATGATTATAGAGTTGCTACGCTTTCTATATCGTACCCAACTACTACAGGAATCATCATGCAAAGTTTGAAATCGATAGAACAATTCTAACATGCCTAAATTAACGAATAAAAGCTATCTATCTCGGACGGACGTACGGACTTTTAAAAATTCTAAACGCAGATTATTTTAATAGGGATGTGTGAGAAAAAGAGTAAGACTGTTTGTGCTGTTGTGATTTAATCATATGCGGTTCTGATAGTTTGATTTGTGTGTGGATGTGAAGACAACACCAGCAATAGAATAGGATAGGCTAGTAAACCAACAGGGATACAGGGGATAGGACAATGGCCTATTGCTAAATTTGCTCTAGATTCTTGTGGTGAACTTAATATGCTAATTGTTGTCGGAAATAAACGGTTCTAGATTAACTGACATTTTCCTCTATGTATTTTGTAAACTATGTGATCTAATTATCCGTTTGATCTGATTTTTGGTATATTGATTCCTGGGACAACAAAGAACAATATTTTAAGCGAAGCAACTCTATAATCAAATCCTAAAAATGTAAGTATGTCCATAAACTCAATAAACATTATCCTGTATCAAGAGATTTTTTAACAAATTTACTTACAATTTTGCTTCGACTCTTATACTTTTATATTCTGATAATTCAGTTTAGACACTATACAAGTGTTAATGTCCGTTTGTCCTACCGTTTCAGTACTTCGCTTTTATGGATGTTGTCATCCTTGTTTATTTAGAACTTTTATACATCAATTGAGATTAAAATACTCTACTTTTGGTAATTTAAAATATTTCTTTACATAAACCATTTTCAGTGATGAGCTAAATATTGGCATAATTGTGTTGAATTAATACCTTATCCCTGAGAGTAGTAAAGGTTTATTGCTAAAATCTTGTCCCCATAAAATTCTATTAAATTCCACCATTTTCAAAATGTTTAGACATTATTCTAACCCTTCATCCTTTAATCTCAGGTTCTCTTTTGGTGAACCATCATTTTGAAGTATTTGATTACGTGGCAAAAAGTCCTGCAGACAACCAACTCTTTGAATCTTTGATTGCCATTCCATTATCTGAAAGTGCTAACTGTGTCAAGGAATGCGAGAATGTGTCTTTCTTGGATGGCCTTTTTAGTAGTGGAGCGACTCTATAATTCGAAAAGTCCGTCTGTCCGTCCGTCTGTTAGAGACAAAAAGGGGTAACGTCATTTTCTCGGCTCCTATAAAAGATAGAGAGCTGAAATTTTCAGGGTTTTAATTCTTTTATATTCTGCATACTTTTATTAAGTTTTATCGAGATTTTTTTATTCGTTGGGATGCTATTTCGATTCCTAGATATTTAATTTTTCATGATTTTCTTTACTCCTATTTGAGATAGACGGCTAATTTTTTTAGGGATTAAATAAGTTAACAATTTACATATCCCCAAAAAGTTTCATTAATATTTGCTTATTGGTTGAGGTGCTAGATCGATTCCTAGATTTTCACGTTATAAATCTTACAAAGGTTACGTGATTTTTTAGTTTACTGTTTTTTTATGAAACTGCTCTATAGTTCATTTCTTCCGGATATCCATTCATAATTTGTTAGCTTCGCTTCTTATGGATGCTGTCATCATTGTTTACTATTTTAATCGAATTATCAACTATATGAATATAGAATAATAAGACTAATCATCTTTGACACATTGATCTAAAAGAAAACGAGGGAAACTATATTTTTGTTCAAGCGAAGCTTTTCTATGATTCAAGTCGGTCGGTCCGTCCGAGACAGATAGCTTTTTCGTTAAGTTAGGCATGTTAGAATTGACCTATCGATTTCAAACTTTGCATGATTATTCCTGTAGTAGTTAGGTGCGATTTAGTAAGCATAGCAACTCTATAACAACATATTTTTATGTGATATAATTATACGATTGATCAGATTTTTGGTATATGGATTCCTGATACAACAAAGAACAATATTATGAGCGAAGCAACTCTATCTCTCTAATCAAGTTTTTAAAATGTAAGTATGTCCATAAACATTACCCTGTATCAAGCAGCTTTTTAACAAATTTACTTACAATTTTGCTTTGACTTTTACACATTTATATTCTGATTATTCAGTTCTGACACTATAAAAGTGTTAATGACCGTTTGTCCTACCGTTTCAGTGCTTCACTTTTATGGATGTTGTCATCCTTGTTTGTCATGTTCTTCTTTTAGTTTTATAGTAAAGCTGTCAATTATAATAAAGCATATTTAGAATAGTTATTTATCGCATCGTATTATAGACAGCTTTCCACGGATAAAATAAATTAAAAATTATAAGATTAAAACTGCTTTAATCATTTTATTTTAATATTCGTGGAAAATAATCTGTAATTCGATGCTATACATGATTTTTCTGTATAGCTGAAAACTGGTTCACATCCAGCGGATATTTATCGGTTTGGAACCATACTGGAAAATAAAATAATAGCAACACGTACATTATTTTCCATAATTATATGTTTGAAATTGAAAGTAACAACGAATATAGAATATTCGTGGATATTATGCCAGGGGAAAAATTGTCGTCAATTTAGCTTGCTAACATGGTACGTTTTTTTGGTTGGTTTGAGAGAGAGAGGCTATGGGCGAAGCCGCTAGTATCCATTAAAGTAAAACAGCCATAGAGTGAAAATAATAAGCTTTACATTTGTATAATAAGGACGGTTTGTGTGTCGGACACATACATGCTTTAGTTTTAGAGAAGCTGCGCTTCTAATAAAAATTGTTATTTCTCCATATAAAACAATTAATCATTATGACAGACAGAAAGATAAATTATATTAATACATGCATCAAAAGAATTCATAAACAATGATGACAACATCCATAAATAGCGAGATAAAAAAATCATAGGTGGACAAATAGACAGAGTGAGTTATAGATCTGATGTTCACTCTATATTACAAAGTAGAATGATGTTTGTCCGTCTGTATGTCTGTCTGTCCGTCTGATCGTCTGTCCCTTAAGATCTCGGTAACCACCGAATCGATCGGATTCTACTCTTCAGGGAATATACCTACTTGTCCAGTGGTGGATTTAGGCTATTTTCTTGGGGCGTGGGACACCCCAAACCCTCCCCAAAAAGCTAAAAATCCCCCTAATTTTTTTAGGCAGGTAATTTGAAATGTAGTGTTTGCAGCGGCATCTTGGGGGAAAGCCCCTAGAGGCTTATAAGGGCGAAACCGCTAGTAGTTATATAAAAGAGAAAGACGAAAAAAAAGAGAGAGTTTTATTTTGTAAATAAAAGAAAAACACAAAACTTATAAAGGAAATACAAACAGACGAAGTTATTTAATGGATGCTTTTTCACACCCTCTAAAAATCAGTAATCTATCTGGAATATCGGCTGAGAAAATTATATTTTTCACCATAGCGTTATGGACTGACAGACAGACAGACAGACAGACAGACAGACAGACAGAGAGACAGACAGAGAGACAGGCAGACAGAGAGACAGACAGAGAGACAGACAGACAGACAGGCAGACAGAGAGACAGACAGACAGACAAAGTAAACTATACAGTAGAATATACATTATAGTAAATATTTATACTATCTTAAATGACACTAGCACATGAATATAAGACAGCTAAAAACTGAGTATCAATGTGTAGGTGTTAATAGCTTAGGTATATTATAACAGAGATAAACGTATGAATTATCGCTTTTGCAAACTGTCATATTCGCCAAAATCACAAATCAGGAAATAACTTCTTTTGTAATAATTTGGTATACCCACCAATGTATACCTATCTTAGTTTTTAGTAGGGTTGGGCCGGATATCCGGCCATTTTCAATATCCGGCCGGATACCGGATATTGAAACTATCCGGATGCCCGGTAACTTGCCAAATATAGGGCGTTGGTCAGATATACAGCCGGATACCGGATATACGGCATTATAAATCAGCCGGATATCCGGTATCCAGCCAAAAAAGTATCCGGCCCAACCCTAGTTTTTAGGTTAATCCGTCTCAAAGTATCTGCATTTAAGTAAACTTAATGGACAAAAAAGATAAAAACTCACCTAAATAAATTCCTCCTTGTTGGGCAGTTGCAGCAGCCAGTAGACAGCTCAAAATCCACAAAAACATCGCCATATTTTGTTTTTTTTATTCGACCTGTTTTGATTCACTTATAGATCCAAAAATATCATTGTCTTGAAAATAAGTTTCTATCCTACTTTAAGGTCGGTCCGTAGTACGAGATATGTATTTTTAAAAACGAAGCTTTTCTATAATTAGGGTCGGTCCGTCCGTCCGTACGTAACGGATAGCTTTTTTTCAATAATTTAGGCAAGTTAGAATTGTCCTATCAATTTCAAACTTTGCATGATGATTCCTGCAGTAGTTAGGTACGATTTAGAAATCATAGCAACTATATAATCGGTAACATAATGACCGTACGTCCATTATAAACATAATGATTTTAACTTTTTTAACAAAATTTTTTTATTTGATATAATCAACCAATTGATCTTATTTTTGGAGTACTGATTCCTTGTATAATGAGGTACAATATTACAAGCGAGGCATCTCTATTTTGTAAATTCAGTTCTGACACTTTGTAAGAGTTAATGTTCGTCTATCATACCGTTTCAGAGCTTCGCTTTTATGGATGTTGTCATCCTTGTTAATTAATGTTTAAATAGTTTATTGATATTGTCCTATCGTATTCAATATTGGAATGAGGATTCCTGTAACGTTACAAAGTGACGCGTTTTATTCTTGTTTTAAAAGTCTTGATTAAATAAAAATAACACTTGAATTTTTGATCTATGAAATACCTTATAATTCAAATTTAATAATTAAAATAACTATTTTCATTTCATTTCACAATATTCACTTTTTTTATATTTCTGAGTAACTTCTAAATGTTATATTTTTCACAAAAAAACAAGAGTTACTGTATGCACTGAGTTTTATTTTGAGTTGAATAATATGTTGTGCTCCTCTACGCTTTGTGTATCTCAGCTTTCTATTTCTCAAACTAACAGGGATATAGGATATGCAAATACCAGCAAAAATTAGGTAATATATTAGAGTAAAACATTAGAGGGAGAAAGAGTAATAAACTGTATCTCCCCATAGCATTAACCTTGTGCAACCTATCTATTGGGTCATTGAAAATCAACCAATGGTGTCGCTTTTATTAACACAGAAAAGTAGCAGGAATCAATTTAGAAGCAGACAAAAAAGGTCATTGAAAAAGGAAGGGAGGTAATTGTCTGTATATACATCTATACTATAGATCTGTTAATAATAGGTAATAGGAAGTTCATTTTAGTATTTGAAACTTCGATTAATCATGGATTAATCAAGTATTGGAAAAAAAAGGAAAGATTTTTTTTTGCCCTTTCACACTTGCATAACATGCCTTATTTTTTGACAAAAGTAAAAACAATTTGTCTTTTCTAACATGAAATTTAATAGTTTATAATTCTAACTTCTAGAAAGTCAAAACTAGCTTTTTTTATAATAGATTATAAGTCTAGGTTTGAATATCTTGAAAAGGGAATAATATACATATGTATTTTATCTAATAAAAAAAATAAATCTTTTTGTAAAACCCAAATGATCTCCCTATATAAATGCCCAGTGGAGTTTGTTTTACAACATCTCTACTAGTTTGAAAATGTTAAAACTTTTTTTTGCAGCCTAATTACATATCCTATACATGCCTGTTAAAAAATTAAGTTCACTAAATCTCTGTGCATGTATGTATGTGTGTGTGTGTGTGTGTAAGTTCAATTTATAACTTGTCCGTTGACCTAAGCACAGTAAAAAGGGTATTAAGACGCTGAAAAATACTTTTAAGGGCTTATTATGACAGCAACTTAAACAAATTTATACATTTTTACACTCATTATTTTGTTAATTTATGGTAGAAACAAGGATGACAACATCCATAAAAACAAAGCTCTGAAACGGTAGGACAAACGAACATAAACACCTGTAGAGTGCCAGAACTTAATAATTAGAATATAAATGAATAACAGTCGAAAAAAATTGCAAGTTAATTTGTTGAAAAAACCCCTGAAATATAATAATTAAGGACATACTTACATTTTAGGGAATTGATTATAGAGATGCTTTGCTTATAACATTGTACTTTGTTGTCCTAGGAATCAGTAATCCAAAAATCAGGTCAATCGGATTATTATATCAAATAAAAATTTTCTTAAAATATTTAAAAATCAACATGTTTAAAATTGACGTACGGACATTCTGGTAATGATTATAGAGTTGCTACGCTTTCTAAATCGTACCTAATTATTACAGAAATTACCATGCAAAGTTTGAAATCGATAATACAATTCTAACATGCCTAAATTAACGAATAAAAATTATCCGTTCTAGACGAACGTACTGATGGATGGACGTACGGACCGACCCTAATCATAAAAAGCTTCGCTTTTAAAAATGGCAATACCATTAGATGACTTATGATTGTAAGAAATGAAAATTTATCAGTTGGACTTTTAAAGCAATATATTTTTGGCTTAATAGAGCTTTTCTAAATACTTAGATCACAAGAATGAAAAATAATTTAATTATTTAATTCAGTTCTTGAATATAACTTAATATAACTCTATTTTAATACCCTTTTTTAATAGGTCAAACAGGCTCTCTAAAACTCACTTTAATGTTTTATTACAAACATACACTTATGTTGCACAATGTCAACTTTTATATCTCTCACTAAGTGATTTTTTTTTACACATTTAAGTATGTATTTTTGTGTACATAGATGAGTTTTAATTTTTTGAAACACTTGTAGTTTTATATGAGTTTGCGTATAATAACAAAACACAGCTTAGATTTAAAGATTTAATCAGCTGTTATTTTAAGTTATAAATTTGAAATGTTTTAGGACAAATTATCAGATTATTACATGACGTTTGTTTGTTTGTCACTTTAAATCAAAACGACATCATTCACTATTTTGATTTCTTTGTCAATTATGACAAACACTTTTTATCTGTCTAAATAAAAATAGACAGATAAATCCTGTTTATTACTAATAGTCACTTGTTTGTCTTACAATATCTGTCACTTATAATTGACAAACGCGTTTGTTTTGTAGGGATAGATAACACCCGCCAAAACTGCCGGCTCCAATGATTGATATATTTACACTATAGTATAGAATTATTATACTACTAAATAAAAGGGTTTATGTATATTTATATATACAAAAACACATAATTCACTTTAGCAGCAGACAGTTTATTAAAATTTTACGACTTTTTGTCATTGAATATTGATGTTAGAATTATAAAGAAAAACTCAAGCTGTTGAGTTGTTAATGTACTTTATTTATAATCACATTTGATGTTGTTGTTGTTGTTTTGATAAAATTGTTGTGGTGTAGTGAACTACGCTCAAAGCTGCCTTATACCGACTGGTTTTATACTTAGACTTTGAAGTTCTCTCTCTCTCTCTCTCTCTCTCTCTCTCTCTCTCTAACTCTCTCTGCCTTTCTCTCTCCTTCAGATCTCTGTCACTCTCGCTCTCTCTATCTCATTGTGTGTCTTCACTTTCTCTCCCCCTGTAAATATATTCCCACTTTCCCCTCCTCTCTCTCTCTCTCTCTTTCTCTCTCTCTCTCTCCCTCTCTCTCTCTCTCTCTCTCACTTGCTCTCTTTAAAAACTGCCTAGTTTCACTGAGATGGAAAAATATTCCAAGAAAAATTTAGATTTAAATGTTTTTACGGTGATTGTCTGTCTGTCTGTACAAAAATATGAGGCTAACCGCTTTTTATTCGTAATAGCGGCTACGCCCCTAGAGGCCCCTAGGGGAACTTGAAGAGGTGAGAGTTGAATTCTATAACCTAATTTTTTATTTTAGATTAAAAAAAAATATTTTTTTGAGGGGGAGGGTTATCGGTTCAGCAGTTAGCGATATCCTTCAGTACAAAAAGACAGAGAGTAATCCTGTTAATTTGTTATACAGATAATATCTGGTAAGCCGAGCGTTCTCGGCCCACAGGGTAACGAGTTCGAGTTCAACGAGCCCTAGCCTTGAATTATTCTACCAAAACAAACTAGCAGGATTTAGTCATACAGAAATTATATATTTAACTGAATAATATTTACAAGCAATGTTTACTATATATATACAACAGATTATAACAATGGTTAGGTTTGAAGGGGGTGTGGGACGCTAGGGCTTAGCTCCCGGCGGTAGACAGGCTGTGGGGGCAGCGGTGGTAAAAGGGGAGGCAGCGCCTCCCGGTTATATAAGCGCGTGAGGGACGCGTGATAGTTGCATGTTTGAGTCCCCTCCCCACATTTAGGCAGGCCAGTTTGACCGCTAGATAGCGGGGTCAACATCGGTCATGAGATAGATGGTGATATAATAAGATTAGTGCAGTGGGTTTGTTATCATAAGTCACAGCGTAGCAACTCTGTAAACTGCCTGTCCGTCTGGTTGTCGTATTACCACAACCTCCCCTTCAAGGGTTGCGTGGCTCTTGAGCCACCAGGCCTTGAACCTGGGGATACGACAACCTATGTCTGCGCAGGACAGGCTCTTCCTGGGGCACAGCTCGATGGAGGACAGCTCTGGCTACACAGGCTCCACGGGACACTCGTTGCTCAGTCTGGCTGTGGTTGGATATCAGCATTGTCAGCTCCTGGTTGGCTTCTAGACGGGGGTTGGCGCTGGAAATTTTGCCTTGTCTGCAGGATTAGCTCTGCCTCAGCGGGTAGCTGGACACGGAGGCCTAGGCTAACTCTGGTGGTTCCCAAGGGGGGAATGACGATGGGTGAGGGCGCATAAAATTCCATGGGGGCGCCTGCTTGGTTCAGGTTGCTTGGCCTCCTAGCCCCCACATGGATAGGGATGGCTGTCATCAACAGGGGGCACATGGCTTCAGCTTCGTCCTCTGGGGCGGCTTCTTCCATTGCAACAGCTGCTTCTCCTCCTACAGGCTCGCTGCTGGCTGGCAGGTGCTCCATGTCTGTGTCAGGATTCCAGATGGCATCTCTGGGTGGCTCTGGAACTGGCGGCGGCGGCGGTGGTTCGTTGGGTTGCTCCTGCAGGTCCTCTTCCACTGGGTCACGATCTTGGCCGCTGGGCTGTGGGGCGGCTGCGGCTGGCTGGTGCACTGGGAACTGTCCTGGGTCGCCAGCTGCGGGCGCCGCCGCTCCAACCGGCAGCTTGGTGGCATCCTCGTCGCCGTCCACATCAACTTGGATGTCTGCTGGAATCTGGTGGGCAGTCACATCTCCAGTGTATTTGCGCAGTCGGCCTACAAGCGCGGTAACCTCCGAGATCCTGGCGATTGGAGAGGCAGGTTTGATGACATAATGGACTTCTGTAGCTTTCCTCACTACCTTCCAGGGGCCAGTCCATCTTTTGGTGATCTTGGCTGCCTTCCCTGGCACCAGGCGGGGGGCCAGGTACCAGACCAAATCTCCAACCTCATACTTGGCCGTGCCTTCGTAAGCTGCCGCGCTCCTCTGGATGGCTCCCTCCTCCTTCTGCTGGATGGCATCATACACTGCATAGTAACGTTGCAGGAGGGCTTGGACGTTGGCTGGAACCGAGGCATATTCTGTTTCTGGCAGCCGGAGCACCATGTCCACCGGAAGCTTGGCCTCTCTCCCAAAGAAGGCTAGGAACGGGGTCACGCCGGTAGATCTGCAGGCCTTGGTGTTGTAGGCGAAGGCAATGGCAGGCAAGTGGGGCTCCCAGTTGTTGTCGTCTCTGTCTAAGAACAGACGCATGCCGGTATTGAGCGTCCGATGGAACCTTTCCACTCGGTTGGACTGTGGGTTGTAGGGTGGTGGATGTGTCAGGCCAATCTCAAGCCTGGAGGCCAGCTCCTGGAATACCTGGCCGGTGAACTCCATCCCATTATCGGAGTGGATCTTCAGGGGGCATCCAAACGTGGCCAGGTGGCAGTGCAGCAGGGCTTCAGCCACCGTGAGGGTGCGCTTGTTGGGGATGGCGTAGAGGCTGACAAACCGGCTGAACCCATCTTGGCAGGTGAGGATGTAGCGGTTCCCAGCTGGGGTCTCTGGCAGCGGCCCCACCAGGTCGATGAACAGGACTTGCTGTGGATACCCCTGGCGGGAGGGTACATGTATCCCTTGCTTCAACCTTTCCTTGGTAACCTTCTGGACACATTCAGGACAAGTCTGAACCATCAGGCGGACGTCACGGGCCAGGTTGGGCCACCAGAAGTGCATGGCCACACGGGCGATGGTCGCGTCCATCCCAAAGTGTCCGGCCATGGGGTCCCATGGGCTAGAAAGAACGCGTCCTGCTGGAGGGCCGAAGGCAGCAGGTATCTTGTCCGCTCCCCTGTCAGGGTCTGGTCAGTGGTGGTGAGGCAACCATGCTCGTCAAGCCCCAGGGCTGAGAAGCGGCTGGCGTACTGCTGCTCGTCTCGGTCCTTGCCGCGCAGCTCAGCCTTGGTTGGGGCTCTGCCATCAGCCACCCACTGGCGGACACGGAGCAGGAGGGGGTCTTGTGTCTGGGCTTCTAGTACTCTAGCTGGGTCCAGTCGGACGGCAAGGGGCCGGCTGGCTGCGGACTCCCCTAGCTGGCAAAGGTTATGGAGATACTCAGCCTGCTCTGCTAATTCTTCGGCGCTGGCCGTTGGCATGTTGGCGTCCTCCCGGCGGCTGAGGGCGTCAGCGTTGGTGTTCTGGGTGCCAGGACGGTGGCAGACAGTAAAGTCTAGGGCCGCTAGCTCCTCTTGCCAGCGGGCCACCATTCCTGTGGATGTGTTCAGTGACTTCATCTGCAGCAAGGCTGAGGAATCAGTGTTGATCTGGAAGCTGCGGTAGGACAAGATGCCGTGGAATATCCGGATTCCATACATAATGGCGGCCATCTCTCCCTTCCAGGACGGGTAGCGAGTCTCGGGGTCGGTTGTCTTGCGCCCCACGGCGGCAATCAGCCTCTCCTTGCCGTCCTGGCATTGACTCAGAATGGCAGAGATGGCGCGGCTGCTGAAATCTGTGGTGAGCTGGAATACCGCTGGCAAGTCAAACCTGGGCGGCGCTCGGATGGGGGCTTGACGGAACTTGTCCTTGAGCTGCAGCAGCTGGGCTTCCATCTCAGGTGTCCAGGTTAGGGTCTTGGCCGTCTTCTGCCTATTCATCTCGTAGGTGAGGTCGGCATACTCTGGGATGAACAGGCGGTAGTATCCAAAGAACCCCAGAAGCGCCAGCAAGTCTTTGGGGGTGCTGGGGGCCGGCCAGTCCAGGATGCGGTCAATATAATCCTCTTGCATGGCTATCCCCTCACGGCTGAGGGTGTGGCCCAGATAATCCACCTTGGCTCGGAACAGCTTAGTCTTGGCTGGTTTGAGGCGGATTCCTCCCCTGCGGTGGGCTTCCAAGACCTCTCGGAGCCTAGCCAGGTGGGCCCAGGTATCCTGGTGGAAGGTCAGGACGTCGTCAAGGTATGACTGGAGGTTGGCTGTGCCTAATGGGTTTAGGACCCCTGCAATAAATCTAGAATAGACGGATGGTGCCGTAGCCAGGCCAAAGGGCATCCTTTTCCATTGATACAAGCCTCTGGGGGTGGTGAAGGCGGTGCAGGGCTGGCTGTCCTCAGACACACGGATGGTGTAGTATGCGGCCACCGCGTCCAGGGCACTGTAGACGCGGTGCCCTCCAGCTCGTTCTACCAGCTGCTGGATCCTGGGCAGAGGGTAGCTGTCCAGCTCCAGGCACTTGTTGAGGGCTCTGTAGTCGACGGCCCAGCGGGTGCTCCCGTCCTTCTTCTTGATGGGCACCAGGGGGCTGCTCTAGGCGGAGTCTGACGGCTCTATGACTCCCTCCTGTAGCCAGGTGTCCAATTGTTTCTCCAGTTCAGCCTCCTGCCGCGGGTTCAGATCCCTAAATCTCTGGCGGATCGGCTGGGTCCCTGGCTTGAGGCGCAGCTGCAGCTCGACTATATCGGTGCAGCCGGGGGTAGAGTTGGAGAAGACGTCCCTGTACTCGGATAGCATGGTCCAGACCTCCTTCTTGAGCAAGGGGTCCTTGCGCAGGAACTCGTTGTCTTCCATCTCCAGGGCCTCCCACAACTCTTGCATGTCTGGGGGCTCAGCAGGCTCTTGGAACGAGTGGAGACTCGGGGGAGGCTTATCAGAAACCTCTAAAATGTCAGGCTTGACCAGCTCCCCTGCCACTGGGAGGCCAGCGTCCAGCAGAAGGGGCGTCTCCCCTTCATTCACCACCAGTACTCGAAACACAGTGGCGGATCCAGGCCTGTGGGCATACAGGCCTTCTGGGATGACAAGATCCTCCCCAAACCTCTGTTCTGGGGCAGCTAGTTGGATGGCATCCTTGGTGCGGTGGCCTACTAGCTCAACAGGGACCGCCATGACACCGCGGCCAGGCAAGACCACTCACTTGGCCGTGCGCAGTTGGGGTGGCTGACCGTCAGTTGGAGTGACAGCGCTTAGCCTATACGTGGCTGGAGTGGGGCCAGCTTCGGCTCCGGGACCCACCGGCCGCGACTTGACGGGCTCGGCCTCGGGAGGGGCTGACGTGTCGGAGCCAGGTGTGGCTCCGAGGGCGTCCGGCCACGATTTGACGGGCTCGGCGCTGGGAGAGGCCAAAGTGCTGGGTCCAGCCTGGGCTCCGTGGGCGTCCGGCCGCGACTTGACGGGCTCGGCGCTAGGAGAGGCCGGGGTAGCGGAGCCATGCATGGTTCCGGAGGCGGCCGGCCACGACTTGACGGGCATGGCGCCGGGAGAGGCTGATTCCTGGGGGTTGAGTGTGGCTCCGGGTACATCAGACCGCGACTTGACGGGTCTGGACTCGGGCTTGGCTGGTGGACTGGCTGGAGGTCCCAGGTAGAGGGGGCCAGGTTGACACGGCTGGCCGTTGATAAGGGTGTCGGCGGAGAAGATTGGTTCTGGAGGGCTGGCAATCTCAGGAAACGTTGTTGGCAGGTTCTCCCGCAGCACCTTGGGCACTGGGGGCAACCCCATGGCTAGCAGGTTGGTCCCCCTATGGGCGTTGAGCGCAGCATCCACCCAGTGCGTGCCTTTCTCGACCACACGCGGCTGCTCTGGCAGTGGGCCTGGCAGAGGCCCCTCATAACTCAACTCTCTCTCGGCTGTCTCCCGGTCAATGGGGACGCCACGGAGTGGGATAAACTCCCCACGCACCCACAAGCAAGGTGGTTGCATGTCGAAACAGAGCCTAGTTCCGAACTCCTTGAGAAAATACCCTCCTAGGTTCAGAGGGTGTGAGAGGTTCCGGACCACAGTCACGTGGTAAAGATGGAGTATAAGAGTGTGTGAGACTGCCATATATAATTCTTTCAATTTTCCTATTACCTGGAGGGGTTGGCCTTCCTCGTTAGCAGTCAGGATTTGGGTGTTGTCCAGAATCAACATACGTTGCACGCCCATTGCGTGCATGAGGTGTTCAGAAATTACAGCAGACCCTGGTACACGGTTGCCAGAATCGATCATGGCATCAACCTGTACATGCTGGGCAGGGTCAGGAGTAGGAAACCTCACCCTGATATGGCAGGGGAAGTGGAGGTCTTGCCCTTGAGACAAGGGGGCCTCCCGTTCGGCTGGGGTTGGCAGAAACTTCGGTGGTGGCCGAACCGCAGCTATGGTGGTATCGCTCACCATGGTGGCTTAGACTGTAGCTTCGAATCACTAGAGCTTATTAATTATCACTGGGTCAACAATTTTATATTTATTTTATCACTTGGTTGACATTTATACACACTTATGTGTTGTTATCACTAGGAGCTCTAGGTGTGATTCTGGAAGCACTGGCAGCAGGGAATGTCCGTCCTGCAAGGTTCAGAGGGGTGACGGCGGTAGGGAATGACCCGTCCTACAGCGCCGCTGGTTCGAATCCCGAAAATGGCGGCAGAGAATGGCCCGTCCTACAGCGCCTCGGGTTCGAATCCTGGAAAGCAGCGGCAGGGAATGTCCCGTCCTGCCGTGCCTGTGGCTCAAAATCTGCTATCCGTCGCAGTGGTAGGGCTTACTTGTGTGCTGAAGCTTCGCAGCCACACATTGCCTTCTCAAGGAGACCAGCACCCAGCTGTCTGTCTCGTAGGTTTGGCCTGGGTGTCCTGGGGCTTGTCCCAGCTACACTGGCCAATTTAGACTCAGTTCTGTAGCCGTCTGAGCTAAATTATCCGATTACCGTGGCTGCGCACCTAGCGCTACTCCTACACGGTACGGAAAAAGCGTCTTAACTGGCGCTTTTAGCAGGCTAAATCTGCTTGCCCTAGGCCAGAGGCCCACATATTGCGTTCAAAATGATGGAAATTCGACCTAAAAAGGCCGTCTCGCGGGTCAGTTGGCTTCTCAGTTGGCGGCTGATTGTCCCCTTACTTGCCAAAGGGTCCAATCAGAGGTAGAATAGGCTAGTTTCTGTAAGGCTCGATTGAAACACGCTGACACCAAGTTCTGGTAAGCCGAGCGTTCTCGGCCCACAGGGTAACGAGTTCGAGTTCAACAAGCCCTAGCCTTGAATTATTCTACCAAAACAAACTAGCAGGATTTAGTCATACAGAAATTATATATTTAACTGAATAATATTTACAAGCAATGTTTACTATATATATACAACAGATTATAACAATGGTTAGGTTTGAAGGGGGTGTGGGACGCTAGGGCTTAGCTCCCGGCGGTAGACAGGCTGTGGGGGCAGCGGTGGTAAAAGGGGAGGCAGCGCCTCCCGGTTATATAAGCGCGTGAGGGACGCGTGATAGTTGCATGTTTGAGTCCCCTCCCCACATTTAGGCAGGCCAGTTTGACCGCTAGATAGCGGGGTCAACATCGGTCATGAGATAGATGGTGATATAATAAGATTAGTGCAGTGGGTTTGTTATCATAAGTCACAGCGTAGCAACTCTGTAAACTGCCTGTCCGTCTGGTTGTCGTATTACCACAAATACAGCCCTTCCCATTATAACTAATAATTTGCATATTTTAGAGACACTTATAATATTGGTGGTATACTATTTTATATCTTATATAATCTTCTATAAAGGAGTTTTATTTTCAAAATGATTATATCTACTCGGGCATAGATGGGCCTTTACACATCTCTCTCTATCTCTCTATCTCTCTCTCTCTCTCTCTCTCTCTTTCTCCATAAATTACTTCTCTATCTCTTACTTTGCTTACAAAAATTACGACCATTTTCTACGGTGAAAAGTCAAAACAACAAAAAAATAAAGATAGCGCAGAGATTTAAGATAAATTTTTATCCTATTATATAAAGTAGTAAGCTTTTTTATCTGTAGCTTAAGATTTTGATAACTACTGTACCTATTGAGTTCTCTGTTTTATGGAAGCTTTTTATAGGTTCCTGGATAGTTTTAGGCTATTTAATTTTTATATCTAAGTTAGGTTTTATGCTATTTTACTAATTGGAGCACAGCTTCTAGTCTATAATACAATGTAGAACGATGTCTGTCTGTCTGTCCGTCTGAAGCTTAAGATCTCAGTAACCACTGAACCGATTGGGCTCTACTCTTCATTGAATATACCTACTGGTCCTGTGATGGTTTAAGCTATTTTCTTGGGGTGTGGGATACCACCCCCTCAAAAAAACATAATATTCTATTTAAAACTAAAATTAAGAAAGGGGGGTCGACTAACCCCCCCCCAAAATTTTTTTTTTACTTTATTTAAATCTAAAATACGAAAAATGAGGTTGATCAAACCTCTTGGGGCAAAGCTTCTAGAGGCTAGTTATCTGAAAAAACATTAAACAAATCAAGGATGACATCATCCATTAACGAGAAGCTCCACAATTTTTAGAATAGATCAAACGACAAATAGATATTAAAGAAGTAAATACAATGTCAATGCAGGATGCTAAAACGAAAATGAAGAAAGCCGCTCAAAAAAGATTCTGACGTCAAAAAAAGGGATGATAAGAGGAGGAGATGGAAAGAACACCCCTAAAAAGAGATGGAAAATCCCTCATTTTTATGACGTCACATTGAGCGACTTTCTTCGTCTTCGCTAAAACACTGGTAAGACAATTATCGTCCTTGGAATCATCATTTTATAAATCAGGAACAACTACATAAAATAAGTCAACATATAGATGTACAGTTTATAAACTATACCCATTTGTTACAGGAATCATGATGATGCTAGTCCAGAACGATTATATTTATATGTTGTTTTCAGTTTAAGACTGTTTTAATTTTTTTTGTCTTTTAATATTGTTTTTCAGTGGACTGATTGAGTTCTTCATTATAGACAAGGTTCACATAGTTTGCAGGATCGTTTTAGGCTATTTTAATGCGCGTTCCACACAGACCCTCCACAGATTATAACGTCATACGATAAAATAACCAATGAGAGGCCAGCATAAATTTTACCATTAGTCAATAGCAGTTTTTACTGGCCTCTCATTGGCTATTCTATCGTATGACGTCATAATCTGTAGAGGGACTTTAATCAACTTCTTTTCTAAGTCTTTGGATGAGTTTTCACATAATGCTTCGGTAGCAGCCGCTAGTTACAGCATAAAATAACAACATTTTTGCTATTTTTTAATTACTATTTATCCTGTCACATTGTATAAACGTTTTTTTGCACACTCAGCAACCGCCCACAACATGTATGTATATAGTACCACAACTTATTAACCACTGCTGTTGTCATTATCTTCATCAGGTTTATCTTTAACAAGCATGGCAACATCCATAAAAGCGAAGCTCTAAAATTTGAAGGAAGGACAAACGAACAATAACTGTTGTGTCAGTACTTAATAAGCAGAACAATAAATTCTATGTCAAAATGAAATTTTAAATAAATTTGTTTCAAAAGTGTTTAAATCTTATTAAAAAAAGTGGTAAGCTTTTTTTTGGTATGTAGCAAAGGATCTTGTGAACCATTGAACCGATATGGTTCTCATTAAAAGTCATGCTTCTAATAGATCCAGGAAAGGGTGTACACTATTTTTGGGGAGGATATCTCCATTTGAACCCATTCCTCTCCAAAAGATATTCTTTCTTTCTCTTTTTAAACATAAGTGACCTAGAGTCTTCTAGGGGCGTAGCCGCTAGTACAGGATAAAGTAAAAGGACACATTTTCATTTTTAAGATTTAGGTTTTTATAGAGATGCCTTGCTTATAATATTGTACCTTGTTGTCCTAAGAATCACCATAACCATTCCAAAAATTAGATGAATAAGATAATAATTTTAAAAATGTTGTCAAAATTTAAAAATCAGCATGGACGTACGGCTAACAATTATAGAGTTGCTAAGCTTTCTAAATCATACATTACTGTTTTACTAATCTTCATGGCTAATTTATAAAATGAGCTAACCGTTACGAACGGACCTATCATAATTATAGAAAAGCTTTGATTTTAAATTTGTTGAAAACTGCTTAAATAAAGGATAATGTTTAAGGACAAACTTAAATTTTTAGGACTTGATTATAGAAATGCTTCACTTATAACATTGTACTTTGTCGTATCACATAAAAATCTGTTGTTAAGTATCAACATTTTGAAAATGGACATACGGACATTATGGTTACGATTATAGAGTTGTTAGGCTTTTTAAATCTTACCTAATTACTACAGGGAATACCATACAAAGTTTGAAATCGATAGGACAATTCTAACATACCAAAATTAACGAATAAAGCTATACGTTCTGGACGTACGGACCGACCCACCCTATTTATAGAAAAGCTTCGCTTTAAAAAAAAGCTTACATACAGATTGCTTTATATGGCCACGCTTACATTTTGAGAATTGTGTAAAGAGATTGTAGTGCCTCATCTTCACAGGAATCAACAGATCAAAAAAGCAAATAAACAGAATAATTTTATCATGTAGATGAATTCAACATTTTTAAATTGGACGTAGGAACTTTATGGGAAGATTTACAGCGCCTTTAAGGTTTGACATCAATAGTACAATACTAACATGCCGAATATTTTCTAATAATTAGTAAAATTATATATTGTATATTTGGTTTGTTTAAAAAAAAGGTGGCTGAATTTTGCTTTTTTCATAAAAGATGCATAAAAAACAAAAAATTGAGATTTATGGCAGACATTTATTATACATAATCATTAGGACAACTATTCACAAAAAAATAGTTTCACAGTGTAAATAGTAAATTTAGACTATTTCAAAATATTTGTAATACATAACAGTTAGCTCTTAAATTTAAACAGGTTAGAATTGTCCTATCGATTCGATTTCAAACTTTGCATGCTGATTCCTATAACAGTTAGGTACGACTTAGAAAGCACAGCAGCTCTATAATTGTTACCAGAAAGTCCGTGCGTCCATTTAAAACAAGCTGATTTTTTTACAACATATTTTTGTATGTTGAAATTATCCTATGCATCTGATTTTTTGAATACTGATTTCTATTACAACAAGGTACAATGTTATAAGCGAAGCATCTCTTTAATCAAGTCCTAAAATCATCAGTATGTCCTTAAACAGTATTATTTATTTATCAGTTTTGCCACAAATTTACTTGCAATTTTTTATAGACTTATGCTTTAATATTCAGTTCTGACACTCTACAAGTGTTAATGTTTGTTTGTCCTTGCATTTCAGAACTTTGTTTTTATGGATGTTGTCATCCTTATTTTAACAGATAGTCGATACTAAATGACGACACCTAAAAACGTGACAAATTTTTTTTAAAACGTTTAATAATTTTTTGTGCAAAAAAGGATGTTTTCATAAATTTCATCATAAAAAGACAAGGATCAAAATGTTCAATAATCTTTATAGGTAGCGCAACAAAAACGAGAAATGTCTGTAAAATTGTCCGTAATACGATGCATAACATTATCTTTCAGTATGGCTGAGAAGCGTTTCTAATCTAGCAGATAATCGGTTTCGAGGCCGTACTGGAAAGTATATTACACTCGGAAATTTAAAAAAAAAACTAGAGTAAATGTTGTACAGACAATCTATAATACAAAGTAGCTTGATGTCTATCCGTCCGTCCTTTAAGATCTCGGTAACCACTGAACCGATCGGATTTTCCTCTTCAGGGTATATACCTACTGGTCCTGTGGTGGTTTTAGGCTATATTCTTGGGGAATGGGACACCTCCAACTCCCATAAAACAAAAAAATCCACCAACCCTCTTTTTTATTGGTAGGCTGTAGCACTAGGCAGCAGCCTGTAGCAGTGTCTATTAAAAAAAAAAAAAAATTCTGCACTAGGCATCAGCTTGAAGCAGTGCCTATTTTTAAAACAAATTCTGTATAGAAAGGGTTGGCTTCCCCTTACCTCATAGGGCAAACCCCCTAGAGGCTAGGGGCGAAGCCGAATGTTTTTTATTTATAAATCTTTAACATGACCATTTAAAAATCCGCCAATAATGTAGTAAATTTTGTCTGTCATTTTTCTGGTGACTGTCAGACATGGAGAAGTACAGTATAAGTGAAAAAGTATCTACGCTACTAAAACTGCACAAAAATTACTGTGAATTATTTTTTTTGCAAGAAAAGCAGCTACTCTTTAGGCAACTTTTCATATTCAGGAATAGCATGAAACTCTCGACAAGGAATAGAACAAAATTAAGAAAAATACAAACAAAAGTGGTCACTCCGTTTTTTGCCGATGTGCTGTGTGGAGTTCCTAAAAAAGCTTTTTAAATGGCTTATAAAAAATGACGTCATCATGGCCTACCATTGCATTGGTCAATTAAAATGTGTACGGGCCTGCAATTGGTAATTTAGTCTGTGTAAAGGCCAATCATTGGTCATTTGTATTGTATGATGTTTTTTTTATAGGGCACTATAAAGAGCTTCGTCCCTCTGAAATCAATTTCAGAAAATTGTAAAGATTTATTGGTCCACCGGTATTCAAAGGCCACTTTTTATATAAACTAACAAAATATTTTCTCGTATTCATTCGAATCCGGTGGATAGGAACCGGTTCTCATCCATACGAAAAAACTATGTCTACCATCGTATTATATCCAGCTTTCTACGAATATAAAAATGTACAATTATAAGATTAAAACCAGTTTTTTAGCCCGTGCCTTCGGCGCCTTGGGGCAAAAAAAAACTGATTTTAATCTTATAATTGTACATTCTATATCCGTGGAAGGCCGTTTATAATACGATGAAAGAAATAACTATTTTTATGTTCTATTAAAAAAAGAATACTTGAAAGGTTTCGTGATTTGTAAATATGTATATTTTAAAAACTTAATGCAACAATGAAAAGGGAAATCAAAGTTTAGTTGATCTACCACCATTTCTCCCCTTTAATATTTACAATATTCTACAAGCAAATTTTACACCTTAAGTTATCGTTTTATTAATGGTTACTACTAACTACTACTGTCCTTGTATTTAAATACGGTCAAAATTTTATGATCCATTTATTTAAGTAAGTCTACTTAGAATGTTCTCTTAATATGCAAAAAGAGCACCAAGGACGTACAAGCTTTTTCATCTGGAGGGGGGAGGGGTGATTAAAATTTAGAATAAAAATACATTTGGGGGGGGGAGGGGTCAATCTTTATATAATATAGACAAGGACGTCCAAGTTTTTTTATTTGGGGGGGGGGGAGATATTAAAAAAAATGGGGGGGAATAATCACCCCTGATATTAAGCCAACGACTGCGGGAACTTGTTTATAAAACTTTGGGTAAAGGAACCCATTTAATGGCAAAAACACATTTTTATTTCAAAGGTATAAACAAACTATACACAAGAAATCAAAATCAGTTCTAGAATTGTAAATTTATTTCATATAAACACTTGATAACTTTAAAAAAAATCTTTTATTGATTATTCAGTATACAAACTGAAAGAAACTTAGACTTAAAAACATTAATAAAATAGGCATTTCCTACTGCAAAAAAGGGCTTATAGTTTACATAGTTATAGAATAGCAGCCCCTGGCACTAATAAATATCTGTTAAAGTTCACTATGTATATTTTCATTCTTTTTCAAAGTATCATAATATCTTTGATTCAAACCATTAAATGCTTTATCAAGAGATGGTTTCTTATTTTTAACAGTCCAAATCCGGTTTTCTTTCCTATCCAATGCTTCCTTCTCTTGTTGGGTCATCTTTAAAGGAATATCCTTGCGGACAAACAGATCATCTCGTGTGCTTTCCTCAGGATCTTCAGCATTATATCTAAAACAAAACAACAGATTTTTCCAAATTGGTCCCAGCCGATTTTCTATTTTAGCTTTAAAAAGTAATTTTATCATTGCTAATTTTTTGTAGGGTTGATTTCTCTTAGGACGTTGGTGGTACCCTCCTCAAAAAAAGTGTTAACCCTTCCTTGGACCTAATGAGAAGCTACATTGCAAAGGTGAACCATATCGGTTCAGCGGTTAGCAAGATCCATTAGTACAGATAGACTCACACAAACAGTGATCCTGTTAAATATATACATAGTTTCTATTTGTCAATCCTGTTATAAAGGATTAAAATGCCAATATAGTTTTTACTTTTTATTTATCTAACTAACTATCTAATAAATTTATCTATCTATGCAACTATCTACCCACCTGAGTTTATTAGTAGCTGTATGCCCCCATGGAATATGTCTATATCCCACATTATCCAAGTACTCTATCTATCTATCTATCTATCTATACAACTATCTACCCACCTGAGTTTATTAGTAGCTGTATGCCCCCATGGAATATTTCTATATCCCACATTATCCAAGTACTCTATCTATATATCTATCTATGCAACTATCTACCCACCTGAGTTTATTAGCTGCTGTATGCCCCCATGGAATATGTCTATATCCCACATTATCCAAGTACTCTATCTATATATCTATCTATCTATGCAACTATCTACCCACCTGAGTTTATTAGCTGCTGTATGCCCCCATGGAATATGTCTATATCCCACATTATCCAAGTACTCTATCTATATATCTATCTATCTATGCAACTATCCACTCACCTGAGTTTATTAGTAGCTGTATGCCCCCCATGGAATATTTCTATATCCCACACTATCCAAGTACTCTATCTATCTATCTATCTATCTATGCAACTATCTACCCATCTGAATTTATTAGTAGCTGTATGCCCCCATGGAATATGTCTATATCCCACATTATCCAAGTATTCTATCTATATATCTATCTATCTATGCAACTATCTACCCACCTGAGTTTATTAGTAGCTGTATGCCCCCATGGAATATGTCTATATCCCACATTATCCAAGTACTCTATCTATATATCTATCTATGCAACTATCTACCCACCTGAGTTTATTAGTAGCTGTATGCCCCCATGGAATATGTCTATATCCCACACTATCCAAGTACTCTATCTATATATCTATCTATCTATCTATACAACTATTTACCCACCTGAGTTTATTAGTAGCTGTATGCCCCCATGGAATATGTCTATATCACACATTATCCAGGTACTCTATCTATATATCTATCTATACAACTATCTACCCACCTGAGTTTATTAGTAGCTGTATGCCCCCATGGAATATGTCTATATCCCACATTATCCAAGTACTCTATCTATATATCTATCTATCTATGCAACTATCCACTCACCTGAGTTTATTAGTAGCTGTATGCCCCCATGGAATATGTCTATATCCCACATTATCCAAGTACTCTATCTATATATCTATCTATCTATGCAACTATCCACTCACCTGAGTTTATTAGTAGCTGTATGCCCCCATGGAATATGTCTATATCCCACATTATCCAAGTACTCTATCTATCTATATATCTATCTATGCAACTATCTACCCACCTGAGTTTATTAGTAGCTGTATGCCCCCATGGAATATGTCTATATCCCACACTATCCAAGTACTCTATCTATCTATCTATCTATGCAACTATCTACCCACCTGAGTTTATTAGTAGCTGTATGCCCCCATGGAATATGTCTATATCCCACATTATCCAAGTACTCTATCTATATATCTATCTATACAACTATCTACCCACCTGAGTTTATTAGTAGCTGTATGCCCCCATGGAATATGTCTATATCCCACACTATCCAAGTACTCTATCTATATATCTATCTATCTATGCAACTATCTACCCACCTGAGTTTATTAGTAGTTGTATGCCCCCATGGAATATGTCTATATCCCACACTATCCAAGTACTCTATCTATATATCTATCTATCTATGCAACTATCTACCCACCTGAGTTTATTAGTAGCTGTATGCCCCCCATGGAATATGTCTATATCACACATTATCCAAGTACTCTATCTATCTATATATCTATCTATGCAACTATCTACCCACCTGAGTTTATTAGTAGCTGTATGCCCCCATGGAATATTTCTATATCCCACATTATCCAAGTACTCTATCTATCTATATATCTATCTATCTATGCAACTATCTACCCATCTGAGTTTATTAGTAGCTGTATGCCCCCATGGAATATGTCTATATCCCACATTATCCAGGTACTCTATCTATATATCTATCTATCTATGCAACTATCTACCCACCTGAGTTTATTGGTAGCTGTATGCCCCCATGGAATATGTCTATATCCCACACTATCCAAGTACTCTATCTATCTATATATCTATCTATCTATACAACTATCTACCTACCTGAGTTTATTAGTAGCTGTATGCCCCCATGGAATATGTCTATATCCCACAAAATCCAAGTATTCTATCAACTGTTCCCTAAATTTTGATATTGATATTTCGTAGCATGGCCAAAGGAAAAAGTAAATTAAAAAAAAAACTAATTTAATTTTGATGCAAATATCTACAAAAATTGTGTAAATCAGACTAAAAACACCAAAGTTATGCAGAAATAAAAAAAATGAAAACAGCTAAAACCCACTTAAAGGAAGTCCAACTGCCATGGTTGTTTTTTTATCTGAATCAAAGAAAAATCAAAGATTCAGCTTTAATAGCAGCTAAACAAATTCAATTTCCCCAGTAGCATTACAGACTGAGTGACCGATGGAAGGACAGACAAAGCAAATTATAAAGTAGCTTTGCTACTTATTATACCAAACATTAATAGTGGATAGATGATCGTATGATTGTTTAGGATGTACTCGATAATTAACTAGTAATAAAGTAGCTGAGAAATCAAAAATATAAATTAACCTAATTCCGGGAAAAAGAATTCCAAGTAGATGTGTCTCAACACTCATAACCTACAATATATTTTTTTTCATTTTAATTGGTATTCATTTTTTTACATGGCTACATGTAAACTTAAAACTAGTTTAAATTTATATTTTGGCCTTCAATTGCTATTAGAATCTCTACTAAAATAATTCAATATATTATTCATTTAAGCTAGATGTTACACATGCGGTAGTCAGAGATCCATTGTGACCCACATGAGGTTTAAAAATTCTTAAAAATGCTTAAAAATTCAAACAATCATTTTTCTAGTTTTTAAATTTTTTCAAAACCTAAAATAAGAATATCACTACATAAATATCATCTGCCCAAAATCCCCTATTTTTCGTCGCTACCCCAAAAAATGACGTAATTTTTAAGGCTAAACTTTTACACAAACACGACAACCATGCTGAAGAAACTACTATTTCTCAAACGCTAGACTGTCCCAAAGATACATGTCTAAGGGAATAGACCATCTTTATGACCAACATGTCATAAAGGCCAAACAGATGGAAGATTTCTATGATACATGTCCATCCAATCTATACATTGTTTTGTCCATCTGCCTTTTATTTGGGGTGCTAGATCGATTCCTAGATATTCAGGTTTTTGTGATTTTCTCATCTTCATTTCAAGACAGAGGGCTGAAACTTTCAGTTAATAATCAATTTTACATTCTACATGTTCCCTTTAAGATTTGTCTACTTATTAGGGTGCTAGATCGATTTTCTATATTTTTAGGTTTACATGATTTTTTCGATTCCTAATCAGGATTGACAGCTGAAATTATCAGGGATTGAATATGCTTATATTCTACATATCTCCATCAATTTTTATTAAGATTTGTCTATTAATTACAGTGCTAGATCAATTCCTAAATTTTAAGCTTTTGTGATTATAGAGTTTGCGTGATTTTAAATGTTTCATGATTTCTCTATTTACCAAGTTTAATTTTTACGGTATGACATTGCTGTATATATAGTAAATGTTTTCCCAACATCCATTTATTAGTTTTGAGCTTCGCTACTTATGGGTGTTGTCATCCTTGTCTTCTATAGCAATATTTTAATACTGAACTCTTTCCAACCAAAACCACTAATTACATAGTCATACCTTTGACATCTAGTTGAAATTTTGTGACTCACCTGAATATCAACCTTATCCCAAGGTATTGTCTGTAAAATAGGAAATTCAGCCCCTTCCACATCCAAACTAAAAAAAAGGTGTATTAAAAACCCTCTATATTTAAAAAAAAGATGTAGGGAAGTATTTTTTCCAATGAATAAACAAACAAGCTCACTGTAGTCTAGAATTGAATCAAGACAAAAGTAAGTGCCGAGCTCTGGGACCTATGTATAGTGAAAATAGACATAAAACCATGATTATTCCAGGTAAAACCAAAATATTTCAGCGGGGGCTTTTTGAGAAAATTAGATTTAAAAATTTCAAGTTCAATTTTCACCCCCTAGGAGTTGCCGCATAATCATGACAAGAAAAGCAAATATTATTTTTTTAAAATTTTGAACAACTTTGCTTTTATAAAGTTCTTCATAAAACCACTCCTGAAGGGAGTTAATAAATGGCCATTTCTATCACTTGCTTTGCAAAGGTCACGAAAATTCAGCCTAAAATAAATCATATATAGAGAGGTTTTAAGAAGGACTTCATTAAAGCAAAGTTGTTCAAAATTTAAAATAAATAATATTTGCTTTTCTTGTCATGATTATGCGGCAACTCCTAGGGGGTGAAAATTAAACTTGGAATTTTCAAATCTAATTTTCTCAAAAAGCCCCCGCTGAAATATTTTGGTTTTACCTGGAATAATCATGGTTTTATGTCTATTTTCACCATACATAGGTCCCAGGGCTCGGCACTTACTTTTGTCTTTATTCAATTCTAGCCCACAGTGAGCTGCACACTACCCCTCTACTACAACCCACAACCATGGCTCAACACCTTGTGCATCAGCTTGTCATTGGAGAGGTTGAATCTCGGTCCACAACTTTTTTTATAAGAACTAAATCAGAGATGTGTTGGAAATAGCTTATGAGGGTGTTACTATCCCTTTGTGGATCTAGGTGTCAAAATATTTCTGGTGCTTCGCACACCAATCTAATCTAGTTAAATCCTTTGTATGCGATTCAATTAAACTTTAGATTTTTAAAATTTCTACCTGAAATAATTAACTGTTGGATTACCCATGGCTTGGAGTATTGAATATAGTGGCAAACACTGCATCTAAAATGATTATATATCTTTATGAGTGAATATTATAATATGTTTTTTTTATATTTATACAGAATGAATTTAAGAGATCTTAAGGGTTAAAACAAGAGATGATATATTGATATATGTAACCCCAATTGCAACTTCTGTAGATGTTTAAAAATCTAAACCTGGCCCCCTTAAAAAATGCCCTTATAAATTTTTTTGAGATGTTTATTTTCTACCCCCCTCCCCCTCATCTAAAACAAAGTGTCCTCCCCCTCGCCCATCTAAAACAAAGTGCCCTCACCCAAGCAAAATGATAAAAATGCTCCTTAAACAAAGTGCCCATACCTCTTCTTGATATTCGTCTCGTTTCTCAGTAGATATTCCTTGCATAGATTCCCTTAAAAATACAAGGTTGACAACATCCATAAGTGTGGATATCACTTGGAAATCTGTAGAAGATCTAAAAAAGCTGCTCCAAAGCAGTAATACTGCCATGGATGTTTTGTTCCAAAAAAAAATAACCTACACAATGAATGAAGCGTTGACATGAAGAATCTTTACAGATGGATGACAGACAAAGATAAATACAAAGTAGTTTAGCTAGTCAAAGGACCAATAATGGTCTCCTATAGGTGAAATTCCGGGGGGTTTTCATGTACTTTGGGGAAGTGTTCCTTCACCCTACCAAGAGAAATTGACCCTGGAAACAAATTACCTACAACAATTTTCATGGTCTTTACGGATTAACAGACATTCCCGAGAGTAGTTTTCTTATTGACTCATTAAATTAAAAAGGTTTCTTAAAGAAATAAAAAAACAAAAACAATTAATCATTAAAATTAAAATCCTCGAAGTAGAAAAAAATATTTTACTTATCCATTCCAGTTCGAAGAGCAGCATGGAAATCAAAAGTAGCATACTAAAAAAGAATATGTATATAATTCTCCTATTTTACATAGTGCAGGGACAAGGGAATGATAATCTGACAACTCTAAAGTAAAATTTCCCCACAACTTCCTTCCCCTTTTCCTCCCCTTCTTTCCCACCCCTCTTCACTTACATGACAAAAAAACTATTTCACCAGATACTCCATAAGGTTTCGTGATTTTTTTTTGTAGAATTGTTGGTTGGACTGGCTACCACTGACATAGTGTTTCTTTGTTGGTTAAGATCTTGCTCTTTGCTTAACTGATTATTAAGATGCTATATAATATGTCTCAGCTATCATTTTAGATTATAAATAGAGCGAAACATATACTGAATTTAGACAGCAAGAAAATGCTTTTTCATTCTCTTATAAATAGTCATTTACTTTACTGTTTACCTGCCTGGAGTTGTGGTCTTAAATCTACTATGGAACCATTAATTAAATTGCAAAAAAAGGCAATAAGAATTGTTTTTAGTAAGAAACACATCTCACACACAATGCCTTTATTTAAAAAATTTAATGTCCTTCCTTTACATGAATCAGCTAATTATTTTAAAATATTATTTATGTATGATTTTAAAAACAGTAATCTACAAAGTTCCTTTCAAGGTACATGGCTTCGCCGTAATCAATTACATACCAGAAATCTCAGAAACTCTAATATGTTTGTTGTTAAAAAACCGAAGTTTAAATCTATAGAAAGATTTCCTAGGTATCATTTTCAAGAATTATGGAATAACCATTGCATTGTAATAATGATTTATTAACCCACAATCAATCAAGAAAAAAATTTGTTAAAAATCTAAAAGAATCTTTGTTATCAAGCTTAACTCTAGTGTGTAACAACCAATTATGTCGAGAATGTAGATAAATTTATATTTCTTTTCAATATTGTTTAAAATCTGATAAATTAATCAAATTTATTGAACATAGTAATAATGTCGGACTGATTATGACGTAAGAAAAAAAATAAGCCAATGAGAGGCCACTATAAATTTTACCATTGGTCAATAATTGCCTCTCATTGGATAATTTGTTTTCTCGTATTCATTTGAATCCGGTGGATAGGAACCGGTTCTCATGAATACGAAAAAACTATGTCTAGCATCGTATTATATCCAGTTTTCTACAAATATAGAAATGTACAATCATAAGATTAAAACCAGTTTTTATAGCCGGTGCCTCCGGCACCTCGGGGCTAAAAAAAACTAGTTTTAATCTTAAAATTGTACATTCTATATCCGCGGAAAGCCGTTTATAATACGATACGAGAAATAACTATTCTTACGTCATAATCAGTCCGACACTAATACTAGGTTCAAATTTATTTGTTGAAAATTTTTTATAATTTCTATTATTGCAATAATGGTGTGAGACTTGTATGCTCTAATCAATCCTTCCTATTATCATTCTTTCCTCTTCAATATGATTTTTCTATTACTTTTTATCTTTTTTTTTCTATTTTTTTCTTATTTATATGGCCTGTATGAAAACAATGTGTGAATACACATTACTGCATACTTCCTACTTTTTAGGAAACTGCCATTTGGGAAGAAATTTTTTTTTATAAATCAACTATATCAATAAAATTTGACTGTATATTAAATGTATATGTATAATATTCATTTATTATTGTTTTTTTTCTATGTATGAACACCCAAGAATAATAAATCTAATCTAATCTAAAATTTGCCAATAGACATGTAAGATATTTTAAATATGTCAATTCATCAGCCAACACAAAATCACTAAGAATTCAACTTGGCAACAAAAAAAAAAAAAAAAGATGTCATTACAGTAACATACTCTAACTCACTTTTATAGCACTCTAAACCATATACTATAATAGCGTTACATGTGACCCACATACAGACAAACACAAGTATGGAGGATTCTAAGCGTTACAGAACTCACTTTGCAAGTTAAAAAGATTCTTACATGAGGTTGTTCCTGAACAGCTAAACAGGTCAAGATTGTGCTGGCATTTCTATTTCTGTATTTAAGAAGTTCATAGAACTCTGGCACAGGCTCAACTAAATAAAGATGACAACATTTATAAAGGCGGGCTCAACAAATCAGGCGAACAAACAAACCTTGACAAACTTATATATTGAGATATCTATAATACAAAGTATTTAGAATGATGTCTGTCCGTCCGTCTGAAGCTTAAGATCTCGGTAACCACTGAACCGATCGGGTTCTACTCTTCAGGGAATATACCTACTGGTCCCGTGGTGGTATTAGGCTATTTTCTGGGGGGGGGGGGGGGGACAACCCAAACCCCCAAAAAACAAAAAAATCCCCTCCCCTTTATTTTTTTTGCTGAAGATTTCCTTCGTCCTTTTAAAATTTTTTTTTTGCTCAAGATTTTCTTGGTCCTTTTACGAATTTCGCCTTATTTTTTTTTATCACCTCTTAGGACAACGCCTCTAGAGGCTAGGGGCAAAGCGGCTAGTATATCAGATAACAGGATATAATTTTAATGTAAATATGTATATTATTAATAGAGATGATTAAATTATTACATATTTATTGTCCTAGGAATTGCTTTTTTAAAATCCTGACAGAAACAGAAAAAAAAGTTTCAAAAGAATACATGCAAGGTATGAAATCGAATGGACAATTCTTTCATTCCTGAATCTGCAACATATTTTTGTTACTTTTTAACTTAAAGTGTTGCTGAATCAAATTATCTTAAAACAAAATAAAGTAAAGTAAATCTAAATTGACTATGACCAAAGATTAAAGTGTTTGTGAACTAAATATTGAATTTAAATCATTTTTTACCTAAAACAATTCTTTACCTAAAAGTCCTGACCAATTATGATTGGCTTCAAAGTAGAGGGAGTCAGAATTAAATTCTCCATCAAAAGCGCCCGCCTCCAAGAAAAATCCGTTCTTTAATTGACCTAAAAATTAAAAAAAAAATGATTGAGTCAAAGATGTTAGTGTACAAAAATGAACACTGAACATCATTCATTCAATTACCTATCTATAACCTCATTTTAGTGAGTTGCACACTTTAATGTCAAGTGTAACAACCTAAGATAACTAAGGGGACCCAAATATCTTTAAACACCTGGAGCATTAGGCTAAATAACTCCTAACAGACAACCAACTCTTTGATTGTACGACCTTTGTCTGGAAATCCTGACTGTGCATGGCAATGAGTTGCATCTGTTTTGGGTTAAGGTATTCCCCCTCTTCTGACTATCCATGTCGTGCATCTGATATATCAGAAATAAAACTAATTATTAAGGCCTTTAGGTATTACGCAGTGCTGAGCCAAAACTTGAGCTTATCACCTCCCCGACAATGAGCAGTTGTGCTATGTATTTATCTACAGTCACTGGTATGATTCATTAAAGAACTAGTCAGGTATAACCTAGCATTTTAATTAAGTAGTCACAAAAAAATGGCAATTTGTGTTTATGACCTAAAATTTACTACCTCCAAATACAATTCTATCCACATCTAATGGTTGCCCAACCTCGCCATCTGAAAATAATCAAAAATTAATCAAAAACATTGAGAAAAAAACATTTATCATTAATTCCTAACGCTAAAGACAAAAAAAGAGTTAATCCTTATAATAAAGTAAAAGGATGTCTGTCTGTACTGAAGGATCTCACTAACTGCTGAACCGATCGGATTCTCCTTAACAGGATAGCTTCTCATAAGTCCTGGGAAGGTTTATAACTATTTTGGGGGAGGGTACCACCACCCTCCCAAGAGAAATCACAATAAGTCAAAAATTTTATATTAAGTATAGAGACTCCTTTGCAACATTGAGAGGTATCGTAGTGACTTGAAAAGAGACTTGAAATCAACATAGCTAGGTATCGTAGAGACAAGAATTAAAAAAAACATTTCAAGTGCCACTAGAGGCCTCTAGGGGGTGTAGCCGCTAGTATATAATGTAGTATCTAAAGACAAAATAAGAACAAAGAATAATGTCTAGTATGTGACTAGCAAACTATCTGCACCTCTACTTCCTTTATCTTTAAACTAGCGGCTACGCCCCCTAGAGGCCTCTAGGGGCACTTGAGGAGGAGAGAGTCGAATATAATAATTCAATTCCTTTTTTTAGATCTTAAAAGAAAAAGTAAAAAAAAAATTGGGGGGGGAACGAAAATTTTTTTTTTTTTTTTGGGGGGGGATTTTATATTTTTTGGGGGGGTTGGGGGTGTCCCACCCCCCAAGAAAATAGTTTTAAACCTTCCCGGGACCTATGAGAAGCTACCCTGTTAAGGAGAACCCGATCGGTTCAGCGGTTAGCGAGATCCTTTGGTACAGACAAACACACAAACACGAAAACACACAAACATCCTGTTACTTTATTATAAGGATTGTACAGTTTGCTGCAATCAACTTCTTAATTTTGATGATTAAAAACAGAAATTTTGATTCAAGCAGCTATCAAATAATAAAATTTATACAAATAGATGCAGAATAAACGTGGATATTGTCATCAATTTGGCTTTCTAACAAGGAACTCATTTATTGGTCAGTTTGTTCATCCAATAGGAGTGGAGGGGATGGAGTGAAGCCTTTCAAAAGTTTCACTTTATTAAAGAACATAAAAATCTTGTGTAAGATCCAAGTATGTAATAATTCTTATATTTTTAAACATCAACTAATATATTGTAATTACCAATGTTATTTTCTAATGCATCCATAAGATTGAGTTCCCCTCCACTGGGACCCTCTAGCACTTTATCCTACAAGAATACAAATAAATAATTATTGATTTATTACCCGAGATTTTCAATCAGAAATGATAGTCCATCAAACTTAAAAGGAATTTAAATTTGGTACATATAAAGGTTTGATCATCTAGACTTCCTTTCTATAATACAAAGTAGAACGATGTCTATCTATCAGTTTTTTTTTGTTTGTTTGTACCAAAGGATCTTGCTAACCGCTGAACCGGTATTGTTCTTCTTTACAGGGTAGCTTCTCTTAGGTCCATGAAAGTTATAACTATTTTGTGGGAGGGTACCACCACTCTCCTAAGAGAAATCGCCCATAGAAAAAATTATTCCCCCCAAAAAAGTTTAATTTAAAAATTTTTTTACTTTTACTTTTTATATCTAAAATAAAAAAAAATATTGAATTCAACTCCCTTTTCTCAAGTGCCTCCTAGAGGCCTCTAGGGGCCAAGCTGCCAGCATTTATGAAACAAAATTATGAAATGAGTAAGGTATTGATTTTAATAAATTACCTTTATATAATTAATAACTGTAGGATCATCTTGTTTGAAACAGTTTAGAAATGGTCGTTTAGTCGACCAGATATCATATTTTATTCCACCACGATATCTAAAACAAATATCAGGAATCACAGAACATATGTAAACATATCCATCCAGAGATGGCCAAGATTTCTAGAAAGGGGGGGGGGGGGTGTGTTGGTGGGCAAGATATACCAACAAGAATGACAACATTCATAAAAGCAAAGCACTGAAACGGTTGGACAAACAGACATTAACACTTGTATAGTGTCAGAACTGAATAATCAAAATATAAATGAATAAGAGTCAAAGCAAAATTGTGAGTAAATTATGAGTAATATGAAATATGAGCCGGATATATGACCATATATGACTATCGATATCCGGCAAATTACCGGATATCCGGCCGGATAACCGGATAATTTCAATATCTGGTATCCAGGCGGATATTGAAAATAGCTGGATATCCGGCCCAACCCTAATTAAAAAAAGAGTTTTTAAAATTCAAACGCAATTTATTTGTGGTGTTGTAACCTCCCCCCCGTCATCCCCTTCCCTTAAAAAGATTTAATGAGCCCTTCTAGGCAACTCCCTAAAGGTATATGTAGATATATTATGTATTATGAAGGAGGTAGGGAAAAGACAATTGCATTTCTTCCCTTTAAAATGGTCCAACGAATCTAAAGACTATGTAAAACCATAACTTACATGGAAATTTCTGACTGTTCTTCTTGAATCAAAGATTTATGTTCAAAGGTGATGCTTATTTCTTCATTATTTCCAATTGATTCTGAAAACCTAAATAAGGATTAATCAGACAATGGCAAGTAAATTTGATGGAGATCCCCAATGATGATACACAAAACAACCCCTTCTGTAAATTACTATTAGTTGTGGAAATGATGGGAGATACTTGGCCGCCGTCCATCATGAACAGTGCATCAATGATCCAAGGAGCTACACCAGAAGAATCCTACTGCACTGGTAAGGTTCTAGGGTAGATGAATTCTGGTCACTTTACCCAGTTTAGGGGTTTTGGGTGGGGCTAACAATCCTTCCCTAGAAAAAACCTGCTCTCGTTCTCAATCCGCACAAAGTAATGACTAATTTATTCTTGGGCTCGGGAACGAAGTAAATTACAATTGGTGGTAGAAATGATTTGACACTAAACTAAATGAACCAACCAATCAAAATTCGTATAAATTACCCAAAGTTTTGAGGCCAACTTATTATAAAACTTTGGAAACTTTAGAAATAAACAGCGTAATGACCCCTCCCTCCCTAAATAATCACAGTGAATATTGGCACACTCTGTTTTACTTGTTGTGTTTGGCACACTCTGCTTGACTTGATCCAATTAATGTTATATAGCTTAGCTACTAAATAATACTCAAGCGGTGAATTATTAAACAATATCTTTAAATTCTATTCAATATACTTCAATTTGCCCCCAAAAAGAATAATAAAAAAATGGAGAAAACTGTCTCTTATGAAATAAACTAGCGGCTACGCCCCTAGAGGCCTCTAGGGGCACTTGAGGAGGAGAGAGTCAAATTTAATAACCCAATTTCTTATTTTAAATCTTTAAAGAAAAAGTAAAAACAAATTTTGGGGGGGGGCAAAAAGAATTTTTTTTGGGGGGGGGCGGTGCCCCCCCCCCTCATTTTTAATTTTAGTTAAAAAAATTAAAAAAAATTTTTTTTTGGGGGGGGCATTTTCATTTTTTGGGGGGGTTGGGGGTGTCCCACCCCCCCCCAAAAAATAGTTATAAACCTTCCCGGGACCTATGAGAAGCTACCCTGTTAAGGAGAACCCGATCGGTTCAGCGGTTAGCGAGATCCTTCGGTACAGACACACAGACACACAGACACACAGATACACAGATACACAGACACACAGACACACAGACATCCTGTTACTTTAGTATAAGGATATCAAAATTTGAAACTTATCATGGATATTTCTAATTTAGCCAAGCCTTAATGTTTGCTGTTTTCAAAAACATTGTGCGTGGTCTAGGCTCTAATAATGATGATGAATTATTGTAACTAAAGCAGAAAGAACAAATGAACCAACCAACTAGCTGAGATTATAGACTAGATTTGAAACTTACTTATATGTAGTAATATTGTACTTCATATCTTTACATTTTGGATCTTCTTCAACTCTACTGGCTGACATCACTGCTGTACTTAAATCAAACTGAAATAACAGAAAAATATGCTTCTAACAAGCAGATAAATAACTAGCTAACATAACAAGGATGACAATATCCATAAATTGTAAAGCACAAATAACAAATCAAGATGGACAAACGGACAAAGTGGATTCTAAGACAGATGTTTAGTAATCATAAACAAAAAAGAGAAGGATAAGATGAATAATTGAAAGCCTTTTAATATCAGTATATATACTATATATGTCTTTTAAAGCATAAACTAGAGCCTGGTGGACCAGGTAAGTTGTAAACTGAATGCCCTTTGGTAAGGGAATACAGTTACTCAAGCGACTAGTAAAACACCAGAGGGAGAAAGGGTTAAATAACTGTAACTCCCCATCGCAAACGCCTTGAGTAACCTTTCTATTGGGTCATTGAAAATCAAAAAATGGTGTCGCTTATATTAACACAGTCAAGTAGCAGAAAATACTTTAGAAGCAGACGAAAGAGGTCTTTGAAAAAGGAAGGGAAGTAGTTGTCTGTATATACATTATACATCTATTCTATATATCTATACATATGAGAATACATATAGTAAGTTAGTTATGAAACTTTTCAAAATAAAATTAGCATTCTAAAAATTATATTGTTGAATAAATGTGTCTCGTATATAAAACAAGGATGACAGCATCCATAAAAGCGAAGCTCTGAAATGATAGGACAAACGAACATTAAAACTTGTATCAGAATCAGAATATAAATGTATAAAACCGAAATCAATTGTAAGTAAATCTTTTGAAAAACTGCTAAAATACAGGATATTGTTTAAGGACATACTTACATTTTTAGGACTTAATTATAAAGATGCTTCGCGTACAACATTGTACTTTGTTGTCATAGGAATACGTATTTCAAAAATTAGATCAATCGAATAATTTTATAAAATACATAAATAATTGTTGTGAAAAAAGTTAAAAATCATCATGTTTAAAATGAACGCACGGACATTCTGGTAACGATTCTAGAGTTGCTACAATTTCTAAATTGTACCTAACTTCTACAGGAATCATCATGCAAAGTTTGGAATCGAATTTAAACCTGTTTAAATTAACTAAAAGAGCTAACTGTCTGTGACGTATGGACGGACGAACCGACCCTAATTATAGAAAGCTTCGCTTTTAAAAACCATTTGAACAAAAATATGTTCATCTTTGAAAAATTATTAAATTTATTGCTGTAACAAAAAAATGTGTATGTAAATTTTAAAGTTATAATATGACGATTTCATGGAGGCCAACACGTGGCTGACGCGCAGCTGCCGAGCCCTGATAAAACTTCCTACCGTTCCTATTGAAGTTTGTAACTTGTTATTGATTATTGAACCAGAAATATCTCCAAATAAAAACAGTATATACAAAAATAGTAACATTTTTATCTGAAATAAAAAAAAACAGTCCATAAAAATATGATACTACCGTGGCCATCCATAACTATCTGTGATAGACAGACGGACGGACTAACCCTAATGATGGAAAAGCTTCGCTTTAAAAAACAATTTTTCCCCTGTTATGAAAAGATTGCTAAAATGTTCTTAATTCCATTAATTTAGTTTAAAGATCTGTATAAATTTTAATTGCATAGCTTTCCTTGGTTTTATTTACAAAAGATTTTCTTCTTAGATATGTTATCATCTTTGTTTTAGTCATGAATAAGCTTTGCTACTTTCTATATCGATAACTTGCTGCTGTGCCCCTACCATTACCATCTAGGGGCTCTATATGGAATATGGAAGGGCATACAAATAGCCTAAAGACATACAAATACTAAAATTATCTCAGGACCTATATGAAGTTTCACTGTAAAGGAGAACCATATCGGTTTAGAGGTTAGCGAGACCCTTGGCTACACCTCCCCCTGCCTCTGATTAGTTTTTTTTTTTAATTTGAAAATTTTCAGGGGGGGTATTTTTTCTAGGAGCGATAGGTGGGTAGTGGTACCAACCCCCAAAATAGTTTTAAATCTTTCCATGACCTATGAAAAGCTGCTCTTTAAAGAAGAACCATATCCGTACAGCGGTTAGTGAGATCCTTCAGTACAGACAGACAAACAGAAAAACATATAGACAATGATCATGGTACATTGTTATAAGGATTAAACAAAATAGTCTAAAACCATCTCCGTACCTTAGATCCTGTTACTTCATTATAAGGAATAAAAATATAATAGCCTAAAACCATCTCAGAACCAATAGAAAGCTTCACTGTAAAAATTAGCGAGATCCTTTGCTAAAGACATAAAAATCTTACTATTTTATATATCGACTAGTGGCCACGGCCTCTAGGAGCTCTTGAGGAGAGTTCGAAGAAGGAGGTGTTAGTCTCCCCCCAAATAGTCACAAACCTTCCCAAAAATTTAATAAAAGCTTCAATGTAAATGAGAAACATTTCGGTTCAGCGATTTTGTGGCAAAAAAAGCTGCTTACAAGCAGTCTGATCACCATAAATATTGTATACTTGATTAAATATTGGTCTCACTATCATAAAGTTTCACTTTGGTAAAATAATTTTAGTCAACTGAAATCGTTAAAATAGACTAGAGAGAAATTGTTATTTTAGAAAGTTTTCTTAATTTTCCTTGTAATGTGAAAAGAGTATTTAGAAACATACACAATTAAACGTTCTATATGTATAATAGGCGGGAGGTTGGGAAGGGGGGGGGGGGATTATATGTTATTTTATAGCTACTATAGAAAGTGGTTCTCAGCATTACTGAAAAATCATGTATAGCATAAAATTACAGACCTGTTGTTGGTGCAAGGGGGGGGGGCATATAGTAGAATTGACGATCTTTTTATCTGCGCCCCAAATCCCGAATATTCTTTTCGATTTGTTTCACTTTTGAGGGGACAATGGGCAATTAATTCAATTTTATAGTTGTCACTGCACCTCTCCCTCCCTTATTAAAAGTGGAATATCGGTCAGCTGAAATTGAGTAGCCGAAAGTGTACGCAGTTTCCGCGGTGTTTCCTCATCCTATCTCAATATTTACTACTAGCTAAAGATCTCTCCAAAAAATCTAAATTTGAATGTATAAACGATTTATACATTATACATTCAAATTTTTTTTTTTAATTTTGATTTTTTGTTGGCTAGTACTAATTATTTTGATATTTTGAGGAAACACCAAGGAAACCGTCTAAACTTTCGGCAATTCAAATTCAAATATATGTTAGTATACATTTTGTTCTCATAATAACTATGGCCACGCATTTACGTCCAGGGAACAAGAAGGATCTCATGAATAAAATTTGATTGGTTGGTTCCAAACTATCAATCAATAGTTTTATAATCTTACGAAGAAGTAATTTTGTTTATCATCATTAGGTATATTTATTTAACCCTCATTGTCTTATCCCTTTAGATCCCTGCTCCTAAATTATATGCATACCATGATACTCCTGTAAACAAGGATGACAACACTGGCGAAGCACTGCAACGGTATGACATACTAACATTAACACTTGTAGAGTGTCAGAGCTGAATAATCACGATATAAAAGTATAAGAGGCGAAGCAAAATTGTAAGTAAAAACTGATTAAATACAGGATAATATTTAAGGACATTAAGGACTTAATTTTTTTAGGACTTGATTATAGAGATGCTTCGCTTATAACAATGTACTTTGTTGTCCCAGAAATCAATATATCAAAAATCAGATCGATCGGATAATTATTTCACATAACATTTTTTTGTTAAAAAAGTAAAAAAAATCAACATGTTTAAAATGGACGTACGGACATTCTGCATTGATTACAAAATTGCTCCGCTTTTTACATCGTACCTAACTTTTAAAGGAATCACCATGCAAAGTTTGAAATCGATAAGACAATTCTAACATACCTAAATTAACGAAAAAAGCTATCCGTTCCGGACGGACGGACGTACGGACGGACCGATCCTAATAATAGAAAAGCTTTGCCTTTAAAAAGATGATTTCACTTTTTTATGGTTGTTCAGTTGATACGGTGCGTGATAACTTTCCCGAATTTTTGACAAACCGCGCCATACGTTAAAACGTTAAAAAAAGTGACCACCGCTGCTATGAAGTATGAAGATACTATTTAAATCAACAGGCACACCTATTTTAAATGAGGTCTAGTCAAAGCTTGTGAAATGAAAGCTTCTGACTTTTTGATAAGTTTCTTCATAATTAAGAAAGGACCTTATGTTTATTAATGTTAAAACATTATTTTTATATTAAGTAAAGGCGTGCACAGTGATTTACAAGGGGTGTGTAAAACCTGTAGGGTAAAAAAAGGAAAAGGTAGTTCTTTTCTATCTTATTATATAAAGTACTAGCGGCTGCGCCCCTAGCATCTAGTGGCTCTGTATTTACAGGGGCAGCAAGCTGAGGGGCTAGAAAAATAGCCTAAAACACTTGAAAATTTGAAAATGAAATAGCCTAATAAAACCGTCAGAATAAAATATGTGAAGCTTACCTAAAATAGAGAACCCAATCGGTTCATCAGTAGTTATTGAGATCTTAAACTTCAGAAAAAAAATTTTACTACTTTATATAATAGGATATATATAAACACGAGTTATTTTTTAACATTTTATTGATGGAAGACAACTGTTTCACTATTGAATAGATCATCAGTTCCAATTAAGATGCATAAAAATGGGAGTAAAAAAATATATGTCTTTGCATTTTGAATCCTTTAAAAGACAGTTTTTTTGTCTGTAGCTTAAGATCTCGCTAACCATTGAACTGAATGAGTTATCCACTATTAAAAAGCTTCACAAAGGTCTTGGTATGGTTTTAGGCTATTTTCTTACTACGTACTCCCTAAATGCTATGCCATTTTCATTTCAAGATTAAAAAAAAAATATATGTGTAATTTTTATTGAAAGTGTGTAGATACACTCCCATTAAAATAGTTAAAAACCTTCCCTGGAAAAATAAGAAGCTTAACTTTGAAAGAAGAATCATATCGATTCAGCAGTTTGTGAGATCTTTCGCTACAGAGAAAAAAAACTTTACTACTTTATATAATAGAAGGATAATATATAACTTCAAAATTCCAATTTGATAACATGTATCTTTCTTTCATTTAATTTTAGATTAATTGTTATGTATACAGATTTATAGTATAGATGTATATACAGACAACTACCTCCCTTCCTTTTTTTAAAGACCTCTTTCGTCTGCTTCTAAATAATTTTCTGCTACTTGGCTGTGTTAATATAATAATGTTATGTATACAGGGGGGGGGGGGGGGAGGCTAAAGTTTTTACCTTTACCCTCAGGGATAGGGGGATGGTACAATAGACCATTAGTTAAACTTTAGAAAGGGGGAGGAAGGTTGTGCTAAAATTCCGTAGAGGTGTGAGTTAAAAGGCTTAAAAACAGTAGTAGAACGATAATATTCACTAAATATAAATATATAATATTTATTTTTGTCTACAGTTCTATTCAATAAGGTATACACATATTTAGTAAATATTTTTTTAAGCGTTAAAACTTACACCTTTACGGAATTTTAGCACAATCTACCTTCCCCTTTTTAAAAAACAGTTATTCCAATTTTATTTTAATCTACAAATTCAAATAGATTTTAGAAAGGGTCCTATGCAAATTTAAAATCCATTTTACCATCCCTGAATTCCTGCTTTGTCCTACTTAGTGCAGTGAACAGACCATGACTGTGCTTATTAGTTTATGGGAAAATAAAGTATACAAGCATATTTATTTTGGTATGGCTTCAAAACTTATCATAATCAGCTGGTTCTTAGCTATACTGAAAAATCATGTGTCGGATAGCATTATATCCAGTTTTCTACAAATATAAAAAATGTACAATCATAAGATTAAAACCAGTTTTGTAAGTTCAAAAATGGTTTTAATCATTTAACAGTACATTATAATACCCTCATAAAGCTGTTTATATTCTTGTGAGGCTTCCAAACTGATTATTATCAGCTGGACCTAGAACTGGTTCTTAGCCATACTGAAAAATCATTTGTCGGATAGTATTATATCCAGAGTTTTACAACAAATATAAAAATGTACAATCATAAGATTAAAACCAGTTTTTTATACCTTCGTCAAAACTGGTGTTAATCATATAATTGTACGTTTTTATATCCGCAGAAAGCTGTTTATAATACTATTCTTGTAAGGCTTCCAAACTGATTATTATCAGCTGGAGCTAGAACTGGTTCTTAGCCATACTGAAAAATCATGTAAAATCACAAAAAAATTACGTATAGAGACTTGAACGCATTATAGATAGGTAACGTATTATTTTTATAGAAAAAAACAAACATTTAAAGTGCCACTAGAGGCTTTTAGGGGAGTAGCCGGTAATAATAAAAATACAAGCTTTGTAGGCATGTCCTCGCCCCATCAATACTTGAATTTATCTTATTATTTAGTAGCGAAGCTCCTCTATTTTTTTTTCTAAATTACTGTCTGTCCGTTAGATACAAAATAAAGGAAATGAAATTTTCACATCTCCTATTTGAAATATTTGAAACTTTTTATCAATATAGAGCAAAATAACTTATAAAAATCCGTCAGCTGCTTTTATACTTTTCTTATATTTCCCCATTTCTTTTGTCTTTTTGTTTAGATCTTAATTTGTTTTTAGGATTATAGTATCATTTTTTTTTATTAGCTTATATAGAATAAAGATTTTTTTTAAATTTCAGATAAAAATGTTACTATTTTTGTATATAATGCTTTTATTTGGAGATATTTCTGGTTCAATAATCAATAACAAGTTACAAACTTCAATAGGAACGGTAGGAAGTTTTGTCAGGCATTGGTAGCTGCGCGTCAGCCGCGTGTAAGTGTGGTAATACGACAACCAGACGGACAGGCAGTTTACAGAGTTGCTACGCTGTGACTTATCATAACAAACCCTCTGCACTAATCTTATTATATCACCATCTATCTCATGACCGATGTTGACCCCGCTATCTAGCGGTCAAACTGGCCTGCCTAAATGTGGGGAGGGACTCAAACATGCAGCTATCACGCGCCCCTCACGCGCTTATATAACCGGGAGGCGCTGCCTCCCCTTTTACCACCGCTGCCCCCACAGCCTGTCTACCGCCGGGAGCTAAGCCCTAGCGTCCCACACCCCCTTCAAACCTAACCATTGTTATAATCTGTTGTATATATATAGTAAACATTGCTTGTAAATATTATTCAGTTAAATATATAATTTCTGTATGACTAAATCCTGCTAGTTTGTTTTGGTAGAATAATTCAAGGCTAGGGCTCGTTGAACTCGAACTCGTTACCCTGTGAGCCGAGAACGCTCGGCTTACCACAACTTGGTGTCAGCGTGTTTCAATCGAGCCTTACAGAAACTAGCCTATTCTACCTCTGATTGGACCCTTTTGCAAGTAAGGGGACAATCAGCCGCCAACTGAGAAGCCAACTGACCCGTGAGACGGCCTTTTTAGGTCGAATTTCCATCATTTTGAACGCAATATGTGGGCCTCTGGCCTACGGCAAGCAGATTTAGCCTGCTAAAAGCGCCAGTTAAGACGCTTTTTCCGTACCGTGTAGGAGTAGCGCTAGGTGCGCAGCCACGGTAATCGGATAATTTAGCTCAGACGGCTACAGAACTGAGTCTAAATTGGCAAGTGTAGCTGGGACAAGCCCCAGGACACCCAGGCCAAACCTACGAGACAGACAGCTGGGTGCTGGTCTCCTTGAGAAGGCAATGTGTGGCTGCGAAGCCTCAGCACACAAGTAAGCCCTACCACTGCGACGGATAGCAGATTTTGAGCCACAGGCACGGCAGGACGGGACATTCCCTGCCGCTGCCTTCCAGGATTCGAACCCGAGGCGCTGTAGGACGGGCCATTCCCTGCCGCCATTTTCGGGACTCGAACCAGCGGCGCTGTAGGACGGGTCATTCCCTACCGCCGTCACCCCTCTGAACCTTGCAGGACGGACATTCCCTGCCGCCAGTGCTTCCAGAATCACCCCTAGAGCTCCTAGTGATAACAACACATAAGTGTGTATAAATGTCAACCAAGTGATAAAAAGAAATATAAAATTGTTGACCCAGTGATAATTAATAAGCTCTAGTGATTCGAAGCTACAGTCTAAGCCACCATGGTGAGCGATACCACCATAGCTGCGGTTCGGCCACCACCGAAGTTTCTGCCAACCCCAGCCGAACGGGAGGCCCCCTTGTCTCAAGGGCAGGACCTCCACTTCCCCTGCCACATCAGGGTGAGGTTTCCTACTCCTGACCCTGCCCAGCATGTACAGGTTGATGCCATGATCGATTCTGGCAACCGTGTACCAGGGTCTTCTGTAATTTCTGAACACCTCATGCACGCAATGGGCGTGCAACGCATGTTGATTCCGGACAACACCCAAATCCTGACTGCTAACGAGGAAGGCCAGCCCCTCCAGGTAATAGGAAAATTGAAAGAATTATATATGGCAGTCTCACACACCCTTATACTCCATCTTTACCACGTGACTGTGGTCCGGAACCTCTCACACCCTCTGAACCTAGGAGGGTATTTTCTCAAGGAGTTCGGAACTAGGCTCTGTTTCGACATGCAACCACCTTGCTTGTGGGTGCGTGGGGAGTTTATCCCACTCCGTGGCGTCCCCATTGACCGGGAGACAGCCGAGAGAGAGTTGAGCTATGAGGGGCCTCTGCCAGGCCCACTGCCAGAGCAGCCGCGTGTGGTCGAGAAAAGCACGCACTGGGTGGATGCTGCGCTCAACGCCCATAGGGGGGCCAACCTGCTAGCCATGGGGTTGCCCCCAGTGCCCAAGGTGCCGCGGGAGAACCTGCCAACAACGTTCCCTGAAATTGCCAGCCCTCCAGAACCAATCTTCTCCGCCGACACCTTTATCAACGGCCAGCCGTGTCCACCTGGCCCCCTCTACCTGGGACCCCCAGCCAGTCAACCAGCCAAGTCCGAGTCCAGACCCGTCAAGTCGCGGTCTGATGCACCCGGAGCCACACTCAACCCCCAGGAATCAGCCTCTCCCGGCGCCGGGCCCGTCAAGTCGTGGCCGGCCGCCTCCGGAGCCACGCATGGCTCCGCTGCCTCAGCCTCTCCTAGAGCCGAGCCCGTCAAGTCGCGGCCGGACGCCCACGGAGCCCAGGCTGGACCCAGCGCCGAGCCCGTCAAATCGTGGCCGGACGCCCTCGGAGCCACACTTGGCTCCGACACGTCAGCCCCTCCCGAGGCCGAGCCCGTCAAGTCACGGTCGGTGGCTCCCGGAGCCGAAGCTGACCCCACACCAGCCACGTATAGGCTAAGCGCTGTCACTCCAACTGACGGCCAGCCACCCCAACTCCGCACGGCCAAGCGGGTGGTCTTGCCTGGCCGCGGTGTCATGGCGGTCCCTGTTGAGTTAGTAGGCCACCGCACCAAGGATGCCATCCAACTAGCTGCCCCAGAACAGAGGTTTGGGGAGGATCTTGTCATCCCAGAAGGCCTGTATGCCCACAGGCCTGGATCCGCCACTGTGTTTCGAGTGCTGGTGGTAAACGAAGGGGAGACGCCCCTCCTGCTGGACGCTGGCCTCCCAGTGGCAGGGGAGCTGGTCAAGCCTGACATTTTAGAGGTTTCTGATAAGCCTCCCCCGAGTCTCCACTCGTTCCAAGAGCCTGTTGAGCCCCCAGACATGCAGGAGCTGTGGGAGGCCCTTGAGATGGAAGACAACGAGTTCCTGCGCAAGGATCCCTTGCTCAAAAAGGAGGTTTGGACCATGTTATCAGAGTACAGGGACGTCTTCTCCAACTCTACCCCCGGCTGCACAGATGTAGTCGAGCTGCAGCTGCGCCTCAAGCCAGGGACCCAGCCGATCCGCCAGAGATTTAGGGATCTGAACCCGCGGCAGGAGGCTGAGCTGGAGAAACAATTGGACACTTGGCTACAGGAGGGAGTCATAGAGCCGTCAGACTCCGCCTGGAGCAGCCCCTTGGTGCCCATCAAGAAGAAGGACGGGAGCACCCGCTGGGCCGTCGACTACAGAGCCCTCAACAAGTGCCTAGAGCTGGATAGCTACCCTCTGCCCAGGATCCAGCAGCTGGTAGAACGAGCTGGAGGGCACCGCGTCTACAGTGCCTTAGACGCGGTGGCCGCATACTACACCATCCGTGTGTCTGAGGACAGCCGGCCCTGCACCGCCTTCACCACCCCCAGAGGCTTGTATCAATGGAAAAGGATGCCCTTTGGCCTGGCTACGGCACCATCTGTCTATTCCAGATTTATTGCAGGGGTCCTAAACCCATTAGGCACGGCCAACCTCCAGTCATACCTTGACGACGTCCTGACCTTCCACCAGGACACCTGGGCCCACCTGGCTAGGCTCCGGGAGGTCTTGGAAGCCCACCGCAGGGGAGGAATCCGCCTCAAGCCAGCCAAGACTAAGCTGTTCCGAGCCAAGGTGGATTATCTGGGCCACACCCTCAGCCGTGAGGGGATAGCCATGCAAGAGGATTATATTGACCGTATCCTTGACTGGCCGGCCCCCAGCACCCCCAAAGATTTGCTGGCGCTTCTGGGGTTCTTTGGATACTACCGCCTGTTCATCCCAGAGTATGCCGACCTCACCTACGAGATGAATCGGCAGAAGACGGCCAAGACCCTAGCCTGGACACCTGAGATGGAAGCCCAGCTGCTGCAGCTCAAGGACAAGTTCCGTCAAGCCCCCATCCGAGCGCCGCCCAGGTTTGATTTGCCAGCGGTATTCCAGCTCACCACAGATTTTAGCAGCCGCGCCATCTCTGCCATTTTGAGTCAATGCCAGGACGGCAAGGAGAGGCTGATTGCCGCCGTGGGGCGCAAGACAACCGACCCCGAGACTCGCTACCCGTCCTGGAAGGGAGAGATGGCCGCCATTATGTATGGAATCCGGAAATTCCACGGCATCTTGTCCTACCGTAGCTTCCAGATCAACACTGATTCCTCAGCCTTGCTGCAGATGAAGTCACTGAACACATCCACAGGGATGGTGGCCCGCTGGCAAGAGGAGCTAGCGGCCCTAGATTTTACTGTCTGCCACCGTCCTGGCACCCAGAACACCAACGCTGACGCCCTCAGCCGCCGGGAGGACGCCAACATGCCAACGGCCAGCGCCGAAGAATTAGCAGAGCAGGCTGAGTATATCCATAACCTTTGCCAGCTAGGGGAGTCCGCAGCCAGCCGGCCCCCTGCCGCCCGACTGGACCCAACTAGAGTACTAGAAGCCCAGACACAAGACCCTCTCCTGCTCCGTGTCCGCCAGTGGGTGGCTGATGGCAGAGCCCCGACCAAGGCTGAGCTGCGCGGCAAGGAACGAGACGAGCAGCAGTACGCCAGCCGCTTCCCAGCCCTGGGACTTGATGAGCATGGTTGCCTCACCACCACTGACCAGACCCTGACAGGGGAACGGACAAGATACCTGCTGCCTTCGGCCCTCCAGCAGGACGCGTTCTTTCTAGCCCATGGGACCCCCATGGCCGGACACTTTGGGATGGACGCGACTATCGCCCGCGTTGCCATGCACTTCTGGTGGCCCAACCTGGCCCGTGACGTCCGCCTGATGGTTCAGACTTGTCCTGAATGTGTCCAGAAGGTTACCAAGGAAAGGTTGAAGCAAGGGATACATGTACCCTCCCGCCAGGGGTATCCACAGCAAGTCCTGTTCATCGACCTGGTGGGGCCGCTGCCAGAGACCCCAGCTGGGAACCGCTACATCCTCACCTGCCAAGATGGGTTCAGCCGGTTTGTCAGCCTCTACGCCATCCCCAACAAGCGCACCCTCACGGTGGCTGAAGCCCTGCTGCACCGCCACCTGGCCACGTTCGGATGCCCCCTGAAGATCCACTCCGATAATGGGATGGAGTTCACCGGCCAGGTATTCCAGGAACTGGCCTCCAGGCTTGAGATTGGCCTGACACATCCACCACCCTACAACCCGCAGTCCAACCGAGTGGAAAGGTTTCATCGGACGCTCAATACAGGCATGCGTCTGTTCTTAGACAGAGACGACAACAACTGGGAGCCCCACTTGCCTGCCATTGCCTTCGCCTACAACACCAAGGCCTGCAGATCTACCGGCGTGACCCCGTTCCTGGCCTTCTTTGGGAGAGAGGCCAAGCTTCCGGTGGACATGGTGCTCCGGCTGCCAGAAACAGAATATGCCTCGGTTCCAGCCAACGTCCAAGCTCTCCTGCAACGTTACCATGCAGTGTATGATGCCATCCAGCAGAAGGAGGAGGGAGCCATCCGGAGGAGCGCGGCAGCCTACGAAGGCACGGCCAAGTATGAGGTTGGAGACCTGGTCTGGTATCTGGCCCCCCGCCTGGTGCCAGGGAAGGCAGCCAAGATCACCAAGAGATGGACTGGCCCCTGGAAGGTAGTGAGGAAAGCTACAGAAGTCCATTATGTCATCAAACCTGCCTCTCCAATAGCCAGGATCTCGGAAGTTACCGCGCATGTAGGCCGACTGCGCAAATACACGGGAGATGTGACTGCCCACCAGATTCCAGCAGACATTCAAGTCGACGTGGACGGCGACGAGGATGCCACCGAGCTGCCGGTTGGAGCGGCGGCGCCCGCAGCTAGCGACCCAGGACAGTTCCCAGTGCACCAGCCGGCCGCAGCCGCCCCACAGCCCAGCGGCCAGGATCGTGACCCAGTAGAAGAGGACCTGCAGGAGCAACCCAACGAACCACCGCCGCCGCCGCCAGCTCCAGAGCCACCCAGAGATGCCATCTGGAATCCTGATACAGACATGGAGCACCTGCCAGCCAGCAGCTACTGCAATGGAAGAGGCCGCCCCAGAGGACGAAGCTGAAGCCATGTGCCCCCTGTTGATGACAGCCATCCCTATCCGGGTAGGAGCTAGGAGGCCAAGCAACCTGAATCAAGCAGGCGCCCCCATGGAATTTTATGCGCCCTCATCCATCGTCATTCCCCCCTTGGGAACCACCAGAGTTAGCCTAGGCCTCCGTGTCCAGCTACCCGCTGAGGCAGAGCTAGTCCTGCAGACGAGGCAAAATTTCCAGCGCCGGGGCTTAGCCGTCGCCAACCCCCGTCTAGAAGCCAACCAGGAGCTGACAATGCTGATATCCAACCACAGCCAGACCGAGCAACGAGTGTCCCGTGGAGCCTGTGTAGCCCGAGCTGTCCTCCATCGAGCGGTGCCCCAGGAAGAGCCTGTCCTGCGCAGACATAGGTTGTCGTATCCCCAGGTTCAAGGCCTGGTGGCTCGAGAGCCACGCAACCCTTGAAGGGGAGGTTGTGGTAATACGACAACCAGACGGACAGGCAGTTTACAGAGTTGCTACGCTGTGACTTATCATAACAAACCCACTGGACTAATCTTATTATATCACCATCTATCTCATGACCGATGTTGACCCCGCTATCTAGCGGTCAAACTGGCCTGCCTAAATGTGGGGAGGGACTCAAACATGCAGCTATCACGCGCCCCTCACGCGCTTATATAACCGGGAGGCGCTGCCTCCCCTTTTACCACCGCTGCCCCCACAGCCTGTCTACCGCCGGGAGCTAAGCCCTAGCGTCCCACACCCCCTTCAAACCTAACCATTGTTATAATCTGTTGTATATATATAGTAAACATTGCTTGTAAATATTATTCAGTTAAATATATAATTTCTGTATGACTAAATCCTGCTAGTTTGTTTTGGTAGAATAATTCAAGGCTAGGGCTCGTTGAACTCGAACTCGTTACCCTGTGAGCCGAGAACGCTCGGCTTACCATATAAGCCTCCATGAAATCGTCATTTCATAACTTGAGAATTTAGCTGGATGTCTAAACCTGCGCTTTATTTTTGCTGAGATAGTATGTTTGAATCGTAATATTAATTTTAAACGTTGCATGATGATTCCCTTAAGTGTAAAAGTATGTTACATTTTAGAAAGCATAAATTTAGCAAGTTTTATTTGTCTGACAACTTACTTGGTCCTTCAGAATTTCGGTCATGCTTTAAAAGACATATATATATATATAATATACTGATATGAAAAGCTTTTAATTATTCATCTTATCCTTGTTTTTCCCTTAATGTTTATGATTACTAAACATCTTTATTAGAACCCACTTTGTCCATCTTGATTTGTGCTTTACTGATTATGGATATTGTCATGCTTGTTATGTTAGCTAGTTATTTATCTGCTTGTTAGAAACATAACTTTCCAGGGAGTAAGGGAGGGGACAATGGATCAGACTTTGGGTACTGGCTTAAAGGGAATGAGCAAGAATTTAGCAGGTTCTTCCTGACTTTGGGTACTAGCGCATCATTGCCGCTAACTCTCTGAGAGCAGACAGAAAAATTTGATATAAGATGGCTGGTTTTAACATTTTTTTTCTCCAAAAATGTCAGTTCATAAATAAAATCTTTGTTGTGATATTTGTATAATAAACAATCTAAGAACCCATAAATGTAATTCTTGTACATAGTGGCATTTTAAAATTAAGGAATGTGGGGTGAACTAGTTCCAGGGAGATTTTAATTACAGAATGGTTACGTCAGTCTGATGTACTGGTAATCTAATTTTTTTTAAATGGATGCTTTTTTTCTTAGAACGTTTTTTTTTTTTTTTTATAGTTCTCTAAATTTGATTAACACGCCCCTACAATTATTTCAAATTTTCTGGATAAATCTAGATTTCATTTCCTTTCAGCAAAAAATCTTTAATTGATTTCATTGCCCATTGTCCCCTCCCTCACTCCATGTAATTTTCTTTTATTTCAGTTTGATTTAAGCACAGCAGTGATGTCAGCCAGTAGAGTAGAAGAAGATCCAAAATGTAAAGATATCAAGTACAATATTACTACATATAAGTAAGTTTCAAATTTTGTCTATAATCTCAGCTAATAGGTTGAGGTGGATTCTTAAAAAGCTTTTTAGCTCACTGCCTCACTAAAATTAGTGAGGCTCGCTAAAATCGTTATTGAAAAATCCTCCAAATCGCAAAAATAAAATCATAAAAGGATTATCAACCCAAGATTTTTTTTGCTATTTTTTTCTATTTCGGAGGATTTTTTACAAAACTTTATAGCAAGCATCAATAATGTAAGTGAGTCAGTAAGAAAAAAAGTTTTTTAAGAATCCACATTTGGTTTATTTTTTTTTTTGCTTTAGTAACATTAATTTATCGTACCATTATCTCTGCGTAGAGCCTAGGCCACGTACAATGTTCAAATGGTATTGAGAAAGCAAGCATCAAGACTTGTCTAAATTAGAGGTCTACATTTTATTTTGCGAATTTTGACATTCATTTTCTATAGACAGTTTCTTTAATTTTTGAATCATTTATTTTTGGGGACAAATTGAAGTATACTCGAATAGAATTTAAAGATTTTCATAAATAAGAGTTCATCCCTAGATTTTTTTTTGGCACAGAAGAGTGTATTTTTGTGTATCATCATTGAGGATGTACATCAATATGTCTGCCATTTACTCATCCCTTTAGATCCCTGGTGTCTTCCCAATTTCATTTAATCCGTATTTAGGTTTTCAGAATCAATTGGAAATAATGAAGAAATAAACATCACTTTTGAACATAAATCTTTGATTCAAGAAGAACTAAAAGAAATTTTTATGTAAGTTATGGTAAATGATTTGTGGTAGGGGTGAAGCAGTTCAACCCTACTGAGCGAGTTCGATTCAAACGAGCCCCTAGCCTTAAATATCTACCAATAAATAACTACAAGGAGTTACTGATTAAAGGATATATTTTGAACTGATTCATTACAATAGATATACAAGTTTATATAGCAAATAGAAGTATAATAATAGATGATGAGGGGTAGCTGGTGAGGGGTTCCTTTGAGCTGGGGCTGTGTCCACAGGCGCAAAGGTAGGAGGGAAGGCTGCCTCCTTGGGGTAGGCAGGTGATGGCAGAGAAAAGGGAAGGTCCGGCTGCGGAAAGGGGGAGGGGGGTAATCCCCTCCCCAGGCCCAGGTGGCCATTGTATTCCATAGCAATGGGTTGGGTGACCGCTTATCAAAATGACCGTCTTTTGATAGCATATCTAAAGTTGATGGGTGGAGTTTTAACATCTGCATTTGCCGGGAATCCCAGAGCGTGGTATACTCTAGGAAAGGCTTGTCCGTATGATGCCGTCTACCACAGATTGTCTTTTCCCCATCTCCTCCCTTATACACATAACAAACTAAAGGGTGTTAAAAAAAACAATCGCTCACAATTTGAACCATGATAAAACACCAAATCTTGGAGATAGACCACAAAATGAGTTTTTGATGTGACATGTAAAAACCTTTCTAAAGACACCTTAACCATATTTCTAACTCTTTCTTTTTGATGCCAAATTGGCTAATATTGCCTTTGAAACCTTGTTCATTTGTCTTAGAAAGGTCTTTACATGCACCATCAAAAAATCCAAACATTTCAAGTACAGTTCAGTTTGTTCTTTTAAAAAAAAACAAATTTGTCTTAATTTGTAATAAAATATGCACTTTCCTGGTAGAGCAAATTTCTCCTAAAGGTCCAGGTTTCGGGCTCTAGTACTCTGGAGAGTTGAGTAGATTAAAAATTCAATATTGTTTTCTATTGTCATTGCTTGGACATGGTCCAAAACTGTTGGGTTTATATTGAAAAAAGCGATTGGTTTTATTCAACACTCTTCAGACTAAAATATTTTTTTTCTTCTTCTTTTAACTCTTTTACATATACCTTTTTGGACTCATTTTTTTTATAAGGAAAGGGGAAGATGGAGGGCTGGAAGTTACCGAAATTAAATCATTTTGTTTGTAAACTCTTATTATCATTAAGTTAGTTGTTCCAGTCAAAAAATCTATGCTATAAAATCCTTTTGGTAATACATCATTACCCACCTACACCCCCCCCCCCTTTCCATCTCTGGATGGATAAGTTTACATATGTTCTGTGATTCCTGCAATTTGATTTAGATATCGAGGTGGAATAAAGTATGATATATGGTCGACTAAACGACCATTTCTAAACTGTTTCCAACAAGATGATTCTACTGTTATCAATTATATAAAGGTAATCCTTAAATCAATACTTTACCCATTTAACACTTTTATTATAACTAGCGGCTACGCCCCTAGAGGGGGGAGGGGGGGGGGGTCGACCCCCACCAACAACCTCAGTTTTTATTTTAGTTTTAAAAAAATTATTTCATTGTTTTTTGAGGAGGGAGGGGGGGGGGGGGGTAATTTTTTACGTTTGATTTCTCTTGGGAGGGTTGTAGTTCCCTCTTCAAAAATAGTTATAAACCTTACCGTGAACTATGAGAAGCTACCCTGTTACGGAGAACCCGATCGGTTCAGCGGTTATCGAGATCCTTCGGTACAAACAAATAGACAAACACACCTCCTGTTACTTTATTATAATAAATATAGAAAGTCTAGATGATCAATCCCTATAATGGACCAATATGACCACATTATTCGTCAGAAAGTAGTGTACAAATATTATTAAAAATTATTAAAATTTTATTGCATAATGAGATCGAATCATAAGACTAAAGTTAAGCAAACATTTTCGTCTGGTTTAATTAAATTCCTTTTAGTTTTATGGACTATTATTTCTTATTGAGGATCATGGATAATAGATCTATAATCATTAATCAATTTCTTTTATGCTTGTAGGATAAAGTGCTAGAGGGTCCTAGTGGAGGGGAACTCATTCTGATGGATGCATTAGAAAATAACATTGGTAATTAGAATATATTTGCTGATGTTTAAAAATGAAAGTATTATTACTTGGATCTCACACAAGATTTTTATGTTCTCTAATAAAGTGAAACTTTTAACAGGCTGTAATAACTATTCCCCTAGTGGATGAACAAACATACCATTAAACGATGTTAGTAAGCTAAATTGACAACAAAGCCCCTAGAGGCTAGGGGCGAAGCCACTAGTTTAAAGATAAAGCAGTGTTCCTATAATAAAAATAGACCCAATACCCCAAATTTGAAGCCTTCATCTTCAATAATAGAAAGTTGTGGGCATTTAAAAATGATAATTAAGATATATAAAAATTTTGAAAGGTTTTCTTTGCTCATGATAGAAATTTAGAAATTAAACTAATTTTGAAATACCTACAACTTTTTGTTATTAAAGCTGAATGCTTCAAATTTGGGACATTAAATCTACTGTTGGAAGTTTTTTTTGCAGTTAGATCGGTGTAATTCTTTCAGGGTTCCTGTAACTGTTTGTATTTGTCCGTCCGTCCATCCGTGATGGATAGTTTTTTTTGTTAATTTATTTAATTTATCGATTTCAATCTTTGCATAGTGATTCCTTTAGTAGTTAGGTATGATTTAGAAAGCGTTGCAACTCTATAATCCTTACCAGAATGTCCATACGTCCATTTTAATCATTTTGATTTTTTTTACTTTTTAACAACAAATTTTTATGTGATCTAATCATCCAATTGATCTGATTTTTGGTATATTAATTCCTGGGACAACAAAGTATAATGTTATAAGCGAAGCAACTCTAAAATCAAGTCGTAAGAATGTAAGATTGTCCATAAACATTATCCTGTATTAAGCAGTTTTTCAACAAATATACTTACAATTTTACTTTGACTTTACATTAACAGGTGTTAATGTCCGTTTGTCCTAACGTTTCAGAGCTTCGCTTTTATGGATGTTGTCATCCTTGTTGATTAACATTTTGACTATTTTCAGATGGAGAGGTTGGGCAACCGTTAGATGTTGATAGAATTGTGTTTGGAGGTAGGAAATTTTAGGTCATAAACCAAAAATGACATTTTTTGGTGACCACTTAATCTATATAGATACTAAACCCAGTTCACAAAAGACAAAGGTCGACCTCTGGAAATTTTAGGTCGACCTATAGAAGCTTTAGGTTGACCGATTTTATAAAGGTATTTGTGGGTTGTACTTGTTTAGGTTGACCTACAGAAAAAATCGGTGGACCTTTGTTATTTGTAAACTGGGCATAGGTTTTAACTGACAAGTTCTTCAATGAGTCATACAAGTGACTGTAGCTTAATACGTATCACATCTAGCCTCGTCAGGGAGATGATAAGTTCAAGTTTTGACTCAACAATGTGTAATAACTAAAGACCTTAATTATTATTCCTACTACTGCTATATCAGATGTACGACATAAATAGTTTGCAGAAGGGGAATACCTTAGCCCAAAACAGATGCAACTCAATGCCATGTGCAGTCAGGATTTCCAGACAAAGGTTGTGCAGTCAAAGAGTTGGTTGTCTGTTGGGAGTTATTTAACCTAATGCTCCAGGTGTTTAGAGATATTTAGGTCCCCTTAGTTATCTTAGGTTGTTGAACCTGACGTTAAAGTGTCATGGACAGCAGCCTCGCCTGAATGAGGTTATAGATAATAAATGATGTTATCCATATAGCATTTGATTAACTTAATCATGGCATATGATTGTGATACCAATATTTACATAAGTGCTAATTGGTTTACAATAAGTTTTTAGTGTTCATTTTCGTATAATTAGTAACATCTTTGACTCAATCATTTAAAATAATTCCTCAGGTGAATTGAAGAACGGATTTTTCTTGGAGGCGGGCGCCCATGATGGAGAATTTAATTCTGACTCCCTCTACTTTGAAGCCAATCATAATTGGTCGGGACTTTTAGGTAAAAAGTTATTTTAGATCAAAAGAAATTTTAATTTAATATTTATAGTTCATACACACTTTAATCTTTGTTTATAGTTCAATTAGGATAACCATTGCTTTATTATGTTTTCAGATAACTTAAACTAATTTTATCTTAATATTTAGTTCACTAACACTTAAATCTTTGGTTATAGTTCAATTTAGTTTTACGTTTGTTTAAAGATAATTTGTTTCAGCAACACTTTAAATTAAAAAAAAAACTTGAATATGTTGTAGATTTAGAATTGTAAGAATTGTCCATTCGATTTAATACCTTTCTTGTTAAAAACATGTAATTTTTTGTTTTAATATTTTATATCGTACAAATACATTATTAGTTTGATTTGAGTGTTGATTCATAGGATGATTAGACATAATATCCACCTTCTGAAATATGAATAAGTAGGTTATGTAAGCATGTTAAAATCTTCCGGCCAATTCTAAACTTTCCAGAATGTTATTAAACATGTGATTTTGATATAATTCAAAAAGATTTATTTAGTTTTCTTAATGTCAGTATTTTGATTTGGCAACGTGTAATAATTGAATCAACTCTATAAAGGTTAAACAAGTTAGCATGCCTATAGAAAAGATGCTCATTTAGTCAATTAATAACATACATATTCATGTTAAACTGTGCTTAGTTCTTAAAATTATATCCTGTTTTCTGATATACATCTAAGTATATAGGCTTGTCAAGGTTTGTTTGATTTGTAGAGCTTGCCTTTATATATGTCGTCTTCCTTATTTAGTTGAGCCTGTGCCAGAGGTCTATGAAGTTCTTAAATTCAGAAATAGAAATGCCAGCACAATCATGACCTGTCTAGCTGTTCATAAACAACCTCATGTAAGATTTGATTTTGACACGGGAAGCGAGTTCTGTAAAGCTTAGAATCCCTCACACTGTCTGTCTGTCTGTATTCGTTACACATGTCATTCTATTATAATATGGCTTTAGAGTGCTATAAGAGTGCTTTTAGAGTATGTTACTGTAATTTTCATCTTCAATGTCTTTGGGCCAATTTTCAAATAAATACTTTGAGGTTCATATCAAAATTGAATTTTCAGGTTTTTTATGGATTTAAATTTTGTTCTCTCATCTATACAGTATGACCCTCGAAAAAGTATTTTTTAGCATCTGCAGCCCTTATTTCTCAATGAATTATCATAAAATGTATATGTCCTTGTTCTCTATAGATTTCCACATAAGTAGATATAAAAATATTTGTTTTACCTCCATTAACACTGGAGATTTTTAGAGCTAAAGTTTTGAAAAATTGACTGAGGAAAAAGTAACTTTTAACATGAAACGACTTTTTTAGCAAAATTAAGGTAGAAATCCTTTTATTTTTGTTACTAGCAGAAACTTTATACAAAAACGAAATAAAAAATTTAGGTTTTGAGAAAAAAGCATTTTTTTACAAACATATTTTTTGAGTCTTTATAGTTTAATGATATTTTGAAAAGCTTACTTATTAGGCAAAATTGTTTTAGATTAAAAAACCAAACAAATCTTTATGAATAAAGCAGGGAAATTGTTTTTGTTTCATAATCCTAACTTTAATAACAAAAAAGTTATAAAGAAAATAAAATTTCAACATAATGATTTTTTAGTATTAAAAGCTTAATCAACCCACTATTAAATGATTGAGATGTCAGAAAAGGGGGCGGAGCAACTGTCATAATTAATCCTTTTTATAAATAAGGGTAAATAAATAACCTAAAAGAAGTTGTATCAACTTTTTTTTTTATAGCTAGCCGGTCCTTTTAGTAAGTAGTAGATGTAAAATTTTTCATAGAATTTAGATATGCAATCGGTTTTTTTGTAGACCTCTTATTTTTTAAGTAATTTAAGTTTAAAAAAAAAAAATTAAGTCGATTTTAAGGTACTAAAATGCAACAAAAAAAAAGAAAGAAAATGGCCATTATGAACAAAAATAGTAAGATCTTTAATTTGACACCTTACTTTTTCAATTCTGTCAGGTAATTATTGAAAAAATTGATTTTTTTAAACCCACAAGAATAAAAACTTTGAACTCAATTTTATCATTTCACAAGTAAAAAAATATGGGTTCATATATACCTTTAGAATCAGAAAAATATTACGAATCCATTGTAAGCAAAATTGAAAAAAAAAGTTTACAATAAAGTATATAAACTACAATAAAAGGAATTATATGAAAATATCATATTATATTGTACAGGCAACGTCTTAACTTTTGAATTGGGTATAAAAATGGGAAGGGGGTATAGAGGGGGTAAAGAGGGGGTAAAAAAGGGAAGACGATAGTGTTGCCAGAACAAAAAATACAATTGGCCATTTTTATATTTTTATATTTTTTTACTTTTTTTCAATTTTGCTTACAATGGATTCGTAATATTTTTCTGATTCTAAAGGTATATATGAACCCATGTTTTTTATGTCTGTTTGAGAAAATATTTAGGTCTAAAGTTTTTATTAAACCGAGGTTAAAAAAATAGATTTTTTCAATAATTACTCAACAGAATTTTAAAAGTAAGGTGTCAAATTAAAGATCTTACTATTTTTGTTCTTACTGGCCATTTTCTTCTTTTATTTTGTTGCGTTTTAGTACCTTAAAACCGACTTAATTATTTTTTTAAAAAACTTAAATTACTTAAAAAATAAGAGGTCTACAAAAAAACCGATTGCATATCTGAATTCTATGAAAAATTTTACATCTACTACTTACTAAAAGAACCGGCTAGCCATAAAAAAAAAAGTTGATACACCTTCTTTGCAAATAATCAATTCATTTAGTAGTATTTTTTGCCATTAAAAATTGATATTTTTTGGTGTAATAAAAAAGAAATAATTAGTTAACTTGTTTTTCTTTGTGTATCATTATTCAGTTGCCAGAAAAACATAATATAACCATCCAATAATTATGAGAAACAAAAAAATTCTTTTTCTCAGTCACTTTTTCAAAACTTTAGCTCTAAAAATCTCCCGAGTTAATGGAGGTAAAATTAAAATTTGTATATCTACTCATGTGGAAATCTATAGAGAACAAGGACATATACATTTTTTAATGATTCATTGAGAAATAAGGGCTGCAGATGCTAAAAAATACTTTTTCGAGGGTCATACTGTATATTATTACATCTTTGTGAGTAATGACCGTTTTGTTCACAGACACGGATAACTAAATGATCTTTTTTTGCTCATTTACAATACCTGTGTTTAGTAAAATGACGCCCAGCAGACAACTAACTCTTTGGTTGCCCAATTTTTGTCTGAAATTACTAGCTGTAGTTGCATCAGCTAATAAGCCAGGGTAATATCTCTATTCATACAAATAATGTCAACAATCTGATATAGCTGTAGAAAGGACAAAGCCCAAATTGTGTTAAAATTGTGTCAAAAATGATCCACATGACGTAATAAAAATGAGGGGTTATCTATCTCTTTTTAGGTTTTTTCCCACTTCTCCTCTCATCTACCTCATTTTATTACGTCATGTGGATCATTTTTGACACACTAATAACACAATTTGGCTTTGTCTGAAGAAAGTAATCTTAAGTATCTCCAGTTTGTTACAGTTAAGTCCCAAGAATTAAATTTTAATGAAATAATCTAAAATCATACTGAGACAAATCTGTAGAGCAGAAAGTAAGATCTTAAAGGATCTTAAAGAAAAGCTATGTACATATAATAGGAGAGTTACATACAATTTCTTTTTTTAGTATGCTACTTTTGATTTTTGGGCTGCTTCTCGAACTGGGTTGGAGAGGTAAAATATTTTTTTCTACTTAGAGGATTTTTTAATTTTAATTAGACAGCACAAAATGGCACCTAAAAATGACGCCATACTATAAAATTGTCCAATGAGAGGCCAGTATACATGGTAAAATATAAACTCGCCTCTCATTGGTTTATTTATCGTATGATGTCATTTTTTTTGGTGCCATTTTGCCCTGTCTCATTTTAATGACTTATTATTTTTTTATTTCTTAAAGAAACCTTCACATTTTCTTAGCAGTGCAACTTCTCGTGGGGATGTCTTCTAGTCTGTAAAGATTGTTAATAGTTTTTGACACTAACAGATTAGGTGAAGGGACGGGGGTCAATCATCTCCTTGTATTTTAAATTGTTGTAGGGAATTTGTTTGCAGGTTCGATATCTCTAGGGAGGGTGGAGGGGAGGTACACTTCTTCAAAATACACGAAAACCCCCAGGGCTTGTCAGAGAGAAGAACATTATCTTTCCATCGACTAACTAAACTATTAAGAAATTTTCTTTGTCTGTCTTAAATCCGTAATCCTTTCCATCTGAAAGGCTCTTTTGGAAACTGGATTAACTCAGCTACTATTAACACTAGAACATTGATTATCCATGTCGTCAATGCTTCAATCATTATGGAGCATATTTTACAGTATACCATCCATGGAGGTCATACTGCTTTTATGTGTTCCAGGCCAAACGCAGGAGTCCCAAACGTCGGAGTGGATGGACTCGGGAGTATTAAAATATTAATTTAATTAAGTATTTCTATACAGATTAGGTTAGGTTAAGATATGAATGTACACATAAGCCCCCCCGCAGGAGTTAAGATTTTAAAAACCTATGAGATGTTCTAAAATAGGCTAGGTTAGGTTAGTGTCCACTCGAGCGTTTGTTCACTCCGACGTTTGGGACTCCTGCGTTTGTACTAGAACCCTTTTATGCAGCTAATTAGATGCTTTTATCTTTGGCATATTTCCACATTTCAGGATGTCGTCATCCTTGCTTTTTTTTCAGGGAATCTATGCAAGGAATATCTACTGAGAAAAGAGACGAATATCAAGAAGAGGTAGGGGCACTTTGTCTTGGTGGTAATTTTAGTAGCGAAGCTACTCTATAATTTGAAATGTCCGTCTGTATGTATGTATGTATGTATGTCTGAAACGTTTTGGGGGAAACGTGATTTTCTCAGCTCCTACAAAAGATAGAAGGCTGAAATTTTTTGTCAACATTCCCATTAATAAGGAGCATAATTAAGTATAAAACATCGTTAGCGGTCAGACTGCTTTTAAGCAGCTTTTTAGCCGCTTTTAATTTTCAAAACTTATTTTCTTGGCTCCTGTAAATGAGAGAAGGCTGAAACTTATTGACAACATTTCCATCAATATGGAGCATAATTATGTATAAAATATCAATAGCGGTCAGACTGTTTTTAAGCAGCTTTTTAGCCGCTTTTATTTTTCAAAACTGATTTGCTCGGTTTCTTTAAAAGATTTAAGGCTGAAACTTTTTGCAACATTCCTATTAATATGGAGCATAATTAAGTATAAAACATCAAAAGCGGTCGGACTGCTTTTAAGCAGCTTAGAGCCGCTTTTATTTTTTAAAACTGATTTTCTCGGCTCCTATAAAAGATAGAAGGCTGAAACTTCTTGTCAACATTCCCAACAATATGAAGCATAATTAAGTAATTATCATCAATAGTGGCCAGACTGCTTCTAAATAGCTCTTTAACCGCTTTTACTTTTTGCAACAGATTTTCTTGGCTCCTATCTTTGGTAGTCTGATTGCTTTTAAGCTGCTTTTCTTTTTAAAACTTTCAGATATAAACCTTAATTTTTCAAAGTTTAATGATTTTAAGTTTTTGCATATTTATTTGCATATTTATCTCTTTCTTTTCTTTGTTATGATAACAGTTAATCAGCTCTATAAATTACTTTGTCTGTTTGTCTATTTTATTATAGATTTTGTGCTTCGCTACTTATGGATGTTGTCATCCTTGTTAATATTTTGCCTGGGGTTGGGACACTTTATATTTGATGGGAGGAGGGTGGGGAAAATTGATTATCTAAATTTTGAACAAGAGCGATTTTTTAATGGGGCAGGTCATCTCTTGTTTTACCCCTTAATATCTCTGAATGTTTAAACTATTCATCCTGTATAAATATCCTTATAATAAACTAAAATGATGTTTGTCTGTGTGTTTGTACCAAGGGATCTCGCCAACAGCTGAACTGATTGGGTTCTCCTTAACAGGGTAGCTTCTCATTGGTCCTGGGAAGGTTTATAACTATTTTGGGGAAGGGTACCACGCCCCCCCCCCAAGAGAAATCACAAAAAAGCGATTTTTTTTACACAGAGACTTCAACACAACATAAATGGATATCATAGAGACTTGAACGCAACATAGATAGATATCGTAAAGACTTGAACCAAAAAAAAACTAACATTTAAAGTGCCACTAGGCCTCATAACGATATATAATTATTGTAGGTGCAATGTTTGCCATTATATTCCATACTCCAAGCCATGGGTAATCCAACAGTTAATTATTTCAGGTACAAATTTTAAATAAAAAGTTTAATAGAATCGCGTACAATTTAACTAAATGGGTGTGCGAAGAACAGATCTATAGTATAGATTTATATGCAGACAACTACCTACCTTCATTTTTCAAAGACCTCTTTCGTCTGCTTCTACATTATTTTCTGCTACTTAGCTGTGTAATATAAGCGATACCATTGGTTGATTTTCAATGACCCAACAGAAAGGATGCACAAGACGGTTGCGATGGGGAGATACAGTTATTTAACTCTTTCTCACTCAAGTGTTTTACTCTAATGTGCGAAGCACCAGAAATATTTTGACTCCTAGATCCACAAATGAATAGTAACACCATCATAAACTAGTTCCAACACATCTCTAATTAAGTTCTGCTATAAAAGCCGTGCTGAAAACATATGCATTGGATAGTTTCATATAAATTGTCCACAAAACTTTATTTTTAATTTATGGGTTCAATCACTCTGCACTTTGAAGTCACCAAAAAAAATTTTCTGTAATTTTTATCATTTTTTAAACATGTTATAGGGGTATCAAAAAAAATAAGATATTCCTTTCCAGTTTGAGCCGGATAGTTTCATTATCCGGTATCCGGCCCAAAACTATTTGATATACCCCCCCCCCCTCAACAAATTCCCATGTTTATAAGTCTATTTCCCCTCAAAGTGCCTTGTTGTACGCAGAAAATAAATGGAAAAATATAGAGGGGTATTGTGTAGTTTGTTTGTTAATTTAAGTAAGATAAGGTAAGTTTATACTGATTACTGGAAAGCTCCACAAGGTTAGGGTACCGAAGGCATTAGCAGGGATTATGCATACAAAAAAATACTTTAAAAAAAGATATAGAGGGGTTTTAGTGCATAATAGGCACTTTATTGGAAAGCACATGTTTTGTTTTAGTTTGGATGTTGAAGGAGCAGAATTTGCTATTTTACTGACAATACCTTGGGATAAGGTTGATATTCAGGTGGGTTCACAAAATTTTAACTAGATACGTCAGGGGTATGATTGTGGAAAGAGAAATTTGATCTATCATTGATTGTCCTTGCACCCTGGAGAAATCAATGAATTTTAGTGCACAATCTTACACAAATTAATATACTTTGACTTGGATGTTGTACCAGATTTTCTTACAGATAAAAACGATACCACCATCCACCACTCTTTACCAAATCCCCTGCCTACTAAACAAACAAACTGACTAATAAATGATGACATATTAGCATGCTAAATTGATGACAATTTTCCCCTGTCAATATGCATATTCTAAGTCAATTCTTATACAAACTAAATCATAAATAAAATGAAAGCTGATAAGGGCACTCTAGTAGTATACAATCTAATACGGTACAAAATATTTCTGTTGTAATGAGTGAGTCAGTAAGTAGAAAAGTCAGTGAGGGAAGAGATGAAATGCAAAAACTGGGTTTGGCATTTGGGAGGGTAAAGGGATGATTACTTCCCCTGCAAAACTTTTGAAAAAATTAAAAGTAAGAATACCCTTGGGTTTTAGTACATAATATTCATAATATATATATTTCCTACTTATATTCCTATAACCTTTACTATTTTCATTCTTTAAAGGCCAAAATTAAAATATTCCAAAGTTTACATGTAGCCATGAAAAAAAATGAATACCAATTAAAATATAAATATAATGTTGTAGGTTATGAGCATTGAGACACATCTACTTGGAGTTCTTTTTCCCGGAATTAGGTTCATGTATATCTTTATTATCTCAGCTACTTTATTACTAGTTAATTATCATGTATGTCTTACAATCATACCATCATCTAACCGCTATTAATGTTTGCTATAGTAAGGTTGCTTGATTATCTATATAACAAAATAGAATAAGTAATAAATCATCTTAATATATCATTCTTTAATAAAAGAGATATGAATGTCGGTACAGGAGTCAACCCACTATAGGGTAATGCTTTGCCTGTCCTTCCGTCAGGCAGTTAGTCTGTAACGCTATGGGGGAAATGGGATTTTCACAGCTGCTATTAGAGCTGAACCTTTTATTTTTCTTGCCAATTTTCCTATCATTATAGAGCATATTTAGGTAAATAACAATCATTGCAGTCGGACTTCTTTATAATGGGTTTTAGCTGATTTTATTTTTTTATTTCTGCATAACTTTAGTGTTTTTGGTCATATTTACAAAATTTTTGTAGATATTTGCATCAAAATTAAATTAGTTTTATGAAATTTACTTATTCCATCGGCCAGGCTACAAAATATTAATATAAAAATTTTTAAAAAATCCGTGAGAAAGGTTTTGATAATTATAGATGATGTCATCCCTGTTTTGTCTAAAATAATTAGGGATAAACCCCAATCAATTAGTATTTTGTTTAGGGAACAGTTAATAGAGTACCTGGATAATGTGGGATATAGACATGTTCCATGGGGGCATACAGCTACTAATAAACTCAGGTGGGTAGATAGTTGCATAGATAGATAGATATATAGAGTACTTGGATTAGTAGTTGCATAAATAGATATACTTATTAGATTGATAGTTAGATAGTTAGTTAGACAAATACAAACTATATAGGCATTTTAATTCTTTCATAAAAATATCAGGATGACTGTTTGTGTGTGTGTCTAGCTGTACCAACGGATCTTGCTAACCGCTGAACCGATATGGTTAACCTTTGCAATGTAGCTTCTCATAGGTCAAAGGAAGGGTTATCACTATTTTAGGGGAAGGTACCACCCTCGTCCAAAGTAAAATCAACCCTAGAAAAAATTACCAAAAAAATTACTTTTAAAGCTAAAATAGAAAATCGGCTGGGACAACAGATCTATAGTGTAGAAGTATATACAGACAACTACCTTGCTTCCTTTTTCAACGACTTTCTTCGTCTGCTTCTAAATTATTTTCTCCTACTTGGCTGTGTTAATATAAGCGACACCAACGGTTGATTTTCAATGACCCAACAGAAAGGTTGCACAAAGTGGTTGCAATGGGGAGATACAGTTATTTAACACTTTCTCCCTCTGGTGTTTTACTCTAATGCTGGGACCAATTTTGAAAAATCTTTTGTTTTGTTTTAGATATAATGCTGAAGATCCTGAGGAAAGCACACGAGATGATCTGTTTGTCCGCAAGGATATCCCTTTGAAGATGACCCAACAAGAGAAGGAAGCATTGGATAGGAAAGAAAACCGGATTTGGCCTGTTAAAGAAAATAAGCAATTTTTGGATAAAGCATTTGATGTTTTGAATAAAAGATATTATGATAGTTTGAAAAAAGCTGAAAATATACATAGTGAACTTTAATATAAATATTTTAGTCCAGCTTTGCTATTCTATAAGTTTGTATGTGCGTCTGATATTTTACAAAAGGAAATGCTTATTTTGTTTAAATTTTAATTTTCAAGTCTGAGTTTCATTCTGTTTTCATACTGAAGAAATTGAGCTATTACAGTATAGCTATTAGGCTTATTATAAGATAAGAGAAATGATGAAAAACTCTAAAAAATCTTAATTTTAAAGACATAAAATAGGAAAAACTGGTTTTAATAAATTCCATGTCTCAACAGACATTATCGCTAGTAAAGAGACAATTTTATCTAATAAAAACAAATAATAGTAAAAACATGTATTATGTATATTATAAGCAGAATTCTTTTTATAATTTTAGAATAACGTTGTTTTAAATACCTTAACACATAAGATTATTATATTTTTGTAAAGATAAGTTGAAAAGTTACTTTTTTGCTAATGCAGCTTATACCAACAACGAAATTGATCTGGAAAAAATCACGAAACTTATATGTTATTTTCAGCTGTCATTGGGGGGCAAAACATTGTTCAATTAATGACCTTTGATCTGCCCCCCAAATATTATTTTAGATTTCTTTCGCTGGTTGGTTATACCTTATCCTGTAGATAAATGGTTAAGGTTTATTGAAAAGTTTTATAACTTGTGGCGTGCACAGTGATTCATCAGGCAATGTGAAACCTTTAGGAGAGTGTGAAAAAGAGGAGAAAGCACACCATAACAATTTCAATTTTAAGGGGGGTTCTCTGACACCACCTTATCGCACACCAATAGTTACAACAACAGATCTATAGTATAGATGTTTATACAGACAACTACCTCCCTATTTCGTCTGCTTCTTAAAAATTTTCTGCTACTTTGCTGTGTTAATATAGGCGATACCATTGGTTGATTTTCAATGACCCAATAGAAAGGTTGCACAAGACGATTGCGATGGGGAGATACAGTTATTTAACCCTTTCTCCCTCTAGTGTTTTACTCTAATGTTACAACTGACTATTTTCAATATTTCTCATTCACATTGACATCATTATTACACAATTTGTGTTTTAATTTTGTCCTTCATATATTTGCGGGGCCAGGTGTAAAAATTGTTTCCAGTATAGTTACGATACCGATTAATATCCGCTGGATTAGAACCGGTTCTCAATTATACTGAACAATCATATATAACATCGGATTATAGACAATTTTCTCGTATATTTAAAAATAAAATTCATAATACTAATACCAGTTTTGTTAGCCAGGGCCTTCAGTCTCTTGATATTAATTTACTGATTTTAATGTCTAATATTTTTTTTCTTTTTAATATCCGCGGAAAGCTGTCAATAGTACGATGCAGGTAATAACTATTCCCATTTATTTCTACAATTTATAAATTTATAATCAACGGAAAACGACATTTTATACATCTGTTTATTTTTGCTCTTAGGGATAAGAAGAGAAAAATTGATGTACCACCGTATTTATTTATGATATACAAAATTAGCCCTTTTGTAGATTTAACTTATTGACGGAATAGTTTGCACAGCTCAAAAGGGGAGCTAAATTTCTACTTTCCTGATGTCCAAACACCCGGGGTATTAGGTTAAGTAACACCCATTAGACAACCAATTCTTTAATTGCACGACCTTTATATGAGAAGTCTTAAATGTGCATGGTAATGAGTTGCTCCTTCTCTAACTATTTATGTCGCCCATCTGACATAACAATGACGTAGCGTCGGGCCGAGATTCGAACCTATCACCTCCCGACGACGCTACATGATGAGCCACGGTAGCGAGTACTCCCAACCTCTTAGCCAATGGTTAAGAAAAATAACCAATGCAAAAAATTACTTCTTTTAGAAACTAGAAAGGTGAAAAAGAATATATTAACATTGGCAGCTATGATGATAAAATCTTTCCTTTGTAATCCCATAATGCTATAGACCGACTGAGGAACAAAATAAAATTTCATACGTCTATGTTAAATAGCAGCCGAGAAATCGCGTTTCAGCCTGATGGACAGACAAACATAGATAATTATAAAGTATCTTCACTATAAAGATTAAAGATATACAGTCAAACATATATTTCTTAAATTTTTTATATTAATAATTTTTCTATGAAATATCAATTTTTTATATAGAACAAGATTTAATATAGAGTAATAATATAATTAGATTTTATTCATGTAAGTGTTACTTTTTTTATATGTTTCATCATTATTTTGCCACAACTCAGTCAAAAATGCTTACAAAACATAGCTTTTTCGACCTAAAGTACTCAAATAGTTCCTTTACAAGCCCCAGTAATCAGTTTTGAGATATCTCCATATTTCAAGGAAAATTGACAAAAAAGGCAAATTTGGGTGTTACCTTTTTATATGCTCAGATACCATAAAATCAATAAAAAATTACTTGTTTATACTTTTCTCTCATTTCTAAAGTTTGCTTCTGTTAAAGTAAATATTCTTGAAGGGATTTATGCATTGATTTATACACAAACATAATATTGGGTGGAAATAAATTGTACCCAAAAGTATTCTTTTTGGAAAATAAGAAATTTATCCTCCATCGCCCTAGAGGACAGCTGCTGACCTCTAGTGTTCATGGTTTTGTCAAATACATGTTAAAAAAAAAATTTAGCCAAAAAAGTACATAAAAAAGTATTTTAATGTGTTAGAAAATTAAATTGTTTAACTTCAAATTTATGGATGCTGACCTTAAAGATGCTCTTACTGGTGGTGATGGTGAACAGGAAGGCATTGAAGTACATGAGCATTATGGCAACACAACTATTGATCTATGTTTTGATTTTTATATTCCTAGCAGCCTCCAATCAAGAGAAATCCCTAAATGATTTTTTTATTCTCAAATTCATAAGGTAAATACTGTGATTTTGAAAAGTTCTTGTTATATTTTTTTATTGGAGGCTGCTAGAAATTTAAAAATCAGAACATAGATCAATAGTTGTGTTGCCATAATGCTCATGTACTTCAATGCCTTCCGGGTCACCATCACCACCAGTAAGAGCATCTTTAGGGTCAGAATCCCAAAATTTGAAGTTAAACAATTTAATTTTCTAACACATAAAGATACTTTTTTATGTACTTTTTTGGCTATTTTTATTCTTTAACATGTACTTGACACAACCATGAACACTAGAGGTCAGCAGCTGTCCTTTAGGGCGATGGAGGATAAATTTCTTATTTTCCAAAAAGAATACATTTGGATACAATTTATTTCCACCCAATATTATGTTTCTGTATAAATCAATGCATAAATCCCTTCAAGAATATTTACTTTAACAGAAGCAAACTTTAAAAATGAGAGAAAAGTATAAATAAGTATTTTTTTATTGATTTTATGGTATCTGAGCATATAAAAAAGTAACACCCAAATTTGCCTTTTTTGTCAATTTTCATTGAAATATGGAGATATCTCAAAACTGATTGATGGGGCTTGTAAAGGAAGTATTTGAGCATCTTAGGTCGAAAAAGGTCTATTTTGTAAGCATTTATGACTGAGTTGTGGCCAAATATTGATGAAACATATAAAACACACTTTATAGTAAATATTGGTATTATCCTCTTCGAATTTTTTTTTTCAATTTTGAAAGTTTGAGTACCCACCCCCCCCCCCCCCCCCACCAACGAACAACTCTGGCCGCAGCGCTCGGCTCCCTAGCCTGCCAAGCCGCAGTGCTCGGCCCCCTTGCCTGCCTAGCCGCAGCGCTCGGCTCCCTAGCCTATAACCTAACCTACCCTAAACTAGAATCGTTGTCCGTTGTCGGGGGAGTGGGGGGGTACTCAAATTCTCAAAATTGAAAACGCCTAAAAACTCCTAAATATTAACCCTTAACGGTTGAGGGGGGGGGGGGGAGGGGCCGTTGTACGCCACCCCTCTGGATTTTTCTATCTCATTTTCTGTGTGTGAAAGATAAAGAGCCCAAACTGCGTGACTTTTAAAGTATCTCCGTCCTGGCGGGCACAGGATGCTAGCAAACCTGGAAGGGTCATCCAGGTAAAGAGCAAAAATATCTTTTTGACTAAAACAAAGCATTTTATCTTACCAAAATACTAAAACATCCTCTAGTAGTACATCCTCATATGAAATTCAGATGTTCAAGTCAATTTCAGGTTCCAGGTATGATTCTGCAGGTCCTGATCCTCCAGGTCTCTAGAAAATTTTGAAAGGCTCCTGTGGCCGCAATTTTTGATTTAAGCGTTTCTTTCATGTCTACATAACTTATTAAAATTTAATAAAGATCTGCCGCTGTTTTCCTACCGACTGCCGACTTCAGCGGCTGGCAGCTGCCAAGTACAGCTGCGGCCGCTGACATTTATGTTTTGATATTTCTAATGTAAAATTTGCATAAAGATAAACATTTTCTGGAAAAAAATTGTTCTTCTAGCTTCAAAAATAAGAAAATTACAGCCGTTTGAAATTTTTAAGTAAAAAAGACCTAAAAACAAAGTTTGTTAAATAAAAGGGTGAAGGAAGCGAAAATTGACTTAGACTTATAAAAGGTCGAAAATTTATTATCAAACAGGGGACTTGCACAAAAAAATTAAGCCTTTTAGCTTTAATAGGAACTGATATAATAAGGGGGGGGGGGGCGTTAAACGCCCCCCCACCCGACCGATTAAGGTGTGTTGTTATTTTATGTAGTACTAAAAAAATAATTAATTATACACGAAGAATGATGAACCTAGTAATAGTAATAGTAACTTTTTATCTTTGTGACGTAACAAAAATCGAAGGATGAGAGGGGAGGTGGGAAAGGAAACCCCTAAAAAGGAGATGGATTTTTGTTACGTCACAAATATGAAAAGTTAGACACTATTACTAGGTTCAGAATGATGTCTGTTCCGTTAAAAGCTTTTCTTGAGATGAGTCATACTCAGGGAGTGAAGGGACATTTAGAGCCTTATTACACTAGTCACCAAAGTCTTTATTATTTATTTTTTTTTATTACAGAACGGGAAATTTTGTTTATCATCATTACTGAAAAGTACAATTCATTAGATCAAACAATTTCTGAGATCTTTAGCTTCATACAAAATAACATACTACACTATATCACAGAATGTGGTGTGCTTCAATATTCCATTTAGTCCAGGGAATCTATACAATAACAAGGATGACAACATCCATAAAAGCGAAGCTCTGAAACGGTAGGACAAACGGACATTAACACTTGTATAATGTAAGAACTGAATAATCAGAATGCGAATGTATAAGAGTCAAAGCAAAATTGTAAGTAAATTTGTTGAAAAACTGCTTGATACAGAACAATGTTTATGGACATAATTACATTTTTAGGACTTGATTATAGAGTTGCTTCGCTTATAATATTGTACTTTGTTGTCCCATGAATCAGTATACCAAAAATCAGACAAATCGGATAATTAGGCCACATACAAATTTGTTGTTAAAAATGTAAAAAAATCAACATGTTTAAAATGGACGTACGGACATTCTGGTAATGATTATAGAGTTGCTACGCTTTCTAAATCGTACCTAACTACTAAAGGAATCACCATGCAAAATTCTAAATCGATAGGACAATTCTAACATGCCTAAATTAACGAAAAAAGCTATTTAAAAAACTAAAAAAAATCAACATGTTTAAAATGGACGTACGGACATTTTGGTAATGATTATAGAGTTGCTACGCTTTCTAAATCGTACCTAACTACTAAAGGAATCACCATGCAAAATTTGAAATCGATAGGACAATTCTAACATGTCTAAATTAAGGAATAAAGCTATTCGTTACGGACGTACGAACGGACGGACGGACGTACGGACGGACCGACCCTAATTATAAAAAAGCTTCGCTTTTAAAAAAGTTGATGCCTAATTTTTTAATAGATTAAAATAAGGAAGTGGGCTTAGGTTTCTTTCCTTTCCCTAACCCCAGCATAGAGTCCTAACCCTGCAGGGTTACCCATTCAATATAAACTATTCTAACCTAACATAAACTATCCCTCTTCACTTATTTTCATTAATTTCATTATATGGGAGGGGTTTTTGAGCTCAATTAGACATTTTGAGGTAAACTACTAGTTATTATGCTATAATAACCAGTAACCAGTAGCTAAAATATTTTGGTATGGTTATTATAATTTGTTCCATAAATCTATTACTCGCAGGGATAAGGGATAGGAAACCTGGCCATTAATTAGGTCCTGGCCTAGATTCTAAAGGGATATTGCAACTATTACAAATTACTATCAAACTGGCGGACGCTCCCAAGTAGCTATCGCTCTAAACCAATAAGAATTAGCCTGTTTTTAACAACCAATCACCAATTGGCGAAAATTTTAGAAGCAGACAATTCTAGAAAAAATAATGATTTCGTCTGCTACTAAAAAATAAATATAAATGGTGTTAGATCACATTAGCTTAATTATAAAATCTGCTTAGAGTTAAACATTAAAAAAGGGCCATACAGAAAAAACAAAAATAACGGGATTATTTTTTGGAAAGAAGGTAGCTACGAATTTTCATTTGGTAGTTTATAAATTAGATGTTGTATTTTAAATTTTAAAAATTTAATACGGAATTGATACAACACCTAAACCCTAATATATGTACAATACAACACAGTACAAATCTATCACTAATTAATAGTATCCAAAGAACTTGATAGAATGTTACCCAAGTGCATATTAATTTATTTATTTTGAATTTTAATTAGCAATGAAACTTTCAAATAAAATTTTTACTCATTAATAAAAATTCAAATAATACAAACTAAAATCTGTCTGAGGGAAACCCAATGATTGCTTTCTGACAGTTCAAATTACCAAAGTAAAAGATAAAAAAATTTTGGGAGAGAAAAAACTTCATTTTAACAAAAGCCATTAATATATAGGTTTATAAAAAGTTATGTTTTTTACTTTAAACTAGCTACCTGAATTTGATTCTATACTTTATCTACACACACACACAGCTTTTTTATTAGCGTTTTATACGAACCAATGCGCCATCCCAAAACTGGTTTATTAGGCTAGAAATAGGCCTAGGCTTGAAATAGGCCTGAAATAATATTTTCCTACGTTTCCCATCCCTTATCCCTGATTACTCGTAGAAGTCTTTTTATTTATTTTTGTCGTTAATTTTAAATAATAATAAATTAAAATAAAGTTGTATACCTAATAGCGTGCAGAAATAAGGAGGTTGGAAAAATTCAATAAAATATGAAAACTTGGTAACAGATGCCAATACAATTTCTGAAGATATTTCATATTATTTTGTTTTTTTACAGGATATTTTAGTATTTTGGTCATTTCAAATGATTTGTTGGAGTCAAAGAGAAATTTTGTTTTACTGGATGACCTTGCCTGTAACCGCCAGTATTGTGATAATCAAAAACATTCAATTGAAAAAAATGTGTGTCAATGCTTCATTTAAAAAATCGATTAGTTATAGTCTTCTATCTTTTACAAATTACTCAAAGAATTTTTTAAAAGCGAAGCTTTTCTATAATCAGGGTCGGCCCGTACGTCAGTGCGTCCGTAAGTCACGGATATTTAGCTATTTGCGTTAATTCAAACAGGTTAGAATTGTCCTATCGGTTACAAACTTTGCATTGTGATTCCTGGTACAATTTATAAAGCGTAGCCACTAGTTACCAGAATGTCCTTACGTTCATTTTAAACATGTTGATATTTAACTATTTAACAACTAATTTTTATGTGATAAAATTATACAATGGATCTGATTTTTGGAATACAGATTCCTATAACAACAAAGTACAATGTTATAAACTAAGCATCTCTAGAATCAAGTCCTAAAAATGTAAGTATGTCCTTAAACAATATCCTGTATTTAAGAAGTTTTTAATTAAACAAATTTAATTTGAATTTTGTTTCGACTTTTATACATTTATGTTCTGATTATTCAGTTCTGACACTCTACAAGTGTTGATGTTTGTTTGATCTCTATGTGTGTGTCTGTACCAAAGGATCTCGATAACCGCCAAACCTATTTTTTCTACTTTACAATGTAGCCTCTCCTAGGTCCTGGGTAGGTTGATATTTATTTTGGGGGAGGGTACCACCACCCTCATAAGATAAATCGCCTCTAAAAAAATGACACCCCAAGAAATATTATTTTGACGTTTTTAAAAACTAAAATTAAAAATGATGACGGGGAAGTCGATAATTTTGATTTACTTTTTCTTTTCAAAACTAAAATAAAATATGAGAAGGTTGAATTCAACCACCACAAATTAGAGGTTTCAGACGAATCCGGTAGTATGAAATAAATTGAAAACAACACAGAAGAATTTCTTGTTTACTACTTTAGGCCAGGTAGGCTAGGTTAAATTGGGTACTAAGTACCCTCTCAACGTTAGGACACCAGAGGTATATTTTAGAATGAACTAAAGCATATTTGGTTTTAAATCAGATTTTAAAAATAAAATACACTACTCAGATGCATAACAACTCTTCGAAGCTTTAGATAAATAAATGTATCTGTCTTATTTATATTCTTCTAGCGGCTACGCCCTTTACATCTGAGTAAAGGGGGAAGGGTAAGTCGACCCTTCACTTTTGGTTTTAGTTTTTAAATAAAAGAAAAATAAATAACGGTGGGGAGTAATTTTTCTAGGTGCATTTTTTTATTATAAAGATTTATAATCATAGAGGTGCTGCGCTTAACGAAAAAACAAATGTAGAAAATTTAGGGAATTTTAATTGTGCTGTATATTACACTAGTCCTTAATATTTTTATAGTAATAATTTCTCATTTGTTGGATTATCAACATTTGGAACTTTATTTGAATATTGATTGGTTGGTTCCTTAAGTAAGTGTCCAGGCGTTTCAACCACTTATATGTATCTTTAGAAGATGTAATTTCCTGTATTATCATTGGAGATGTACATAAATTTATCTGCCATTGTCTTAGCCCAGAGAAAGTGTATAATCCTTTCTTATAATTTGATGAATCCAAAGTTCACAGTAATATATGAAGATGTTTTGCCACATGTGAACTGGTGTTTTCATCAAAGTTTTTCTAGAGCACTGAATAACTCCTCCCATCCATAATTCAAAATTAAATATAAAAAAGAAGGAAGTAATTTGTTTGTTTATTACTTAAGATCAGTTTAGGTTCCTATTATTTAGCTAGTATCAATTTATATCATTTGTGAAACTTGTAAATATATTTTAAAAATTATGAAAATCGGGCCGAATATTGACTTTAAAGGCCCTGTAGTACAGTTACCCTAATATTTTTCAATGTAAATAAATATAACTATAAATTAAATTATTGTAATTTAGAATGTATTAATTTTTTTTTAAAATTAATCTGTAATTTACTGATAAAAAATCATATCTTAAAATAAGAGTTATCACTCCCCCACCTTTCTCTGCACGGGCTAAGAGTAGAAAATAAACCACCTTCACACTCTTTAATTTTTAATTATTTAAAAGAGGTGGGAAGGTTTCAATGCTCCACAGGAATTTAGTGGGAAAAGCATCTGAAAACTTGTTTTTAAGCAATAATAAAATAAATCATAATAAAAATGGAAGCTTTTCTATAATTAGGGTCAGTCCGTCACAGTTAGCTTTTTTTATTAATTTAGGCATGTTAAAATTACCCTATCGATTTTAAACTTTGCATGGTGATTCCTGTAGTAGTAAGGTACTATTTAGAAAGCATAGCAACTCTATAGTCATTACAAAAATTCTGTATGTCTATTTTAAACATGTTGTTGTTATAATTTTTTGACATAAAATATTTGTATGTTAGAATTATACGATTCATCTTATTTTTAGAATACTGATTCCTATTATATCAAGGTACAATGTTATAAGCGAAGCATCTCTATAATCAAGTCCTAAAAATGTAAGTATGTCCTTATATAGTATTATGTATATATGCAGTTTTGCATCAAATTTACTTACAATTTTGTTTATAAAAAGTAACAAGCTCTTTTCACTCCACAGGGGTAGCATAGGCCGCTGACAATTTTTATGCAATAATAATCTGCATATTCAATTCTGACACTCTACAAGTATTAATGTTTGTTCAATTTAAGAGCTTCAGAGCTTAAGGATGTTGTCATCCTTGTTATCAAAATATTTCCGGGGTAATTACTACAACAATAACTAAAATTTATTTTTGTTTTTATCATAATTCTGTCTTTTTTGTGTAATTTTATTATTAACAAGGATGACAACATCCATAAAAGAGAAGCACTGAAATGGAAGGACAAACGGACATTAACGCTTGTATAGTGTCTGAACTGAATAATAAGAATATAAATGTAAAAGAGTCGAAGCAAAATTTTAAGTAAATTTGTTGAATAACGGCTTGTTACAGGATAATGTTTATGGACATACTTACATTTTTAGGACTTGATTAAAGAGTTGCTTATGATATTGTACTTTGTTGTCCCAGGAATCAGTATACCAAAAATCAGATCAATCGGATATTAGATCACATAAAAGTTTGTTGTTAAAAAAGTAAAAAAAATAGCATGTTTCAAATGGGCGTACGGACATTCTAGTAGTGATTATATAGTGGCTACGCTTTCTAAATTGTACCTAACTACTACAGGAATCACCATGCAAAATTTGAAATCAATAGGACAATTCTAACATGTCTAAATAAACGAAAAAAGCTCTCCGTTAAGGATGGACGGACAGACGGACGTACGGATTGACCGACCCTAATTATAGAAAAGCTTCGCTTTTAATAATAATTCAAGAATATTTTTGTACACTATACAATTTGTTGTTAGGCAATGATTATATTTGGGAAGTCAGTAAGGGTTATCATATTTGGAAGTCAAGCTAAACAGATTTTATAAGTTATTTTTAAGTTTTTTTTGTAAAATTGCTGACACACATACAACAACAGACTAGATAATCATAAGTTTGTTTTAAATGAACATAAATTTTAAACTTAATACTTTGACTTCACTCCTCCTTCCACATTAATTAGAATGAAAAATTAAATACATTTTTTTATGTTAGGGCTTTAAAAATTTTGGAAATAATGATAATTTGAGATTAAATATTAGATTACATATTTATGATATTTAATTTCAGATTTTGTAATTTGCCAAAGAATGAAAACAGTTGTTCTCATTCTTGTAAATGTTTACATTGTGCATGGGTATGGGGAATGTTTTCCAGAGATGGTAAACAAGACCTATCTCCACCTACCCCCACAGAATGGTCCACCAGTTGTTAACACCCCATCCAATGATGAGTGCTTTCAACTTTGTGTGGAAAATGTAAAGTGTATAGCTTACACATTTAAGGTAAATTTGAGACTTTTGTTTAAACTTCAGGCTTGGACTTTATGAATTTCCTTAACCCTTAAAAGACAGACCTCTTTCTGCACTTTAATCAGTTTGGGGGGTTGGGGGGATCCTTGATAACCCAACTGGATCATGTGAAGGAAACAAAGTTGTGGGTTTCACCATATTATCCTAGTACCTTTTCTCCCATGTCTAGCCCCTGCGGGAGGTCTAACCCTGCAGGGCAACGACCTAACCTAACTTAAAATAAGCTTTCAATAGCTACTGTAAAAATAAGATGAAACCCGCAATTTTTTTTCCTTCACATGACCCACCTAACCTACTTACAATAAGAACTAGCCCCTCTTTTTTATTTTAAAATTTTCTGTCCTCTTCTAAGCACCAAAAAAATGCCTCTTATAAACATGATTCTGTTGATTTATTAGGTAAAAAACTATGAATATTATAAAATGTGGCAAATTTAAAACAACATTTATTTTAGTATAATTTGGAATGCAGCCTTTTCCACCTCATGCCAGATATTGAATTACCAGAGAAGGAAATTCCATGTCAGGTAAAAATAAAATATTAACTTTAACACTAATTTTATCATAACAAATACACATTATATTGTATACTGATTACAAAAAAAAACTGTTAAAATAAATTGTTTGTGCTTATTTTATTGAATTAAGTAAATAATTGAAGACACTATAGGCTAAAAACATATGTATTTTTTATGAAAAAAAGGTGGGAAGAGGGGTTGTAAAGTAAAATGGTCCAATTACATATATAATATATTTGTTATAAATGGAAGCTACTAAATTTCATATGTATCTTATTTAAAAAAAATATATAATCCAATCCTATGCACTAAAGTAATCTATCTGTCTTATAAGGTCTTAAGGACACTGGTCTGATTGTACCACAGTTTAAAAAGAGCTTTTATTTTTGGTCCAGGGTTGGTTTTGGGCTATTTGAAGGACTCTCCCAAGAAAAAGTACCACAACCTTCATGTCACAAAGACTAGGCTAGGCTAGGTGCCAATTCTTTGATTTATTTTAATTTCTACATATTTTTGTTTTAGGGCCATTGCTTGACCAGATACTTATCATTACCACATTGGTGCAAGGATACATCCAATGATACACCATTCTCGTGAGTCATTTATCTTATTAGTACTGTTGTCACTATCCACCAGACAAACAACTCTTTGTTTGAATATCCTTTGTGTTCTAACTCTTATGAAATATGATGCTAAAATTTTGGTGTGTAGAATTTTTTTTCTCGTATTCATTCGAATCCGGTGGATAGGAACCGGTTCTCATCCATACGAAAAAACTATGTCTAGCATCGAATTATAACCAGCTTTCTACGAATATAAAAATGTACAATCATAAGATTAAAACCAGTTTTAATCTTATAATTGTGCATTCTATATCCGCGGAAAGCCGTTTATAATACGATGCGAGAAATAACTATTAAATCATGGCTCATATTTGAAGAGGGATGAGGTGGGGATGAAATTGAAAACCTCATTTCCCTCCGTTTGCATTTTTTCATAATGTCTATTTATTTCAGTCGCAGTCATCTAACAAGAATAGATGACTGCAACAGTTTTGGTGTCCTGTGTAAAAATCAACTAAAAATGCAGGTATCACTAAATCATTACTTTTTATTACAGTATTTTTGAAAGTAATTTAATTTGGGGTGATTTATCTTGAGTAATTGAAGATACTTTTCCCTAAAGAGAAATGTAAACCTTCCTAATATTAATAAGATACACTTTTATATGAAAATATAGAATGAGAGACATCCTATCTATTTGATAAAATAATTTTTTTTTAAACACAAACCTTGATAGAATTTCATATCGTTACTTGATAATCTTTAAAATTTTATCAGCTGGAATTATATAATTTTACACAATCCTTATAATAACGTAAAAGGATGTTTGTCTGTCTATTTGTTTGTTTGCACCGAAGAATTTCACTGAACCAATCGGGTTCTCCTGAAAAGGGTAGCTTCTCATTGGTCCCTTAAAGGTTTATTAATATTTTGGGGGAGGATACCACCAACCTCCCAAGAGAAATCACCCCTAGAAAATAAAACCCTTAAATTTTTTAACAAAATTTAAAAATGGGCGGAGGCCAACCCCCCTCCCTAGAAAATACCCCCCACAAAAATTTTTTCATGAGAAAATTTTTATTTTATAATATCATGAAATATTTATATTAGGTTTTGAAAATTTCCAAAATAAAGTCTATTTTGTTGTAGAAATTTGTTTTTTTCATAAACAATTATAATAAATAATAAAATTATAGCAATTTATCATGATTGTGATGTTTACAATACAAAACACATCAGGGACTTCAAAGCCTTTTATTTTGAGAGATGTAAAATAAGGAGTTTTGAAGGTAATCTATTGTATTCAGAAAAATATGAGGGGGTAGAACAAGGTGTTTTAAAGTTTGATGGGGTTTAACACCCCTTTATACCCTCCCCCTAGTCTAGGCAACTCATTATATATTAATTTATTGTATTTAGCTTGAGTTGAAAATGAACAAGGAGCTTGTGAAGAATTTGGAAAAGAAACACCAGGTAAAAAAGTAATATGCTAAAAGTAACAAAAGTAGAAAGTTCCTATTATTTTTTTTCTACAGTCCTGTTTTTTTATAATCACATAAAATAAACCTTAAAAAATAAATATATTATTAAAAATACATTTTGCAAAATATTTCATTACTAATTTAAAACCTCCCTCCATCCTTCTATCAAAAAAATTCTTGAATCATAATTTAAAATAAATATTATTAGGATCTTGAGATGACTGTCAAAGAAATGCAAATTCAACTAAGTGAGTAAATATTAATATATATTTTTGAACATGCACACTAAAACACACAAAATTCAGAATAGTAATAAAATACATGTGGATCTTTTAACAAAAATAAAAGGGATGAAAGGTAAAGAAAACAATTCTAATTTTTGTGTATAGTTATATTTAGTGATTGCAAAGCAATTTTTTCAAATTGCATTTTTATTTCCCTTTTTTTTAAAGTAATTTTCATAGATTAATGCCTTTAAAAAGTTAGAAATAAATGAAATTTTCTTTGCTTAACATAAAAACAACAAAATTTATAATGTAAAAATTTTGTTGTACTACATCTCTTTTGAAATAAATTTTCAAACTTGGTTTACATTTTAATATAAAACCTGCATTAATTTCGTAAAATCAGTTACCAAATGTTGATAAATCTATGCAGGTACATAAATTGTTGAAATCTTCAGAAATTACATCATTTCAAGGAAGCCTGCAAGAAATACCACACTTTAACTGCTGAAAGACTGTCACTAGTAGACCCAATACCCCAAATTTAAAGACTTCAGCTTCAATAACAAAAAAGTTCTAGGCATTTCAAAATGACATTTTATGTACAATGAAACTTTTGAAAGATTTCCATTGCTCATAATAGAAAAAACAATACTAAATTACGTCGCCTAGACACATAGTGAAAATCTAGGAAAAAAATTTGGTTTAAATTGCGTTTGTAAGATAAAAGATACCCTTTACATAAATACGTTTTACATTTTATGTACAATGAAACTTTTGAAAGATTTCCATTTCTCATAATAGAAAAAAACAATATTAAATTACGTCGCCTAGACTCATAGTGAAAATCTAGGAAAAAAATTTGGTTTAAATTGCGTTTCAAAAATCATTAGCTGTTGAGCTGATTCAGCCTTCTGATTGGCTGGAAATACTATAGTACTCTCAGTACAATGCAAGTTAAACTTAGTTTTTTAGTATAATTTGATATAAAATCATTTCACATAAAGGTACACTTGGCAATGAAGGTGCATTTCTCATAAAGGTACACTTGACATAAATGTAAATTTCACATAAAGGTACATTTGGCATAAAGGTAAATTTGTCATAAAGGAACATTTGTCATAAAGGTACATTTGGCATAATGGTACATTTTACATAAGGGTACATTTCACATAAAGGTACACTTGGCATAAAGGTTCATTTCATATAAAGGTAGAGTTCACATAAAGATACATTTTACATAATACAATTCGCAAAGAAATGTTTTACATAAAAGTACATTTAATTAACATAAAAATCGTTCACATAAAGTTACACTTCACATAAAGATGCATTTCATATAAAAACAACTCACATAAAGTTTTAGGTACCTACCCACTTTTACTATTATTATTATTGCTACTATTGCCATACTCAATTGTCTAAGTATAATTTCTCTTGAACATATTTATATTTTCCTTTTATATTTTCTAGACATATGAAAATATTAACTGATTAAAATAACGTCTTCCAAAACAGTAATAGCTTGAGATAGTAATTAAAATTGTAATTATGGAATTGATTACTCCTGACCTCCGTATTAAAAATATTTTTATTTTTATTGCACCAGTAATGAGCAAGGGGATTTCACTATATGAGCCTCACATATGTGTTGCCACCCCCAACACACGAGACTAAACCCAAAAGATATCAACATCTTCTATATCTTTGATATATTTTCGCATGCGATAACTTTTTTATTGTACATATCTCTATTATTTTTGTTTATATGTATACTTATAACTACTGTGTTTCAGAAGTCCATACCAGACGTCAAAACTAATCCTCCTGCAGTGCTCCAGAATCAACCCAACGACGACCGACCTCCCTAATGAACAACTTAATCAGGATAACGGTAGTATTAACGATAACCCCAGCCTAAACCTCTTGAGCCCTATATACGGAGATTACTTTAACGATTTCGAAAATGAATTTGGTATTAATTGCGTTTTTTCGGATGAACAAGGAGTTATACAGAAAATTAAAACTTTTAATGAAAATCTTCTCTCAATATTTAGTCTAAATTGTCAGTCTCTACATTCTAAATTCGACAATATCGTCTCTACAATAGACTCTTTCTCAACAAATGAAATTCACTTAAACGCACTCTGCTTCCAAGAACTTTGGCTTAATAACGATGCAAATATGGATAATTATAGGATTAATAATTATGATTGGTATACAAAACTTAGAAAAAAAAGTAGGGGGGGAGGGGTGGGCATTCTTGTAAGCAAATATTATAGGGTAGACAAACTGTTTGACAAATTCTGTTTTAAAGAAAATATCCTCGAGTCGATTTGCTTAAAACTAACATATAAAAATTCAAAATTTTGTGTATTAAATTGTTATCGCCCTCCCAACCAATCCAATGATGAAATTGAAGAGTTCTTTGAAATTTTCCTTGATCTAATTGATAAAATTACTGCATTGAATTTACCTTATTTCATAACCGGTGATTTTAATTTTGATTTATTTAAACTAAATAACCTCAATAGTAATTCAATGAGAATAATTGAAGCTTTTTCATTTAACGGAATTATTAATACTATTACACGAGCAACCAGAATTACCAATCATTCAGCGACTCTTTTAGATTTATTTGGCGTAGGAAACTTTATCCAAAATTTGATGTCTTCATTTGTCTTAACAACACAAATTTCCGACCACCTGCCTATTTTAAATGTATTTAGAATAGACAAAGTAAATAAGCCAAAACTTCCTGATTTTTTTGAAAAGAGAGAACTCAACGACGAAAACTTTGATTCATTAAACTATGCTTTATATCATACTGACTGGAACAATGTATTAAACCAAGATGATGTTAACTTAGCTTATAATAACTTTCAAAAAACTTTCCTAAAACTTTTTAACGAAAAATGTCCAGTCAGAAAAAAACGTAAAAATAAGAGGACCCAGCCCCAGCAGCCTTTCATGTCAGACCATTTACTTAGATGTAAATTACATAGAGATTCTCTTCATAGGAATTTTTTAAAAAACATTTCACCAGAAAATGAACAAATTTATAAAGTCTATCGTAACAATTATAATAGGCAGGTCAGGAAAGCAAAAACTGATTATTATCGTAAGCAAATTAGGGATGCAAATGGTGATGGGAAAAAACTATGGAAAACTTTAAAAGAAGTAATAGGCTTCAATAAAATATCTTCTGAATGTTCCTATCTCCAAGTAGGGCCAAACAAAATAGAAAATGAACAAGAAATTGCCAATGAATTCAATCGTTATTTTAGCCAAATCGGCTCCTCCTTAACCCCTGAAATTCCTGAAACACCCAAAAGATTTTATGAATACTTACCCCCCCCATGCCAAGATTCTCTTTTTATTGAACCTCTGTATCCTTTCAAAGTTATTAATATCATTAGAAGTATTAAACCGAAGCGCTCCACAGATATCAACGATATCTCGATGTTTGTTCTGTCTCGCTGTGCTGACACCATAGCCACCCCCCTTACACACATTTACAATTTATCAATCCAAAATGGCATCTTTCCTGAAAATATGAAAACTTCAAAGATTATTGTCCTTCACAAATCAGGGTCACTCAGCGAGGCAGACAATCATCGAGGAATTAGTTTAATAGATAATTTCTCGAAACCCCTGGAAAAACATATCTGTGACTCTTTGGTCACATTTCTCGAAGATAGATCTTTTTTTAGCGAGCATCAATTCGGTTTTATAAGGGGGATATCTACCTATCATAATTTATTGAATTTAAGTACTTTGATTACACAAGCATTAAGTCGGAACACTTCCTGTATGGCCATTTTTTTGGACATAAGGAAGTGTTTCGATATGATAGATAGGGATATCCTCTTTAGTAAACTCGAGAACTCAGGGATTAGAGGGGTCGCACTTAATTGGTTCAAAAGCTATTATGCTAATAGAAAACAACGTGTATTTTTTAAAGGCTTATATTCCACTACAGTCGAATTCATTATTATAGGAGTACTCCAAGGGTCAGTCTTGGGCCCAATTCTATTTCTTATTTTTATAAATGATCTTGTTTCTTGCAGTGAAGAAATCCTAATTAACCTTTTTGCAGATGATGCCGTAGGTTTTTTAGAAAAACAAAACATTATTCAATTAATTAATCTAGCAAAAGACCTCATACCCAAGCTGACCCAATGGTATAACTCCAATAATCTACTTATACACCCCCGTAAGACCAAATGTATGGTATTCTCCTCCCCCCGAGAGGTGCTTTCCCCCATTGAGCTCGAAGCCAAAACCAACTTTGAAGTATTTATTAATATGAACAATCACAATGAAAATGACCAATCAAAGATTACTAAGTTGGAATTGGTTAACGGGACCAATGAGGGAAGCATTAAACACCTAGGCGTACTTATCGATGAAAAAATGAAATTCTCATATCATCTAGACAAAGTTTACAGTAAAGTATCCAAAATAATTTATAGCATGAAAGTAATGAAGCACATTTTAGACAAGAAACATTTGAGACTACTCTACACTTCCTATGTGAAGTCGAATATCGAATACTGTTGTCTTCTGTTTACCGCCTGCCCTATGTTTTTACTTACACCAATAATCAAATTGCAAAAACAAGCCTTAAGGATAATTGAAAACCTCCCCAATAGAGCGCATACAGCGCAATTATTTAAAGAAAACAATATCCTCCCATTTAACCTTTTGATTGAATTTAATGTGTGCAAATTTATGCATAGCTACAAACTTGGAAATTACCCTAGAATTTTTGATGGGACTTGGAACTTTATCCAAGATAGGCATACTTATGGCACGCGGAACAGAAACAACTTTGCCTACGAACCGAATGTAAATAGAAACTTCCTCCTGCACGCCCCTCTAAACGCATTTCCAACTATTTTTAACAGCCTACCAAATGAAATAAAATCTATTGAAAACAAAAATCTCTTCAAGAAAAAATGTTTTAGTCACTTTCTAAACAAAATTGAATTCTAAAAAACTTTTTACATGTGCAAATTAAAACTTTAATACTTTAATACTAAAATTCTTAAAAATTTTTCTTAAACCTCTTAATAAATGCAGGAAAGTTTTTCTTTATGCAATTTTCTTTATGCAATTCTTTTCTTTATGCAGTTTTTTTACACAAATTTTCTTTATACAATTTTCTTTATACAGTTTCTATTTATGCGGTTTTTCTTTAGGCAATTTTTCATCTTAGCAAACAGCTGACTTCCCCCCCCCCCACCTATTTTCATATCTACAGGCATAGGTTCCGTAGGAACCGCATTCACAAACCAAAGTGTAGAGTAGCCTTAGCCTTAGCCTTAACATTAACCTTTAACTTTCGTGAACTCTGTCTCAATGATAGTCTAAGTAGGACCTGCACTTATAACTAACCAAACAATGTTTTCACCCCCCCCCCACCCCCCCCCCCCCCCCCCGCCCATAATTGTTTTAACGCACGAACAATTTTAAAATCAAATTTTTTTTTCCCTACTCTTCATGTATTTTATTTTTATTTTATATCTTTTAATATTTTAACGCACGAATAACCTAGAATCTAATCTTTCCTTTCAACCAACATGTTTTTATATTTGATCATAAATTTACATAATATTTTAAAGAACTATCTAACATATTAAAAAACATCTTACTTCTGAGGACAACATTTATTATTATTATTTATTTGCATCAAAATAATAAAATGACTAATTGACAACTGGACAGCTCTGTAATTTCCAAAATCTCAACCTTTTTAATCCATTTCATCAGCGCTCCAGACCCCATATTGTCCATAGATTGGTTCTCGTGCCTGGAGCTCGTCGATGATCTCCCTCTGGGCTATGACCTGTTGGTTGACCCGCGCCAGGATGTCCATATTCCTTTGAAAGGACCTGGTAATAACAGGAAGAGCTCTAATCAGGGCAGCAACAATCTCATAGTTGCGACGAACGTTCCTGAGCACTTCCTCGTCGCACACAGCATGGCGGATTCTCCGGAACATGATGAGGTCCCCATCGTGCAGCAAGTCCATCACCCGGCGCCTCTGGGCGAACCAGAGGTCCACAACGCGTAAATCTACGCTGGGGTGAGGGACTAAGTCGGGAATGGCGGCGCGATTTAAAGCGGCCTGGACGGCGGGCATGACGGGGTCGTCGTTCTCGTCGTTGTTCTCGTCGCCCTCGTTCTCGTTCTCGTCGCTGCTGGAAAATAAATCTATAACAGGAGGTTCTGGGACACCAGCACCTCCGCCACCTTGGACTCCCTCCACTTCTTCCGCTGGAACTGCCGGCGCTTCAACTTGTATAATCTGAATTTCTTCTTGGTCGGACATTTTAAAACAATTGAATTTCAAGTCAAATAACCCCCTATTTATACCCCAATTGTGTTATATTCAAGTGTTTTATAAACCATTTTAAGATTAATAATTAATCCCCCAATCACATCTCTCATATGACCTAAGAAATCAAACCATCCCCCTTGACCGTGCATCAAAACAACCACCCCCCCCCCCCTCTTTATTCTTTATTCTTTACCCACTTGTTAAATCCTTCCGCAACGGAAACGCGCGAAATTCCTAAGCATCAACAGACGATTTCCCCTATCTCCCCCAGTTCCTCCGTCTCCCCCCTCTCCCCCGCTCCCATTCTCCCCATAAGCACAAATTAGCGCCTAATTAAAGAATCAAAGAATTATGTAAGAAACTAAATTAGTATTTTAACCCCTTACCGTTTATTACTATTTATTACTATTGTTTTGTTATTCTTCATTTAAGCGGTTGTCTACCTTATAAATTTAGCTTATATTAAAATTTACTTAATTAAATATTCCAAAACCTTTACAATAATTAAAAGTCATATATTATCCTATCGCATCAAATAAGTCAAATATGTTAAATCCTCTAAATTCAACTTTCCTCCCCCTTCTTTTCCTTTTTCCCTTTTTTTACCTTCTATTTTGAAAACGTCTCTCAAACCTAACCTTGTCAGTACAGCCCCCTACATTAAACTTTCTCAAACTTTCTCAATTAATAATTACTTAATATTCTATTTATTCTACTTATTTTCCGTACGCAATTAATTAACGATTGTCTCTCCACTGCACATTGAAAAAACTGTATAATAAACACACCATTTATTTTGCGATTTTTTGCGATTTTTTGCGACTCTTTGCGATTTTTTGCGATTCTTTGCGATTTTTTGCGATTTTTCCAGCAATATACCTTGTTTTTATACTATGGCTCCTGAGTTTTTGGCTGTTTATCCGAAATACGCGCCGTTATCTTGGGGTCAGGTGTGAATACACCCCACTCACAGTGGGAGTTTTCACACTAGATTTTAAAATAGATGTTTAAAAAGGAAAAGTGTCTAGTAGGGTTGCCAAGGATCACGACGGGAATAGTGACTTCTTAGGAAGGCTTTGGTTCCCTTAATTGTTCCAAACTTACACTTGGAGAAGTCGCGACCAATGGTAGGAGGATAGCTGCACACAGTAGAATATAATTTGTCATTTTTATATTCCTTATTATGTCATTATGTCTATCAGACATTGCACTGGCTTGGCAAGCGCCAAAGTTTACCAGAGGCTCAACAACCCTAAGAGGGTTACGCCATCCAACTGGTGCAATGTCGCATGGGATTCAATAATAAAATAAAACATATATTTGTATTGCTATTAAATGAACTAGGTGGAGATGTGTTCAATCCCGTGCAAGGTACTATATCAACCTGCGACTATGTAAAAACACAAACCAAAGCATATCAAGACACCAATGCATCAAACTACATAGTAACCAGTATAAATTATTTAAACTAAAAACATGTTGTACCTTTATGAGGAAAATAAATCTTATCTTATCTTATCTTATCTTACATTTCCCATAAAAACTGGTAAACTTTGGGTAGTAGTATAAAAACTTTGGATACCAGTATAAATCTTTGGGTACCAGTATAAAACTTTGGATACCAGTATAAAACTTTAGTATTTATGACAAAAATTAATAAGCCTAAAAAGGTACATTTGGCATAAAGATATAGTTACATAAAACATTTTATATAAAGGGACAGTTGACATTTTACATAAAGCAAAGTAAAATGTTTGAATGTGAAATGTACCTTCATGTGAAAATTTTTTTATGTTTAACATTATACGGTGTTTCCTTTGAATAAAACTAAAGCATTGCTAAATCATAATGCCATTTGAGAGCTAGCTGCAATCAAAGTTATTTAGTCAAAATTATAACCTTTGATCCATTTGAAAGGGATCACAAAAGATTTTGAGATGGTTGTCTTTTTGATAGGATTTTTTGAAATGGATTAAGAGGTTTTTATTTTTTATTTTTGAAATTTAAGTCAACTGAAAATCAAGTTGAAACAATAACTTGTCCAGACGGTTAGATATTTAGTAAGTTATGATCTAGTGGGCTGATGTTTTAGAATGAACATTTTCTAACAATTTTTTCTATCATGTAAAGCAAAGAAGTGATAATTTCCAATTCTCATAAACCTTTATGTTAGGTTCATTTGGGGGTGTATATAAAGATTTTAATGAAAAATACATATATCAAAAGGACTCACAAAAGAAAATCACTTGTTTCTCTCTATGAATACAGGGTGATTTTTTTTAATTTCAATTTTTTAATTGGGTAGGGAGTTTTGTATAAGAAAAAACATATTTAGCGATTTTCAACAAATTATGCCTTAAAAACCAATTTTTCCAAAGTGCCTATTTTTGAAAGATTTTTAGATCATGATCAATTTATTAAAGAGTGTGCAAAAATGCATATATTTTTAAAATTCGAATTGCGCGGCTCTTGTTAATTGTAGAAAATGCTATGCATACCGTTATAATTGTCATAAACTCAAGATTTTGGAAATATATGTATCATATTCATGCCATTTGTAGTATAGAAGCTACGTTGGAAAATATGAGAAAGGTTGAACAGTTTTAAGTAAGTTGGGACATTTTAACACGAAGCTCTTATACTATACATAGCACAGGAATTGTTCTTAAATATCTAAATTCTAGAGTTTATGACGATTATGACAGTATGCATAAAAATTTGTCTACTATCAACACAAGCTGCGCAATTTGAATTTTAAAAATGTGCACATTTTTGCACAACCTTTAACTTGATATGATCCACAAATCTTCATTTGATAATCTTCAATGAATAAATTAAGATATTAATTATTAACTTCTATCAATGGCAAGTGGGTTAAATTAAGCAATAAGTTTGTCCAATTAAAAAAAACACCCTGTACAACAAAGACATAATGAAAGTTATCATCAGTTTTCCACATCCTTGAGGTAGAATAGATTTTTATAATTGGTATCATCATTATAGCATAACTTCAAATACATACATATTTATGCAGGAGAAAGTTGTTAACCCTTACAGAATGGGCCCCAATTCCCACCTTAATAGATTGGGGGGGGGGGGGGGGGGGTCATATTATACCTTTACACAAAAGCCATAATGTAGAAATTAAGATTTATTTAGAATTTTTTCTAAATATGGTGCCACCTAACCGACTTTGACCCGACACCACGACCGACACAGACAAGATATACTTATAAGATCAACTCTTGCCGATGTATAATTACTAAACTTAAAAAGTCATGAAGTCACAACTCTCTATCTTACCTACGAAAAAATGACATTGAAAAACTAGAGGGGGGGGTCAATATGACCCCCCCCCCCCCCCCCGATCTGTAAGGGTTAAGATGATGAATAAAATATCAACATTTCTGTTTGCATTTGTTTTTGGTATGTTTATAAATTTAAATTTAAAATATCTAATTTTCTAATTTTGTTTTGGATTTTGCAAAACTGAAAAAGACTTAAAATTTCTTAGGTTACATTGTCAATTCAACTTCTGGACAACAAAGTACAGGTACATTTAATTCTCCAATAGAGATAATCTAGAGATATACTCTTTAAATCAGCCAATAGGATAACCATGAAGTTACATTTCACACATACATTGTCTGAAATATTTTACAGATTTTGATATGTAAGTGCATAATTTTCTCATTTCTTTTGTATTATGAGCTTTATATTTTTGTACATCTTTTATAAGTTTTTATTAGTTAAATTATTATATGTAAAACATGAAACATATAACAAAACAAATAGCAATTTAGTTATGAATAGTTGCATTTCTTAGGATAAAGTTAGCTTTATAAAAATTGTATCATTGGGAAATTCTTTTATATTTTGTATATAACAAAAAAATAAACAATACTTTTCTCTACTAAAAATCCCTTCATAAGTTTGTTAAAAAAAGGGGACAGATAGATCATCTAAATATACTATGTCTAGTCTATTAATTTTCCTAATATTAATGTAAATTAAATTTTTTTTTGTTGATTGTTAATTCTAATGAACACTAATTTAATTGTAAATTTCTTTTAGCATACCCATTGACACGGCAAATATATGAAAGAGTTACTTGTGATGATGGTACAACTCCACAGGAAATGCTAAATGTCTATTTGTCAATAGAGATAGTAATATGAATAATAAAATACATGACAAAAAAAAACTATTTAACCATCTTTGCCACACTCAAACTTACCACCCAAAACAAGATTTTAAAAATATAGCTTTACAGATTATTAATTTATGCAACTAGCTACTCCGCCCCTAGCATCTAGGTTCTTAGTTTAGTAAGTGGTAAACATAGTGCAGAAGAATATCCTAAAACCAGCCAAAGTATTATATCTAAAAAAACATACTTCTTTGAATCTTGATATATAGGATTAGATTGAACCAGTCATATAGTTTATTTTCAAAGATTTTGCCAGCCACAATGATAAAGTGTTCAGCTTCTTCTACTTATGACACGTAATTAAAAAAATTATTATTATATAAGAATGATGATTGCAAGGTTATAAGTAATGCTTATTGTTTCATAATAATACTCTTCAGTAACAATTATATTTTGGTATTATTTTATATTTCTCTTTTTACATATCTTTCTTAAATGCATAATCAATTTTCCTTCCTTAGGCGATACACTTGCAGCAAAGCTTTACAAGGACCCTACCAAAGAGGAGATCCTGGGAGAGCCTGGGCAACTAGAGTATTCTTTTCTCTTATTTAAGAATTTAGTATTTTAATTGATATTAACACATTTTTCCTCAAATTATATTGAAAATAAAAAATCAGGGGCAAGGAGTTGGTGCATGGATTCAACTAGATTTTAATGTTCCCACTGTTGTAAAGGTAAATCCATATTGTTTAGATTGGTTTTCAATCTTATATTTTTAAATAAATTAAAATAGATATAATCAAACATTTATTTTTTATGTCAGATGGTAAGACTTTTGCAGAGGTATCTACCTCAAGAAAATGTCAGGTAATAAAACAAACAATAATTACAATTAATTTTCAATATTAAATTTTTATTATATATATTTCTGTTCAACATATAAAATTGTTAAGGCGTGTAAGATTTGAATATGTTCAAGACAACACTTATGAGGTAATCTTATTGTCTCAATTATCATAATAAGAATTCTAAATTTTAAGTGGGCATATTTATTATAATATTTGCAATTCTATTAAAATTGTATCTTTTTAACTAGGTATTTGATTATTTTTTTGGTTTGTTTCATGTTTATATGAATTTAGGAAGCAACCTTATCATTCTTTGGTAGCTATGATTGGAATGATATCAGGTAAAAATGTTCATAATTTTACTGCAAACATATGGACTATAGATAAATTTATTTAATGTATTGAAAATCAAACTTTTAAGACAAACATATGAATAATGAATTCACTATTTTTATTAAGTTTGTATCGTTTTACTCCAATCAAATCTGTGAGGATTAAAGTAATGGAGGTACCTCAACATTTTTTTTATTCTATTTCATTTTCTAATTTATTAAAAAATTACTTATAATAAAATGATTTTTCTTGTGCATATGCAATTATTTATTAATTTACTTATATTATTGACATTTTTCTGCACAAAGCAACTGTGAACTGTTAAAGTTGTTTGCTGTCACTCTGCTTCTTTTTCTTCTATTATATTATCACATTTTAACTGCTTTAGGTCACACCAACTTATAATGTACGTGTAACCAACATTGGATTCAAAGGTATTCAGATAATTGGATGTCCTACTCTTTGATGTTTAGTTCTATCAAGTTATGATTAAGTTGTATAATCTATATATTGTGAACACATTATATATATAGATATATATTTGTTTGCTATTAATATTTTATCTGGGAATAAAGTATAAGCATTATTTTTTTGTTTTTATACACTTTTAGGCAAAAAGAATGCTCTGTAGTTGAAAAATCGTTATGCATAGAGAAATGTTTTAGACATCCACTCATTATTGTGCTGATATCAAATACTGGATAAGGGCCTGATTTTAGTTTAAAGTAAATTGTCTTCCAAGGATTTTTAAGGATTTCTTAAAGGTACTGTGAAAAAATGTATCTTTTGATTATTAAACCTTAACATCATCTCATTTATTTTATCTTTAAGATAAGGCAAAAATAAAACAACCTTTTCCGTAAATCTTTATTAAAGCCAGGATTCAAAACAGACCTTATTCGACCTAAGACACTGTACTTTATAAGCCCAAGTAGTCAGTTTTGTAAAAGCTTTCTATTTTAAGGAAAACTAAATGAAAATACTAAAAATATGTAAATTTTAAAGTAAGCTATTATGTATGGAATATAAAAATCAATAGAAAAATCTTCTTTTTAAACCTTTCCCTCATTTCTAAAGTTTGATTCTCTTCAGTTTAGGGATATAAAATGCACATTTTACTTTAAAAAAGATGGGCTATATATAAACTAACGGCTGTGCCACTTGCATCTTGGGCCTCTTTACTCGAAGGAATATATGAAGAAGAGCAGAAAACCACACCCAGACTAATTCATAAAAAATAGCCTAAAACCATCTCAAGAAAGTTCACTGAAAAGGAGAACCATATCAGATCAGCGGTTTGCAAGAACCTACGCTACAGAAAAAAAACTTACTACTTTATATAATAGAATGTGTAGAATGTGGAAATTACCAATTTAGGTTGCTATTTTCCCTGTCATTTATAGGTAAGTTCGTTCAACCAGTAGTAGGGGAGGGGCTTAGGGGTGGGTCGCTATTTTAGACCACAACAAGTAACACTTTATTAGAGCACAATGATAAACTTGTGTGAGATCAAAGTAATGATAAATCCATTCCTACAATCGAATCAGGGATCCTAGGGGATAAGACTTAAAGCCTACAGCGATAGCAGAAAAATTAAGATACCCAAAATTTGATAATTACTTACAAAATTAACAAGTATGTCTATAAAAATCGATAAAAACACAGTAGAAATTCAGCTTTTTGTATTAATTATGCATTGTTTGTAATGTTTTAAAATAAAATATATAAATTTGTAATTAAAAAAATATATTAATTATGTAAATCTATGTTTCTTTTCTTCTAAATGTAAAAGAAGGTAGATTGTTTGTTGTCTGTGCTTTTAGAGCTTTCTTATCACTTAAATGCAGGGATAAAAAGGGATAAGACAATGGTCGATAAATTTATGTACATCCCCAATGATGATACTCCAAATCTTTCCATATGTAGATTACAATTATTTATTGAAACGTTTTGACACTCACTTCATGAACCAACCAATCAAAATACATTGAAAGAAAGGACAATTCTCCAAACAAGTCCAAATTAGTGAAAAGAGCTAATCATTATAGACGTACGAACGGACGGACCGAACCTAATTATAGAAAACTATATTAAGAAATGCAGCTAAACTTCCTTGACGAAAAGAATAAAGGTATAACTAGGAGTTAATGAGGAGCTTTAATTTAATTGATGTTGTCATCCTTGTTTTTATCAAGATTAGCAATAGAATTATCCGATTAATTCATGTTTAGGACCTGTTTTTAGAAAGTTTAGAAAATCAGTTTAGAAAGCGCTTGCTCTATTGCGTTGCTTTCATGCGCCCAAAAAAACATCCATACGTAGCAAAGTACAAAAAAACAAGGATTGACAAAAAGACAAATTAAATTATCGAAATTTTCAGTGGTCATAAAAAAGGACGACAGAATATAAGATATTAGGTAACATAAATTTTTTTTTTTTTTTTAAATATGTAAATGGCTTTTATTGCATTTCTCATGTCCTGGCAGACAAAGTAAGTTGTATACTGGATGCTATTAACAACCTTAATAAGAAAAATCAGCGATCAATCTTCATTAGCAGCAGAAAAAATATCTAAACTATAAAGCAACTTGTCCTTCTATCTATTAACACAGAAATCTTGTAGAACGCCGGGAAATTTAATTGTTACCCACAAAAATATTGAAAATCAGTAAAAAAACAAATGAAGATATGTGGAAATCAGTATTTGTGCAAGTACAAATAAAATATTATTATATTGTTAGAAAGGAAAGAAAGGTTTATCGAATAGAAATTTTCACTTTCCAGTGAATTAACAACAATTCATTTTTTTAGACAAGTTAATGATTAAAAGTGTCATGAAAATAAGGTATTAAAAACAAATGCTAGGTTTACAAGAAAAAAATAAATTGTATTCTATTGAAAAATCTTCAAAGCTGAATAACGCGTTTTTTTGCAACGCAATAAAAAATCATGAAATTAAAATTGTATTATCTAAATATCTTGTCTTAAACGTTTTTGTTCTTTTTTTATTTATTTTGTAAATTTTCCCCAAAATTAAGCCTCAAAAACATATGTCTAAAAAGGCTTTGACCTAAAATCTTGATTTTTATCAAACTTTTGTATGAAGTTTCTCCTAGTAACAAAAATGAAATACAACTTGATTGTCTAAAAAGTCGTTTTAGAAAAATTTCTAAAGAATGTACTCTTTAACATGGAAAAATAAATTTCTCTTTCACAGTGTTCCAGAAAAGTCGAAAAATGACAAAAATCATAGAGAGTGTAAATTGTGATATTTTGATGATTTTTATCTTAACCCTTAAAGATTGAGGCAGGGGGGGGGGGCTTTATGAGACACACCCCTCTAGTTTTTTCAATGTCATTTTTTTTGTTGGTAAGTTAGAGAGCTGTGACTTCATGACTTTTTAAGTATAGTAATTATATGATGGAAAGAGTTGATTTTATAAGGATATCTGGTCTGTGTTGGTTAAGTGGCAGAAAAATTTGAAAATATTCTAAATAAATCTTAATTTCTACATTATGACTTTTGTGTATTAGGTAGAGAACTAATTTTTTTTTGTGAATACTTAGATATCAATTAACTTCTGATAAAAGTGGTGTTTTACCGCCGTTTTACCGCCGTAACCGCCGAAAATGGCGGTTTTCGTTATTTGCCGTTTTTTGGCGATGATCAGAAAAAGTAATTTTTTTGTTATGAAAAATAAAAGTTCGTCCTAAAATTTGGTCATCCTAGCTGCAAAATTGGCTGCTCTACAGCTGTTTTAAAATTTAGCGGCTGGCTGCTAAAAAGCGGCTAAGGAGCGGCCTGATCGCTATGACTAGAAAAAGTAATTTTCTCTAAAAATACACATGAACCGCCAGAAAAAATTTTTACGTCTTTATCTGTAACAGAAGCCGAGATAGAGGGGGGGGGACCGGGGTCAATATGACCCCCCCCCCTGCAATCTATTAAGGTGGTAATAGGGGCCCGATCTGTAAGGGTTAAGGGCCTAAAAAAAACTTTCCATGATTTCACATTATAAGACTATAGTTCTATGTTATCATAAATACATCTTATATCAACATGTAACAGGATTTTATTGCATTATTTTGTGCTTTTTAGTTCTGGACCCAAACATAAAAATTTCCCTGTACAAAAATTGTTTATTTTACCAAAATCATATATGTCAAGAAAAGTGCCTACAATAACAACAAGAAATGGTCTTTTGATTTCTTTTAAAGTTTAAATGTCTAAATCATCACATATCAAATCTAAAAATGTATATTTTTTTTACAATAGCTTCAAAAACAAACTGTCCACAATGATTTGAAATGTGGCTTCTTTGACTGAAAAAAATAGTTGTTTAGTAATATGAAAATGCATTCCATTCCAAACTTTTGATATAATTACCATGAAATTCTTATATTTTTTAGTAAAGTGTTAATTCTTTCGTTTATATCCTTTAAAACTTATGTATACTACAAAACAACAGTTTCTAAATTGCAAAAATCGATTTATGTCGCTTGATGGAACACTGTGCTTCTTTAAAATTGTGAATCACAAATTTCTAGGTGCCTATAAAAAGTGTAAGAGGATTAGAAAATTACCAGTATTGAAATTACTATCTTTCAACATGAAGGTTATGAAGGTTGCACTGATACTTTTGGTATGTTTATCTCAATTTAATAAAATTAGGCATTTATAATAGACAAGGATAACATCCATAAATTCGTAGCTTGACAATGCAAACAAAAAATCTATTGTTAAAAAGATGAAGAAATCTTTTTTTCAAATATTTATATTTGTATTTATTACAATGAAGTATATTAATAATATGTATAATAACAACCATTGTATCATTAGTTAAAAGTATTTTTGAGAAACTCTGACAAGCATAGAATTATACTGCAGAGTTAAAAATAAGAATAATTACCCGCATCAAATTTTGGGAGAAGTTAAAGTTTATTATTCTTTATTCATTAAGCACTTTTCAAGAAATTATTTTGTGTATATTTTTGATAGACCTTTCAAATTCTTAACTTTCTATCTTCTTAATATTATTACAGGGAGCTTTGTTGTTAATTGAGATGATAAGCTTCTCTAGTGCAGATGCTGTTAACACTAAAATACTTTCCAGACAAAAAAGGTAATCTTTAATTTATACGGACGGACTTTACTAAGTTTTAACTGTAGAGAAGCCTCGCTTCTATTCCCAATAACACAGTGGTTATAATCACAAGTTAATTGGTAATTTTTTTTTACAATACTTAATTCAATATCTACAGAATTAGGATGGGCTAAATGCGATTATAATAGGTTTCTTCCCCTTATATATTTTGGGGGAAGGGATCAACGACATAATAATTACAATGTTTACAGAATTATGGTGTGTAAATATGAAATTAATGGATTCCTTTCCTTTATATGTTATAAGTTTTGGAGTTAATCTAAATAGATTTAGAATAGATATTTTTACGAGCACATCATTAGTAGAGAGAGCACAGCAATTCTTAAATATAAGTCTGTCTGCTACACTGTTTCAAAACATATGTTGCGTGGATGACATTATATTGACAATTAAAATTATGCATATTTATGCTAAAATAATAACAAAACAACATAATTTTTCTTTTTTTAGGCTAACTCCTGCACATGCAGCAGCACTGGGGTACATTTGTCTTGCGGGTACAGTGTGGGACCTGATAGTATTTATGACAGAAATCTTTCCTCTAGAAAAAGAATTATCCAAAGGTATGTATATCTACTACAATTTTGATGATATGTTGCCTAAATCTTGTATCTCTGATAAAATAAGCGTAAAGTCATGCAAAATATCACATACATGCATTTTTATGATTTAGCCAAAATCGTATTAGCAATAATAATATCACCAAAATAGGCCAAAATGGAATGGTGGATTACAAAATTCATATTGACCAAGATGATTATTAACAATAGAGGGGATAATCAAAGCATAAATTAACTTTTTTAGAGGGACAAAACCATACTTATAGATTATATTTCTGCTTTTATAAACATGTTTTCAACCTCCTAACTATTTATTTAAAACCAAAATGCTCAGGGAGTAAGGGAGGGGACAATGGGCAATTAATTCAATTTATGAGTTTAAAGAAAGGCTATGAAATCCAGATTAATCCAAAAACTTCGGAGGAAGTTGTTAAGGGATTGTTATTTAAATTCAATCCTTATAATAAAGTAACAGGATGTTTGTCTGTGTGTTTGTGTGTTTGTATGTTTGTACCAAAGAATATCGCTAACCGCTGAACTGATTGGGTTCTCCTTAACAGGGTAACTTCTCATAGGTCCCGGGAAGGTTTATAACTATTTTCTTGGGGGGTGGGACACAGGGAAAGGGAAAAGAGAGGTGGTGGCAAGGGGCAAGTTATATAAAGAGGGAAAAAAGGGGACAGGCAGGCGAAATCACAACTTATTTTTGATGAAATATAATGAGGTTTAATGGTGTGATTTTTGTATTAAAAGGTTAATGGATCCAGCCTACAGCTAGCTGGCTGGGCAAGAATATCCTGTTTATTACCCTTGCCCCTTGCCCCCACCATTTTCTTCTTTGCCCTATCGTCTGCATTAAAAAAGGATGGCGGGGAGAGGAGAGTGAAATAGATTATGGGAGGGTGGCAGTGTATTCTTACCTTTTATATTTAAACTACTCCCTGTCTGCTTTATTCAAAAAGAGTTGCGGCATTACATGCGCTAGTACCCAAACTCAGTCAGAAAGTACTAAATTCTTGTACATTCCCTTTAAGCCAGTACCCAAAGTCTGAGACTCCTAAAAATTAATATTCGATCCATTGTCCCCTCCCTTACTCCCTGCAAAATGCTAGTGTTATTTATATCTGCTGCATATAATTCAATATATATTAAGATATCCCACCAGTTATACAACCAGGAAGAAAGTTGCGTAAAAGGTAATTTAATTAAAATCTATATATTACATTAATTAAAAAAGGAAGTTATTGCAAATAATGTTGTTGGCATTATATCGCTATATATAACAGCTGCGCCCATAGCATTTTGGGTCTCTGTTTACAAAAGGGTGCGAGAAAATTAGCTAAAATGATTACAAGTCTTAAATCTAAAAATGATAAATCTTAAATCCATCCCGAAATGTATGTGAAGCTTCCCTGAAATGGAGAAAGTGTTAGCATTAGACGATAAAAAATCTTCAACTTTATAAAAGAGAATTTTAATGGTTTATGTGTTGACTATATAGCTAAAATAAAAAGATTCCATTGTCAACATACTGTTTTGAAATATTTTTTTTTATTAGCGAAGATACTTATGACACAAAGTTGGGGAAACACGATTTTCACAGCTCCTATTTAAAATAAACTAAAGACATCCATAGCGGTCGGACTGCTAAACAGATTTTTGGCTATTTTTTATATTTTTCTTATTTTTCCCCCATATCTTTGGTGTTTTAGGTCCAGTTAAAAATTTTTTTGATGAAAGTATCAGAATGAAACTTCTCATTTTTCTCAGGGATTTTTGTGTTCAAAGGTGAAAGTAGAGGTAGCCTTTTTTGATTTTTTAGATATTTCACCATATCTTAAAATTGTAAAAATATGATAAAAAAATTTGGTGCTTGCTTACATGTGAAAACTTGAGCACCACTCCCCTTCCTTATTTTCAATTTAGTCCAAATTAACGGGGAGGGGGAAGTTTTTAACATTATTTCATTTTTTTTAAATTAAGCGAGAGGAGGGGTTTAGTGCTAAGTGCTCCAGTATTCACATGTAAGCAAGCACCAAAAATTTTATTTGCTGACTTCATATTGACATGATATTAAAACTATTTACTTATGCTGACATAATAATAACATATTTTTTTCTTTTTATCAGGGCAACTCCATCTACGCCTCGCCCTCCGCCTACGCCTCGCGTTAAAGTTAAACTTGTTTCTGTTATTAATCCAGCAGTTTGTGCTGCGATGACTTTCTATGACGCGGCAGTTTGGTTGTTTAAAAATTATCGAGTAGAATGGAAAGGAGGTATACATACTACAATTTTGATAAATTTATAAAGTTGATGGCAAAAGGTTATAAGGATCATGGAAAGAAAACTAAGTAGCGGTTTTGTCGTAATTTTATAGTAGCTTTTCACCTATTTCCAATCCTGCGGGGGCTACAACCATGCAGTGCCAATTTCCTAACCCTAACAAAAAATGAACTATCAAAAGCTAATGTGAAAATACGACAAAACCTGTTACTTTGTTTACTTTCCATGATCCGGTTATAATTTTACATATACATATTTGACTGCCTGTTTCCATATTATTTAACTTTTTTCTATGCCTTTTTCCCATCCCTATATCCTTATCATAAAGTAACAGTGTGTTTGTCTGTCTGTTTGTTTGTACCAAAGAATCTCGCTAACCGCTGAACTAATCGGGTTCTCCTTAACAGGGTAGCTTCTCATAGGTCCTGGGAAGATTTATAACTATTTTCTTGGGGGGTGGGACACCCCAACCTTCCAAAAAATGAAAAATCCCCCCCAAAAAAAAACTTTTTAAAAAAATCTAAAATAAGAAATTTAATTATTAAATTCGACTCTCTCCTCCTCAAGTGCCCCTAGAGGCCTCTAGGGGCATAGCCGCTAGTAAACTATAAACTAAGAAAAAAAGTTCCAAGAAAAAAAGCAATCATTTCAAAATTGGATTATCAGTATATCAGACTGACGTAACCATTCTGTAATTAATTACTAGAAAAATTTCCCTTGAACTCTCCAGATGACAGGGAAAGGGAAAAGAGAGTTGGCGGCAAGGGGCAAGTTATATGAAGAGGGAAAAAAGGGGACAGGCAGGCAAAATCACAACTTGTTTTTGATGAAATATAATGAGGTTTAATGGTGTGATTTTTGTATTACAAGATTAATGGATCCGGCCTACAGCTAGCTGGCTGGGCAAGAATATCCTGTTTATTACCCTTGCCCCTTGCCCCCACCATTTTCTTCTTTTCCCTATCCTCTGCATTAAAAAAGGGAGGCGGGGGAGAGAGGAGTGAAATAAATTATGGGAAGGTTGCCGTGTATTCTTACCTTTTATATTTGAACTACTCCCTGTCTGCTTTATTCAAAAAGAGTTGCGGCATTACATGCGCTAGTACCCAAACTCAGTCAGAAGGTACTAAATTCTTGTACATTCCCTTTAAGGCAGTACCCAAAGACTGACACCAGTTATACAACCAGGAAGAAAGTTGCGTAAAAGGTAATTTAATTAAAAATCTATATATTACATTAATTAAAAAGGGAAGTTAATTTTTCTCAGGGATTTTTGTGTTCAAAGGTGAAAGTAAAGGTAGCCTTTTTTGATTTTTTAGATATTTCACCATATATATTTCACGTATATGGAGGATATATCCCCGCGTAAAAGGTAATTTAATTTAAAATTTATATTTTGCATTAGTTAGTTTAGGCATTTTAGAATGGTCCTATCGATTTCAAACTTTGCATGATTATTCCAATAACAGTTAGGTACGAATTAAAAAGCATAGCAACTAACTATATAATTGTTACCAGAAAGTCCGTTATCCATTTAAATCATGCTGAATTTTACCTTTTTTGGACAAAATTATTTGTATGATAAAATCATTAAATAGACATGTTTGAATTATCAAACTTTATATGATGTTTCCGATGCCAGTTAGGTACAATTTAGAAATGTAGCAACTCTATAATCGTTACCAGAAATACCGTACTTATATTCAAAACATGCTGATTTTTTAACATTTTACAACATTTTTTGTTTTTTTCCTATTCATCTGATTTTTAAAATAATGTTTTTAGGACAACAAGGTAAAGTATTGTTAGTCAGGCATCTCTATAATCAAATCCTAAAAATTAAAGTATGCCACTCTAAAAGACTTATTTTCCTTTTATGTTATGATATGAGAGCTTCGCTTTTATGGATATTGTCATTTGAATTAAATTTTAAATAATTTTCCTATAATTATACTCTAAAAAGATATTTGAAATATTTATCTATTTTCTTTTTTTTTTAGATGAACTGATGAAAAGAAATGGACACCTTGCTGCATGTTTGTAATAAATATATAATTTTTATATAAATAAAGAGTAATAGTGCGCTTATATATATGCACTCTATTGTATGTATTTTCTAATATTATTGAGAGAGTTGGGGAGGTGTTGGTCAGAATTCTGTAATCTTGTGTATTAGCTATTAGACTGAACCAAATTCATTGATAATAGCTAATAAGGGTACAGGCTAGAAAGGTAACTACTTTAATTGATACTTTCTCAATAATATTAAATTCCTGACTGTGAATCTGTATTTAAACTCTATTTACTCATGCCTAAAGTATATAAATAAACGTTGATCACAACACAAAGTTGTATACCTTATTCTGTGAACATGTACTATATTGAATACAATCCGCTGCACCCCTAGCATTTAGGATATCTATATTAAAAGATGTAAGTGAAGATTACACATAATTGAGGTCTTGTCGTCCTTCCATCACAATAAGATTTTTTTTATAAATAAGGCACGTGAAAATTATCTATAAATTACAAATTTTGGATGATGAATTCTGTAATAATAAAGTACAATTTAGAAAGCGTAGCAACTCTATAATTGTAAAAAGAAAGTCAGTCTGTTCATGTAAATAATGCTTATTTTTAATTTTTCGTCGCCATTATCTTGTATACAGCAAAAACAAGGACATTTGTCTACTAATAATCCCTTTTTAAGTTTGACCAAAAATGGGGGAAGATAGACAATCTAGATAAATTATGTCTATTTGCTTTGTAAAGAGCCAAAGTAGAAAGTAGAAAATTCTCAGAGAGGAGTTTTTAAATAGTTTATTTCGAGAATACACACCCCCTCCCCCATACTCTTTTTCACTCCCTCTCTCTCCCACCTCTCTTTTTAAAGGCAGATGTTAGGGAAATCGAGGAGGGAGGTGGGGAAAAGGAGCAAAGGAAATGAACAGGGAGAAAAGGGGAAAGCATACAACAGTTGCCAACTAAGAGTAAAAAAAGTATATTTTTTCCAATAATGTAAAAGGATGTGGTATTAAAATATTACTTTTAAAATATAATAGAAAAAGAAAGCCAGTAGAATTAGAAAGTAGATTTTAAAAAAATATTAGAAAAATGCCTACTTATTTTCATTTTTAGTTGGCAACTATTCTATGAAACAGCGCGCCTGCCTTCTCTTTTCTCCCTGTTCATATCCTTTTCTCCTTGTCCCCACCTCTCTCTTCCATTTCCCTATCGTCTGCCTTTATAAAGAGAGGTGGGGGAGTGGGGAATGAAAAAGAGTATGGGGGGCCCCCACAATCTTTTTTTTTTTTTTGGGGGGGGGGGGGCGTGTGTTCTTGAAATAAACTATTTAAAAACTCCTCTCAGATTTTTTTATGAATTTATCTGTTTTTTTAGCATTAAAGAACTAGCTTTAGTTAAATGTTTTATTTTCAAAAAGATTTATTCAGAATAAAATTAATTACTGGCCTAAAAAATATTCAATCAATCCTATTAACAAATTTATCCTTATACTAAAGTAACAGGATGTTTGTTTGTGTGTACTGAAGGATCTCGCTAACCGCTGAAACGATCGGGTTCTCTTTAACAGGGTAGATTCTCATATGTCCCGGTGTATCGGAACGCAATCCTAGCCGTTCTCGATATCTTAATCTCAAGCCCTCCGAATGACCAACATGTGAATGTTTACGAATGTGTATTTATTACCATGAAAACAGTGAATCTAAAACAAAAATATAAAAAATAATTACATAATATTAATGGTTTATTATTTTTGTAGATCGAGGTTGCGTGATTTCAATTTAATTAAAAATATAAAATTTCTAAAAAACTTTAAATTGGCACGAAACATATTAAATAGCATCAGAAATTGATAATTTTAGATTCAAATGATCAATAAAATTAAGGAAATTATTCGTATGTCAAAAGTTAGCAGTTAAATGGTCTATTTGTTGAAAAATTAATGTTTTAAATTTCTTCGTAAAAATATACCATACTACACTTATTATTAAGAATTAAAGATAAATTCTTACCACATTATGATGTCAAACTAAGCAGAAGGCTTATTTGAGATATTCCACACATCAGAGCACATGTATATTAAAGCAATACATTATTTTTATTCACTTAGCTCCTCACGTGGGACTAATCAAAGGAAAAGTGCGCGTTTCTTTTGTCTGTTTACAAGCCACGCGCCGCGCGGAGATAGTTAGGAATGCCGCGTAACACACTCATTCTCTAGGAAATTTGGTGTAAGGAAACAGGGATTAATGGGTTTGAACTTGCCAGGGAATACAAGAAAAACATACCGAAACACACCCGTCTATTCACTGGGAATCGAACACAATACCTCATCTTTGCAATATGCGTGCAGACAGTGTCCACAAAATCACAATCTCACAACACATAAACCACAAGAGTTTAAAATGTTATGGCCATAAGGCCTAAAATTAATTATGGTAACTCGCGAATACCACAATAACTCAAACCGAGTCCACTACCACATAAGGATAGGAATAAGGAATGGGAAAAGCATTCAATATACATGAATTGCACATTTACCACTCACACATCTCATTATATCATGGCCTCATAATCTCAATAAAATTAGAATTACAGACCATGTAATTGCGAATACATGAATTAATAATCAATAGTACCTAAACTTCAATTAGGCACCTACATAATAAAACAGGTAAATGATTTTTATACTAAAAATCGCATCAATAATTAAATAATCAACTCAAACTTTTAAATCAAAAGAAAGAAAGATTAAATAATGACATTTTTTCTACTAAATCTTTTTGCTAGAAAAGAAGAGTAAAATTTCATAAAAAACTTCTCAAAAATTAGAATTTTTCCAATGGAAAAATACTAGCTTACATCTAAACATTTTTCAGATAAGATAGGTAAGATCCTTAAATCTAACATGTTTTGATAAAGTAGATACTTAAATCTAAATAAATATGACTGTAAAAATCATCAAACATCGGAAAATTAAAACTTCATGATTTTAAATCTTCGTGAATCAAACTTGCGTAAAATTAAAAATGCAATTAAATATGCAAATTAAATTTACCAAAATAAAACAAAAGCTCAATATAAGAAAAGAACTTCTCTAGGTACATCGGTTCAAAGGTAAATAGTAATAATTTTAATATGCATGTTATATTAAATTATTTATGTGATTATAATAAATCATAAAGAAATATTTAAATGATGTAAAACTCTCATTTTGTTAATTTCTTATCATATCAAATTTCAATCCAACAAGGATAAAAATGTTTATATCTGTGCAGGTACCTAGGAAATTTTCCGCGAAAAAATCCCTGGTCCCGGAAAGACTTAAATCATTGAAAAAACTTGCGTAAACGTATAAAAAACTTAAGTTTGCATTTCAAATGAAAAAAATCTTGCATCGATTTGAAAGTTTAAACGAAGTTGTATCAAATTTTGCGTTACTTAAAAATCTTAAGAAATGTTACCCATTTCTTTTAAAAATACAAATACATTGAAGCAGTATTTTAATATATGCGATAAAAATGAAGGTAGAGTTAATTTAAATATGCATAGTTCATCTTAAATTAATTCTGTGACATTTAGATAAAATATTAATCAATATTTTAATAATATCATACATCGTGTTCATTATTACAAATGCTTAAACATGAACGAAAAATATATATACCTAGGAAAATAATTGCTAAAGTATTTTCTCAAGGTTTAAAATTGTCCGAAATCGCTAGGTACGTATATTACTACGAATCTCTGCTCTCGGAATGAAAAAAAATCTTTACGCGTGGATTAATAGGAATCCCAGCTCCCGGAGTGAACAAAAAAAAAACTTTTGTACATGAATTGTTAAGAATCTCTGCCTCCGGAATGAAAGAAAATCTTTGATTTGCTTACAAATTTAAACAAATATCTTGATTTTTTGCGATAATCTTTTAAAATAATAACGAGGAATATCTTAAACATTATCATAATAATATTACATGTTGTGTTCTTTACTTTAATGCATTATTTCATATGAGAATCTGAGAAATAACATTTTTTAAGTAGACGTGAACCATAAAAAATACATTTTTCGAGGTATTTTTATTCTGCAAAAATCATTTGGTAGTTAATATACACGAACTTTTGCTTTTCAAAATCATACTTAAAGAAACAAAATCTTTTTAAAATCTGCTTTAAAAGTCTAAACAGTTTTGTAGAATTTTTGTGCTTAGGTATGAACAATAAAAATTAGTTGAATAATGAATACTTATTCTTTACAGAACCGATTTAGGTTCCTTTCACAAGCTCAACATAAAACTTGCAATATTTTTTCTTTAAAGATCATTGTCACATAAATAGTTTATGTTGTGGATTAGATATGTGTGGTTTGAAAAATTTCAATGACTTTCTGGCGGCAACACCCGCCATATTTCCAACCGCCATTTGCAGGCCTCTTACCCTGCGTCGGGCGGCCAGCTTGGCAGCAACCAAGTCGATTCTTGATTCATAACACCACCAGGGCACGTAATAAAAGTGTGGCTGTCATAAAACTTAGAATCATCTACTAGCTTTTGTCCGGCCGGAACCGAAACTCCCGTCGGCTCTTGTCCGGCCGAGACCGAATTTCTTATCGGCTCTTGCCCAGCTGGAACCGAAACTCCCGTCGGCTCTTGTCCAGCTGGAACCAAAACTCTGATCGGCTCTTGTCCAGCCGGAACCGAAACTCTGATCGGCTCTTGTCCGGCTGGAACCGAATCATTCAGCGGCTCAACACCCGCCGTAACAAAGTTATCAACGACTACAGTATTGTTACCAATATCATCAGGAATAACTGCAGCACAACTAACATCATTATCAATATTAGCCACGGCAACACCCGCCGTAGCCAAGTTGTCAACGGCTGCGGCACTAGCAGAACCAAAAGGTTCATCAGCCGCGTTAAAAGCAGAACCAACAGGTTCAATAATAGCATCACAAGCAGCACCAACAGTCGGCTGCGGCTGAACATCTGAGCTTTCTGGTTTTAAAAACCCTATAGCTTCACTTTCCAACTCAAAATTTGAGCAGACAACATACCTACTCTTTGCTAATCCATTAGCACTAACAGCAAAATATCCAGATCCAAACAGGCTGGAGTAAAGCATGGTTTCTCCTACTGAACGTTGAGAGTAGGGAAACATCGATGGGTGCAGGTGCCCTACGAGCAAATCAACCTGCCCATCAACCAAAGTAAAATCTTCAGGTTTCATATCAAACAAAACAGCTGCCTCCACAGGATTTATGGAGCAGATCGCCTCTTTTGGACCAATGAGAGGCACTACCACAGGTTCTAACATGTGATAATTCTTGTGTCGATCAACTAAACATAGCTTGACCGTCGGGAAACATTTAACTTCACCGTCAGCTAGAGAAATTCTTGCTGAACGTCCAGTAAAAGGTAACTGAAGTTTATTAACAAGTGACTGGGTTACCATTGAAGTAGTTAAACCAGTGTCCCACATGGCGTTCACTGGGACCTTCTGGCGATTAATGTCAACGACGTCTAATTGTTGTAACATTAACATTAGGTTCGCCTCAGGGGAAGTATGTACTTCATAGACGGCGGCAGCCATATCAACACTCTCATGCAAAAGGTTGTTATGGGCCTGACCACAATTGTCCACTTTGCAGCCGCCTATTACATCTGCCTTCGGGCAATCCACAGATTTATGCCCTTTTTGCAAACAAATCCAACAGCATCCAGCACTCTCCACAATACTCTTCCTGTCTGACACTGACAGGTCATGAAATTTTGGGCACTTGTAAAGTAAGTGCATCTCACTACAGCCATTAACAAAACATGACTGCTTCATCTTAGATTTACCAGGTTTACCTACGGCGGTAGCGGCTGTCGCAGGGTTACCTTTCTTCTTAGAGGGGGTGTCCATATCAGTCGAACACCTCATTAAAATGGCGCCACGCTGTTCTTCAATAATCTTTAACAGCTTTGGGACGTTTGGGACATCCATCGAGCCCAATGATAAATTGAGCTTATCTTGAAAATCACGTGGCAACTTCTTGGATAACATCTCAAGAAGTATCACGGTCAACCACTGGCTGGTGGTGACCTCATCATCTTCATCATCTTTAGTCAGCTGCTCCAGCTGGCTAACTGCACCACCAAACTCTGCTAAGACTGTCACAATCTGGTTGGAGTCCGATGGTTTAGATTTCTTCTCCCATTGGTTGAAAAGGCAGAGCATCTGACGTGTTTTGGACTTAAAACGTGCGTCAAGGTAGGCCCACTGAGATTCATGCGATTGAATCTGAATTAACTGGAGTCTAAGCTCTTTATTTTTACAAACCTTTTCACTGCTCAACAATAACTGTAAATACGACGGGTCTTGTCCTACAGTAAGCTTTTTAAAAGTGTCTTTAAAACTTACATAGGAAGCTTCCAGGCCGTCGAAAGATGGAAGAAGACGTTCGTCGACACGATTCAGCCAGACGTTTCATCAAAGCAGACAAAGTGTTTATAATTGCATCAGGCAAGGGAAAGTATGGCCCTTTAATAACTTTCACAATCTTCAAACATCGATCATAAAGTTCAGCCTGATGGTTAGGCAAATTATCACCAACAACATCAACAACACTTTGAATGTCACTAAGCTCTTCTATAGCATCAAGAGCGTCTTTCAAGGCACTATAGTCTTTTTGTACAGTAACTATATCAGAATAAATGTCACTAAACTCATCAAGCTCTTGGATTCTCAAACCAAGCTTGCTAAAACCGACCATGATGCTGTCAAATGTCTCGAACTTGTCATGGACAAGGATTGATTCCTTAGTGAGATGTCTAACATTAAGTTCTGAAGTATCACTGACCAACTTCATCACTCTATTTAGCTCACTGGTTAGGGCATCAACGGCTGGACGCAGCCGCTTACTCAATTGTTCACCTTTATTCTTTTTAGGACCCATAATTGTCACTAAAGTTAACTGTACTGATTATGACTATAATAATAATGTGTGGTAAGGTATCACAACCAACACATTCACAAAACTTCACAGAATGTTCTTAGCTGCATCTGTTCTGTCTTGTTTTCATTGTATCGGAATGCAATCCTAGCCGTTCTCGATATCTTAATCTCAAGCCCTCCGAATGACCAACATGTGAATGTTTACGAATGTGTATTTATTACCATGAAAACAGTGAATCTAAAACAAAAATATAAAAATTAATTACATAATATTAATGGTTTATTATTTTTGTAGATCGAGGTTGCGTGATTTCAATTTAATTAAAAATATAAAATTTCTAAAAAACTTTAAATTGGCACGAAACATATTAAATAGCATCAGCAGTTAAATGGTCTATTTGTTGAAAAATTAATGTTTTAAATTTCTTCGTAAAAATATACCATACTACACTTATTATTAAGAATTAAAGATAAATTCTTACCACATTATGATGTCAAACTAAGCAGAAGGCTTATTTGAGATATTCCACACATCAGAGCACATGTATATTAAAGCAATACATTATTTTTATTCACTTAGCTCCTCACGTGGGACTAATCAAAGGAAAAGTGCGCGTTTCTTTTGTCTGTTTACAAGCCACGCGCCGCGCGGAGATAGTTAGGAATGCCGCGTAACACACTCATTCTCTAGGAAATTTGGTGTAAGGAAACAGGGATTAATGGGTTTGAACTTGCCAGGGAATACAAGAAAAACATACCGAAACACCCGGGAAGGTTTTTTAACTATTTTGGGGGAGGGTACAACCACCCTCTCAAGAGAAATGAAAAAAAATCTTAGAGACTTTAACAAATAAAAACATCTAAAGTGCCAATAGAGGCCTCTAGGGGCGTAGCTGCTAGTTACACATAAAATGAATCATTCCATCAAAATTCCAAAAAGGATTTTTCTTTCCTTTCTGAAAACCACTAAATTACAAATACAATACATTTGTCCTTTTTCTGCTTTTAGAGCTTTGCTTCAAAGGATGTTGTTATTCTTGTTAAACATAATATATAAATACTTTGACAAATAAAATGATTTTATCCTGGATCAAAAGTCGTCTTTTCTTGATTCAATTTCAAAATAATATTTAGATTTGAATGATTTTAGAATTTAAAAGGAACAATCAACAAAGATGTTATATATAAGTAATACAACTAATTTTGGATCATGGAAAGAAAACAAAGTCATTCCTAATTAGGACAGAAGTCACTGGAAATTGATCTAAGGAAGGCTACTTATGGTGACTTATGTCCTTTGTCTGACAAATTCTTACATTAGGAAGGCTGCTTATGTCCTTCATCTTGCAAAACATAGCAAATTCTTGCAAAACATAGCAAATTCTTACAAAACAGAGCAAATTCTTGCAATATGGGTCCCAAACTCAAAAACGAATTTTCAGCGCGATCCGACCACCAGTTCTTGAGATACGGTGACCTGGTGTCCTTGGTACCGACTGTAAGATTTGGGAAATGGTTCAAATCCTTAGTAAATAAAGTCCAAAAATATTTTGACACTTAGTCAAATTTTTGAAGAAAAATACCCAGGTGACACCAAGCGTACCTACTGAGAGGACACCAGTGTCAACATATTTTTGGACTTTATTTACTAAGGATTGACATCTGATGAGAGCCTGGTTGATTATATAAAACATGCATTTAGGCAAACTGGATTCTCAGTCACTTCTAGAGTGATTTGTGTTAGTTAAACTCTAAGCTTCCCTGTATACAATAACTAGGACTACAGGGTTTGTTCAAAAAAGGAAGGTTTCCATTTTCATTTTAAAGAGTACTTTTTAAAGTAATAGAAAATCAGCTCCATGGATTATCATACAGCATTCAAATAACCTGTAAATTATATCTTAGCCAAATAGATATTTATCTAGTTTGTCAAATAGGTCCAATAATCTGTCAAAATTTTATAAGACAAACACTTGTAGATTTTGGTTATGTTTGATCCATTTAAGTAATCTATCTAAATGTCATTTTAAAATACCTAAACTTTTTTGTAATTGAAGCTGAAGCTACTTGTAATATTTTTTCAGCATTCAAAGGGCGAATATAGGTTGAATATGATATGGACTCAAAATTTAGGTGGAATTCTATACTTTTAGAATATCTATGCCAAATTAAAAAAATCCTTAAGTAGATATTGCAATTTTAGTTGACAACTTGACATATAATCAGTGAGTTTTCCAACAAAATCGTTTTTTTTTAACCATTATAAGACTTTTTTTCATCAGTTTTCTTAAGTTTAATTGATAATTACATTGGCACGCATCTTATATGATAATTTAAATGTTTAATTTTTAAAATTACTAACTATTTTGTAAAATTTTTTAATTGTTTAAAAATTATGACATCATAGTTTCCTTTGCATATTGAGCAGGATAAATATGAGTTTTAGAATTTATTTACTCTTCAAATATCTAAGATTTAGAATTTATTTTCTCTTAATATATTTACCCTTAGTATATCTAATAAATAACGCAACTTTTAGCAGAAAAATATTCTATTTATAAAATACTTTTTGTAATTAATAGTTCACTCTTTACTTTTTGATATTATTTTTGTCTGTTGTGATGTAATGGTATTTGAATATTTTAAGGAACCCCTCCTCTGACGTCATTAATTGCATGAGATTGCCAGGTTTTTGGCCATAAACGACCTTAGCCAGTGGAATTTCTTTATTTGTTTGATTTATTCATAATGTATATACTTGCATGTTTGAAATAAAATCATATCATATTGAACCTATATTTCTGCCTTTTAAAGCAGAGTATTTGTTTAACATTCCTTTACCATGTAAAACTAATCACAAATATTGTTGAGAAAAAACGTGCAACAATTGCAATTTTCTTGCAGATAATTTTTTTCTTCAAAGAAGGTGTATCAACTTTTTTTTTATAGCTAGCCGGTTCTTTTAGTAAGTAGTAGATGTAAAATTTTTCATAGAATTCAGATATGGAATCGGTTTTTTTGTAGACCTCTTATTTTTCAAGTAATTTAAGTTTAAAAAAAAAATTAAGTCGATTTTAAGGTACTAAAATGCAACAAAAAAAAGAAAGAAAATGGCCATTATGAACAAAAATAGTAAGATCTTTAATTTGACACCTTACTTTTTCAATTCTGTCAGGTAATTATTGAAAAAATCGATTTTTTTAAACCCACGAGAATAAAAACTTTGAACTTATTTTTTTCATTCCCCAGGCATAAGAAATAGGCATTATACAGGGTGTTTTTTTTTAATACTTTCTGGTTGAGTCAGAAAAACGGAAAACGCAGTTTTTTCTGAATCACTGTGTATGCCCATCTTATATATTCATTGTTTTGTCCATCAGTCTGTTACTTGGGGTGCTAGATTGATTCCTAGATTTTTACGTTTTCATGATTTTCTCATCTCCTTTTCAAGATAGAAAGCTAAAATTTTCAAGGATTAATCAATTGTACATTCTACATATTTTCTCAAAGTTTCATTAAGATCTGTCTATTAATTACAGTGCTAGATCGATTCCTAGATTTTTAAGTTTTAAAGATTGTGTGATTTTAAAGGTTTCTTGATTTCCCTATTTTATCAAGTTTCATGTTTATTGTATGAAACTGCTCTATATTAAATTTTTTCCAAATATCCCTTCATCATTTTTGAGCTTTGCTACTTATGGATGTCATCCTTGTTAGCTTTATAAACCCTTTTATTTAGCAACTTTAAAATGTATCAAAAACACAAAAATAATGCTTATACTTTATTGGCCAATAAAAATATATGGATATGTATAATGTGATCACAATATATAAATCATACAACTTAATTACAACTTGACAGAACTAAATTTAAAGTAAATAGCATGTTAAAACTTTTTTGCTTACTACATAGAAAATAATGTGTGGCATAGAAATTCCCCTCAAAATGAAATAGACAATTCCTGGGAGGAATTAGGTACACATCATTGAAAAATTATCATTCGTTGATTATATATAAACCCATCACCTTTTTTTCTGTTTTTTTCTGACATCCAATTGTTTGTTGTCAACAATTTTGAAAACAAACAAAAATGACAAAAGAAATATTAAAAAAAGTTTTTTTCCATAATCATTTCCAGTATCCAGGCCAAGGTCATCTTCTATAGTTCCATAGTTATACTGGAACTGAAAAGAAAAGAGATTAAGCAACATAAGCATTTAATTCTACTATAAAATCATTTCATAGCAATATTAAGAGTAGGAAGAAATTCCATTGGTCATAAACAGGCATAAATAGATAACATGCAAAAAAAAACAGTGAAGGGTTAGAGAAATAGAATGTTTGCTCTCTGTTGGGTGTTACTACAATTCTTCAATTAATCTGGGAGGGAGGAAACTTTATTAGACTTGTCCACAAAGTCTTTAGATAACATTTTCTTATTTGTTGGCTTAACAAGTTTGGGGACTTTTACTGAATTTTAATTTGTCGGTTTTTAAAATGTAATTATTAAATAATCTCGATAATTATAGTCTACAATATCTGCATATTTATCAATGCATTAATAATGCCTTTGCATTATTGAAAGTTTATTATTTAAAATTAAATGACCAAAGATTTATGCCCAGTTCACAAACAACTTTTAGAGGTCGACCAATTTATTCTGTAGGTCAACCTAAACAAGTACAACTAACAAATGCTCTTGTAAAATCGGTCAACCTAAAATTTTCAGACTTCAGTCTTTTGTGAACTAGGCTCAAATAAAACAGGATGTCTGTTTTTAGTGTAAATTTAATGAATTAAATATCTTACTAGGTATCTGGCATATATATGGAAGCTCTAAATTACATGGGACATCATTCCACTCCAATTCTTGATTTCCAGGAAATATAGCATTTTTTGAATATTTCTAAAATTGAAATTAATATTAAATCTAAATGTTTTTAGAAGTAAAGCTACACTATAGATGTTAATGTCTGTCTGTTATTGAAAATTCGTGGCATATTTTTTTTGAAAAGGCAGATAATTGACATATCATAACTTTATATCCAATTCTATTTCTCTCCCTTCCATCCCTCCACATATATTCCCATGAACCATTAATATTTTCTATGGGAGGGTAAAACAGAACCATTTTGATATATAGCTTGTCTTTATCATTACCTTATACATAAAATAGGGTTAAAAAGAATTATTTCACTAGTGACACCATGACATTAAGTGGGTAAAATAGTTTTCCTTGGGATAAACCATACTTTATTCCTAGTGATGAATGACATTATTTTTATAACAGAATAAGATTATAGTACATCTGTTTAGAAATATCTCTCTCTCTTAATTTATATTATAATGTGAAGCTTGTGATTTTGAAAGCTTATTTGTAATCATTCTTGTTTTGCTTTTTATAATTATAGAATACTCACAATGGCACAGTGTTCTATTCCACCAAGGTTATTAGGTTCGCCCTCATTAAAATTGGTATAACCATCTTCCACTAAGATATATAATACACAAGATAATAATTGTTTTATTAAAAAAATTAATCAATAGCTATTTAAACTATTGTCCCATAACTAGGTTTAACTAATTTGTGGGTTGTTTTATGATAAGATAGGTCCGCAAAATATTTCTAAAGCATTAAAAGGACAATCTAAGATTATAATTTTACTAGATAAGATGACATTTTGGTCTTGTACTAAGATACTTCTTAAATATTTAACTTCACAATCACTAAAATCATTAAAGAGGATATTAACCATGAAATAAGGTTTGAAATGCATCTTTTTCTCATATTTTTAAATACATGTTTTTAAACTTTTTTGCCTTGTTCATAAAAATGGACAAATATAGAACACTACAGACCTCCAGCATTTTATATTCCTTTTTTTAAACAGGCTTTTTAATTAAATATTGGAAGGCTTTTGACTTCTAAAGAATACGGTGGGTCAATTTGCAATCTTTTTTGGATTTTCACATTAGTAGACATTGGCAAGGGTTATTTGGCCAATAAAAAACCCTATGAAACTTGAACGATTTTTTAAATCCAAAACAACGAATGCGCGGGGGTATAAAAAGTGCCAACCCCCTGATAAAACCAAATATCTAAATTCCTTCAAACACAATCTTGTTGCATATCAAAATGACTGCATTGAAATGCTGATTATGAATCTGAAAACCGTGTAGAAAAGTATTGCTCCTAGTTCTAATAAGATCTCATTAAGTACCTAAGAACAGCTGATTTAGTCAAAATTGTTTATTTTGGTAGGTTATTTGAAAATCATTTCAGACTGAATCAATATTTTTCAAAACGGTTTCAGATCTATAATCAGCATTTCAATGTGGTCACTTTGATATGCAACATGTCTGTGTTTGAAGGAATTTACATTTTTGGTTTTGTAATGGGGCGGACACATTTTATACCCCCCATGCGCCCGTGGTTTTTAAAATAAAAAAAACTCTTTCAAGTTTCACAGGGTTTAAATTGGCCCAGTAACCCTTGCCAATGTCTACAGTAACAAGCCCTTTTTACTCCACAGGGGGAGCATAGGCCGCTGACAATTTGGCAGTGTTTCTGTAACAATGTGGCTTTTTATGTATATGGGATAGGGTTGTAAGCCCTATGATTGCGGTGTAAAGCGTCCATTTGCCAATGTCTACTAATGTGAAATTCCAAAATCGACCCACCCAACTAAACAATTAAAAAAGTTACTTGGAGTTCCATCAATCCACAAAAAGTTAAAAGCATTGTCAATATCCTGTGCTCCAATGTACCATCCTTCAAGGTTTTCTTCATCAGGAATCAAAAGTGCTAAAAAAGATATATTTGACAAAATTATTTATTTTTTTGTATTTAAATTGTCATAGAATGCTAATAAATGACTCTTAAAATATATTTCAATATTAACCTTTAACAAATGTGTCCTCTTCCTCAGAGTCTAGAATAGCAAGCTGTGAACCTAAGGCCTGACACTTTAGAGCAGCAGCCACCCAGTTCAGTGTGTCTCCATCATCAGAAATCTTATAGCATACTCCTAAAATATGTGAATCAAATTTAATCAGAAGAATTTAGATATTGTGATATATTTTTGTGTCTACTTTTAAGTTTTAAAAGAATGTTATGGTCAAAGGAGCCTATACAATCTAGATAAATCCAGGTATATATTAGAAGGTGCCTAAAAATATTTACTTTATATTTATCTACCACATATAATTTCCCAGTTCTTTAGGAATATTTTTAAAAAGTATGTTCTAAGTTACTATAAAGCTGGTTAATTGATAAAATTTAAGAAAGAATGATCAAATTATGTTCCTCTTTTACTTTTTCAGATTTTATACCATAATAATAAGTTTTTTCAGTAATTAACATAACCACATTGGTAAAGTTTATCTCAATCTTATTGTTTTTTTTTCAATGTATAAAAAATTTTGCACTTTAGTTTGTTTTCATATTTCATGTTTTGATAAATCAGGGTTTTGGAGTTATATGTGCCCCAATCATTATATCAATCAAATCAGGAAATTTTACCTGTTTCAGGGTTTTCTATCCAGCCAATTGGGCATCTTTGAGAAGCTTCATAAAAAGATAATCAAATTTAATATAATTTGATAAAAGTGACAGGATCTCTGTGTGTCTGTCTGCACAAAGGGATTTTGTTAACTGCTAAACTAGTTATCTTATACAATTGAGCTTCTCATATGTTTATAACTATTTTTGAGGATGTCATACCCCCTACCGATTTGAAATTTTTAAGATAAGAAAGATATATTACTATATTGCCTCATTTTAAACATAGCCCTAGCCAACGCTATTTAAAATTATGTATTTGGATTGTCCATTGAATGTAGTTAGTTCTAGGCACCTTAACTGTCCAATTTGGAGCAATATTATAGAGATTTATATGAAATTACTTTTTTTCTAAAATATCTAATTTTATATTTCACCTTTTTGCTGCGTAAAATATGATTTTATGGCAATGATTTGAAATATGTACTATATCTAAAAAAGTATTTAAGCTAGAAAAATTTACAAATTTTTTAGAAAGCTTCATTACTGTTTATTCTACTAGATATAATAATCTAAAAAATCATGATTGTCAAACTGATAATAGGAAAAAAAATAACTAAAAGATACATCTTTAAATTATATTTACATGGCAAAAAATTTAGGGAAAAAAAAATGCATATTTGCTAATCTGAAAATTCAAATTTGCACATTTAACTTGTTCACACTGAACAGTTCGATAAATAGTGCATGAAAACATAAAGAAAGTGTATGAACATTTGGGGAATCTTTTCTTATAAGTAGAATAAAAATTTTTGATAATTAATTTTTTTCAAAACTCTGCAAAATTCAATTATATTTTTAAATTAGATATTTGAAATCTTATTTGTTTTGTATTATTTATATCAAAATCTTCACCAAGTCAGTTGTAACAAATTTAAAGAAAGTTTCTTTAAGATATATAATTGTTTTTGTAACTAAAAGATGTGCAAAAAATTACAGGCATTTCTAAATTGAAATTGAAAATGTTATGCATAACATTTGAACTGCTATGAATTCTAGTTTTTTGAAATATAAAAACAATTCCTGTAATATCTATATTGTTTTTTGAAAAAAGAAAAAAAGCCGTATCACTTAGTCAGCTACAAACCTCCAGTTTTCAGGATGTACTTAAATTTGAGTTAGAGTTAAAATTGGCCTTAAAAATTTATAAAACATTATTTAATATGTTAAAAAATGATGATCTAAATCTTAATTTTGGGGATAATGGTCTTAAAGATGCTCTTTCTGGTAGTGATGATGATTTATTATTTGAGACAAAATATTAGTTTGAAATTTGATAAAAGAGATTGACAAAATTTCCTTTTAATTGACATTTAATTTAACTATAAAGTTTTTTATTCTTAAAAGATTGACAAAAAGGATTTTTGTTACTTTTAAAAATGGGGTTGTTCTTGCCACAAAGATGAGAAGAGCATGAAAAAATGAAAATGAGTGCATTTTTTTATGTAGAGTATTAAATGATCCATTGACTGAGTGGCCAATGGATCATTTGACTGTGGTCAATTTTTCCCAAAATTACGATTTCAGATTATTGCATTTCACAAATTTTCATTTTTGTAGTGTTTGTTAAAGTTGTAGTGTTATATTTAAATCACATTAACTCCTAAAATATAAATTTGACTGACTTATAGTCAGATATTCTTCATCAAACAGGTGAAATGCAGAAACAGTTTTAGCCCTCCTGCACTAATGTAAACTGAGATAATATTAAATGCGACCCCCCCCCCCCTTCACCCTTGATAAATTAATTAAGCCTTTGAAGATATAAGGAGATATTTGCAGCTACCTTTCATTTGACAAACAGCAGCTAGCTTGCGCCCTCTATTACAATTTACATCAGCCCACTTGAGTTTACTTGAGTTTGGCAACTTATACCACTAAAAAAATCATGTATAAGTTTTCTTGCTACATAAGAAAATTTGTAATGACATATTTACCGCAGCACAGTCTTCACCACCCTTGTAATTATTTGGTTCCCTTCTATACCAATCAGTAAAAGTCACTAAATTGTAATATTAATTAATAAATGGGAAGATTTTTTATAATAAAATAGAACTCATGGGATAAAGTAGAATAGTAATTGAATGCCACCCTATCCCCTCCATTTGTTCTATCTCATTTCTGCATGTAATAGGATAACTTTAAAATTGAAAATTGTGTTTTTCTAAAATGTATCCTTGGCTTATTAAAATTTCATAAAAATCTGCTGCTGTTTTCCTGCCCACCGCCAACTGCTCAAATTATGTTTTGATATTTTTAAAATAAAATTTACATTAACCCAATAGTGCCAAGCGCCACTTTTATGGGCCGATCAAGCTAAAAATCTCAGGGAAGCTTTATAATGGTAAAAACAGAAAACATATTTTTTTGTTTTGCTCTAGTGGCGTGCACAGGAAAATTGCAAAAAAACCCCGTTCGGCATGGCAATAAATGCACAACGGGCATTTTGACCCATTTTGGGCAGTTACCCCGGCATTAGACCTGGTTTTGAAGTAAAACCCGTTTTTTTCGACAAAAAAATGAAAAATGTAATTTTTGAACGCCCAAAGTGAGATGAACACTTTTTAGAACTTTGATACGATCTGTAATTGAAAACTACACAACCTCATGTAATCAATAGAGCTAAAAGTAATATTCGAAGCGATTTATATCCAATTTAGTGTTTCGGCTAAAGGTGCTGCCGTTTTCGGTTAAAAAACCGGTTTCTTGAAGTTTTAAAACACACACACTACAAAAAAAGAACATATAAAAATTGGGTAATACATATCAGAAAAGGAGCATAAAAATATTGGAAGACACATATAGAGATTACTAGGGTATACTGATTCGGGTGGCTCAAGAATAATAAATCATAAAAAAAATATTTAATGGTTGAAAAGTTAAAACCGGGTAATAAAACCAAAACTGAGCAGGGTTTTAAAACTGTCGGGCATCTATGGCCATGCCGAACCGGGTCATAATAGGGCGTAAAAAAACAATAAAAAAAATCATATAAAAAATAATAATTTGAATAAAACAAATTCACAAATAGATGTACTTGTCAATAAACATTAGATTTCACGAAAAAAATCAGTGACTTTACTATAAAAACAAAAAAGTTAGAAGGGGTATTTTCAATTCACCAAAATTTTCGTTGTTTTCAAATTTTGTTGAGCTATACCGGCAAACGGAAGTAAGCAAAACTGCCTGCTCCAGGGGGAAATGAAAACCAGGGTAGTACAGGGGGGATTCATACTGAGAATGATGCAATTTGAAGACTGGAAACCGTTTTTTTAAACATTTTCTAGAACCTGGTGGAACCGGGTTTTAATACCCGGTTCGTCACTAATGGGTTAAGATAAGCATTTTTAAAAAAAATAGTTATCTAAAAAATAAGGAAATTTTAGCAGTTTCATATTTTTAAGTAAAAAAAGAAATGGGTATTAACCCTAGCCTACCTAGCTGCAGCGCTTGGCGCCTAGCCTACTTAGTTGCAGTGCTCAGCCCCCTAGCCTATAACCTAACTTAAACTAATTATCTTTCTCAGCCAGAGTCATAGTTTTGTCAGGGAGCAAGGGGTAACAAAATTTTCAAAATTAAAAAAAAATCTGAAAGGATAAAGGCAACAAAAGTTGTTAAATAAAAAGAAAGCAATTAATGACTTTGACTCATGTATGGGCGAAATTTATTTATTAGGGGACATGACATGCACATAATTCTTTTAAACTGTTGGCAAAAATGATTCCAACTTTAAAGGATTATGAAATATGCAAAATCAATTTTTTAGATGAATTTAATATTAGTCTTTACTATCCATCAGTTTATATGTTTGTTTGATTAACTTTCTGTCTGTTTTTCTATCTATGTGTATTTCTTCATTTATTTGTATTTTTTCATAAGTGTTAGTAAAAGATTGACTTTTGCACCGCCCCCACACCCCTCCTTACCCAATAGATTAAGAATTTGCAGAGAGCCTTTTATTTATGGTTAACAGTCTGACCCTCTTCTCTACCTTACTATGAGGTAACAAAATACTAAATTCCAACATAACTTATGGATTAATAAAAATAATATTTACCTGGAGATCCATCTTCCCATACCCAGGAACCTTCCCTCAAAATGTCGTTAGCTCCCATCCAGAAACCAGTTTCTTTTCTGTTTTCTAATAATCCTGAATTTCAATAAAATAAATATAAACTATTAAAGATATAATGTAAAACAAATGTACAAGGACACAGAGGAAAAACTTACTAAGGAGATATCTTTTCAGTAAAACTCTATTGGATATTTTATTACGTAAGCATGGTTTTTAATATAATGGTAATTCCAGTTTTTTTTACAAATTAAAGAAGTTATAGAATGATTGTTATTTATTATAAAATATTTAGTAAAATAGACATGGTTTTCTGCTTGGAAATTTTAGTTTGAAGGATTATGAGGCCAAATTGACCATCTAGATCTACTGTAGCTATTCAAATTATGATTCTAAAACTTGAAATTTTATTTATATTGGACTGTCTGAAAGAAAAGAAAATTACTTTAAAAATTCTAAGCAAAACCAATAAATATATTAATTCAACTTTGATTTTATTCCTAAAACTATTTTCTTCTGTTCAATTTTATTTGTATTCTATATTTACAGCATAGCCCTTTGAAAATTTAACCTGAAACCAGTCATTTTTATTATTACAAATTGTTGTCTTATTTTGTTTACAGACAATGCACAATATTTTTAAAATGCCATGATTTTCCTATTTTTTATCAAAATACAAATATTTTCCCCTAAACAACATCTGAACAAGGCAATTTAATAAATGTTGCGTCATTTTGCCCCTCTAATTAAATTTTAGAAATAATTTGCTTAGTCTGGTTTTAGTATCAAAGAAAAAAAATATCTCTTGCAATATAGTAGTACTTTTTCAATTATATGTACTTCCAGCTAATAAGCTCTTTTTTACACAAAAACTCTTTAGTTTTTTTTTATATATGTAATATAGATTTTGGCTCTAATACTAAGATGAGAAATCAAATATAAACACAAAAGTATAACATTTCTGGGCAAAATTTTTATGATTTTTCAATAATTTATGATGGCTGTGCCATGTTTGATTTAAAAACTTGAATCACCTTTAACAAATTCATTTTCCTGTGCTGAATCAATCTTAGCAAGTCCACCTGTACCTCCATCATTGTTTACTTCCGACTTACAGTTGTCCTTTGCAGAATACCAATTACCTTGTTTCTTTAAAACTTTATAACAATAGCCTAAAAAATAAATAATTCTCAAAGAATATGTTACTCAAAATATAATAATAGAATAAAATAAAAAGTTTTAAATACAGCCAGAGATGAGCATGATCAACCTGTCTAAATTTTTCACATAATACCAAGGAAATTCTAGCTTTTTGGTTAATTTCAAGACTCTTGAGTTAACATTGAAAATTTCAACTCTTGGGGGATAAATTTATTTTGACAAGATTTAAGTGCCTGTAGGAGGTAAATGGGGGAGGGGGGGGTTGGAATTCCCCATCGAAGTCTTGATTAGATAGATTTACCTGAATCTGGATTCTTAGTCCAACCAAGTGGACATCCTGCTAAAAAAAATAATTTGAATTTAGAATATAGACAGATATCAATAATATTGTTACATTATAACAACCTTAATTATATTGCAGAGAAAAAGAAAAAGAAATATTTTTTTGTGAACATAATTAACAATGTTAACATTTTAAGAAAAAATAAATTTACCTTGCACAGAACCAATTATCAGAAAGTTTGCAATGAGAATCAACCAATGCATCTTTAAACAAAATGATCCTTAAAAGCAAAGCTTTAAAATCAAGAGTGGTGTCAGAAGTTAATAAGCAGAATAATAATTTTTGATTCTGAACAAAATTGTATAAAAAGTTGTTAAATAGCCAGAGTACAGGATTCTGTTTCAGGACATTTTAACATATATTTTTCAGACTTCATTTTAGAGGTGCTTTGCTTACAATACTAGAACTTGGTTTTTAGGAATAATTTTTCCAAAAATCAGATGTATAGGATAAATATATCATACAAGAAATTGTTATACAAAGTTATATTGGACTTTTCTGGTAGAGCTAGAGAGCTAAACAATGTGTATGTTTCCTGTTTGATAATGAAGCTAGAAGAATAATTTTTTCAAATATGTTTAACTTCATGTAAATTTTATATTAGAATATCAAAACATAAATTTTTCTGGTGGCAGCTGTAGTTGGAAACTATTGCAAAATATCGGAAAAAATGAACTTTTAATATATTGTGTAGATATGTTAGAAAAGCCTAATCTTAGAATTTAAAGTTTCTAAATAAAAAAATGGTGGTCAAATGAGCCTTTTAAAGATATCTGTAGACATGGAGGATTAGGACCTGCAGGATTATACCTGGGACCAGAGATTAACTTAAACACCTTTATTTCATATGAGGATGTACTAGTGTAGGTTAATTTTGGTTAGGATATTTTAGTATTTTAAAGTAACATAAAGTGCTTTGTTATGGTCAAAATAATATTTATGCTCTTCACCTGGATGGCCCTGCCAGGTTTGCTGGTCCCTGCCAGAATGGAATTATTAAAAAAAATTGAAATCAATAGGACAATGCTAAAATGCCTAAATTATTGATAAGTGCTCTTTTTTTTTATTTTTTTTTTTGGGGGGGGAATACCAGTTTCTGATAAATGAAAGTGGATTTTTGCAAAATTTAAATATTGCATGACACAACATGGAACTTCCCAAAACTGTAAGAATGATCTGATTTTTTTTGGCAAAAAAGACTGTATGCAATGCAGTGCTCAGGAAACTGATCAAAATTTGTATTAAATACTGGGATAAAAAGGATAAAAATACAAGAATTTATAGATAAGTCAGATGAATTGTCTGCATATGCATAATCACATAATCACATAATATATAGTTTAAATGAACATAATAACCCAGAATAGGAATATTTTTTTTGTATTATGAAAATTATACAAAACATACAAAAGTATTATTTTTTTGTAATTTTGTACAGTCCTTTTTTTTGCCCCTATTTTTTTCTCGTACATGTTGTATCAATTTTGTCTACAATAATACTTTTATGTTTTTTTTATTACCATATTGCTGATTTTATATCTTGTATTCATATTTTGTACAATATTATTAATTTCAACAATTTGACAGAGTCCAAACATTTTATACTTTACTGAATATTTCAATATGTGTACTAAAGTGACAAAAATGATTAGATTATAATTTTGATTTAAAAGAGATTCTTTTTTTATACAACAGTATAAAATTTTGGAAATTTAGAACTTTGCCTAAAAATGAACTTAGTATTTAATGTAAAATTTTTTTGTATTATAGTATTCCTTTAAAAAATGTTTTCAAAATATCCAATTTTGTAGACTCTAATAAATTTTTAGAAATGTATACAATTGAACAACAAAAAATATACAATAACATAAATTTTGATAAGTTCCAGAAATGAGGACTGAAAATATTAATAAATTGTCTATTTCTACAATTTAAATTTTTTTCTGAGTACAATATTTTGGGACTCTCAAAATCAAAAAGCCTAACAATATTATATAAATGGATTATTATTTGGTTGATTTTACACCAGATTATCATGTACTTTAATTAAGTGAAACTTATAGCTGGCTAAAAGAACAAACACCCTTATCTACCCCCATTACCCCATCCCTGGAAGAGCAAACTAAGAAATTAATTATACTCATGTTAGTGAACCAACCATAGAAAATTCAATAATAGTCCACAAAGTTGTTAAGCCAACAATCAATACTAAGACTTTGGGGACTAAAAATCAGTCCAATGTCCCCTCCCTCCCTGTTTATGGAATTGTGGCGAGCTGTCTTTCATTCCCTTTCCATTGCACATTTAAAATGGATTTTAACAAATTTCTACTTTATATAGTTAAAATTTTTGTTGCTAGGTGTCTCATACTTTTCAGAAAAATGTAAAAAGTATGGAAAATTTGTAGGATCTAAAATATTATACCATTACTATGCTATTTTTTTACAAGGGTACAAGAAATTTTTGTAGTACAAGAGAAATATATTAAATACAAAAAAACATTTTTCAGCAGTGATTGGGTTGGTTAGAAAATAATTAAAATTAGTACGAGTTGCACAAAATGTATACGATAAATTAAAAAGGAGAAAAATTAGAACCCCTTGGACATTTCATATGAGGTTTCAAAAATTGGAATGAATTGATGAAATGCAAATTTTCAAAACTGAAAAAAATATTTCTAAGAGGATATTACAAAAATACAATAAGCATGAAACAAAAATATCTTTTATATCCACAAATTATAACCTGATTATTTTTGTTACTTTAGTGTACATATTAAAATATTCAGTAAAGTAAAAAAATTTTGCACTCTAAATTTGTAACATTGATACTATTGTACATAATATGAATACAATATATACAATCAGCTAAATGGTATTAGTATGAAAATAAAAAAAAGTGTACAAAATATACAAAAATAAATATGATTTTAAATTAAAAAGGTTGAAATTTTGACTAAATAACTTTGAATGCAGCTTGCTCCCAAATGGCATTGTGATTAAGCAATGATTTAGTTTCATTAAAAGGAAACACCGTATAATGTAAAACATATTTAAAGTTGAATTAAATTATTTAAGTATTTTAAAGATAATTATACAAACCAATATAGTTTGTAAAAAAGAATCAATTCTAAAAAAGAAAATATAACCAATTGGTTAATGGGAGTATCCGGTTTATTCATATTTTTACAGGTTAGGTAAATATTAATGATTGCCCCGCAGGGTTTTCTTTCAATGATATGGTTAAACTAATATAATAAATAATAAGGCTTACCTTCAAGCTGATTTAACCAGTAGAAACTGATAAATTTTCAATATTTGCAGTTCATATTTATTAGGACATACAAGTGTTTTGAAAAAATAATTATGTTTGGCAGAAAAATTCAAAATAAAAATCACAAAACCTTTCCTTTAACCTATAAATAGTTTTTTAGAATATTGGGCATTAGCTCCAATCATAGGTTTAATACTTTGAAAATATTATTATATTGTTGAAACAGTAAAAAGACATTGAAGTCTATTTGGGTTGCCCCTATAAAATTTATATTCACAGTTTACAATCAGAAATAAAATAAATGTGTGTGTGTATCCTATCAGGGATATAAATGGATAAGACAATGTTTAGGTTAAGTTAGGTTAGGTGATTGCCCCTCTGGGTTAGGCAATTGGCCCCACAAGTTAGAGCCCCTTGCAGGGGCCAGAAATAGAAGAAAATAGGAAAAATATTTTTAAAAACTGTTTGACATAGTAAATTAAGGGTGTGATCCCTATATCCTTAAAACTACAAATAAAAACTGTACTACTCAAACCATAAAAATGAAAATCAAGAAAGCTCAACCTTGGAACAATAAATACTTGTAAAACTTAAACAGATTTTGTAAAATATATTTATTAGCACAAAATAAACTAATATTTTACACTTATCCTTTAATCATTTAATAATTCTCAATCTATGCATATTTTCCAGAATAATAAATCATCTGAACGGAAGATTCAGGTTGAATAAAGTATTTTGTGTTAAGTCCTCTACCATACATCCAGTAATCACATGAATCCTTATAATACAAATATTTCATATAAACTTTAAGATATTTTTGGTATTGTATATTAATTTTACACTTTCTCTTTTTGGTCTGTCTGTAATGCTTCAAAAACTAATTTTAATTTGTATAAAAGTTTTGTGATTTATTTTATCAGTTTATATTTTATGACACCGCTCTACAGTCCTTTTTCCTAATGTCCATCAATAATGTTTGAGCTTGGCTACTTGTATGTTGTCATCCTTGTTTCTTGGTGCGTAGTAAAGTGATATCACCTATTTTTTCATTAATCATAATTATTTGTTATGAAAGTTAAGTTTAAAAATTTTTACCTTTTAATGAATGTTTCATCATATATTCTTTTTTTTCCAGATCCAATTGATGAACAATATTTTTTACTTAAAATATATTTCAAAATGATAAAGTAGTTTTTCTCCTTTTATATTGGGTTGAGGAAGGTTTTATTTCTAAATGTAGGTTATTAAAATGAAATCCCTTTTCATGACAATAGATAACCCACTTCCCTTTAACTGACACCTTCTCATACCCCGCCCACACCCCCATTCTATATGATACTAAAGGTGGCGTTCTAAAATTATCTCGCTATTGGCTAGATTGAATATTAATCTTTTTCTTCCATTGTCCAATCCCTGAATATCAACCCAACTACAAAAAAAGTTACTACACATAAAGATTACTACGACTTTAGAATGTAATTATAAGAGAAGAAGTATAGTGTGAACCCCTTTTTCGTAAATCTGACGGAGGAACTCCTCCAGCTGACAAAAAACCTTAAAATTTTTAACTTCATATTAAGGAATTCAACAATTCATAGCTAACTTATTAAAGGATTTGTAATATGCTTTACACTATACTAGAAAATAAATTTTAACACAATATAATTTACATGAGAAAAGCTTTATCTTAAGAAATGCGACTATTTACAGCTGACTCTTTATATGAACAAAATGAAAAAATTATGCCCTTTCCTCTTACCCATATGTGTACAGTGTATACACAGTACTATGCTAGGTCCTGTTGAAAACGTAACGAACCTACTGTTGCACTATGTTCCATCGAGTGACAAAAAATCGTTTTTTTACATTTTGGAAAATACAATTTTAAACAATTGATTAGTAATATAGCCGAAAGGATTAGCTTTTACTATGAAAAATAAGAATTTTATGTGCAATTATACCAGAGGTATCGAATTAAGTTCCTTTTCATCATTGTAAACAACTATTTTTAAGGTCAACTAAACTACATTTCAAATCATCGTGGACCCTTTCATTTTAAAGCTATTTTTAAGTATTATATATTTTTGGAATCAGTATGTAATAATTTATACGTTTAGCCTTTAAAAGAGGTCAAATCTCCATTTTTTGTTGTAATTGTAGATGGTTTTCTTAGCATACCCGATTTCTGTAAAATAGACAATTTTCTTCTAATGAAAATTTTACGTTTGGTTCCAGATCTTTTAAGACCAAAAAAGTCCAAGCAAATCCTCTTACATGGTGATATTAGATGTATGTATAATATCAGAGAACTTCACCCTGTGTATGCGAAGGTATGCGAAGTTTGTTTTTTTAAGCCCTAAAGATACTGGGTCTATCAAAAAATAACATTTTTTTAAGATATAAAAGTAATTTATTTTTCTACTTATTTCCAACACATATTCAATCAAACTAAAAGTAGAGAAAAGTTTTAAATAAAGATAATCCCTAAATGTCTAGGCTCTTATGTGAACCATTTTATCTTTTTATTGGGGGGGGGGAGAGGGGGGGGGGAACTCCCCACTTACATCCACATCTGAACCCATTAAAGCTAGAAGTTAAAAAAATTTTATGTGGTTTCCTAGTTCAAATATATATTCTTATTTAATTCGTTAGCATTATTTACTCCCTTCACCCTTTTATTAAGCAACTTTTTACCAAAGGTGCTTTCTTACTTATTAAAAAACGACATGTAGAATTTGTATTATTTAAGATAGAAAATGCTTCCTTTCAAGTAAATTAGACAATGGCCGAGAAATTAATGTACATTCCCAATGCTAATACACAAAATTGCCCCTTCTTTGAATTACAATTAGTGATTGAAACGTTTGGACACTCAACTAATAAACCAACCAATCAAAATTCAATAAAATTGTTATGCCTACAAAGAAGAAAATGCTATTTTGTGAATTTGGGGACTATTATAATTAACAGCCCATTGTTCCCTCCCTCCCTACATATACACACAGAAAATAAATAAGAAATAGGCTCATCTGTATGTAAACTTTAGATTAGAAATCTCAAAAAATAAATTTTGGCGGCGGCGATCGGCGGTAAAACGGCGGCAGATTTTCATATAATTTCAGTAGGTCATACATACTTGTTAAAAAAGCTTATGTTTAAAATTTGAAGTCTATAGGTAAAAAATTGCGGTCTCAAGAGCTGTTTAAAGATTTCTGAGGGATCAGGACCTGCAGGATCATACCTGGACCCTGAAATTGACTTAAACACTTAAATTTCATATTGGTATGTATTAGTATAGGATATTTTAGTATTTGGTAACTTAAAATGCTTAGTTTAAGGCAAACAAAATATTTTTGCTCTTTACCTGAATGACTCTGCCAGGTTTGCTGGCATCCTGTGCCAGCTAGGATGGAGATATTTAAAATTTCGCTATTACATTGAAAGATATATGGATACTTATTGTTATTTAAATAAAATTTTGTCAAAATTTTAAAATATACACTCTCTATGATTTTTTGTCATTTTTTGGCTTTTCTGGAACACAGTGTGTTGTATTTGCTATTTGTTGTTATTTTATTCTTATTTCATTTTTTTCGAGGTAAACATGAAACAAACTATGAATTTATGTATTTTAAATGTTTATAATAGATAAGAATTACGAATTAAGATTATAAACCATGTACATTTGAAGTCTGAGATATTAAAGCTAATCACAAACGGTTTATTAGGGACCCCTTAAAAATAAGGGTATCTTTAGCCTTACTTTAGTTTAGGGGAGATAGTCTACCCTTAAATTTAGTAATGTCAAGCTTAGGTAAAGATTTTGATAGGAATACTTTAACCTTACATAAACCTATCATATCAATACAAGGTACCCCCCACATCTACCCTTTTCAAACGATTCCCCCCCAATAAATAGCCGCCATAACACTCACCACTCCCCTCCTCCCCCCGTCCCTTAGTGTTCTTTCAATTGGGGTTATATAAGAAAATTTTCATTAGCAAAGTTTCATTAGACTTAGAGGCGTTAAAAGTTATCATGAATGAGGCTGTATATTCTATTTTAAGTTTTCTACATTTTTTCCCTTAATCTTAATCTTGTTTTTAATACTTTAGAGATTTTTTAGCTGATTAATAAAAACTCTTCCTATCTTTTAAGTAAAAGATTTAGGAATCCCTATCATAAACCCCTCTCCCTTTATGATGCCCCAGCCTTATAAATCCTCCCTTTTCATATAATTCTCCACCTAGGGTTACCTAAGGGTGTCGTTAATTTATTAAAAAAAATAATGAATAAAATTGTTTCTTAGCTTAACAATTTGATATATTTTTTTAACAAAAAATTTTGTGGATTAAATTAAACTTTAATACAATAGAAAAAAATCTTATAGAATCATATAGAACTAAAAGCATACTCTTTGTAATAAGTTTTAAATATAACTCTTTGTAGAATTTAATTTTCACATCGCCATAGTTGTTACTTCAATTTAACAAAAAAGGATCAAAGATTCAGCACTTTTTCCATTTCAAATATTTGATTATGAGTCATGTGATTTATCTATATTTCATGTAGTGCCTGTATACCAAGCAAAGAAATCACTCTGTACAAAAAAAAATTTAAAATCTTTCTTTATAAATCTTACATCTTTAAAGTTTAGAGAAGTAGCCGCAATTATGTATAACAAATATAGGATGTATGTCTGTGTGTGCGTGGGAATTGAATAGAAACTTCATTTGAAACTAATTAAGGCCATAACATTTTTTTTAATTCAAGCTAAAAGAACAATTTGCTGCTTTGAAAAATAACCAAAAAAATAATAAGGAAGTACAGCCGTACTACAGTATAATTAACCAATAGATATAATAGAACTAGATGGTCAATCGGGATCCATAATTTGTGAGACTTAACCCTTAACAGTTGGGCACCGTGCCGCACCTTTATCAGTAGTTCAATGCCCCCCCCCCCCCCATTATCTCAGCTCCTATTAAAGCTAGAGGGCTAAAAAAAATTGTGCAAGTCCCCTGTTTGATAATGAATTTCCGACTTTAAGTGAGTGAGAGTCAATTTTTGCTTCCTCCACACTTTTATTCAACAACCTTTGTTTTTACGTCCTTTTTTACTTAAGGGGGGGGATCACCAAAAAAACATAAAAAAAAAACTTGGGACAAAATACAACTTTTTGGGAGATATATTTTTCATCCCCTCCATTTTATTTTATTTGGGGGAGGGGTTCCTGAACCCCATAAAACATCCCCCCAAACCTGTAGTAGTACATCCTCATCCTTATACTAAAGTAACAGGATGTTTGTGTGTCTGTCTGTGTGTCTGTACCAAAGGATCTCGCTAACCGCTGAACCAATTGGGTTCTCCTTAACAAGGTAGCTTCTCATAGGTCCCGGGAAGGTTTATAACTATTTTCTTGGGGGGTGGGACACCCCAAACGCCCCCAAAAATGAAAAATACCCCCCCCCCCCAATTTTTTTTTTTTTTTAATTTTTTAACTAAAATTAAAAATGATGATGTGAGGCACCCGGCACGCCCCCCCCCTAAAAAAAAAAAATTTTCTACCCCACAAAATTTTTTTTTACTTTTTCTTATAAAATCTAAAATAAGAAATTGGGTTATCAAATTTGACTCCCCCTCCTCAAGTGCCCCTAGAGTAGATATACCACACTTTTCTGGGATCTTGCCAGATCAAGTATCAACTGTGGGGAATACCAAAGGATGACTCCATGCAAAATTTGAGCCGGATCCGGCCAAAACCGGCCGGAATTTTTATAAAAAACCGTTTTTTTCCGGTTTTTAGGAGGTATCTGTAAATCAAGCCCCCTCCTGGGTACGCCCCAATGATGATTTTTGCTTTAAGGTCTGATCTGAATTTCTCAACACTGGATATGACCCATAGAGTTGAAAAAATGGTTAAAATCCGGTCTTTTGACCGGTTTCGGCCATTTCCGGCCCCAAAAAAAAATCAAAATTTCATCTAAAATAAAAAAAAAATGCTTTAAATTACATTTTTCATTAATAAATTTCCAAAAACCAAAAACCCTAGGTAATGAAGATAATTTTAGCAACTTAAAATGTGAAAAAAGGTTGAAAATTGACAATCTTGTGTCAATTTGAAAAATGTTGGTAAATCTTAAAAATTTGACGGATTTATACATACATTAGAATTTAGGTTGACTATGGTGTTTAAGACACGCCATATCCAATAAAATTGCAATGAGAAGGTCTAAATGTTTTTCTGAACCAAAATTCTACATACCCTGGCGGTTCCAGGGATATATCATTAAGGCCGTACGGCTGGCCAGAAAGCTTTTAACAGGTGGCCGACTAAAAGCCGGATTTGATAGTTATCAACCATAAAAAATAGCGATTTTCGTTTTTTTGGCCAAAACTCATGCAGGGAGTTGTTTTTTGGGATTGACACACAAAAGCAAGTTTGTACAACTTTTTGGGGCGGACATTTCTTTACTTACGCATTATCCGCCACGGGTGAACCGTTTGGCCGATACGCACCGCAAAAGGCACGATTTTTGACGATTTTGCCGTTCACGAGGTTTTAACGACCATTTTTGAGGGGAAGGAGTCATCCAATCAATGTAACTCTAAAATACTTTTCATTTGCAAATTAAATTGGCTACATTTCATGTGAAGTAAATTTTTTTGTGCGTCTAACCGTTTTTGTTCCAGTTGAAATTTAAAAATTATTACTTTTTAATTATAATTATTTTTTTCTTGTAATTTTAAAACTAATCAAACACTAATTGTTAGTACATCATAATTTTGATAATTAATTGCACATTTCAATCACTGATATTTACTACTTAAAGGGCGAATATAGGTTGAATATAATATGGGCTCAAAAAAACCGTGCAATTCCATAGATTATAAGTAACTTTAAGATATTGACATATCCAAATGTATAAGTCTGTTATAGCTTAAAACCTGAACATTCTCAGGATAAATTTATGTAATAAGTGTAGTTCCCTAAGAACTCCAAACACCCTAGCATCACACAAGGCTTCGGTTTAAGGTTGAATTAAAAAGCTTTCGTTAAATGATAGTCGTAATAAAAGTGGAAACCAGTTATCAATCTATTTTTTTGTATTGTGGATTGTTTCTTCCTTGACAATATTCCCCAACAAAGTGTAAAGTATATGAATTTTATTTTTTTTTAAAAACCTTTACAGGAGAAATTTTATTTCATGTAAGTATGAAAATTATATGGTAATTGTTATAATTAATTTAAAGAGGACAAAAATAATAGGTGAATAGTGTTTTTTTTCTTATATTTTTATCTGGAGAAAATCTGGCGATCGGTGCATTTGTTTGTGTGTGTTGAAAAATGCGTACTAGGGTAATTATATCATCAAGAATTAATCATTGATCTTTATACAGAAAAAAAACTTTAAAACGTATTATTTACCCTAGTAATTACTCCGGACGCAAATTGACGCAAATTATTTTATGCTTTTTAAAAAATCAATAAAATAGTATATGATATAAAAAAATAAACACTTTAATTATCAATTAAGATGCATGCCAATGTAATAGTCAATTAAACTTAAGAAAAATAGTCAAAAAAGTCTTGTAAAGGGCTAAAATAAACGATTTTGTTGACTTTCTCATTTATCATATGTTGAAGTAAAAGCAAAAATTGCAAAATCTACTTAAGGATTTTTTTGATTTTTTAAATTTAACATAGATATTTTAAAAGTATGTAATGGCACCTTTCATATAAGCTCATATCATATTGAAACTATATTCGCCCTTTAATAATTTTTAATTTATCCTTTAATTATCTGATTAATCTCTAATGATTATTACTTTGTAAATCTGAATACTTATTATTCATCTCTAGCAATTATTTATAAACTAAAAAGTAATAATAATTACTATAATATTACTATGTATTAGGTTAGGTAGTTCAATTGATAATCAAATAAAGTAATTTAGAAATGGTGATAGTTACTACAATATAAAAAAAAATTATAACAATATGAATAAGTATTGATCAATTAGTAATAGGATATTTTATATGATTAATAATGATAAAATCATAAATAATAAGTAATAAAAAGATAATGATAATTAATATGAGTTATTATTGATAGATTTAAAATAGGTTATGTAATATAATTTATTGATTGATTTGTAATAGGTTATATTATATGATAATTAATACTTATAATACTATAACTGAATAATAATAATAAGATAATCATAATTATTATGCATAAATATGGTAAGATAATATAATTCATAATTATAGTGTTATAATCAATAATAAGATAATTAGGAGCCTGTGTCTTAAAAAATTATTTCACCCAAACTTGTTTCTTGTGGGGGGGAAATACATTTCATGGGGTTGGTGTAATTAGTAATTGTTTTCCTTTTTTTAAAATTTCAACTGGAACAAAACGGTTACACGCACAAAAAAATTTACTTCACATGAAATGTAGCCAATTTAATTTGCAAATGAAAAGTATTTCAGAGCTATCTTGATTGGATGACTCCTTCCCCTCAAAAATGGTCGTTAAAACCTCGTGAACGGCAAAATCGCTGAAAATTGCGATTTCGGTGACGAATAATGGCCAAACGGTCCGCCAGAGGTGAATGATACATAAGTAAAGAAATGTCCGCCTCAAAAAGTTGAACATTGATGAAGAAGTGTTCTAAGTCGCTAAATCGACTCCGTCATCCCCTACAGGGGCAAAAAAACAAGATTTTTTGAAAAATTGTCAAAAATCGTGCCTTATGCGGCGCGTATCGGCCAAACGGTTCACCTTTGGCAGATAATGCGTATGTAAAGAAATGTCCGCCCCAAAAAGTTGTACAAACTTGCTTTTGTGTGTCAATCCCAAAAAACAACTCCCTGCATGAGTTTTGGCCAAAAAAACGAAAATCGCTACTTTTTATGGTTGATAACTATCAAATCCGGCTTTTAGTCGGCCACCTGTTAAAAGCTTTCTGGCCAGCCGTACGGCCTTAATGATATATCCCTGGAACCGCCAGGGTATGTAGAATTTTGGTTCAGAAAAACATTTAGACCTTCTCATTGCAATTTTATTGGATATGGCGTGTCTTAAACACCATAGTCAACCTAAATTCTAATGTATGTATAAATCCGTCAAATTTTTAAGATTTACCAACATTTTTCAAATTGACACAAGATTGTCAATTTTCAACCTTTTTTCACATTTTAAGTTGCTAAAATTATCTTCATTACCTAAGGTTTTTGGTTTTTGAAAAATTATTAATGAAAAATGTAATTTAAAGCATTTTTCTTTAAATTTTAGATGAAATTTTGATTTTTAAAATTTTTTTTTTGGGCCGGAAATGGCCGGAAACCGGCCAAAAGACCGGATTTTAACCATTTTTTCAACTCTAGGGGTCATATCCAGTGTTTAGGAATTCAGATCAGACCTTAAAGCAAAAATCATCATTAGGGCGTACCCAGGAGGGGGCTTGATTTACAGATACCTCCTAAAAACCGGAAAAAAACGTTTTTTTATAAAAATCCCGGCCGGTTTTGGCCGGATCCGGCTCAAATTTTGCATGGAGTCATCCTTTGGTATTCCCCACAGTTGATACTTGATCTGGCAAGATCCCAGAAAAGTGTGGTATATCTACCCTAGAGGCCTCTAGGGGCGTAGCCGCTGGTAAGAAATATAGGCATACAAGTCAATTTCAGGTTCCATGTATGATTCTGAAGGTACTGATCCTCCAAGCATAGACGTCCAAGGGGGGGGGGGTGAAGTGGGGATTACCCCCCCAAACAATTTGAGGAGGGATAAATACCCCCCCCAAAATAAAAATCTCTAACAAAAAAATTTTTGCCGCGCTTCCCGCACATTTTTAATACTAGTAAATATTTAATAAAATTTAAATTACCCCCAAAAAAATTTTACCCCAGGAGTAAATTTGGGGGGGGGGGTAAACAAAATTTACCCCTGCAAACAGATTTCAGTTGGGGTAATTACCCCCAAAAACAAATTTTACCCCCAGGGTAAAAATTTTAAGGAGGTTAAATAAAATTTGCGGCACGCTTCGCACTCCATTTTGTCCCCCCTTAAAAAAAATTTCTCCCCCCCCCCCACAAAAAAAGCTTGGCCGTCCCGCTCCAGGTATCCAGAAATTTTTTTAAAACTTCTTTTTTGAAATGAAAGAAACAGAATTAAAAAAAATAATTTGTAGAGTGTTGTGCAAGGTCGCCCCAACCCCCAAAAAATTGAAAATTGAAGAAAAAAAATTTGACAAGAAAAATCTTTTTAGTGAGTGTGGAAGGTCACCCCTTTTCCAAAAACAAATAAATTTGAAATTGAAGACAAAACATTTTTTAAGAGGGTCACCCCATCCCCAGAAAAATTAAAAGTGGAAGAAAAAATATTTGTACCGGGGGGTGTGGAAAGTCACCCCATTTCATGGAAGAAAAATTTTAAAATGGAAGATAAAAGAATTTCAGATAAAATATTTTTACGGGGGTGTGAGAGGTCACCTCACCCCCAAAAAAATTCAAAAATAAAAGAAAAAAAAATTAAAAAATTGAAAATGGAAGTTAATTTTTTTTTAATTTAAGGGGGTTTGGGAGGGTACTCAACCCCCAAAAAATATAAAATAAAAGTATTTTTAAAAAAATTTAAGGTGGTGTTGGAGATCACCCACCCATGAAATAAAAAAGTTGAAAAATTAACAAAGGGGTTTGTCTTATAGGAACCGCTTTATATGTATAACAGAATTTGATGCCAGATAGACCATCTAGATCTTAAATATCTATTCATTGGTTGTCAAAGGTGTTTTAAAACAAGTTAGAGAAGAAAGAAAAATTACCTGCTTTCTCATACATTTAAGAATACCTTAATTTATTTTGGTGTCCCTAACTTTTAATGTAAGCCTACCTTAAAGTTTTACTAAAAACCTTACATAAGTTTCTTAAGTAACCAGGGAGTAAGGGAGGGGACAATGGATCGAATATTCAATTTTTAGGAGTCTCAGACTTTGGGGACTGGCTTAAAGGGAATGTGCAAGAATTTAGCAGTTTCTGACTGAGTTTGGGGACTTGCGCATAGAATGCCGCTACTCGTTATGTATGTTTTGAATATTGCAGACGGGGAGAAGGGATAAGGGAAGTGGGGGAAAGGGAAATAAACACTCGTTGTGTTAGTTTGGAATGTAGCAGACGGGGAGAAAGGAGAAGGGAAGTGGGGGCAAGGAGCAAGGGAAATAAACAGAATAAAAAGGGGCAGCTGGCCGGGTCCAATAATCTTTTAATATAAAAATCACACCAAAAAACCTCAATATATTTCATCAAAAACAAGTTGTGATTTCACTTTACATGACGCTATGGAAATCTATTATTCAATTAACAATCCCTTTATAATTTCCTACAAATTTATTGGATTAAACTGGATTTCATGCCCTTTCTTTGATAACTCTTATATTGAATTAATTGCCCATTGTCCCCTCCCTTACTCCCTGTAAGTAACCCTTATCAACCCCCCCACCCCCTTCCCCTCTCTTCTCTCCTCTACCTGCTTTCTTTCCAATTAAGTACCCTTTAGCTATACCTAACTCTTTATGTAAAGCTAGTCTAATCCCCTCCCCCTTTTCAATGCCCCTAACTCATATATCAACCCTTTTGATCCACTTCTCCAAGCCTTACTTATGAAAAATAAAGGTTACCTTAATTAATTTTAAAAATGATAAGAATTAAAATTCTTTCATATGCAGACAATTTGATGTGGACTTTGTGTGGATTATTTTTAATTTTACTACAATAGAAAAAAATTATAAGGCAAAATCTTATAGAAATAAAAGCTACTCTTTGTAATAAACATATCAAATTGGATAATATGTGACTCTTTGTAGATTTTAATTTTAACATCTATATAGATGTTCATTCATTTTAACAAAAAAGTACATAGGTTCAACACGTGCTTATTTCTAATATTTGATTATGTGTCATGTGTTTTACCTATATTTCACATGGTGCCTATAACATGGTAAGAAATCACTATATAACAAGGATGACAACATCCATAAAAGCGAAGCTTTGAAATGGAAGGACAAACGAACTTTAACACTTGTAGATTGTCAGAACTTAATTAGCAGAATATTAATACATCAGTACAAAAAATATTGTAAGTAAATTTGTTGCAAAACTGCATAAATAGATGATACTGTTTAAGGACATACTAACATTTTTGGGACTTGTTTATAGAGATGCTTTACTTATAACATTTTACCTTGTTGCATAAGAAATCAGTTTTCAAAAAATCAGAAGTATCGGATAATTTTAATATACAAAATTTGTTGTCAAAAAAGTTAAAAATTGACATGTTTCAAATGGACGTACCGCCATTCTGGTATTGATAATAGAGTTGCTACGCTTTCTAAATTGTACCTAACTACTACAAGAATCATCATGCAAAGTTTGGAATCGATAAGACAATTCTAACCTGTTTAAATTAACGAAAAGAGCTAACTCTCTGTTACGAACGTACGGACCGACCTACAGACGGACCGACCCTAATTATAGAAAAGCTTCGTTTTTAAAAAACGTTTTTTAACCTAACTTAAAAATCTAACATCTTTAAATATTAGAGGGGTTGTAGCTATCATGTATAACAAATACAGGATGTGTGTCTGTGAGACTTCTTAAAAACTAATGAAGGCTATAATACTTTTTTTTAATTTTTAAGCTAAAAGAACAGTTAGCTGTTTTAAATAATAACCTTTAAAAAAATATTCTACCAAGAAAGTACAAAAGTATAGTATAATGAACCAATAGATATAGTAGATCTAGATGGTAAATCGGGCCCAATAAGTTGTGAAACTTAATAAGGAATATCCAAAGAGGTAACTTTATCCCAAGAAAGTTAACTATTTAAAGATGACTTCTTATATATGGTATGTCATATGCTTTAAATCATGCGAGGGAAGAAATTTTTTAACCATATGATTAACCAAAGCAAAGGCTTATCCTATGAAAGACTATTTATAGATGATTCATTTTGCGAATGATATCAAAGGATAATTGCTCTTTCTAACCAAATTTTGTTTACTTTCTAACCAAAATATGGTAGATTGATCCTCCCCTATTGGCTGAATTTGGGAGTATGTATCTAGATTATACCTTTGATAATTTCTTTATTGGTGTTCCTTTATTTCTTCAAATCTTGAATGACAGCTTTAAATGACTTATTTTTGATTACATTTTTTTACGGCAATGCTTCGCCTATCTATTATGAAGTGTTGATTTAGGGAAAAGAGAACACTGAAAACATTTTTTACTGTGCTAAGAAAATTGCTAATAAAACATCACATGTTTTATTTTAATTGAGAAAGAGGGGACAATGGGCTATTTATTACCAGCTTATACCAATAACGAAATTAATTTTAAAAAATCACAAACATTAACACTTGTATAGTGTCAGAACTGAATAATCAGAATATAAATGTATACGAGTCGAAGCAAAATTTTAAGTAAATTTGTTGAAAAACCGCTTGATACAGAATAATGTTTATGGACATACTTACATTTTAAGGACTTGATAGAGTTGCTTTGCTTATAATATAGGTCTTTGTTGTCCCAGAAATCAATATACCAAAAAGCAGATCAAAGGGATAATTAGATCACATAAAAAATTGTTGTTAAAAAAGTAGAAAAATCAACATGTTTAAAATGGACGTACGGACATTCTGGTGATGATTATAGAGTTGCTATGCTTTCTAAATCGTACCTAACTACTACAGGAATCATCATGCAAAGTTTGAAATCAATAGGACAATTCTAACATGCCTAAATTAACGAATAAAAGCTATCTATCTTGGACGGACCGACCCTAATTATAGAAAAGCCTCGCTTTTAAAAATCATCCTGTACAAAACATTTTGAAGCAATTCATATAAATCTAATATCTTTAGAGGGGTAGCCAAAAGATATGGTGTATGTCTGTCTGTGTGTGTAGGACTGGACTAAGAACTACGCATGAAAACAGTTTTTAGTATCTTTAAAAGATTTTAAAAGCAAGAATAAGTTTCCTTTTTTTAAATATAACTAATGGCATATAAGAAGCTTCCATGAAAAGAAACCTATTCATTCCAGAAGCTAGCAAGATATTTTAAACATCCTTGATTATATCTCTATTTTTATGACCATTGTATTTACCTTCACTTTTACTTTATTTCTAAAATAGCGGCTACGCCTCTAGAGGCCTCTAGTGGCACTTTAGATGTTTTTATTTGTTAGTCTCTACATTACTTCTTTATTTTACGATAATTCTCTTTATGTTACAATAAAGTCTCCCATATATTTTAAATATTTTGATTTTTTGTCATTTCTCTTGGGAGGTTGGTTGTACCCTCTCCCAAAATAGTCATAAACCTTCCCAGAAACCATGAGAATCTACATATTAAGGAGAACCCGATCGGTTCAGCGTTTAGCGAGATCCTTTGGTACAGACACACAGACAAACAAACATCCTGCTACTTTAGTATACGGATTTTAGCGCATATGAAGGAACACAAATGAATATATCAATCAGTTAAATGTAGATGAAATCAGGGATCTAAAGGGATAAGACAATAGTAGATAAATTGATACCCCGCCCAAATTGAATTTTGGGATGCCTAGGCAAAATTTTTGAATTTTGATCTCCCCCCCCCCCCATATAAAAAAGCTTGGACGTCCTTGTCGTGTACAATTAGTGGTTGAAACGGCTGGATATTAAGATTAATGAACATACCAATTAAATTTTGAAAAAAAGTCCCAAAAGTTATTAAGCTATTGAATAAGAAAACGTTATAATACAAATTTGGGGACTAATGTAATATTTTAGAAAGCCCAATGACCCCTCCCTCCCTGGATTGAATGAGAATTTGTACTTGCTTTCTACCTGACTTAACTAGATAAGATACCTTTTATATGTTAAGTATACCTAAGTAATTTTATGTAACCCTAAATAAATAATTAAAAAATAAAATTAAAAAATTTGAAAGATAAGTCTGAATTAGAGTAAATTTTTTTCGTCTACATAAATAGAAAAAAAGAAACATTATAAATAACTAAAAGTGTACTCATTGTAATAAAATTTGAATTATAGCTCTTTAAATGTAGAATCAAATAATTACATCTATTTTGTTGTTCATTCATTTTAACGAAAAAAAATAATTTGCAAATGTTTAGCACACCTGCCCATTTCCAATATTTGAATATGATTTGTGTTTTTTATATATATTGGGGGAGGTTAATTTACCATATTTTCTATTAAAAAAATCACCCTATAAAAATATTTTTAAGTAACCATTCTTTATAATTAGAAAAATCAAAAATATCTTTGGTTACTTGCTATTATTTATAACACAGATAGGATGTATGTGGCGGAATTTACAAGGAACCGTGCTCAAAAACTTTAAAAAGATAGGAATATTTTTTAAAAATTTTAGTTAGAAAAACAATTGGCTGTTTTAAGACATAACCCAAAAGGTACTCGTATATCATCAAACCTGCTTTTTCTTGACATAGCTTAATGTAACTAAGAACAAAATAGGAACCCCTAGTAAACTTTATAAGATACCTTAAACCTTTCCTAAGTCTTACTTGACATTACTACATTTAGGAATACTTAACAATAACTAAGAAACTCCAAAGGTATACTTAACTAAAAGCTTACATAAGCCTGACATAAGAAAATACCATTAGGGACACTTATCTTCGTTTGTGATTCTCACTATTATTTTTTTGTTTTAATAGAACCTCTAGAAAAAAATATGATTTTATTAACTTAAATTCATAAAGGGATTTTTATTATTTTACAACGATTGCAATAGATGAAGCATATTTATTATTAATGCACAGATAAAACATAGATGTGAAACAACAATATTAAGGCAGTACTTCATGTGATGGACTTGATTCAAGTAAAAGTTGAAAGAACAGCTCTAATTAACTCTAATGTTTAAAACTAGAAAACTTCAGTTTAATTCAACCAATGAGATTTCATGTATGCTCCGATGCGATTCTCCTATTGGCTCAAATAGACAATACCTCTCTTTCTCAGTACCTTTATTGACTTTAGTTTCATTTTTTCATCATTTTTTACAGATTAAATGCCCCTATCTCTCACTTCCCTTTCCAACAACAATTGAAAACATTATGGACACGTCGCTAGTATCAAATTATTTTAAAACAAAATTTTCTTTATTTTATGAATAGAAATTTATTACTTTAATATAATTCAAATAGCAACATGAAATAAAAAAATGAATTTATTCTTCATAGAGTAAAATAATGGGTCTTATCGTTCTGTTCACTATGAATTATTGGAGCAATATGAGTATTAAACACTCTACTATTGGAAGACTCGAGCTTATTTATAAACGTTTATTTCCTATACAGATCTGTCATGGATCTTGATGCAATAAAGCAAGCCGTTTTATAAAAAATCTGTTGAAAATAACTCATAAGGTAAAAACAGAAAAAGTAGTCGCTCATACAGGTATAGAATAAGTACATTAATTTATATTCTTTTAAAATCAAGGGGTTTATACTAAAATTTTTTAACAAGTGGCTGAATATCTATATAGTCCCCAAAGTTGAATAATAATTTTATCATTATAGACTTAAATATATAGACGTAAATATTGATTAGGTTTATTTTTTTTTTATATCTGTTACATGTTAATTCGCATGGTCAAATATTATTCTTCATTTTAAAACGCAACAAAGAGCAATTAATAAGTTGACGTGTATATGGAAACATTTGTAGATGGAGAGCCAATTATTTACAAGGCAAATTCGTTTAATTTTATTTATACAAGTGTGTTTATTAAGCTATAAAAATTTGAAAGAATTTTAATGAATATAATAGATTTGAAGTCTGCATAAAATTTTAAGGATTTTTTATAAAATTCGTTTTTTATATAATTCATTATTTAAAGCGCAAATCCAATTTAAGTTAATAAATATTGACCAATAGGATAGGTGGATTGGAAACTACCTGCGCTCTAATTGGTTGAATGATGTACGTCACTTAAGCTTCTCCAATCAGGGCGCAGATAGTTTTTAATCCACCAATCACAGATGTCAAAATTATTTAACTTAATTTGTATTTGCGCTTATAGATAAAGAGTTATACAAAAAACGAATTTTATAAAAATTTCTTAAAATTTTATGCAGATTTCAAATCTATATTCATTAAAATTCTTTCAAATTTTTGTAGCTTAGTGTTTATACCAATTTTTGTAAATGAGGAAAATGTATTTTTAATTAAGGCGCAATAAGCCTCAAGGCTAAGAAGTTTTATTTAAAATATTATTGCGTTTGATAGAAAAATCAGGATTTAAACACATATCATTTATAATTTGTATAGAAGATTTTACATCAAACAATGATTTAGAAAAACAGTTTAAATAGTACACACTAATAAAAATACTCACCTTTTGCTAATTTTAAGTGAGTGATCTTTAGCTATAAAGGAAACATATCATTTTTGCAAAACCAAATATAAAATAAAATAAGCCATTAATCATTAAATTCTGATAACTATAAGTGGGGTAAAATTGCTTTCAAAAAAGTTCTCATAAAAAAAACACAATGTATATTTCCAAAAACTAGAGTTTATGACAATTTTAATGGTATATGCATAACATTTTTCTACTATTAACACAAGCCACACAATTTGATTTTCAAAAATGCACGCATTTTTGCACACTCTTTAAATTGGTCATGATCCAAAAATCTTCTAAAAATAGGTACTTTGGAAAAACCGGTTTTTAAGGCATAATTTGTTGAAAATCGACAAGTATTTTTTTCTTTTACAAAACTCCCCAACCCAATGAAGAAATTAAGATATAGATTATTAATTTCTGTCAATGGCAAGTGGGTTATATTAAGCAATACTTTTGTTCCATTAAAGAAAAAACACCCTGTAGTTGTGAGCATTTCAATTTTCCCTTTCGTCATGCGTGGTTTAAGGTTTTATATTTGTCCTAGGAATTTTGATGCAAATGACGGACAGTTTTTATTAAATTCGCAGCTTCTTCTCTACAATCCAACTACCAAAAACAGTATAAAAAACATTGATTTTGTTTTAAATTATTTTGTTTAACCCTTTACAGTCGGGCCCCTAGCCGCACCTTAATCGGTCGGGGGGGGGGCGTTCAACGCCCCCCCTTATTATCTCAGTTCCTATTAGAGCTAGAGGGCTAATTTTTTTTGTGCAAGTCCCTTGTTTGATAATGAATTTCCGACCTTTTATAAGTCTAAGTCAATTTTCGCTTCCTTCACCCTTTTATTTAACAACCTTTGTTTTTAGGTCTTTTTTTACCTAAAAATTTCAAACGGCTGTAATTTTCTTATTTTTAAAGCTAGAAGAAAATTTTTTTTCCAGAAAATGTTTAACTTTATGTAAATTTTACATTTGAAATATCAAAATATAAATTTCAGCGGCCGCAGCTGTACTTGGCAGCTGCCAGCCGCCGCAGTCGGCGGTCGGCGGGAAAACGGCGGCGGATCTTCATGAAATTTTAATACGTTATGTAGACATGTCAGAAAAGCTTAAGTTTAAAATTTGAAGTCTCTAAGTCAAAAATTGAGGCCACAGGAGCCTTTTAAAGATTTCTGGAGACCTGGAGGATCAGGACCTGCAGGATCATACCTGGAACCTGAAAGTGACTTGAACACCTGTATTTCATATTAGGATGTACTACTAGAGGATTTTTTAGTATTTTGGTATGATAAAATGCTTTGTTTTAGTCAAAAAAATATTTTTGCTCTTTACCTGGATGACCCTGCCAGGTTTGCTGGCATCCTGTGCCCGCCAGGATGGAGATATTCAAAAAATTCCAACTCTCAGTTATGTGTCATACCCATACTTAAAAAGTCAAGCAGTTTGGGCTCTTTATCTTTCACACACAGAAAATGAGATAGAAAAAACCGGAGGGGGGGGCGTTCAACGCCCCCCCCCCGACCGTTAAGGGTTAATTTTATAAATTCTATTGAATGATAATTTGTGGTTAATTAATTTAGTACCAAATCTTTTAGAAACGACATAATTTGGTGAAAATATCATTACAGTTGGGGTAAAGGTTATTTAAATCAACATGTTTATGATGACAAATTATTCCTATAGTTGAGTATGGATAGGGATGGGCATGAATGTACTGCATTAGTCAACTGCGAAAAAAAAATAAAAAACTTTGATTATCAGGCCTTACAATTATATTAAACCACAATCAACTAAATTGAGTTTATTATTTTCTGAAACTTTATATCAATATTGGTGGCTTCGCTCCTTTTCTTTGGAGGCTTATTACGGATAAACAGACAGACATTGTATTACTTTGTATTATAGATAATATACCATCCAAAGATTTATTAGATCAAAAGATTTTAGAAATGAATTTTGCATTTGTTTATTCTTTGGGCAATACATTGAATTATTTCGTCGTTTAAAGATATTGTAACTATTTCTAACTGGAAAATTATCGGCATTTTTGTTTAAATTATTTAACAGTTTGCAGAAAGAAGTAAGAAGACAACAAGGATGACAGAATCCATAAGTAGCGAAGCACAAAAAATTGTAGATGGGTATACGTACAAGTAGATTTAAAGTGTATTTATTAAAATCAAGAATAGATTTATTGGAGAAAAAAAACACGAAACCTTGTTTTATTTTGTATGATGAAGACGGTTAAAGTAAATTACATACTAGATGCACATAACAATGGGAAAAAATATTTTGAAACTGTTAATGCAGAAAGGTTTAAAATTGGACCTAAAATACCAAAGATATGGGGAAATATGTCAAACATATAAAAATAGCCAAAAACCTGCTAAAAGCCAGTTTGGCCGCCATTGTTTCTTTTCTTAAAACGCCAGAAATTTAATTTTGATATCTTTAACTGAAAAATTTTCGAAAATCGGACCATAAACACCAAAGATATGGGTAAAAATGTGAAAAATATAAAAAAAGCCAAAAACCTGCAAAAAGGCAGTCTGACTGTCATTGTTGTTTTCTTCAAACGACAGGAAATTTAATTTTGATATCTTTAACTGAAAAAATTTTGAAAATCGGACCATAAACACCAAAGATATGGGGAAATTTTGGAAAATATAAAAAATAGCCTAAAACCTGCTAAAAAGCAGTCCGACCGCCATTGATGTTTTATAGTTAATTGTGCTCTTTAATGATGGGAATGTTGTCAAAAAATTGCAGCTCTCTATCTTTTATAGGAGTCGAGAAAATCACGTTTCCCCCAATTCATAAATTACGGACGGACGGACGGACGGATATTGTGAATTATAGAGTAGCTTCGCTACTAACAAAACTGAAAACGGACATAAAGAATTTTAGATAATATTTATGGAAAAGGTTTGCAACAATTAATTAAATTAAGTTAAATTAAATAAGTTTTTTGCGTTTAAAATACTTTTACAAAAACTAATACTTATGGTCCATGTCATTTTGGGTGCAAAATATTTAATATTATGTAAATTTCAAAATACAAATTTTTGTCGCGGCAGCTTAAATGGATGTTAAAAAAGCTTAAAGGATTGCCAGAATAAGTTATTCAACAATATGAACTAATAGTTAGGTGTACTACCCATATTTTAAAATCCTTATATCGAAACGTTCAGCTCAACCCCCCCCCCCCCCCCCCCCAATTTCGTCAATTGTTTTTAAAAGCAAAGCCAATCTGGCATGACCTAGGTCACCAGGGGCGTACAAGCTTATAGGATTGCCAGCATGAAGTTATTCAACAATATGAACTCTCAGTTATGTGTACTACCCATATTTTGGAGGAAGTAAAATTTTTTTAAGGGGGGGGGTGTAATTTTTTGGTGGCGTTTTTGTTAGAGATTTTTTATTTGGAGGGGGGATTTCCCCCAAAAAAATTGTTTGGGGGGGTAAATACCCCCTCCTAAATGTTTGGGGGTGCCTACGGCACACCCAGGGAAGGGGTAAATTTTTAATTGGGGGGGGGGGGGTAATCACCCAATTAACCCCCCCCCCCCCTTGGACGTCTATATAGGTCACAGATGTACAAATGTTTCTATAGACGTCAAACTTTACTAATTACTATAATTTTTATCGTTGCAACTAAAAATTTATATTATTTGGCCTTTATAAAATATTAAATATTAAAATTAAAAATATATACAAATCTTTTACATCTTTAATTTTCAAATAGGATAAATTGGCAGGAGTCTAAAGGGATTGGACTAAGGCCAATAAACTAATTTACATCCCGAATTAATATACACCAAAATACACCTTCTGTGTAGATCAAAATTAAAAGCATCAGAACCAATTTCAGGTTCCAGGCATAATGGTGGTAAACCTGATCCTCTTGGTTTACCTAAAACGTTGGCCAATTTTTTATTAAACCTAAGCTTTTATATTACAAAGTTACATATTACAATTTTGTCCGGGAGAGAGGGAACTTTGTGCTGTTTATTACACTAGTCCCCAAAGTAATAACTTTTTAGATACAAACTTATTGTGTTAAAAAGCATAAAATTGTTATATATTGTATTATAGACATCAATTCCTGGCGTTATCTACATTTTATGTGTATGGTATTTTCTTAATTTTTGAAATCCCCAAAATTAAAAGGTACAATGTTATAAAGCCATTTGATTCAATAATTAGTTTTAATTTAGTTTAAAGTTATTAATATGTTTTTTAACCTCTTTAAAAAAACACTTCTAAGACTTGAAGATATTTTTTGCTTTCAACAATCAATTTCAATTCATTTTGTCTAAAAAAATATAGGTTTGATCCATTAGAAAACAACAAATATGATCAAAGATATTTAACATAATTTTAAAAAATATATATAAGTAATCATATTTTAATATATAGATTTGTCCATGTTAAATATTTTAGTATTTTGATATAAATATAAATAGAGTTGTTGTTCAGAATTGTAAATAAGTTAATATCAAATGTGCTTTGTTAATATTCATATTAAAGACATTTCCTTTCCTTTTCCTTGTTTTTTTTTTTGCTATTTTAGCCACCAATTATTGCTAATTATCAAGGTTTTCCTCTTAGAAGAAACATTTGTATCCATTATCCAATCACCATGGAAATTGATTTAATATAAGTTCATATCATTTTAAAATTTAAATAAAAATAAAATAACATTGATAATATCAAACTTAAAATAAAATAAAATTAGTCTTGACAATGACAATGACAATCATGTGCTGAAAAACAGAAAAAATCACGCAACAATTAGAAATTATGACTCAATAAATGTCTGAACTTCAGAGAAGCTTTCAGAGAAACTTTGTTCTTCAATCCAATGAATTTCCTTATCTCAAATGAAGTGAAGACGACTTTTCGTCATGAGTATATGCGGCATTTTTGATTCTATTTCCTATAGTGTGTGGATCTAGGGAATATTTTTGTCTGCTTCTAAAAGTTACTATTGCTTAACCACAAGTGGAGAATGTGTTATGAGAGACTAAAAGAAATCTTTATGTAAAGAATAAAGGAATCTTCATCTTAGAGTGTGGTGAGTTAATCCAGAAAACCTTCAGGTACATTTGAATCCCCCCAAAATAATTTTGTGTGTGTATAGGAATAAACTGAGCAGGTTTTCTTAGGCCATAAAAGTAAAAGAATGTAATTATGGTTTTAAGCAATCAATTCTTATTTGACCATTTGACCATTTATATACCAGATAGTTAATTTATTATTAAATTTATTCAATTGATTATTTTCGGTTCCTAAGTTTTAACCTATCAAATTTAAACATTGAGCTTAAATATTTATGAATGAAACCAAAGTCCGAGCCTTTAATATAAATAGTTTATTACTTAAATGAGTATCATGTATGTTTATTATATAACTAATTGATATTTTTTTAATTTCAGGAGTCATATTGATACCTTCTACTTATTCAACAAAGAGTGTATACAAATCCCTGCTTTATTTGATGATCTCAACTCTAAGAATGTTTGTACTGTAACATATCTCAAACAGACATCAAGTCACACCACGGCCTCACCTACATGGTCGTGACACCATGTTTGCATTTAATCAGAAACTGCTTAGTTGTTGTGCAGCTTCACAAAAAAATGAAAAATTATGATTGATTTCCTTTTATCATATTTAAACATCTCAAAATATTGTAAGACCAGAAAAGGAATCTTGTATTATTGTAATGTGTATCATACTTTTTGGCCAGTCTGTTGAAATGACGTGTACATTTGTTTGTTTATTTCAATAGGCCATTAAATAGATACATACTCTAAATCAGCCACTCCATCAGTTCTTCTATAATTCACCTCACATAGCCCCTTAATGGCCCCTTTATTGTCTCTCCAGCGCCCTTCATACACCCATACAATATGATGACTCAATAAATTTAATGTAAAAAGAAGTAAAAGGTATATTTTTTTCAATATACTGTGGTATCCGCCTAGGATAAATGGCAGACACCAGAGTTCAAATGACTACGGCAGTGTGAACAGACGTGGACACCTATACTATAGAGAAGCTACGCTTCTCTAGCAATCACTAAATAATAAACAGAGTCTATTCAGTTGTTCCTTTATTCAGGGTCTAAGGTTTACTAAAGTTATATACAACAAACAATAAATACACAGATAGGAATAAGTAATCATAAACAGAATCAATATAATACATATACAATAGTCAGTTTGGGCAATAATGATCCCCCATTCCTGGAAAGGGTGGGGGGAATTAACAATACAGCTTAACCATAATAAGGCTGTCAGAATCTATCATTAATTTTAGGCATAGGGAGGGGGTCGGCAGACCCCTTCCCCAGGACTCGGGGGAGGGCCCTCGGCCCTTCCCCGAACCCAGGTCAGGGTTGCCATAGGCATGGCTCACGGTTGCCGAATACCATACCTCGGAAGGCTGGGAGGGGGTCTCCCTGTCAGACTTCCGACAGTGGTTGAGGCCTTCGGCCCGCTCCTTAGGGCTAATTTATATACAAGCGATAATGATTCAATGGAATCCTAGTGGTGATTTTCAGGGCTGATGGGCTCCCAACGTGGGATAGAAGGTAGAGGCTGGCTTTTGTTGGACACGTAGCTCGGCGCCAGCGGGTGTCAGGTTGGCGTGGGGCACAGCCGCTGCGGGGCCGGTCAGTAGCGGGGCATTCTGGTTGTTGTTGGCAGCGGCTGGGGCACTGGCTACCAGGTTGACCGTCTGAGCGACAGCCTGGCCTCCCGAGGGGCCGTGGGGCTTTCCAGAGTGTGGCCCAGGCCTGCCTGGGCGGTCATTCCCACTATCGGCTGATTGCATGGATACCATTTCCTCGGCTGCTTCCCGGCCGATAGGAATGGCATCCCAGTCTACTGAAAATTCCCGGGACTTGGCATGGGTGAGCCTGGCTCTGGCCAAGGCCTTACAATACAAGGTTGGGTGGTACAGGAACACTTGTGACATCGCGTTCATGGCGGCCCGTACACCTCCTTGTGCGGCTGCCAGGGAAATGATGGTTAAGTCTCCCAGCAGCTTGAGAATCAACAACAGCAAACACAGTATGGCTGCGCCATCTCCCCACTTGTGAATAGCCTGTCTGAACCCAGCCCAGACATCCAGGGTTGCTTGTCCTTCCTTTGCCAGTCGGTCAATATCGTAGGACACGATCCCATGGTCTCCGGTGGCTGAACAGTTACCTTGCTGAACGCATGAGCCATACGACAGTCCGGTCAGCATGGCGGCCTTATACGCTGGGAACGCTAGCAGCTGCTGCCAGTCGTTCAGCTCAGCCTGCGAATACAAGCCTCCCGAACTAAAGTCATCCAAGGGCTCTGTCAGCAGCTGCTTGGGTGTATCCAGCGGGGGTGGCCTCTTCTTAGGTGCGGGGGTTAGCTCTATCCAGCCTTCCTCAGCGTGTACAGTTAGGGGGTAGGTGGAGGAGCAGGGAATTTTGGTGGCGTGGCCGCTATACACCTTTGTCACGGCATCTACAAATCCTGTGGGCTCCACCGGCACCTTGTCCCAACATTCATTGCTCTCCCTGACAACATATTTATTGCGTTGGCAGGTAAGCTGGAGCAATACATCTCCCCTCAGCACAGAGAACGTGCTCCCCTGGACACGCACCGGATGGGCCGGGTCTAGTTGCTGGAGCTTCCAGCAATTGGCAGCTACTTCTTCTGCTGCGGTGCTTCTCATTCGAGTTTCCAGGGTAAATCCGATGTAACCTGCATGTATCTGGGCCTGCAGGGGGACATCCACATCCCTGGCCGATACTCTGGGCAGCGCTGCCGCGGCCGGGTCGGCTGCCACGAACAATGCTGGGTGGTTGGTGGCATGGGCCTCAAAGTCGCAGTTCACTATTGAGGTGGGGGTAGTCATGTTGAGGAAGAATTGGGCTTGATGGTCAACCAGAAACGCATCCATCACCAGGCTAGGCTGGAGGCTGCGGATCAGCCTCAAGGGGCAATCTCTCCCCAGGTGGTCCCACACGTAGGTGGCCTCCCCAGTGATGCAGGACAGCTCAGAATGGGGACACTCTAGGGTCAGGTGGTCAGACTGGGACTCCACCCGTCCATTCTCGACTACATAGGTCTCTTCCTTGACCAGCAGCCGTCGCTCCTGGAGCACTAATTCATTGTGGTACAGCTGGCCCTCGAAATGGACGTCCTCCCCTTCACAACCCACCCCCTCGGGGCTGTTGACCAAGGCGCCCACCATATCGAGGGTGAAGAACAGGGGATGGTTCAGCTGAAACGTCAGTGGCTGGGTATTGCCTGGCAGAGTGTAGACTCGGTTCCTGGCCAGGTCTCGGCACGTTTCTGGATCAATCTTGGTTGGCCGCATGAGGGTGGGGACCGAGGTCACCTTGAGGTGGCCCCATACTCCACACCTAAATGTCCACTGGGACACGGTGAGTTGACAGCTATATCCCGTTGTTTCCCTAATCTTGACTTGCTGCAGGACATGTACCTCATGGCCCAAGGGCACCTCCTGGTGTAGCGGCTCCGTGCTACACATCTTCTCCTTGTTGTAGGCTGTGACATGGGTGGGGTTGGCACAGTCCCACCCTACCAGGACGTAGCTAGTTGTAGGCCACACGGCTGCGAGCAGTAGTCCCCACAGAACCATCCACCAGTGTGAGAATCTACCAGACAGCCATCGACCTCGCGCACGCGTCTGGGGATCCTCGGCTCGGGCCACGGCTGCTTCTTGGGGCTGGACACTGCTAGGCTGCTCCTGGCTAGATATAAATTTCCATTGAGCGTTATCTTTGGGTGCCCGGGGCATCCCGATACCCTCCCCAATGACAGACTGACAGGCGACTGGCGCCTGCCTGGGTGTCGGCTCCCCTAGCCCCAAGGGGTCCCTTCCCTTGTCCATGGCATGCCCAGTGGCATGGGGCTGGAGTGCGTGTGGCACAGGCTCGCCCTGTATTACATCCCTCCCCTGCCCTAGGAACTCAGGTGCATGTGGCACAGGCAAGTCCTTATATCCCCAAATTTCAATCTCCCCAGCCTCTGGTGCGGGAGGCACAGGCAAGGCTGGAGGGTTACAATACTTTGGATACAATACATTTGTCAAATTTAACTTATCCTGGCTCGGTTGGGAATGGTGGGCAGCTGGGTTCCCTCGGCTGGCAGGGGGCGCTGGATGGTGTATGGCTGGGCTCTCCCTACGGGCTGGTGGCGCTGGCTGATGGATCGCTGGACCCTCCCTGCTGGCTGGTGGCGCTGGCTGACTGGGGGTGACGGATGTCACCCCTCCCTCTGGGGCTGCTGGCTCGTTCCAGGATCCAGGTATCTCGGTGGCGGCGACGGTTGTCGCCCCAGGCACCAGGGTGGGGGCGCTGGATAGCACCCCCCAGTCATCACAGGTGGCGGCGGCGGTTGCCGCCCCAGACATCAGCTTGGGGGTGCGGGGGCGCACCTCTCATCCTTCCCAGGTGGCGGCGCCGGATGGCGCCCCATACATCGACTCCGATGCGCTGGCTAGCGCCTCTTGCCTCTCTTGCTCAGCGGCCGCCAGGGCCTCCCCGTATACCGTCTCAGTGGCGCTGGGTAGCGCCCCTCCACTCTTGCTGGGTAGACTTGGTCTGGCAGGCCCCATCATGTTGAGGCTGAAGGGTTGAGGCCTCAGGACTTCTGGCTCTGCAATGTTGGTGGGCTGCACGAACTCCGGTCCCAGGTGATTGAGGCTGAAGCCCAGACCAACCCGGTTGGGTTCAGCCGCTCCTCCCAGCACATTGATCCTAGCTGGGACGGTTCCAAACTGCGGCATTCCGTCGGCTCGGCCCGCTGCGTTGGGGGCGGCTGCTTGCTGGAGTGTTGCTGGGGGCGCGCTCCCTTCCATGTTGGCTACTCTGCTGGGCTTTCCTGAGGGAGCGCCCTTGTCAGCGACGCGTCTCCGGCCGGCTACCTGGTCCCAGTCAGCCTTGCACTCGGCCGCCGTATGGCCTGCGTAATGGCAACGGTCACATTTGGCAGGACGGTCACGGCGTGGCTGGGTGCGTCTCTCTTCTAGGCTGACCTCCATAGGCGTAGGACAGTCTCGGACTCGGTGGCCTTTCCCATGGCAGCGATAGCAGTGGCCTGGAATCTTGTCATCTGGGGCGACCTTCCCCATCTGGTGGAGACCCGGAGCCAAGGCGCCAATCTCCATTGGCTCCGACTCATCATATTGGGGCAACTGGACGCTGGCTGATCCTGTGAGCCCGTCAGTGGCGTCCACTAGGCACACACCCTCCTTTAGCTGCTTGGTGATCATTGTGACGGTAAACATGGCTCGCCTCGTGTACTCAGGTACCGAGGCGATCTCATGACCCATCATTTCACGTTTCACATTAGCGTTACGAATGCCACGATTTAATTCGTCTATCAATAACTCAAGGTCCTCGTGGCTATAGGCCTCCCTATACAATGCACACTTTGTGGATATGTATGCTTGTATAGGTTCTGTCGAGTGTTGCCTATAATCTCTGAAGGCTTGCTTCAGGGTCTGAGATTCATAGGCTGGACGAAATAACATTTCACACTCGGCCTTGACTTGTTTGTATGTCAAGGCTTGGCCTGCCTCGCCAAACAGATGAGAGGCCATCTCCGCCGCTTGCCCCGCCAGGGATAGTAAAAGGGCGTTGCGGCGGTTTAGTGTGTCATGGGGGGGCACACAGTAAGCCGCCCATGACATTTCGAGTCTCCGGATGTGGGAATTCCAGGATTGCTTGGGCGGTCCTCGATACTCCGGCAGGTTACTCAGCATCAGCTTGCGGTACTCGGCTGGAGCTGGCTGTCCGTTCCCCCCTATGGGGAGGGGGGGGGGTGCTGTAGGTTTGAAGTAACTGTGTGGTGAGGTAATTGTGCCCTTTCCTTAATCCTGAGCTTATTGTTATGTCACCTCGATTGTATTTGCTTCAATTGATGGTGGGCCCCTCCCCTTCCGTTGGGATAAGGGGTGTATTTGTTGTGCTGAAGGCTTGGGGGTTAGATTGTTTATCAATGCATTGTTATATTACATCTAGGTTCTATTTTTGGCTTTATCACAATACACAACAGATTTGCTTACCAAGCCTGTTCTATTTTTAGCTTTATCACAATACACAACAAATTTGTTTACCAAGCCTTGCTCATAAATCTATTGTTCAGCCTTCACACTAGGGTGGTAATCCCTAAAATGTGATATAATATCTGTTTTTCTAGATGGGTGGCTGCGCTGTAGCCTCTCAGGATACTTGGAGTTAACGTAGTTTTTTCTTCTGCTTGGTACACTACACTCGTATTTTCGTTCGCAGCTATTTGGCTTGTTTCAGCCTGTCGGCGGCAGGGAATGTCCCGTCCTGCAGCGCCGTGTATCCGAATCCGGCTGGTGGCGGCAGGGAATGTCCCTTCCTGCAGCGCCGCTGGTTCGGATCCTGCTATCTCTTGCAGTAAATGTTGGCCTATTTTCAGCCGTTTGCACTTATTTGGCCTGTTTCAGCCCGTCCGCAGGCCTGTTTCAGCCCTTGAGCGCTCAATTCTCCGTTAGATGTCGGCGCTTCTCGCGGTTCTCCGTCAAGTTTCGCTGCTCTCCGCAGTCTCTCGTCCGATTTCGCTACTCTCCGCAGCTCGGGTTCCGCCACACTTAGTGGTCTTTCGCTAGGTTTTGCTTCCACAACTGCCGGATGCAGAGTTAGACCTTGCTATCCAGGGTGGGTAATTCAGGTTGCTTGTGTCAGTTTTGCCAGTTTCACTGCTGGGAGTACCTTAGCCTCAGCTGCGCGTCTGCTCTACACTTGTGGTTTGCCGTAATCTCACACAGCTGTCACCAAAAGTTGTGGTATCCGCCTAGGATAAATGGCAGACACCAGAGTTCAAATGACTACGGCAGTGTGAACAGACGTGGACACCTATACTATAGAGAAGCTACGCTTCTCTAGCAATCACTAAATAATAAACAGAGTCTATTCAGTTGTTCCTTTATTCAGGGTCTAAGGTTTACTAAAGTTATATACAACAAACAATAAATACACAGATAGGAATAAGTAATCATAAACAGAATCAATATAATACATATACAATAGTCAGTTTGGGCAATAATGATCCCCCATCCCTGGAAAGGGTGGGGGGAATTAACAATACAGCTTAACCATAATAAGGCTGTCAGAATCTATCATTAATTTTAGGCATAGGGAGGGGGTCGGCAGACCCCTTCCCCAGGACTCGGGGGAGGGCCCTCGGCCCTTCCCCGAACCCAGGTCAGGGTTGCCATAGGCATGGCTCACGGTTGCCGAATACCACAATACATTAATGAACATTTAAATAATTTAAATTTGTTTCGAATTAGACCAATTAATAAAGCCAGATAAAACTGAAAATTTCAAGGAAAATGTAAAATATTTTTATGAAAAAAGAAACATATGTAGATGTAAAGCCAATTATTTGCAAGGCCAAAAAATTGTCTAAAATCATTTGCGTGGATAGGACTTTGCCTGGGGGGTGAGCAAAGCACACCAGAACATTTCGAAACCAACCCTTAAACTCAAATATGGTTGCTAATTTACATAATTTTAACTTGGTCCCCTTCCCCCAACTTGACTGTATTAGAAGGTGTAGGAGGGGGTTGAGTCCCTAAATTACAGGTGGGGTGTAGGAGGGTAACACTTATCAAACACCCTTAATTTTTTGTCATATATCCTTAAATCCCCCTTCTGCACGCCTCTGTCTGTCTGTTCATTCATTTTCTTTTAATTTTCCTTTAAATGTCCACGCTTTTATTAAATGCAAAAGTTTTCATTATTTAGGAATAGTTGTTCGTCCGTCCGGCCGTTGGTATGTGATGAATAGCATTTTGTTTGTTTATGTATGTTAGAATTGTCCTATCTATTTTTAACTACATATGATTACTTTAACAATTATTACATCCATAGTCTCAATAACTATATTAAGCATCTTGTATTTGTGGTAGAGGCCGAGTGTCTCAGCCTCTGGAGTCCGAAATTACGGGAGTGTGAACAGACGTATGGTAACCTTCAATCTTAGAAAGCTTTGCTTCTCTATGTATAACAATATAATTGAAGTAAAATTTGAATGTTGGAATAACGTCCTTAGGATACAAACTATATTACATGGTAGTATCAATAGCATGGAATTAGAGATACATATTAAATAAATATTACATGGCTAATATATACAGCATAAACAGGATAATTTAGGCAATACTAGTCTCTTCCCTGCATTTGGGGAAGAGGCTAGCCAACATTATAGATCAATATATACGGCTACAACTATAATAAATATACACAACAAATAAATCTGATAGGGGGGGGTTATATTACAGGGCTCCGCCCATCCTTCAAGGTGAATTCAACCTCATGGGCTTAGAGCTGGAAAGCCTCTACTTCATAGCTTGGGAAGTAAGGGGCGATACCACATATTTATGTAATTTTGGAATAGATTTATACAAAATTGAGGTTGAAATTAAATGCAGTTTTAAACTACATTTGTTAATGCTAGTATTAATGATCGCTTTTATTGATATTGTCATCCTTGTTTTTTAAATTTAATTTAGTTTAAATTTTTTTAATTATTGCAAACGTTCAAGGAATTTTGAAACATTTGTATCAAATCATCATTGAATTTAGGCATGATTAAATTTCAATGATTTTAAACGTAAAATAAAATAGAATTTATTGATTTAATGATATTTTCCATTAATGAATGTATGATTTTAAATTACAATATCTAGCAAGAATTAATATTTTGAATAATTTTGTCTGCTCCTCCAATCTATAGTATAGCAATATCTCACAGACAGTATTTCTAAAAACTTTTATATAATTAGTGTCCGTCCGTTTATCCATAATGATTAGCTCTTATCATTAATTTAGGAATGTTAGAATTGTACTTTTTGATTACATACTTTGCATGATGATTCCTACATCAGTAAGGTATACTTTAGGAGGCATAGTAACTTTTTAGGCGTTACCAGAAAGGCTGTACTTCAATTTAATACATGCTTAGTTTTACCTTTCTAGACAACAACTTTTTGTATGACTTTTTGGAATAATGATTTCTAGGAAAACAATTAAAAGTGTAGTCCATTTGTCTACTTTCTGATTTTAGAGCTTTGCTTTTTGTTTATGGTCATCTTTGTTATTTATTCTAATACTGATAGTTTTTGCTTAAATTCCAAATTGTGCATCATGAATAATATGTACATATATTCTTTGAGAACTAAATCTCCATGGGTTTAAGTTTAATTTATGTTTATAATACAAAGTAAAACGATGTCTGTTCATCTGTCTTTTTATCTATCCATCTGAAGCTTAAGATCTCAGTAACCACTCTTCTAATTGGGCTCAGAGAATATAACTACTGGTCCTGAGGTGGTTTAAGCTATTTCTTTTAAGGTGGGACACCCACTTCCCCCCCCCCCCCCAGGTATTGATAGATTTAGAGTTACTTGCATACCTAGTAAGGGCAAGATACACCCCTGATTTTTAAGTGATCATCTAGAGAATCCAGAGCATCGTGTAATGGGATGCATATTCATAACACCCAAGAATATTAGGTTAAGTAACATCCAACGGACAACCAACTTTTGTCTTAGAAGTCCCAACTGTGCATGGCTGCGCCTGTTTTGGTTTGAAATCTTTACAAAAATCATGTGCATATCTCTAATAAGAGCAAAGTATTTCACAGTTACCCATACAGATTTTTGTAGTAATAGCAGTTATAAATAAATAAGGATATATTTTGCCAAATTTCTAGGTAATATTAATATTGTGTTCTAAAAAGATATTTTTAGTTATAAATTTTTAAACAGGTGAAATTTGGACAAATGCGAAGGCTGCTAATTAATAAATAATAATAAATAGATATAAAGTTTACACTTATTATAGAAACGTTTTATTTTAGTTATTTTTTATAGCAAATCTACTCTTCTATAAGTTGAGAAATAAAAACTAAACTTTTTTTAAAAAAAGTTGCAAAGGTATTTACAGTGTTTTTTATTAATTGTGGAAACAAAATAACTCATTTAGATGCATCTTATAATAATAAAGCAGTCACGACTTTACCCTAGCAGCTCTGGTTCAATACAAGGTTAACTAAAACAGATTGGGAAGGTGCAAAAACGCTCATATTCATTTTATTTCTGTCCTTTTTTTCTAAAGAAATGTATCTACATCCTAAATAGCAAGGAAGGTAATTAATCTTTTTGATTCTAACAAATTTCTAATCTAGCATTTCTTAAAGGTATATGAGTGTTAATAATAAAGTATTAAAGGCCTTAATTTGATTTGGTATTACAATAGTGGCTTCCTCGTGGCCTCTATTAGCATCTCCCAAAGAAGGAGTTGGGGAATCATTATTCTCTTCAATCAAATTCTACCATTTGGAAAATTGGTTAAGATAAGACCTAGGTAGGAAGGTGACATTGGACTGCTTTTTACACAAGTCACCAAAGTTTTACAATAACCTTTCCTTATTTGTTGGCTTAACAAGTTTGTTGACTTTTATTGAATTTCGGTTGGTTGGTACAATAAGTTAAGTGTCTAAACTTTTCAACCACCAATTGTAATCTATAGAAGGGGTAGTTTTGTGTATCAAAATGGGGATGTACAGTACATTAATATCATCCATTGGCTTCTCCATTTATATCCCTGATAGGAAACACACACACACATTTATTTTACTTCTGATTGGACATTGTAAATATTTTATAGGGGCAACCCAAATTGACTTCAATGTCTTTGTATTGTTTCAACAATATATTAATATTCTCAAAATATTAAACATATGATTGAATATAATGCCCAATATTCTAAAAAACTATTTATAGGTTAAAGGAAAGGTTTTGTGATTTTTATTTTGAATTTTTCTGCCAATTATTTTTTCAAAACACTTGTATGTCCTAATAAATATGAACTGCAAATATTGAAAATTTATCAGTTTCTACTGGTTAATTCAGCTTGAAGGTAAGCCTTATTATTTATTATATTAGTTTAACCATATCATTGAAAGAAAACCCTGCAGGGCAATCATTAATATTTACCTAACCTGTAAAAATATGAATAAACCGGATACTCCCATTAACCAATTGGTTATATTTTCTTTTTTAGAATTGATTCTTTTTTACAAACTATATTGGTTTGTATAATTATCTTTAAAATACTTAAATAATTTAATTCAACTTTAAATATGTTTTACATTATACGGTGTTTCCTTTTAATGAAACTAAAGCATTGCTTAATCACAATGCCATTTGGGAGCAAGCTGCATTCAAAGTTATTTAGTCAAAATTACAACCTTTGATCCATTAATTTTAATTTAACATCATATTTTTTTTTGTATATTTTGTACACTTTTTTTTTTAATTTCATACTAATATCATTTAGCTAATTGTATATATTGTATTCATATTATGTACAATAGTATCAATGTTACAAATTTAGAGTCCAAAATTTTTTTACTTTACTGAATATTTTAATATGTACACTAAAGTAACAAAAATAATCAGGTTATAATTTGTGGATATAAAAGATATTTTTGTTTCATGCTTATTGTATTTTTGTAATATCCTCTTAGAAATATTTTTTTCAGTTTTGAAAATTTGCATTTCATCAATTCATTCCAATTTTTGAAACCTCATATGAAATGTCCAATGGGTTCTAATTTTTCTTCTTTTTAATTTATCGTATACATTTTATGCAACTCGTACTAATTTTAATTATTTTCTAACCCACCAAATCACAGCTGAAAAATGTTTTTTGTATTTAATATATTTCTCTTGTACTACTAAAATTTCTTGTACCCTTGTAAAAAAAATAGCATAACAATGGTATACTATTTTAGATCATACAAATTTTCCATACTTTTTACATTTTTCTGAAAAGTAAGAGAAACCTAGCAACAAAAATTTTAACTATATAAAGTAGAAATTTGTTAAAATCCATTTTAAATGTGCAATGAAAGGGAATGAAAGACAGCTCGCCACAATTCTATAAACAGGGAGGGAGGGGACATTGGGCTGATTTTTAGTCCCCAAAGTCTTAGTATTGATTGCTGGCTTAACAACTTTGTGGACTATTATTGAAATTTCTATGGTTGGTTCACTAACATGAGTATAATTAATTTCTTAATTTGCTCTTCCAGGGATGGGGTAATGGGGGTGGATAAGGGTGTTTGTTCTTTTAGCCAGCTACAAGTTTCACTTAATTAAAGTACATGATAATTTGGTGTAAAATCAACCAAATAATAATCCATATATATAATATTGTTAGGCTTTTTGATTTTGAGAGTCCCAAAATTTTGTACTCAGAAAAAAATTTAAATTGTAGAAATAGACAATTTTTTTAATATATATTTTCAGTCCTCATTTCTGGAACTTATCAAAATTTATGTTATTGTATATTTTTTTGTTGTTCAATTGTATACATTTCTAAAATTTTATTAGAGTCTACAAAATTGGATTTTTTGAAAACATTTTTTAAAGGAATACTATAATACAAAAAAAATTATACATTAAATACTAAGTTCATTTTTAGGCAAAGTTCTAAATTTCAAAAGAAGGTGTATTAACTTTTTTGCTTTTTATTTAAGATTGCTAGCCGGTGCTTTTAGTAAGTAGTAGATGTAAAATTTTTCATAGAATTCAGATATGTAATCGGTTTTTTTTGTAGACCTCTTATTTTTTAAGTAATTTAAAATTTTTATAAAAAAAATTAAGTCGGTTTTAAGGTACTAAATCGCAACATAATAAAAGAAAAAAATGGCCAGTATGAACAAAAATAGTAAGATCTTTAATTTGACACCTTACTTTTAAAATTCTGTTGAGTAATTATTGAAAAAATCTATTTTTTTAACCTCGGTTTAATAAAAACTTTAAACCTAAATATTTTCTCAAACAGACACAAAAAATATGGGTTCATATATACCTTTAGAATCAGAAAAATATTATGAATCTATTCTAAGCAAAATTTAAAAAGTTTTATAAAACTATAATAAAAAAAAATAAGTTTATTTTAAGAATCATAATTTTCGGCTTTAAAGGGTTGACTTAAACAAAACCTGAACAAAACCTAAACAAATGTACATACACTGTAACAGATATTTTTAAACACAAGAAACAATAATGCATTTTTAACTGCATTGTTTTGAAGTTTATAAACAGACTGAAGCATACTTGTTCATAATTTTTCATTCTTTACATGTTATGTAAGTATCACTATTTTTATTATAGTATCTATTGTATATATTGTTTGAACATTATCCTTTTTTTTGTCAATTCTATTGGTTAAGTTTTGAGGTGAAGCTTCTTGATTCGTCAATTTTAGAGATTTTTGATTGGCTAGTTTAATAGTTACAATTAAGTGTTGCCTGTAAAAATATAATATTTTAGGCCATTTTTATTTTTTTAAGTTTTTACTTTTTTTCAATTTTGCTTAGAATGAATTCGTAATATTTTTCTGATTCTAAAGGTATATATGAACCCATATTTTTTATGTCTGTTTCAGAAAATATTAAGGTTTAAAGTTTTTATTAAACCGAGGTTAAAAATATAGATTTTTTCAATAATTACTTAACAGAATTTTAAAAGTAAGGTGTCAAATTAAAGATCTTACTATTTTTGTTCATACTGGCCATTTTCTTCTTTTATTTTGTTGCGTTTTAGTACCTTAAAACTGACTTAATTATTTAAAAAAAAAACTTAAATTACTTAAAAAATAAGAGGTCTACAAAAAAAACGATTGCATATCTGAATTCTATGAAAAATTTTACATCTACTACTTACTAAAAGCACCGGCTAGCTATCTTAAATAAAAAGCAAAAAAGTTAATACACCTTCTTTTGAAATTTAGAACTTTGCCTAAAAATGAACTTAGTATTTAATGTATAATTTTTTTTGTATTATACTGTTGTATAAAAAAAGAATCTCTTTTAAATCAAAATTATCTAATCATTTTTGTCACTTTAGTACTCATATTGAAATATTCAGTAAAGTATAAAATGTTTGGACTCTGTCAAATTGTTGAAATTAATAATATTGTACAAAATATGAATACAAGATATAAAATCAGCAATATGGTAATAAAAAAACATAAAAGTATTATTGTAGACAAAATTGATACAACATGTACGAGAAAAAAATAGGGGCCAAAAAAAGGACTGTACAAAATTACAAAAAAATAATACTTTTGTATGTCTTGTATAATTTTCATAATACAAAAAAAAATATTCCTATACTGGGTTATTATGTTCATTTAAACTATATATTATGTGATTATGTGATTATGCATATGCAGACAATTCATCTGACTTATCTATAAATTCTTGTATTTTTATCCTTTTTATCCCAGTATTTTCCTGAGCACTGCATTGCATACAGTCTTTTTTCCCAAAAAAATCAGATCATTCTTACAGTTTTGGGAAGTTCCATGTCGTGTCAAGCAATATTTAAATTTTTCAAAAATCCACTTTCATTTATCACAAACTGGTATTCCCCCCCCCCCCAAAAAAAAACAAAAAAAAACAAAGAGCACTTATCAATAATTTGGACATTTTAGCATTGTCCTATCGATTTCAATTTTTTTTTTGAATATTTTCATCCTGGCAGGGACCAGCAAACCTGGCAGGGCCATCCAGGTGAAGAGCATAAATATTATTTTGACCATAACAAAGCACTTTATGTTACTTTAAAATACTAAAATATCCTAACCAAAATTAACGTACACTAGTACATCCTCATATGAAATAAAGGTGTTTAAGTTAATCTCTGGTCCTAGGTATAATCCTGCAGGTGCTAATCCTCCATGTCGACAGATATCTTTAAAAGGCTCATTTGACCACCATTTTTTTTATTTAGAAACTTTAAATTCTAAGATTAGGCTTTTCTAACATATCTACACAATATATTTAAAGTTCAGTTTTTTCTGATATTCCGAACAGTTGCCAACTACAGCTGCCACCAGAAAAATTTATGTTTTGATATTCTAATATAAAATTTACATGAAGATAAATATATATGAAAAAATTGTTCTCCTAGCTTCATTATCAAACAGGAAACAAACACATTGTTTAGCTCTCTAGCTCTACCAGAAAAGTCCAATATAACTTGTATCTTGTTACCAATCTTGTATGATATAATTATCCTATACATCTGATTGTTGAAAAAAATTATTCCTAAAAACCAAGTTCTAGTATTGTAAGCAAAGCATCTCTAAAATGAAGTCTGAAAAATATATGTTAAAATGTCATAAAACAGAATCCTGTACTCTGGCTATTTAACAACTTTTTATACAATTTTGTTCAGAATCATAAATTATTATTCTGCTTATTAACTTCTGACACCACTCTTGATTTTAAAGCTTTGCTTTTAAGGATCATTTTGTTTAAAGATGCATTGGTTGATTCTCATTGCAAACTTTCTGATAATTGGTTCTGTGCAAGGTAAATTTATTTTTTTCTTAAAATGTTAACATTGTTAATTATATTCACAAAAAAATATTTATTTTTCTATTTCTCCGCAATATAATTAAGGTTGTTATAATATGTAACAATATTCTTGATATCTGACTATATTCTAAATTCAAATTATTTTTTTTTAGCAGGATGTCCACTTGGTTGGACTAAGAATCCAGATTCAGGTAAATCTATCTAATCAAGACTTTGATGGGGAATTCCACCCCCCCTATTTACCTCCTGCAGGCACTTAAATCTTGTCAAAATAAATTTATCCCCCAAGAGTTGAAATTTTCAATGTTAACTCGAGAGTCTTAAAAATTAACCAAAAAGCTAGAATTTCCTTGGCATTATGTGAAAAATTTAGACAAGTTGATCATTCTCATCTCTGGCTGTATCTAAAACTTTTTATTTTATTCTATTATTATATTTTGAGTAACATATTCTTTGAGAATTATTTATTTTTTAGGCTATTGTTATAAAGTTTTAAAGAAACAAGGTAATTGGTATTCTGCAAAGGACAACTGTAAGTCGAAAGTAAACAATGATGGAGGTACAGGTGGACTTGCTAAGATTGATTCAGCACAGGAAAATGAATTTGTTAAAGGTGATTCAAGTTTTAAAATCAAACATGGCACAGCCATCATAAATTATTGAAAAATCATAAAAATTTGGCCCAGAAATGTTATACTTTTGTGTTTATATTTAATTTCTCATCTTAGTATTAGAGCCAAAATCTATATTATATCAAAAAAAACTAAAGAGTTTTTGTGTAAAGAGCTTATTAGCTGGAAGTACATATAATTGAAAAAGTACTACTATATTGCAAGAGATATTTTTTTTCTTTGATACTAAAACCAGACTAAGCAAATTATTTCTAAAATTTAATTAGGGGGGCAAAATGACGCAACATTTATTAAATTGCCTTGTTCAGATGTTGTTTAGGGGAAAATATTTGTATTTTGATAAAAAATAGGAAAATCATGGCATTTTAAAAATATTGTGCATTGTCTGTAAACAAAATAAGACAACAATTTGTAATAATAAAAATGACTGGTTTTAGGTTAAATTTTCAAAGGGCTATGCTGTAAATATAGAATCCAAATAAAATTGAATAGAAGAAAATAGTTTTAAGAATAAAATCAAAGTTGAAGTAATACATTTATTTGTTTTGCTTAGAATTTTTAAAGTAATTTTCTTTTCTTTCAGACAGTCCAATATAAGTAAAATTTCAAGTTTTAGAATCATAATTTGAATAGCTACAGTAGATCTAGATGGTCAATTTGGCCTCATAATCCTTCAAACTAAAATTTCCAAGCAGAAAACCATGTCTATTTTACTAAATATTTTATAATAAATAACAATCATTCTATAACTTCTTTAATTTATAAAAAAAAACTGGAATTACCATTATATTAAAAACCATGCTTATGTAATAAAACATCCAATAGAGTTTTACTGAAAAGATATCTCCTTAGTAAGTTTTTCCTCTGTGTCCTTGTCATTTGTTTTACATTATATCTTTAATAGTTTATATTTATTTTATTAAAATTCAGGATTATTAAAAAACAGAAAAGAAACTGGTTTCTGGATGGGTGCTAACGACATTTTGAGGGAAGGTTCCTGGGTATGGGAAGATGGATCTCCAGGTAAATATTATTTTTATTAATCCATAAGTTATGTTGGAATTTAGTATTTTGTTACCTCCTAGTAAGGTAGAGAAGAGGGCCAGACTGTTAACCATAAAGAAAAGGCTCTCTGCAAATTCTTAAACTGTTTTTAACCTATTTTTAAAACATATATTTAAAATATACTATGACACCAGTAGAATCAAACTGCAGAGCCTAAATTTGAATTAAGTCCCCAATAAACTTTTTTGAGGGGATTTAAAAATTAATTTTTACTGTTGCTGTGGTCCTTTTTGATCAGAGCAAAAGGTCTTTTTTTTGGGGTAAAATTCGTAGCTTTTAGAGTGTTTTGCTTCATAAATATAGTATTCTGGTATAGAGTAAAGTTAGGCCTTTTGATTTCATCTAAATTAATTCATTAAAAACTTAATTCTTTACAATATATCAATGAATTAACATTATCTTGCTTGTTTTCTATCACTTATTTAAAACACATAAAAATTGGCTGTAAAGGGTTAAATAGTGTAAGATGACAACAAACGTTTATGCAAAACAACTAATTTATTTTTGTCACATATACAAATATGATAAAATATAAGATTATTCAAACTTATTTTTCAAAATATTTTTAAAAAGTATGTATCTTTTATGTGTATGGTTTTCATTCTTTTCATTTTAATTAAATAAAAATTATTTAACTACATTGGAAATAAGTCACTTTGTGAAAACACTCTTTTTGGAATTGTAAAGAACTGAAATGAAACAAGACTTCTAATTGGTTCAGACTTCAGAATTATATGTTTTATTTTAATGTTAGATATTTCAATAAAATTAATTGTTTTAGAAAAAAAATATTTCCAATGAACATAGTAAGGTTTTTATTGTATCAATATAAAGTGAATTATATAAATTGGTCTAAAAGCCACATATAACCCTGAGTAAAAAATACCTTTTGCTCTGGTCAAAATGACGGGAGCAACAGTAAAATTAATTTTTTATTCCCCCCAAAAAAGTTTATTGGGGACTTAATTCAAATTTGGGCTCTGCAGTCTGATTCTACTGGTGTCATAGTATATTTTTGATACATGATATAAAAATAGGTTAAAAACAGTTTAATCTATTGGGTAAGGAGGGGTGTGGGGGCGGTGCAAAAGTCAATCTTTTCTAACACTTATGAAAAAATACAAATAAATGAAGAAATACACATAGATAGAAAAACAGACAGAAAGTCAACCAAACAAACATATAAACTGATGAATAGTAAAGACTAATATTAAATTCATCTTAAAAATTGATTATGCATATTTCATAATCCTTTAAAGTTGGAATCCTTTTTGCCAACAGTTTAAAATAATTATGTGCATGTCATGTCCACTAATAAATAAATTTCGCCCATACATTAGTCAGAGTCATTAATTGCTTTCTTTTTATTTAATAACTTTTGTTGCCTTTATCCTTTCAGATTTTTTTTTTAATTTTGAAAATTTTGTTACCCCTTGCTCCCTCACAGAACTATGACTCTGGCTGAGGAAGATAATTAGTTTAAGTTAGGTTATAGGCTAGGGGGCTGAGCACTGCGACTAAGTAGGCTAGTGCCTATTTTTTTTTTTTAAATGCTTATCTTAATGTAAATTTTATATAAAAAATATCAAAACATAATTTGAGCCGTTGGCGGTAGGCAGGAAAACAGCAGCAGATTTTTATGAAATTTTAATAAGCCAATGATCCATTTTAGAAAAACACAATTTTCAATTTTAAAGTTATCCTATTACATGCAGAAATGAAATAGAACAAATGGAGGGGATAGGGTGGCATTCAATTACTATTCTATTTTATCCCATGAGTTATATTTTATTATAAAAAATCTTCCCATTTATTAATTAATATTACAATTTAGTGACTTTTACTGATTGGTATAGAAGGGAACCAAATAATTACAAGGGTGGTGAAGACTGTGCTGCGGTAAATATGTCATTACAAATTTTCTTATGTAGCAAGAAAACTTATACATGATTTTTTTAGTGGTATAAGTTGCCAAACTCAAGTGAACTCAAGTGGGCTGATGTAAATTGTAATAGAGGGCGCAAGCTAGCTGCTGTTTGTCAAATGAAAGGTAGCTGCAAATATCTCCTTAAATCTTCAAAGGCAGTCTCCTTTCCACGCCTTAATTAATTTATCAAGGGTGAAGATGGGGGGGGGTCGCATTTAATATTATCTCAGTTTACATTAATGCAGGAGGGCTAAAACTGTTTCTGCATTTCACCTGTTTGATGAAGAATATCTGACTATAAGTCAGTCAAATTTATATTTTAGGAGTTAATGTGATTTAAATATAACACTACAACTTTAACAAACACTACAAAAATGAAAATTTGTGAAATGCAATAATCTGAAATCGTAATTTTAGGAAAAATTGACCACAGTCAAATGATCCATTGACCACTCTGTCATTGGATCATTTAATACTCTACATAAAAAATGCACTCATTCATATTTTTTCATGCTCTTCTCATCTTTGTGGCAAGAACAACCCCATTTTTAAAAGTAACAAAAATCCTTTTTGTCAATCTTTTAAAAATAAAAAACTTTATAGTTAAATTAAATGTCAATTAAAAGGAAATTTTGTCAATCTCTTTTATCAAATTTCAAACTAATATTTTGTCTCAAATAATAAATCATCATCACTACCAGAAAGAGCATCTTTAAGACCATTATCCCCAAAATTAAGATTTAGATCATCATTTTTTTAACATATTAAATAACGTTTTATAAATTTTTAAGGCCAATTTTAACTCTAACACAAATTTAAGTACATCCTGAAAACTGGAGGTTTGGTGCTGACTAAGTGATACGGCTTTTTTTCTTTTTTCAAAAAACAATATAGATATTACAGGAATTGTTTTTATATTTCAAAAAACTATAATTCATAGCAGTTCAAATGTTATGCATAACATTTTCAATTTCAATTAAGAAATGCCTGTATTTTTTTGCACATCTTTTAGTTACAAAAACAATTATATATGATAAAGAAACTTTCTTTAAATTTGTTACAACTGACTTGGTGCAGATTTTGATATAAATAATACAAAACAAATAAGATTTTAAATATCTAACTTAAAATATCATTGAATATTGCAGAGTTTTGAAAAAAATTTAAATATCAATTTTTATTCTACTTATAAAACAAAGTAGAAAAGATTCCCCAAATGTTCATACACTTTCTTTATGTTTTCATGCACTTTTTATCGAACTGTTCAGTGTGAACAAGTTAAATGTGCAAATTTGAATTTTCAGATTAGCAAATATGCATTATTTTTTTCCCTAAATTTTTTGCCATGTAAATATAACTTAAAGATGTATCTTTTAGTTATTTTTTTTCTATTATCAGTTTGATAATCATGATCTTTTAGATTATTAGATCTAGTAGAATAAACAGTTATTGAAGCTTTCTAAAAAATATGTAAATTTTTTCTAGCTTAAATACTTTTTTAGATATAAATATTAATTAGATATTTTAGAAAAAAAAGTAACTTCATATAAATCTCTATAATATTGCTCCATATTGGACAGTTAAGGTGCCTAGAACTAACTACATTCAATGGACAATCCAAATACATAATTTTAAATAGCATTGGCTAGGGCTATGTTTAAAATGAGGCAATATAGTAATATATCTTTCTTATCTTAAAAATTTCAAATCGGTAGGGGGTATGACATCCTTAAAAATAGTTATAAACATATGAGAAGCTCAATTGTATAAGATAACTAGTTTAGCAGTTAACAAAATCCCTTTGTGCAGACAGACACACAGAGATCCTGTCACTTTTATCAAAATATATTAAATTTGATTATCTTTTTATGAAGCTTCTCAAAGATGCCCAATTGGCTGGATAGAAAACCCTGAAACAGGTAAAATTTCCTGATTTGATTGATATAATGATTGGGGCACATATAACCCCAAAACCCTAATTTATCAAAACATGAAATATGAAAACAAACTAAAACGCAAATTTTTTATACATTACTAAAAAAACTTATTATTATGGTATAAATCTGAAAAAGTAAAAGAGGAACATAATTTGATCATTCTTTCTTAAATTTTATCAATTAACCAGCTTTATAGTAACATAGAACATACTTTTTAAAAATATTCCTAAGGAACTGGGAAATTATATGTGGTAGATAAATATAAAGTAAATAGTTTTAGGCACCTTCTAATATATACCTGGATTTATCTAGATTGTATAGGCTCCTTTGACCACTAATATTAGCATAACATTCTTTTAAAACTTAAAAGTAGACACAAAAATATATCACAATATCTAAAATCTTCTGATTAAAATTGATTCACATATTTTAGGAGTATGCTATAAGATTTCTGATGATGGAGACACACTGAACTGGGTGGCTGCTGCTCTAAAGTGTCAGGCCTTAGGTTCACAGCTTGCTATTCTAGACTCTGAGGAAGAGGACACATTTGTTAAAGGTTAATATTGAAATATATTTTTAAGAGTCATTTATTAGCATTCTATGACAATTTAAATACAAAAAATAAATAATTTTGTCAAATATATCTTTTTTAGCACTTTTGATTCCTGATGAAGAAAACCTTGAAGGATGGTACATTGGAGCACAGGATATTGACAATGCTTTTAACTTTTTGTGGATTGATGGAACTCCAAGTAACTTTTTTAATTGTTTAGTTGGGTGGGTCGATTTTGGAATTTCACATTAGTAGACATTGGCAAATGGACGCTTTACACCGCAATCATAGGGCTTACAACCCTATCCCATATACATAAAAAGCCACATTGTTACAGAAACACTGCCAAATTGTCAGCGGCCTATGCTCCCCCTGTGGAGTAAAAAGGGCTTGTTACTGTAGACATTGGCAAGGGTTACTGGGCCAATTTAAACCCTGTGAAACTTGAAAGAGGTTTTTTATTTTAAAAACCACGGGCGCATGGGGGGTATAAAATGTGTCCGTCCCATTACAAAACCAAAATGTAAATTCCTTCAAACACAGACATGTTGCATATCAAAGTGACCACATTGAAATGCTGATTATAGATCTGAAAACCGTTTTGAAAAATATTGATTCAGTCTGAAATGATTTTCAAATAACCTACCAAAAAAAACCAATTTTGACTAAATCAGCTGTTTTTAGGTACTTAATGAGATCTTATTAGAACTAGGAGCAATACTTTTCAACACGGTTTTCAGATTCGTAATCAGCATATCAATGCAGTCATTTTGATATGCAACATGATTGTGTTTGAAGGAATTTAGATATTTGGTTTTATCAGGGGTTGGCACTTTTTATACCCCCGCGCGCCCGTTGTTTTGGATTTAAAAAATCGTTCAAGTTTCATAGGGTTTTTTATTGGCCAAATAACCCTTGCCAATGTCTACTAATGTGAAAATCCAAAAAAAATTGCAAATTGACCCGCCGTATTCTTTAGAAGTCAAAAGCCTACCAATATTTAATTAAAAAGTCTGTTTAAAAAAAGGAATATAAAATGCTGGAGGTCTGTAGTGTTCTATATTTGTCCATTTTTATGAACAAGGCAAAAAAGTTTAAAAAAATGCATTTCAAACCTTATTTCATGGTTAATATCCTCTTTAATGATTTTAGTGATTGTGAAGTTAAATATTTAAGAAGTATCTTAGTACAAGACCAAAATGTCATCTTATCTAGTAAAATTATAATCTTAGATTGTCCTTTTAATGCTTTAGAAATATTTTGCGGACTTATCTTATCATAAAACAACCCACAAATTAGTTAAACCTAGTTATGGGACAATAGTTTAAATAGCTATTGATTAATTTTTTTAATAAAACAATTATTATCTTGTGTATTATATATCTTAGTGGAAGATGGGTATACCAATTTTAATGAGGGCGAACCTAATAACCTTGGTGGAATAGAACACTGTGCCATTGTGAGTATTCTATAATTATAAAAAGCAAAACAAGAATGATTACAAATAAGCTTTCAAAATGACAAGCTTCACATTATAATATACATTAAGAGAGAGAGATATTTCTAAGCAGATGTACTATAATCCTATACTGTTATAAAAATAATGTCATTCATCACTAGGAATAAAGTATGGTTTATCCCAAGGAAAACTATTTTACCCACTTAATGTCATGGTGTCACTAGTGAAATAATTCTTTTTAACCCTATTTTATGTATAAGGTAATGATAAAGACAATATATATATTAAAATGGTTCTGTTTTACCCTCCCATAGAAAATATTAATGGTTCATGGGAATATATGTGGAGGGATGGAAGGGAGAGAAATAGAATTGGATATAAAGTTATGATATGTCAATTATCTGCCTTTTCAAAAAAAATATGCCACGAGTTTTCAATAACAGACAGACATTAACATCTATAGTGTAGCTTTTCTTCTAAAAACATTTAGATTTAATATTAATTTCAATTTTAGAAATATTCAAAAAATGCTATATTTCCTGGAAATCAAGAATTGGAGTGGAATGATGTCCCATGTAATTTAGAGCTTCCATATATATGCCAGATACCTAGTAAGATATTTAATTCATTAAATTTACAATAAAACAGGATGTCTGTTTTATTTGAGCCTAGTTCACAAAAGACTGAAGTCTGAAAATTTTAGGTTGACCGATTTTACAAGAACATTTGTTAGTTGTACTTGTTTAGGTTGACCTACAGAATAAATTGATCGACCTCTAAAAGTTGTTTGTGAACTGGGCATAAATCTTTGGTCATTTAATTTTAAATAATAAACTTTCAATAATGCAAAGGCATTATTAATGCATTGATAAATATGCAGATATTGTAGACTATAATTATCGAGATTATTTAATAATTACATTTTAAAAACCGACAAATTAAAATTCAGTAAAAGTCCCCAAACTTGTTAAGCCAACAAATAAGAAAATGTTATCTAAAGACTTTGTGGACAAGTCTAATAAAGTTTCCTCCCTCCCAGATTAATTGAAGAATTGTAGTAACACCCAACAGAGAGCAAACATTCTATTTCTCTAACCCTTCACTGTTTTTTTTTTGCATGTTATCTATTTATGCCTGTTTATGACCAATGGAATTTCTTCCTACTCTTAATATTGCTATGAAATGATTTTATAGTAGAATTAAATGCTTATGTTGCTTAATCTCTTTTTTTTCAGTTCCAGTATAACTATGGAACTATAGAAGATGACCTTGGCCTGGATACTGGAAATGATTATGGAAAAAAACTTATTTTGATATTTCTTTTGTCATTTTTGTTTGTTTTCAAAATTGTTGACAACAAACAATTGGATGTCAGAAAAAAAGGTGATGGGTTTATATATAATCAACGAATGATAATTTTTCAATGATGTGTACTTAATTCCTCCCAGGAATTGTCTATTTCATTTTGAGGGGAATTTCTATGCCACACATTATTTTCTATGTAGTAAGCAAAAAAGTTTTAACATGCTATTTACTTTAATATTTAGTTCTGTCAAGTTGTAATTAAGTTGTATGATTTATATATTGTGATCACATTATACATATCCATATATTTTTATTGGCCAATAAAGTATAAGTATTATTTTTGTGTTTTTGATACATTTTAAAGTTGCTAAATAAAAGGGTTTATAAAGCTAACAAGGATGACATCCATAAGTAGCAAAGCTCAAAAATGATGAAGGGATATTTGGAAAAAATTTAATATAGAGCAGTTTCATACAATAAACATGAAACTTGTTAAAATAGGGAAATCAAGAAACCTTTAAAATCACACAATCTTTAAAACTTAAAAATCTAGGAATCGATCTAGCACTGTAATATGAGGAAATTTAATCCCTGAAAATTGTCATACAATAAACATAAAGCTAAGTAGCGAAACTCAAAAATGATGAAGGGATATTTGGAAAAAATGTAATATAGAGCAGTGTCATACAATAAACATGAAACTTGATTAAATAGGGAAATCAAGAAACCTTTAAAATCACACAATCACTAAAACCTAAAAATCTAGGAATCGATCTAGCACCCTAATTTATAGACAAGTCTTAATAAAACTTTGTAAAAAATATGTAGAATGTACAATTGATTAATCCTTAAAAATTTTAGCCCTCTATCTTGAAAAGGAGTTGAGAAAATCATGAAAACATAAAATCTAGGAATCAATCTACAACCCCAAATAACAGACTAATGGACAAAAAAAATGAATATATTAGATGGGCATATAAAATGGAAATCTTCACTAAAAATTTCAGCTGTCTATCATTTATAGGAGCTGAGAAAATTCAGTTTAACCCCAAACATTTCTAACAGACAGACGGACATTTCAAATTATAGAGTAAATAATGCACTGTAGTTGGAAAATTCTTAAGATAAAAAAATTGTTGTAGATCTTTAGTTATATACATATATTTAAAAGAAGAAAAAAAATTATCTGGAAGGAAATTGCAATTGATTGCAACATTTTTTCGCAACAATATTTGTGATTACTTTTACATGGTAAAGGAATGTTAAAGGAAGCCTGCAAAAAATACCACACTTTAACTCCTGAAAAACTGTCACAATTAGACCCAAAACCCAAATTTGAAGCCTTCAGTTTAATAAAAAAAAGTTCTAGGCATTTTAAAATGACATTTTATGTACAATGAAAATTTTGAAAAATTTTTATTGCTCATATTAAAAATTTTGAAAAAAACTACGTGGCCTAAAAACAAAATTATAAGCTTATTTTTGTATAAAATGGAGGTTGCCAGTAACTAATTATATTTTTCCAATAAAAATACAGCTTCAATTACAAAAAAAGTTTAGGTATTTTAGAATGACATTTAAGATGGATGAAAGTTTTTCAGCTAGAAAATAGAAATTTAAAGATTAGATTACTGAAGGTTTCAAATTTGGTGACTTGGGTATTTCCTTTAAATTTAATGTTTCAGAGCTGGATCTTTAAATGTGTAGCCATTGCCGTAGTCGTGGCCAGAGGTACAGCAACTAACCTAATAGCGATCTTTAAATCAAATTAACCATGCGTTGCCGTGGCGATGCATTGCCAATGCGATCTTTAATTCATATTGGCAATGCGGCGCTGTGGCTGTCGCTGGCCACACTAAAAGTAGCTACAATCCTTGAGCGTTGCTAAAGCCACAAAGACAGCTACTTTTGATAATTTTAATGTAAAACCATTAAAATTCAGGTTTTTTTTATAAATAACAATCAAATTATCAACTGGATGTTTTTCGTATGTATTTAAATGTATAATTTTTTAAAAAGAGAAACAAAAGTCCTGTCACGTCTGTATTAGGTAGATTGCCTGCCAAACCTTGTAAGGGACAATTTAAAATAAATAAATACTAAAATATATACCTAAAATACACTTTTTGCTGAAGTGAAAATGATTACTATTCATAATAAGATATTAGTAATAAAAAATATTTCTTAAGTTATAATGAATAAATGGCCACATTCTATTAAGATTGATCAAGAATCCCTTCCCTTGCATCCCTAAACATGTATAGTAAGATGTGCCATGCCAGAGTTTTTGGAACGGGTTTGTGCAATTACTTCCACATATCATCTGATCGTGTCTCAAAAATGCAAAAAATGCACATATATATATGTTTAATGATTAAGTTAATGGAAAAGAGGACAGTTTGTGCTGTTACAATAATAAGTAGTTACAATTATTTGATAATTAAAATTGTAGTTTTGTGTAAAAAAAAACTTTAAAAATTAGGCATAATAGTTTTATTTCTTTGATAAAAATAATTCATTTTTAGGGTAGGTCATAGATTTTATAGATCCATATTTCTAGGTATAACTGGCATTGCAATGTTGTAAAATCTTTAAAAATCCATATTTTATTTGCAGAACTGGCAGTGGTTACGGCTACGGCAACAGCTATGGTTATGACTACAACAACGGCCACAGTCACAGCTATGGCTACGGCAATGGCATTGGCAATAACAACTGCTATACATTAAAAGATCCAGCTCAGGTCTTGTTTTAGAAGGGGGAATTTTTTTGCCATATTATTTTAACATTTCAAAGTAGAAATAATAAAACTTAGATGATTTTTATTGAATATTATAAAGTTGCATAATTCATTAAACATGCAATTTTGGTGATGAATATTTAAATATATCATTTTTGATATGTTCAGAAATACCAATTTTCTACATTTAAAACAAAATGTTTATTGTTTATAGAATTTGAATTTTATCATTTAAATTTCAACTTTGATAACATTTGAGAAAATTATGTCTTAAAATATAGACCATAAAAGGTATATAAATGCATTAAAATCAAAACTTCCTTTTACTCTTTATTCTGTTTAATACAGTTTTCATATTATAAAAACAAAAAAATGTTGAACCCATTTAACCTTTGTATTGAGAGATTTTTTAAATGATTAAGAAATGGTCGGAGATTTGATAGGTAAGTTTGGTAAAGGAGAAGAAAAATAGTTTAGAAGGAGAGTAGAGGGAGGGGTTTTACAAAAATTTCAAGTGCATTTCTCACACCCGCTCCCTCTGGCAAAGTTGTTAAGCCAACAAATAAGAAAAAGTTATGATAAAACTTTTGTGACTTGTGTAATACAGCTCCCTGTATGTTTCCTCCCTCCCTGCTAGCAAAAACATTTCCACCAATAACTTCAAACTACAGAAATATTTTTTGTCATTATGTTTATTTATCTTGGGTTTTAATTTCAAATTAATTTAATTTACAATAGAACCAAAATTAGTATAAATTTAATCCTAAGGCTCGAACCATATATTTACAAAAACACAACTTAGAGCGTAGTAGTAATAGATGTAAAATGTACGTGGATATTATGACAGCGGAAAATTGTCGTCAGTTTTGGTTGCAAACATAGACATCAATTATTGGTCAGTTCGTTCATCCAGAAGGAGGGGAGGAGATGGGGTAAAGTTAGTGGAGGGGGAAGGGGCGACGGGATAATTGGCTGTTTATGACATTAATCCCCCAAGTTTTATAAAAAAAAACTTTTTAATTTTGGGACTTCTTTTGAAATTTGATTGGTTGGTTCATTAAATTGAGTGACGGAACAACCACTACTATTGTAATCTACAGAAAGGGTATTTTTATGTATCAACTTTGGGGATGTTCATCAATTTATCGGCCATTGTATTATCCCTAAGTAGTAGTAGTAGTATGGTCTTAATATAAGATAAAAGCAACATGAAATGTCGTCACATTTATCACATTTATGATATATTATAAGATACAAAAGGTTTACTAACTTACTAATTGATCAGACATGCTTTTAGTCAGCATAGTATCATCGGCAAAAAGGCTTGAGTAAAGGAAATCATTTACATAAAGCAGAAAAAGAATAGGTCAAAGTACTGTACCTTGAGGGGCCCAATGCGTAATAACTTTTTCATTTGATTAAACCTTATATTTCTACATACTGTTTTTTACCTGTCAGGTAGTTTTTAAACCATTTAAGGAGGGTTCCTCTAAATCCAAAGTGATTTAATTTCTAATCAAGATGTTAGTGTCACACATGTCAAATGCTTTACATAAATCTAAAAAGATACTCAAAGTGTATTCAGAAGTACTTTTATTAAGACCTTCATGAACTTTATTAAAGTGATCACGAAGCTGGAAAATAGTTGATATATGTTACAGATTAATGTTTTTTAAGAGTATTTTTAAAAGAATTAAGTCTTATATACTTCGCATTTAAAAATTTATCAAACTTTAAAAATTTGATTTTCACACATTAAAACATTTATGTTTTTTTTTGTGTTTTTTATTATACATATCTTAAAACCTATCAAATTTACAAATAACACTTATTTTTCTTGAAGTTTACTTGTGGATACATAGTAAAATATGTAAGGTTTTGATACATACATAAGGTTGTATATAGCTTTCTAGGAGTGAATAAAAATTCTCCCAATGATCGAAAAAATACATCCATATATGGAAAAAAACCATTTCTGATTATGGACCCTGGAATTTCATTTTTTCATTTATTTTAAAATCAATTTAAATATCTAAATATCTATAGACATATGATGTTAAAAATCATTAGAAATCAGTTATTTGCTTTGTATATATATGATACAATGTAAATATAAATAAAAAGATAAATATAGGCAATTTTAAAATATATTGAAAGCTCACTTAAAAAAGTGAAATCTCGGCAACATTCTTGAATGAGAAAGGGGGTAGGAAATCATTAAAGTGGGCGACAAAACAAAACAAACACAGTGACACAGGCTACAGCTGTTGTAATGTGTAACCCGTCTGTTTGTTGGGAGTTGGTTGAAATAATATTTATATGTTTTATACAAACAATATAATTCAAATGCAAGTTATGTGATTATTATTATTACTTAAAAGCAAGGCTTTTAATATTTATACATGAAAGGTCGGCCCATCTATCTATAACTAAGTTTTAGCTTTCTAAAAAAAATCCTATCCTATTATATAAAGTAAAAAATGAAATATTAAGTAAAAACTTATTAAGATCTTTCCTTCTTTGGGACAAGATCGTTTTCGGTTTGTTGATTTTCGGCACATTATTTCAAAATTTAATTTAACAACTGAATATTTTAATATATTTTGAAGTCCATTGGTGACATATTTTTTATATTTTATTAAACCTACTGATTTAAAACGTTTCTATTTTGCGATCTAATTCCTGCTGGTTATTTGTAAACTATTTTTCGGCAGTTGCGTCATATTTTATTTGTTTTTGTCCACTATGGACAATTTCGTTTTTGGTAACTGTTTAAACCCATAATTCAAAATATCATCTAGTAAATTACCTGTGTTAAAATATACAACTACTCTATTATCATAATTCCTAAAAAGTATTTTTCTTTTCTTTCCGAAAACCACTAAATTACAAATACAATACGTTTGCTTCAATGGATGTTATTATTCTTGTTAGACATAAAATACAAATACTTTGACAAATAAAATGATTTTAACCTGGATCAAAAGTCGTCTTTTCTTGTTTCAATTTCAAATAATATTTAGATTTGAATAATTCTAGAATTTAAAAGGAAAAATAAATCATGTATAAGTAATACAACTAATTTTAAAACAAGGATGATGACAACAACCTTATGTAGTGAAACAAAATTATGGAATGGATAAACGGATAAAATGAGTTATAAAGTAAGAAAAAAGTTAAAAAACTTAAAGAAAATCACAAAACCTATAAACTAATTTTTGAATAGTTTGAAGCTTGACCAACAGAAAGACAAAAAATGTTAGATGTTATGGCAATCATTACTAAAACGTATTGCTTTTTCAATAGCTCTTTTCACTAATATCATTGCAGACTGACTGACCGACAGACGGACAGACAAAGTAAATTGTAGAGTAGATTCGCTACAAAAAAATGGTATTAAGGAGGGATGAGGCAATGGGTAAATAAAAGGCCTTTTCTAATTCATTGATTTAAAAACTTTTTTCTAATATTGAATTTGATTAGTTGTTTCATTAACCTGAGCGCCTTTACATGTCAACCCCTAATTGTGAGCAACAAATGGGGTAATTTTGTGCTTTATCATTAGGGACGTACAATGTACATCAAATTATCAGCCATTGTCTTATCCCTTTAGATCCCTGACAGTAGACATCTTTTTCAAATTAATAATTTTATGGTAATGCTATAGATTTCCAAAAGCTATGATAAATGACTTCTATGAGGATGTTCATCAAATATCCTTCTTTAATCTGTATGTTTATTTGTATGTGTGTGTCTGTAAGTCTGTATGTCTCTCTCTACCGAAGAATCTTTCCAACTGCTAAACAGGAAGTTTAATATCAAAATATAAGAGGGAAGAATTCGACTCCCCCTATAGCGGCAAATTTCGATCCTTTTTGGTATCTTTCTGCGATTTCTTTTGGGAAGGTGGTGGTAACCTTTCCCTGGTCCTATGATAGGCTACCCTTTTAGGGAGAACTATATCAGTTCAGCGATTAGGATAGTCCTTTGGTATAGATAGACAAACATCCTGTTACTTTATTAGAAGGATTTTGCACAACTTTGTCTGTATGCATGTAATGTTTTTTTTGACAATTTTTATAAAGGGTGTTTTTTTTTAATAGGACAAAAGTATTGCTTTATATAACCCACTTGCCATTGACAGAAATTAAAAAAAACTATTTCTTCATTGGGCTGGGGCAATTTGTATAAGAAATTTTTTTTAGCGATTTTCAACAAATTATGCCTTAAAAACCGGTTTTTCCAAAGTACCTATTTTTGGAAGATTTTTGGAGCATGACCAATTTAAAGAGTGGGGAAAAATGCGTATATTTTTCAAATACAAATTGCGCGGCTTGTGTTAATAGTAGAAAAATGTTATGAATATTGTTAGAATCGTCTTAAACTCTAGTTTTTGGGTGTTTAAGAAATATTTCTGTGCCACAAATAGTTTAGGAGCTATTTGGTAAAATGTCCCAACTTAATTAAAACTTTTCAACCATTCTCACATTTTCTAACGAGCTTTAATACTACAAATAGCATGAATATGATACATATATTTCCAAAAATTTTGCTTACAAAGGATTCATAATATTTTTCTGATTCTAAAGGTATATATGAACCCATATTTTTTAAGCCTGTGTGAGAATATATTTAAGTTCAAAGTTTTGTTTAAACCGAGGTTAAAAAAAAAGATTTTTTCAATAATTACTCAACAGAATTTAAAAAGTAAGGTGTCAAATTAAAGATCTTACTATTTTTGTTCATACTGGCAATTTTCTTCTTTTATTTTGATGCGTTTTAGTACCTTAAAACCGACTTAATTATTTTTAAAAAAAACTTTAATTATTTGAAAATAAGAAGTCTACAAAAAAACGATTGCATATTTAAATTCTATGGACCATTTTACATCTATTACTTACAAAAACATCAACTAGCTATTCTAAATAAAAAGCAAAAAAGTTAAGACACCTTCTTTGAAGAACAAGAAATTTTGGTAAAAATCTAAGAATTTTTACAACAGATGCTTTGCTTACAACATTGTACTTTGTTGTCCTACAAATCAAGATTCCAAAAATTATATATATCAGATAATCTTACCACATAAAAATATTTTGTTAAAAAAGTTAAAAACCAGCATGTTAAGAACATTCTAGTAACGATTATAGGGTTGCTATGCTTTCTAATACGTACATACTACAGGAATCACCATGCAAGTTTAGAATTAATATGACAATTCTAACCTGTTTAAATGAACAAAAAGAAAAATTGTATCCAAATGTTATAAGAATCATCATGCAAAGTTTTAATTCGATAGGATTATTCTAACATGTTTAAATTAAAATATGAGCTAACCATTACAGAGGGATGGACAGATGGACGGAAGTGTGCTAAAATAGATAGATAGATAGATGTATTTCAACATAAGCATACAAAATGATAATAAAGTTTCTCGTATTCATTTGAATCCGGTGGATAGGAACTGGTTCTCATGAATACGAAAAAACTATGTCTAGCATCGTATTATATCCATTTTTCTACGAATATAGAAATGTACAATCATAAGATTAAAACTAGTTTTTTTAGCCGGTGCCTTCGGCACCACGGGGCTAAAAAAACTAGTTTTAATCTTATAATTGTACATTCTATATCCGCGGAAAGCCGTTTATAATGCGATACGAGAAATAACTATTCTTACACATATTTACATAATTTTATAACATCAGTTTCTATTGAAAACAACATAAAGGTTTTTTGTCTAAAGCTGAAGATAATTGAAATTGCCGGTCTGAATTAGTTTTACTTATCAGGCAAGATTTATAATATCTTGAGTTGGTTTTATGCTATTTTCCAGAAATCCCCCACCCGCCCTTAGGTTAGGGGTGAAGTAACTAGTAGATAATACATTAAAAGCTGAAAATGGTTAATATGATAGAGATCAAAATAGATCTATGATCTTAATCAGTTTCAAAGCAATACTGGAATATATTTTTACATACAGGATTAAAACCAAAAAAAAAGTGTCTTCAGGATTTGTAATTATATTGACAGAAAAACATCCTATATCTAAAATGAAATATACAATAAGTAAAAAACCAAAAATCATATATTTTCATCAATTTTGTAAAATTAACCAAAGAAATAGCAAAAAGCAACAAAAAATTCATTATTCTAACGTCATCCAGTAAAAACCTCCAATTTCAAATTTATTGAGCTGAAATAAAAGATTTTTATAAAGGGGTGACATTAAACTTTTATTTGTTCTATTCCCTAGGCAATAATTTGCAACTTTGATTGAATAAAAAGATATATTATCTATTGTCTAATATCCTAATAAGCCCCCTCCGCTAATAATAATGTTCTGGAAAGTAATAAAAAAGTTACAGTTTTACGCTATCTAGAATAAGGGGGATTGGCTGCTCCTAAATTTTCAGGCCAGGCTTATATGACACCACCCCCCTCCCACCTGCTCTCCATTTGAAAAATCTAACTTCGTGGCTATGGCACCAACAATTACAGTAAAAAAAAAACATTGCAGTTTTTAAGTAATCCTGAACTAATCTAACCTGGCATCTGACATACTGCCCCATAGTTACCAGCATACCAGCAAGGTGCATCATTCCATTTGTAACCAGCTGACCCCCACCACACAGAATTTCTATGAAACTGAAACAAAATTGACTTGAGTATGTACTAAATTTAATGATTACATTATAAGCATTAGACCTTGGTGAGAACTAGTTATGGTGAGCTACTAAAACCCTACAGTTTGAAAATCTCAACCACTTAAGGTTTCTATGATTAATTAAAACTGATTCTGTCCCTTTAATCAGAGGGTGTGCAATGAAATGTGTACATTTGAAATTTTAAAATTGCTCAATATTTAACTTTTTCCTCAGTCTAATGTCAATGTTATTTACCATGTTTAATGGTGGTTTTTATTTATCCTAAATAAATAGATAATTAATTTAGGTAAGGGGACACTCGGTATAAAAATAAGTACAGAATTTTATAAAAAAAAAATATTGAATGACTACATAGTTATTGGGGAGATTTTGAAAAGTTTTAATTGTTTTAGAGATAAGTTTGATTGATTGTGTTGCTATATTGCTATAGAAAGTTAATAAAAGATTGTTAAAAAAACAGTAAATAAGTGTATTAGGTGGTATTTTACTTTTACAAAGACAGTAAAAGCTCATTTCAGTCAGTATCACTATTAAGATTGATTTGAGCTTTTCCTGTCATTTGCAATATCTGGATTTTCTTACATTTTACATCATACAGTATACGTTACAAAAAATGACCAGTCTTTAAAATGATCTAGACCCCCCTGTAATGAAGTTATAACCCTATTTTATGTGTGTGTGATCTTTATATACATGTATGATGGTGTTTGTATCAATCAATTATACTAAAGAACATTTTCCGACATTTAGCAGACTCTAAAAGAAAATATTCAAAATAAAAAAATTCAGACCCTTATTTTTTAAAGTAAATTCTACTTAAGCCTAAAAATCACATAGTAAAATTAATTTTAGCCTAGGGGTTATTCAGAGTTTTATCTCAAGCATAAAATTCTGCTTCTATAGACACCTTACTCAGCTTCATAGCTCTCATACAAGTCATTTGAGCACAAAAAGCATGTATCAAGAAAACAAAATCGATAAAATTTGGGCTTTGTGCCCAATTTTCAGATCTCAGCCCACAGAAGGGCTAGAAAAAAGTTCTTTAGCTTTTTGGTAATGGTATAAGGAATAAAAAGCAGTTACCATTTGAACTCATAGTCTAAAATGACTTTAGAGTACCCTTAGGGCCCCTAATAGGCTAGAATCGAGACATTTTCGATTTTCAGGATTCCAGATATGAGTCTTTGGTTTGACTTTAGCTCGCTTAAAGTGGAGCTAGGGTTGAGATATTGGTATTTTGTCTTCTTTAACCTCTCACTGTGGTATCTCAGTGTACTATCCTAGCTTGGTAACTTGATATCTCAAATATCAAGGCGCTGAGACAACTTTTAGTGAGACCATTTCGGTAGAGGTAGGAAAAAATTCACTCAAAATACATTATTGGTTGATTTTTGACATTTTTAATATCTTCTTTTATAGCCTGGAAAATGTTGGTAAATGTTCTTTAATCTCATTTACCGCAACAAACACAAGCATACATATGTATAAAGAGCACACACACAAAAAATATGGTTAAAACTTTACTAGAAGGGGGGCAATAGCATTTTAAAGACCGGTCATTTTTTGTAACATATACTGTAGTTCACTGATTCATCAATAAGACAAAAATAAAACTTACTTATTGAAAAACTTAAATATATGTATATATGCTAATTTAAAAAATTGTGTAGCATATAATTGCATAGTTGCATTTTCTAACCTTTCTTACACTTTTTAACATAGCTCCTAAACTTAAATTGGACAAAAATGGTACTAACATTGCTAAAAAGTAAAGCTTAAGAGTTTCTTATGATATGCTTAGAACTTTTATACTTTTAAGTTGCACTTTCTCATATGCATTTTTTTTTAAACATATGCATTTTTAAACACCCTATAAGCATAAAAATGAATTCTTAAATTCATACCAATGCGCAGTCTTCATTTCCAGCATTATTTGGTTCATTTCGATGCCAATCAGAAAATGTCACTATATATATGAAAAGATTAATTTTCTTTTAGCAATTAACAACTGTTTATACTGACTCTAAGTTTTCTCATTTGTCACAACATGAAACTGTGCTTTACAGCATTTTGAAAGGGGATACCCAGTGCGGGATTTTATTCTATTTATTAACTATAATAATTGACTATAGGTATAAGAGAATGGAAAGATAAATTCAAAAAAATGCTTTAAAAACAGTTTAACAAAATTTTTGGTATGCTGACTAAATATTATTTATAGTTTTGGATAGAAATAATTTATTTTTTGTAAATGTAATCAATAAAATAGTACCTGCAGTTCCATCAGTCCAGACCCAATGTCCTTCTTGATTGACATCTCTTAATCCTATCCAAAATGCATTGAATCTAGGACTCAATAAATCTAAATCAATTTTTAAGGTCAGTAAATTAAAATCTTTACAAGTGATGATTCTGTATAATCTAGTTTGTATCAGTAAAATGGTCCTAATAACTTACCTTTAATGAAATCATTTTCTGTTCTGCTTTTTATTTCTGCTAGTTTAGCAAATCTGTTCAAAGCTGTACACTCTCTTTGAGCTTTTGACCAATTCATTGAAACTTCTTTGTTCATCAAAACTTTATAGCACACCCCTGTAATTTTTTTTATTAGGAATAATTATTACAAAATTTGAATAATATGTAACCTGTTGTTTGATCTGTAGCAGAATAAATTATACAGAAAAACTTATATCTTTTTATGCAATAAAAAAGATATAATTTGTAAACTTGATCTTTTTTTCAGATTTGTTTTTTAAATGGTTGAAAACAAGTTCTTTTTTAATAGAAAAATAAAAATATTTAGCAATATCTACTTTTTCCAAACCTTATCAATGACAATGTAACTTGTTAATTGATAAAAATAAGATTTAAGAATTAAATTGTTTTGTTACTAAAATTATTAGATAATTTTAGGCTTGAAAAAAATGAAATTATTCATTCAAAATGTATATGAAAATAATTAACACAAAACTTCAGTCTTAAAAGAGAAGATATTTTTTTTTTAAATTTAAATTAATTATTAAAAAAATACTTGAATCTAGATTGTATATCCATCCTTCTTCACATGGTCCTAAAATATTATACATTTTAAAATATATTTCTGGGATAGGATTAATCAATATCTTTTTCAAATTCAAGATATTTTCTGATGAATTGTTGGCATATAGGATAGTTTCATTCCAAACAATTATAATCATTTCACTTTTTTTAAACAAAATATCAGGATTTGATACAAATTAGAGAAATTATGAATATATTTTACCAGTGCAATAGTTGGTTTTGCATAATTTTCTTCCATTTTCCCAACAAGTTTTTTGTACTTGGACGGTTGCTGTTGGACGAAAGCATAATCCATCAAAAAATTTGATGCAAGTACTGCAACATTAATATATTTTTTTTATTGGTATACATTACTAGAGTCGTTAAAAATGCTACCTATTGAGTACATACACAGTTGGGACATGTTAGGAGTTCTAGAAAAGAATCGTGCAATCAGAGGGTTGGTTGACTGTTTGATATTCTAGTGTTGGATGATTTTTCTCTTGATGATCTTTTAAAATCCAAGGAGAATCCCGCAAGATAAGTTTTAAAATTATAATAGCCAATTCTAAATGTCTAAAAAAATAATAAGCTTATAAGATTATTTCAGTTTATTTTTAACTTGAACTTACTCATATCCAGTAACATCATTACATGAATTCTGAGCTCTTACAAAGCATCCTAAAATATTAAAAGATAATTTCCAGTATGGCTTCGAGTAATGTTTGTTGGATAAAAACCATTTCTCAGCCTTACTAAAAAATCATGTACAGCATAGTATTACAGACAATTTGCAATGATTATTAAAGTGAATAATAATAATAAAACTGGTTTTTATTTAATATTTTTTCTCTTTAATATCCATAAAAGCTGTCTATAATAGGATATGATAAGAACTGGCATATGTTTTTTCACAAAATTTATAACATTTTATATCAATGTAAATGAAAAAGAACGTTTTTTTATTTGTCCTTGAAAATTTTACCTAGGAAAAAAACTACCAGAGTAACAACCAGGAGAACTTTCATATTTTCCTAAATTTAAAAATGTTTGCAAATATAAATTGCTCAAAAAATTTGTACATGTATCTTTTTTTCTACTTTTACTTTTTGAAATATTTTTGACATGTTTTTAATAGTATGTAAAGTAAGATGTTTATTTCTACAATTATTCAATATTTTTAATACCACAAATAATGTTATCAGTCCTGATTCTTTGCTTCATTTGGAATATTTATCAGGGTGTAGGCCCATGTTAAGTGGGTGTAAATGGATATAAGGGGTAAGAATCTTATGGGGGTGTTAAAGTCTTGAAGTCTACAATTTAAATTTTCTGGCTTAGTCCCCAAATTTTTTACTTTCAAAAAATTGAAATTCTACTATTTCAAAATTTTGTACTTTTTTGATTTAAAAAAAAAATATAAATATTACTCAAGTCTTCAGTTTTGGAACTTGAAATTTACGTTATTGTATATTTTTTGTTGTTCAATTGTATTTATTATATATAAGATTTTGTTACAGATTACAAAATTGGAATTTAGAAATCATTTTTGAAATGAATACTGTTATACAAAAAAAATTATACAGTAAATACCATGTTCATTTTTGGACTTCTCCAAATTTTCAAAACTTTGTAATATAGTATAAAAAAAGAAATACAATAGCATGAAATAAAAATCTCTTTTAAATCCACAAATTTTAACCTAATTATTTCTGTTACATTAGAAACATATTGAAATATTCAGTAAAGTAAAAAAATGTTTGGACTCTAAATGTGTGACATTAATACTAATATAAAAAATATGAATACAAGATTTACAATCAGCAAAATGGTATTAGTAAGAAAATAAAGAAAAGTGTACACCATATACAAAAAATAAATATGGTATGTTGATTTTAAATCAAAACTAATGGATCAAAGGTTATAATTTTGACTAAATAACTTTGAATGCAGCTAGCTCCCAAACAGCAATATCATTAAGCAATGCTTTAGTTACAATAAAAAACACTGTATAATATAAAACATATTCAAAGTTTAATAAAATTATTTAAGTTTTTTAATAGTTATTTCTTTCATCGTATTATAAACGGCTTTCTGCAGATATAGAATGTACAATTATAATATTAAAACCAGTTTTTTAGCCCCGAGGTGCCGAAGGCACGGGCTAAAAAAACTGTTTTTTAACCCGTTTTTTTAGCCCCAAGGTGCCGAAGGCACGGGCTAAAAAAATGGTTTTAATCTTATGATTGTACATTTCTATATTCATAGAAAGCGGTTTATAATACGATGCTAGACATAGTTTTTTTCGTATGGATAAGAACCGGTTCTTATCCACCAGATTCGAGTGAATACAAGAATAGTTATTTATCATATCGTATTATAAACGGCTTTCCGCGGATATAGAATGTACAATTATAAGATTAAAACTAGTTTTTTTAGCCCCGTGGTGCCGAAGGCCCCGGCTAAAAAAACTAGTTTTAATCTTATGATTGTACATTTCTATATTCGTAGAAAGCAGTTTATAATACGATGCTAGACATAGTTTTTTCGTATGGATGAGAACCGGTTCCTATCCACCGGATTCGAGTGAATATGAGAATAGTTATTTCTCGTATCATATTATAAACGGCTTTCCGCGGATATAGAATGTACAATTATAAGATTAAAACTAGTTTTTTTAGCCCCGCCGTTGCCGTAGGCACCGGCTAAAAAAACTAGTTTTAATCTTATGATTGTACATTTCTATATTTGTAGAAAACTGGATATAATACGATGTTAGACATGAGAACCGGTTCCTATCCACCGGATTCGAATGAATACTAGAAAGATAATTATACAAACCAATATAGTTTATAAAAAAAATCAATTGAAAAAAAAAAAATTTGGTTAAACAGATCAGGGAAAGAAATCGAAGTAGCGGGTTTAGTTGTATTTTCACAGGTTAGGTAAAAATTAATGATTGCCCTGCAGGCTTTTCTTTCCATGATTAGGTTAAACTAATATAATAAATTAATCAAGTTTACCTTCAAGCTGTATTAACCAGTAGAAACTGATAAATTTTCAGTATTTCCAGTTCATATTTATTAGGACATTCAAGTGTTATTTGTAATGTAATTATTTTTGGTAGAAAAATTATAAATACAAAATCACAAAACCTTTCCTTGAAACTATAAATATCTTTTTAGAATATTGGGCATTAGTTCAAATAACAGATCAATACTATAGACAACTACCTCCCTTCCTTTTTCAAAGACCTCTTTTGTTTGCTCATAAATTATTTTCTGCTACTTGTCTGTGTTAACATAATATAATACAATACCATTGGTTGATTTTCAATGACCCAATAGAAAGGTTGCACAAGGCGGTTGCAATGGAGATATACAGTTATTTAACCCTTTCTTGCTCTTGGTTTTACTCTAAGTAAATTATAAAAAAAATATGAATTAATAAAAATTAAAAGGAACAGGGAAAGGTTGGGAGGGGGGTAAGGATAATGTAACATTTTTTTTAATTTAGGAAACACCCATTAGTAGGATAATGTAAATTTTTTTTAAAATTTAGAAAACACCAATAAATAGGATAATGACTCTTTTTTTTATTTTTTATTTAGAAAACACCAATAAAACTTAAGGCCAAAAAACTTGGATGGAGACACACATACAAAAAATAAAGAATAAATTAGGGCCCAAAAATCGCAAAACTTTTCATGCGAGTATCTTAATGTTTTTTAAATTTTTTTTATCAAAACTGTTAGACTGACGTACCAGGTAAATTATATACTGCTACACTATAGGAACAAAATCATCAATTTTTCCCTTTTTTGTCCAAACACATAGGGTATATGGTTAAGAAACCCGAGACTGTTGAATAACATGAAGTCCCTTAAAGATTATGACGTATTTTCACAAATTTGCAAAAACTTTGTTTATATTTACAAATTTGTGTTTTGCTTATTAAGTTCTGACACTCTAAAAGCGTTGATGTTCTTTTATCCTTCCTTCTAATTTTAGATCTTTGCTTTATGGATGTTGTCATCCTCATTACAAAACAACTTTTTCAAGTAATTAATCTAACTGATGGAAAAATATTCTATTACTATTTTTTTAACAAATGAAAAACAAAAGAAAGATTAAAAATAATTTTTCAGATGTTCTTAAAATTTCTTTCTTTTCTGCCATTTAATATGAAATGAAAAGAATGGGACAATAGAATGTTTATTAAACTAGTCCCCAAAGTTGAAAAATAACGTTTTCTTATTCGTTAGCCAAACAACTTTGGGAACTTTTGCATTATTACATAAATATTACTCAGATGTTTCAACCAATTATTGCCTTAATCTCAGGGATCTAAAGGGATAAGACATTGGCCAATAACTTGATGTACTTTCCCAATGATGATACAAACAAGTAACAATTAGTGGTTAAAACTATTGGAAACTCAACTTAATGAACAAACAAACTAATGAAAATAAGTCGCAAAAGTTAACGAATAAGAAAACATTACTTTTGGGAACTAGTTTAATAAATAGCCCAATGTCCCCTCCCTCCCTTATTGATGGGATAAAATAATGATTATAGATTTTTTGGTTAACTAATCCCTTCACAAACCCGCGAGCGACCGTGGCTTAACATGTGGCGCATCTGCTCAGCGTCGGTTAGTTGATAGGTATCGGCCCGACATCGCATCATAACTAAAGACGTTAAAAATGGTCCCTACTGCTGCTTTGTCAGGTTGGAGTAGGGGGAATGTTTTATTCCAAAAACAAGTGCAACAGTGAGGACATTTCTGACAAAGGTCGTGCAATTAAAGAGTTGGTTGTCTGATGGGTGTTACTTAACCTAATACCCCAAATGTTTGGACAGAAAAGAAGACATTAGGCTCTCCTTAGTTATCCTGGGTTGTTGGACCTGACTTTAGAGAGTTATGGACAGCAGGCTCGCCCATATAAAGATAATTAATTTGTAGTAGCCTAAAAATTATATCTGACAGCCGCAGCCGCTGTAAAATGTCCATGCCTTGAAAAACTAATAACTACATATAATTACTTATAATTAAATTCTTATATCACTATGTAGAACAGTACACCAGGGAGGAAGGGGACATGGGGCTGTTTATTACTCTTGTCCCCAAAGTTTTTAAAAGGTATTTTCTAATTCAAAACTTTTGGGGCTAATATTGAATTTGATTAGTTGTTTCATTAAGCTGAGCGCCTATGCGTTTCAACCCCTAATTGTGAGCAACAAATGGGGTAATTTTGTGCTTTATCACTAGGGACGTACAATGTACATTAATTTATCAGCCATAGTCTTATCCCTTTAGATCCATGACAGTAGACATCTTTTTCAAATTAATAATTTTATGGAAATGCTCTATAGATTTAACAGGAAGGTTAATATCAAAATATAAGAGGGAAGAATACGACTCTCACTAGCGGCAAAATTTCAATCCTTTTTGGTATTTTTCGGCGATTTCTTTTGGGAAGGTGGTGGTAACCTTCCTCTGGACCTATGATAGGCTACCCTGTTAGGGAGAACTATATCAGTATAGCGGTTAGAAAGATCCTGACAGACAGACAAGCATCCTGTTACTTTATTAGAAGGATTTTGCACAACTTTGTCTGTATGCTTGTAATGCTTTTTGTGACAATTTTTTATAAAATTGGCCTTCAATAGTAAAGCTTTCAATATATTTTCTTTTTTGGGATGTTTTTATCCATGTTTGTATTGAATCAGCTATAAAAAATGACCGTAATTAAAATACATTTTCATTAAATCCTTAATAATTATTTATTGCGTCGTATTATAAAAAGCTTTCCGCAGATATAAAAATGAAAAAAATTTAAGATTGAAATAATTTTTTAGCACCGAGATTCCGAAGGCATGGGTCCAAAAAACTGGTTTTACATTTTTATATTCGTAGAAAACTAAAAATAATATGTTGCTATACATATATTTTCAGAATGGGTGAGAACCAGTTATAATCCACTGGATATTAAATGGTTTTGAAGCGATTCTTAATTTTGCATTTAATTAATGCTATCAAAATAATTAGGGTCATGGAAAGAAAACGAAGTTGCGAATTTCATCGTATTTTCAAAGTAGCTTTTGAAAGGTTATTTTACGTTAGATTGAACTAAGTAAATGTTAATAATTGCCCTTCAATGTTATGAAATAGGCCCAGGAGGGTTAGAGCCAACCGCATGGGCTAAAAATAGGATAAAAGCTACTGTGAAAATATGATGAAACCTGCAACTTCGTTTTCTTTTCATGATCTGAATTGTCAAAAGAAAAAGACAAGTAATTTATTTTTTACAACTCTTGGTGCTTTGCCACTAAAAGCTAGTTAAACATCTATACCCCCTTGCCCTTATTTTTGAAATAAATTGAAAATGAGGGTTGTGGTTAGCTGACTCTTATGTCTAACCCCTGCATGGCTACCCAGTTTCCATTGTAGTGGCCTGACCTAAAGTTAATACTAAACAAAAGCAGAACTTACAATTTGGAATCAATGATAAAGTTCAGATATTTATTGTGTCATAATATCTAATCGTTGATTGTTTTTTCTGTTTTTCAGTACAAAATTTGCATTGTTAAGGTTAATTTTATTTTATTTTAAGTTTGATATTATCATTATTATATTTTGTTATCTTAATTTATTACAATTTAAAAATAATATAAGCTTATGTTAAATCAATTTTCATGGTGATTGGATAATGAATACAAATGTTTCTTTTCAAAAGGAAACCTTGATAATTTGCAATAATTTGCTAAAATTGCAAAAAACACAAGGAAAAGGAAAGGAAATGTCTTTAATATAAATATTAACAAAGCACATTTGATATTAAAATTGTTTTAATTCTGAGCAACAATTCCATTTATATTTATTTCAAAATACTGTTTTATGGACGTATAGCAAACAATAGCTAATTAGAGAGAAGACTCGCTATTCTTACCATTAAATAACTTCAATTTATTTTTAGTAGATCAACTTTATTGAATACACAAATGATATATAACTGATAAATGTATGTTTATACTGGGTTGGATTTATAAAGTAACTGTGGCGTCCACACCTAGGGACTCATGCCTACAGCTACAATGGGCGAACCCAGCTATGCAAGATTCAAATACCAACTAGCCACTTTAGATTTGCATATATTTATTTGCAAGCCGCAGCTTGCAATATCATGACAGCTCCCCCTTCAGTTCTTAATCTTATTTAGCTGTCTGTTTATAATAATAGAGGGGAGTAAAGCTTCTCCTTAATTAATACCACAATACCAAAATGCTTAATTAACATGGACAAATTTATATAATAAAATATGATTACTTATATTATTTTTTAATTATGTTAAATATCTTTGATCATATTTTTTGTTAACTAACGGATCAAAACTATATTTTTTTGACAAAATGAATTGAAAATGATTGTTAAAATCAAAATATATCTTTTTATCACAATAAGCTTGTATTTCCTCTATATAGTTTTAGAGTAGAGGGAGAAGCAAAAATAATTTTGTTTGTCAAGTCCAGATGTATATAACCATGTACATTGTACAAGGAACATGCAAATTTTGTGTAGTGAATCTCATCTGACAATAATAAAGTTTTTTTGGGAAGAGTACCTTTCGTGACAACGCCTTTTAAGGCGCGTTTCTTCGTATTTTCACAGTAACTTTTGAAACTATTGATCTGCTGTTTTTTAGAAATTATATAAGAAAATATATATCTTCGTGCCTTCCCACAAAGTGCCTAACAAGCATGGAACCCCTACCTCTTATTGTGGAAATCAATTATGAAAAAGTTGGGTGTATTTTTCTCTATGTTTAACCTCTGTGTGGAATAAACTTGTAGTACAATTAAGTACTCAATAATGACCTACTCTGCCCAAAATAAATAAACGAAACGAAAACTAACCCTGACTTGTTTCCAATCAATATTTTTCTAAAAATAGAAAATTAAAATCCCACAAAAATAACCCCTTACCATCGCAGGATCAGTAGCTTATTTCTCTGAAGTGTAGAGCCAAATCAGTTCAATGGTTAAAGAGATCTTAAGCTTCAGACAGACGGACATCGTTGTACTTTGTATTATAGTTATTGCAAATATCAACGAGTGTAAATGTGGTAGGGTGAAGCGGTTCAACCCTACAAAGCGAGTTCGGTCAAAAGAGCCCCTAGCCTTAAGGATTCTATCAATAAAGTACTACAAGTAGTTACTGTTTGAAAGTTATATTTGAACTGAATATATACAACAAGTTAATAGCTTTATATACAAACAAATTACAATAATGGGTTAGGTAGATAATGGGTGTGGAGAAGATGGGGGAGCCTCAGCCAGGTGAGTAGTAGAGGGGTAGGCTCCGGTAGGGGGTAAGGTAGACGTCCCCCGGAAAAGGGTAGGTTACTGGAACATGCAGAGGGGAGGGGCAAATCCCTCCCCCTATCAGCGGGTGGTAAGTTGACCGCTTTTCTGTGATGGTCAAACAATGGCATAATGGGTTGGCTAGAATTGTGATAAGGAGGGGATTAACGTCTGGGTGTTATCGGTAGCCTCGGAGCATAGCATGCTCTAGGAAAGGCCAATCTGTCTGTCCGACTACCACATAAACATGATTATTTCAATAACATCAATTAATTGCAGAAATATTTACCAGTTATTTGTAGATTTTAGGCGAATTTTCCTTATTTCACATTTATTTTGACTTTTAAAGAACATCTGTATTTATTATTTTTTGAAATGACATCAACAATCCAAGTAACAAAATAAAGTTATACTGCTTTTTTCTGGATATTAAGACAAATGAGAATAAAATTTTAGTTTAATAGATCAGTCAGGAAGATTTTGGATGCCTTAAAACCCAGGCAGAGAACTGCTATATATTTTTTTATTGAAAAAGTCACATCTTTTATGTCAACAAAAACACAAATATACTTTAGCTGTGCAAAGATTTTAAAAAATTGGTTTTCTAGTTCAGGGATCTAAAGAGCCGATAAATTAATGTACATCCCCAAAGATGATAAACAAAGTTACCTCTTTTGTTTATTACAATTAAATGGTTAAATGATTGGACTCCCAACTTAATTAACCAACCTATAAAATTTCAGTAGAGCGAACCAGAGACTGTTGGCGGCTGTCAATCCATTTGACTGAGAGGTTGCCGCTACCTACGTTTGTCAGAATTCAAGGGGCGCAGGCATTTGCCTGTCTGCCTCTTAAGGGAAAGTTGTAGTAAGGAAACCTCTCAGAGCAAGCCATAGAGTACCTCTGCTCCTAAAACCAATGAACCTTTTAATTGTAAGTATAAGGTAATTAGTGGCAGTAAACGTCTTTTATTTAATCCAATATAGTCCGTTATAAAAGAACTTGAGCAGTATCTAGCGAGATTGGATACTACAAGGGCACAACACTTCTATTTAAGGTACATAATATCCCTCCAATAATGCAACAAATAGAATATTATTCATCTCTTATAACTATTTAAATGAAACTCTATCTCCTTCTATAGAAATAATCACTTAAATGGTAACTACAATCTTAGAAATTGTAATGATATTATAGATATGAATACCTTTAAAAACATCTAATTTTCAACTTAAGCATCCTTTGGAATAATCTAAGTGATGAGCTTAAATCTATTGGAGATTTTTGCTAAATCTATCAAGTCTAAACTAATTAATGCCTTGCAATGGCTATTTTTATCAAATAATCTAAAACTCCAGCTCTGTAAATTTTGTAATTTTTTTATGTTATTTTTATTTTGACGATACTACCTAGGTTCAATAAATTCAAAGGGATCCAGAATACATTTGTTTAATATATTTTGGGCAAAGTAGATAGATCCATAGTGATCTATTTATGGTTACCCGGGCAGAACTGATTAAAATTATTTGCTTATTGTTATAGTAATATCAATTGTATTTGTATTTGTTTGATTTTATGAATATGTTTAAATTTGTGTTTATGTTTATGACTCAACAATTAACACTTGTTTTTATTTTAATCTTTATAAACATTAAAAAAAACATCAAATGTTAAAAGTGACTTTTTGGTGCTCTTACAAAGTACCCCTCTCTCCCCCCCCCCCCTCCTATTATTTTAGAATAAACTAAAAATAAGGGGTTACGTAGTTTTTCATTGGATTGTTTTAATTTTGGTCCGGTTGGGTTGGTTTGGGTAGCCCTGCAGGTATGGACCCTGCAAATTTAATGGCCCCAGCAGGAGTAAAGCCCATCCCCCCCTCCCATTTTCAATATATTTCAATAAATGTGAAAATGCCTGATGAGTAATAATCATAAAGAAATAATTATAAAATACTGAAAATACTCTGACAGGAAGGGGACATTGGGCTGTTTATTAAACTAGTACCAAAGTTTTATAATACCGTTTTAATATTCATTGGCACAACAATTTTGAATTTTGATTGGTTGGTTTGATTGATTGATTTATTAAGTTAAGTGTCGAAACGTTTCAACCACTAATTGTAATTTAAAGAAATGGTAATTTTGAATATTATCTTGGGGGATGTACATAAATTTATCGGCCATTGTCAAATCCCTGTAAAATTATTTACCTACGTAAATCAAACAACTGTTTTCTAATGATATTATTACAAGAATGACATAATCCCTGGGATCTAAAGGGATAAGACAATAGCCGATAAACTAATGAACATCCCCAATGATTATAAATTACCCCTTCTGTAGACTAAAATTAGTGGTTAAAACATTTGCAAACTTAACTTAATAAATCAATCAATCAAAATTCACTGTAGTCCCCAAAGTTGAAAAGCCAACGAGTAAGAAAACTTTAGTATAAAACCTAGGGAACTAGTGTATTAAACAGCCCATTGTTCCATCTCTCTCTGCATAATCCATCCATAATAATAGGCAAGCTCAAACAGATCAGAAATAGAATTTACACAATTATTGATTTGGATAAAATGTTTTTGGGAAAATGTTGTTTTCTTGAATAGGATAACTAACAATATGCTCTAGAAGAATGTTTATTTCTTGTTTAAGGTTTAAAGAAAAATATTTCATTTTTATTAAGCAGCCTTCAAAGATATCAAATTCCTGTAGATTTTTGATAAGATACTTTTATACAACTATTTATGGCCTTAAAAAAAACTTTCTTTGATTTGAATAAAATAGTAAAAAAATGCCTCTTTCAAAAAGGCAATTCAGCCCTTTTTTGCCCTAATTACTTTCAACACGACGACCTTTTGTACTCAGTCTATCCGTCTAAAACTGCTTAAATACTGGATACTGTTTAATGACATACTTACATTTTTTAGACTTAATATAGAGATGCCCCGCTTATAACGTAGTAATTTGTTGTCCATGCTAAGTTTGAAATCGATAGGACAATTCTAACATGCCTAAATTAACGAAAAGAGCTAACCGTGACGCTAATTATATAAAAGCTTCGCTTTTAAAAACAATTGACGGAATGGGGGGGGGGGGGGTTGCGTTGAATGTTTCGATAAAAGGCTTTTAAAATATGGTTGGTTCACATAATTATAAGAGTTCATATTGTTGAATATCTTCATGCTGACGATCCTTTAAGCTTTTTTTTACATCCGCCGCCGTTATCTCGTTGACTGGCAGTTGCCACCAAAAAGCAAAACAATGTCTGTCTCCGTAATAAGCCTCCAGAAAAAAAGGGGCGAAGCCACTAATCTATAATACAAAATAGTCCATCTGTCTGTCCGTCCCTTAAGATCTCGGTAACCACTGAACTGATTGGATTCTACTCTTCAGGGTATATACCTACTGGTCCTGTGGTGGTTTTAGACTAGTTTCTTAGGGGGTGGGACATCCCCCATTCCCCCCAAAAACAAAAAAATCCCCCCGCCATATTTTTAATTATTTAAAATAGTGGTGGAGTGGGGGATCTCCAGGTAATAAAAGATGTAATTATACCTCTTGGGGCATAAACATGTTGATTTAATTAAATAACCTGTAATGATAGATATTTTCACCAAATTATGTCATTTCTAAAAGATTTGGAACTAAATTAATTAACCACAAATTATCATTCAATAAAATTTAATGAAAATACACAAAATAATATCATTACAGTTCTAAATATTTTCGGCCAGAGAATAATTGTAGATAGAATCATCATATTTTATAAGTAAAAATATTAAAAGTAAAAATATTTGAGTAAACCATGATGACAACATTCATAAGTATTAAAGCACAAAATATGAAATAGACAAACAGGTAAAGTGAGCTATAGAGCAGATTATCTGTCATCATAACTAAGAAAAGAAAGAGAGAAAAAAAAACAAAAAAAAGGGTAAAGGACTTTGAACGTTGTAAAATGAAAAGTAGCTAAAGAGATGCTTAAAAGCAGTCAGACTTTATACTATTTTATTTTTTATACCTAATTATGGTGCATAATGAAGGAAATATTGACAAGAAGTTTCAGCCATGTATCTTTTGTAGGAGCTTAGAAATTCTGTTTTAAAATGTAAAAGTGTCTAAAAAGCAGTTTGCCTGCTACAAATGTTTTATACTTAATTTTGCTCCATATTAATGGGAATTTTGGCAAGGAGTTTAAACCTTCTATCATTTACAGGAGCCAAGAAAATCATGTTTTAAAAAAAAGCTAAAAAGTTGCTTAAAGGCAGTCTGACTGCTTCAGCTGTTTTATAGTTAATTTAGCTCCTTAATGATGGAAATGTTGACCAAAGGTTTAAGCAGTCTATCTTTAATAGGAGCTGAGAAAATCATGTTTCCCCCAAAACATTTCTTCCCCCTCAACATACATAGAAAACATACATACTGGTTTCCACTTTACTATGACGATCAATGAACGAAAGCTTTTTAATTCAATTTTCCGACGAAGCCTTGTGTGGTGCTATGGTGTTTGGAGGTCTTAGGGAACCACACTTGTTACGTAAAATTATTTTGAGTAATCCAGGTTTGAAGCTATAAACATAGTTATACAATTAAATATGTCAATATCTTTAAGTTATTTACAATCAATGGAATGGCACCTTTTCTTTAAGCTAATATCATATTCAACCTATATTCGCCCTTTAAATCTAAAATACGAAAAATTAGGCAAAGCCCCTAGAGGCTACGGACAAAGCCACAAATTGTTTCTCTTACCCTTGTATTTTAAAAGTTTTTCTTTAAATTAAATTCGCTTAACCTTTTATCAAAATGAAAACTTTGCCATTCTGGCCATAGTGATTCTACTAATTGTATTCTATGTAACTTATAAAGTAGGAGAGCATGCCTTGTGACCCGCGACCATGGCTCAACACGTAGCACATCCGTTCATTGTCGGTAAGGTGATAGGTTCGAATCATAGTCCGACACCACGTCAAAATGGTCAGATGCGCGACATAAATAAACACCATGCACAGTTAGGACTTTTCAGACAAAGGTCTTGGAGAGGATTTATACCTAAAGCGTCACCACGCCACTGGTCAACATCATAGAGTATGACTATTTTCCTCTCTACACCCTGACATACATGAAGCAATTTTATTATTATTATTTCAGTAATGTCATCCCTTGGTTCTTTCATCTCAAAGAAAACTTTTTTTTACTGTTTGGTACCCGATTTTTGCAAAAATTATATGTTTCCTTCATAGCTAAAGATCACTCACTTAAAATTAGTAAAATCTTCTATAATAATTATAAATGATATGTATTTAAATCCTGATTTTATAAATGATTTTCCTGAATTTCTATCAAACGCATTAATATTTTAAACTAGAGGTGGCGTTCTAAAATTATCTTGCTATTAGCTGGATTGAATATTAATCTTTTTCTTCCATTGTCCTATCCCTGTTTAAAGTATTAAAGCATTTATAATGTTGCCTCTCTTTCTTTTTTAGGATCCTAATATTTTTTATTTTAATTTATCGTCCCAAAAGGGTTAAAATGTTTAGTTAAATGTTAAATTTTAGTTCAATATCTGACCACATTATGCACGTATCGCTAGTATCAAATTATTTTAAAACTAAGTTTTCTTTTATTTACTATATTATAAATTTAAATTTTCTGTTTTATGAATATGAATTTTATACTTCAATATAATTCAAATAGCAACATGAAATAAAAAAAGAATTTATTCTTCATGGTGTAAAATAATGGGTCATATCGTTCTGGTCAATGAGAGTTTATTATGGACTATTGGAGCACTATGGGTTTAAAACACTTAATATTTGGAAAACTTGAGCTCATATATAGACATTTATTTCCTATATAGATCTGTCATGGATCTTGATGCAATGAAGCAGGCCGTTTTGTACATGTTTAAAATTGGAAGATTTCATTAAACAAAAGTTCCTGCAAATATAAGTATTAAATAAAACTTCTTGGCCTTGAGGATTATTGCGCATTAATTAAGAATATATTTTCCTTATTATAGAAATCAATTTGCAATAATTGGTGCTGACACACTTGTATAAATAAAATTAAACGAATTGGCCTTGCAAATAATTGGCTCTCAATCTACGTCAACTTATTAATTGCTCTTTGTTGCGTTTTAAAATAAATGAAGAATAATATTTGACCAGGTAAATTGACGGATATAAAAAATATATCTAATCAATATTTACGTAGAGAAAGTCTATAATGATAACGTTACTATACAACTTTGGGGACTAGTTTAAAAAGCAGCCCAATTGTCACCTCTCTCCCTGATATATTACCTTATAGGAAGGCCATAGTCATGAGGATATATAACTTTGGGGACTAGTGTAATAAGCAGCCCATTGTCCCCTCTCTCCCTGGAAGCTACCCTGTCTGTCTGTCTGTAGGAAATCTAATAGGAAAACTAATCTTCATTCAAAATATTCATTTGTTGATTTGTATAAAGTATCTTTCTTTATTTTCTAATACATTTAGTGAATTAAGATATGTGCCAATCTTTTTAGTAATGACGCTATGGAGTAAATGAGATTTTCTTGGATTTTATTATGATTATGATTATAGAAATTATTTATCTTTTGTAAATGGAATCATTTAAATACATTTGTTTTATCTAATTCATGAAATATGAAGTTTATTAGTTATTATGAGCAAAGCTTTTCTATTAATAGGTCCTGCCCGTCCGTATCTCCGTAACGGTTAGCTCTTTTCGTTACTTTAGACATGTTAGATGTTTCCTATTTATTTCAAACTTTGCTTGGTGATTTCTATAGCATAGCAACTTTAAAATTGTTACGAGAAAATCGTCATTTGTAACATGCTTTGCCTATACTTATGCCAATATCCTAATGTAAAGTAGAAAGTTTTTGTCTGTAGCTTAATATTTCGGTAATTAATGATCCACTTGATTTATAAATTTAGGGAAGCTTCATGAAGTCCTTAGTTGTTCAAGGTTTTTTATAATTAAAATCTTAAGATGGTTCTGTCCTGGATGCTAGAGGCGCTGCCACTAGTTATCCTATACTATGTTTCCTGAACTTAAAAATTAAAATGTATTAATGCTCTCAACTTTTTCATTTATGCAGTACCAAATTTTTCGCAAGGTATCTCTTTCTTATTTCTTTAAATTAAATAACTTGTGCTAAAAGTTCTGTAGGAAGGTAATTGTTTTAATAGACTTTATAATTCAATTGTTTAAAGGGTTTTTCATGTGAAAGCTTTGTAATAATTGCAATACAAAAGTTTGGGTAAAAGTAGTTGTAAAAGAAATATGGTCTGGTCCTTAAACTTTTCAAAGATAAAATACTAACAATTATAGAAATGAATTTTAACCAAGTTATTGATGTTGATTATAAAGGCTTGTTGTAAAGTGTAGTTTGGAGGATAGTGCAATTGAGCGCATCACACTGCAATTCAAAAAGTATGGTCAGACCGTCTAGCTGTAATGGAAGGCACTTTGTTAATTTAGGCATTTATGAACTTTGTAATTTCATTATTTTTTTATAAATATGATTTTATCAACTGCTATTCAAGATAGTTAGGATTCTTTTTATGGCTTAACTTATTTTCATTTAGTTTGTCAGTATTTACTAAAAAAAATTTTGTTACAAAATATATAGAACTTATTGTAGAAAGGATTTATAATTATCTTTTTTTCTACAGATTTTTTTAAAAAGCAAAGCAAATAAGAGTTAGTCTGTCCATAACGGATAGCTCTTTTCAATATATTAAAATTTTCCTGATGTTTCCTGATGAACAGGTAGGTACAATTTAAGAAATTTTTCAAATAATGATTCCTATTACATCAAGGTATAATGTTATAAGCAAAGCTTCTCGAAACTCAAGTGCTAAATATGTGAGTATATCCTTAAACAGTATTCTGTAATTAAGTAGTTTTGCAACAAAGTTACATACAATTTGATTTATAAATATACATTCATATTCAGCTAATACAAAATTTACATAAGGATAGACATTTTCTGAAAAAATTGTTTTTCTAGCTTAAAAAATTAGGAAATAATTAGTAAAAAAGGACCTGAAAACAAAGGTTGTTAAATAATAGGGTTAAGGAAGCGAAAATTGACTTTGATACACTTAAAGTCGAAAATTCATTGTCACACAGGGCACAGCTCCTATTTTAACCCTCTAGCTCTAATAGGAGCTGAAAATATATTCTATCTCGACTCGTGTTACTGATTAGGACATGGAATTTTTTCTGGTGGTTCATGTGCAAAATTTCTTTTTCTAGTCATAATGGCCAATCCACTCCTTAGCCTCTTTTATTTTTCATAACAAAAAAATCACTTGTTCTGACCATCACTGAAAAATGGCAAATAGAAACCGCCTTTTTTTTGGAGTTATGGTGGTTAGCATTACCAATTAACATATTCATCTGCTTCTGATCACAATAAAAGACTATATAAAAAATTGGCTTGACTAGAGCTGTTTTAAAATTCGGCAACTGGCAACTTAAAAACGGCAAAATTACAGGTAGGAAAAAGAAAATCTTTCAAAAATCGGTCAAGGAGTGGTCATGACCTTATATTCATGGAAGTTCAATATTGATGGATTGACCAAAAAGATCAAAAGGTCTCTAGCTGTAAGAGAAGCCACAATATTCATGATACATGTCTATAGTAAAAGCCGGGCAAAAATCAATCATAAAATCGGTCAGGGAGCAGTCAAACAGTCAAAACACCATTTTCCTCCGATGTTCATTAATATCTAAGTATTCACTAAAACAAATTTAGGTCTTTACCTTATACACAAAAGTCATAATGTAGAAATTAAGAATTATTTAGAATTTTTTCTAATTTTGGTCCCTCCCATTTCTAGTATATGTATATTTATAAAAACAAAGGAGAAAGGTTTCTGACTGTCGATTGGTATGTCTTTCTGAAGAATAAGATCTCAGTAACTAACACTGGTGTTATTAAAAGATCAATGCTACCACCTCAAAAAAAAGGGTTTTTTTCAATTAAAAATGAAAAAAAAAATTTATACCAATATTTTTGATATTTTATCCTTATTAGTTTTTATAGCCATATTTCAAAAATATATTTGTATAAATTATGTACAGGGTGCGCCACATAAAACCGTAATTTTTTAAAATGGCTCTAGCGCCAAAACTACTTGCCCAAACAGGAGGTTTACCCCAGTATTAAAAGCTTAGGTTATGACCTTTTTACCCATGAAAATATTTGGACGATGGAGGACTTGTATACCAAGATGGTCGCTTACATATTCAACAAGGCAGATTCGAAATGCGCTGATTGTTTACCATGGATTCTTGAGTTGGGCCCACTAAATCTTACTTCAGCCCATCTGTAGGTGAGATGGACTTATGAAATTTGCTGGAGATACTATCAGATACCTAGTGAAACCACTAGAAATTACTAGAGCTCACTATCCCAGCTGACTTGGCTGCAGTACTCCAACAAAGTGAAACATGACAGATTTTATGTCTAAAACGTCAAAAATCTTGAAGAATTTCTCGGTTCTTGACTTCAGGGGCACATATGAATACTTAAAACTTGTTCTAGACTATGGGTTGAGCTGTTGACCCTTAATCTTCATGCCATTTCCGGTGTAGAATGTCGTTCTAGCTCAACTATGGCTCAAATGAGAGCCACCATGTTGAAGGGTAGCTTGAAAGATGGGCGAATTTGGATCCTGTGGTTACTCTCATTGCTCCTATTAAGGAGAACTTCGCCTGCTTTGACAGGGACATGGTGGCTAGGGTCTGCGGGCGGTTCAGGGGGCGGGAAGAGGCGGTTTATGAGTCTGCCCGCGATTTTTAAACATAATCCAATAGTCATATACCTAAATTGCTTGCCAGTTTTTAAATTTTCATAAAATTTTTAAAATTAACGATTTTATGTTCATTTGTTTATAAATTAGAAAAAGTCCGGCGCACCCTGTATATGCCTAAAAATTTTGACACTTGTAATAAAAATGTGGATTTATAAAATGTGATATAGATTTCAATAATTATCAGTATTAGATTATACCACACTTTGTAGGTAAGGCATAATTTTATATGCATATCCTATATTTTCTCACTTAATTTACTAGAATTTTCCTTGAAACAAAATTTGATTAATTAGGAATAAATTGAGGCAAGAGTTACAGAACTTGAAATAAATCATGGTAAGATAATATTTTACACTTTTATAACAATTTATAGTTAAAACAAAAAAAATATTTTTTTAAAAATATTTTCAGCCTATATATTTTACAAAAAATTGTTTTCTTCAAAATTTTATCAAGATTTTATTTACCTTTTAAAAAGGATTAACTACCCATATTTTTAAATTAGAAATATTGTTTGAGAATAAACCTTATATTAATAAGACATTATAAAAAAAAGTATCATAAATTTTAATAAATATATTTAAAATTACTACAGATTTTTGTTGCATGCTTAACACTGTTGGTATTTATCAATGTTCCTGTACTTGGTGGCTGGGATTTTGACTCCCCATTTAGTTTCATTCCAAAGGAACTAGGGGTATGTTTTGTGATTAACATAGCATAAATTTTACTTTTTTGTCTATATGTCTCTCAAATAGTCAGATTTATGATAAATTAAGAATTTTGATTATTCATATTTTTATGATTTTAAATGTTTTTTTATTTAAAATTGATAACTTAAAAATTATAACTTACTTTTTTAAAGAAATCAATTGTATATTGTATTCTGTTTTATAAAAATTTTATACCTTACCCCAAAAAGTAAAACAAATTCTAATATTCAAAGAATTTTTCTAATATAGAAAGTTTAAATTTTAAAATGTATAAGCTGTATTATTAGGAGAGGATGACATGTGATCTGGAGGATAGGCGTGGGCGGCCTGGCGGGCGCCCAGGCGCCAATCCGGGGCGCCCGGGGCGGTGTAGACAATACTTATCGGTTAGATTAGGAAGGAATTGTGCATCAGTTAGTTGGAATAGTCATAGGTGTGGACGGAGTAAGTATTTATTTTTTTATTACCTAAAAGAAGTTTAATTTTTATAAAAACTTATATATAGTAGTTTTGACAATTCTTAAAATAGAATACAAATAATATATATACATTAATATTAAACTAAAAACACTATACTTAAAGTCTCTCTATTTAAGGGATAATTGCAAAATCAATTGTTTTCCTAAAATATTTCTTGCAACTTTGATTATTAATTATATTATTGTCCATTAAGAAATGTCTATAGCATATAAGGAAGCTCCCTCTACTGATGTTAATTTGAGCTGTCAAGAAAAATGTGAGAGTGATGAGTCATGCATATTGTTTAGGAAGCAATTTTATTCCATAATTATTTAGGCTATATCAAGTTTAAAATGCTGAATTCAGCTTTTTAAGTTATATAAAGATTACTGACAAATATAGCAAAGTTTTGTTAATAAGTAGTTAAATTATAGAATTTTGTTATCAAATATTTAATATTCAATAACAAAGGTTTTATACATGAATGTATCAATGCAAAAATTGATTTGCTACTAAAATAAACAGAGAAGAACGGGGAGTTTGTAGATTTGGCTTTTACAAACTTGTTTATGAAAGGAACATAGAATCAAGTGGATTCTGTAATAATGGTAATAGCACAAAAATAACATCAACAGTTAAATTTGAAGATATATATATTTTATATGCATTACATTTTTTTCAAAAGAAAGTTGATTCAATGAAAATTATCAATAAATCTATATTTTTCATGATATTTTTTCTTAATAAAGACTAGATTATATGAATCTTTTACAAAATTAAACAAAAATATAATAAGATTAACTTTCTGTTTTAGGGAACAGAAAAAAATGTCCTCAGAATGGAGGAAATCCCCAGGCAATTTTACAAAAATAATTATATAAAATATATACAAAATTTAAAAATTAGATTTCACTTATAAAATTTTATATTAATTTTAGATTAAATCAACAACCCACTGGACAAATAGTAGGGAAGAATGCACTGAACTATGTTATCAGGTAAAGAGATAGACAGGCTTTTGTCTTGTAAAATTGATATGCAATGCAAGAAAAGATCTCAAAGTTTATATGAAATATTTGTATTATAAGGATGCTGGTTCATGTGATTACTGGATGTATGATTATGGAGGAATATGCACAAAATACTTTATTCAACATACAGCACCTGAAACCATTAATCAGAGTCTTTATTATTCTGGAAAATGTGAATAGATTGAAAATTGTTAAAATGATTACAGGATATGTGTAAAATATTAGTTTATTTTGTGCTAATAAATATATTTACCCAAAATTGTTTCAGTTTTACAAGTATTTGTTATTCCAAGGTTAAGGTTTCTTGACTCTCATTTTTATGGTATGAGAGGTACAGTGTTAAAATGTAGTTTTAAGGATATAGGGATCACACCCTTAAGTTACTATGTCAAACAATTTTTAACAATGGTTTTAGCTAAAAGAGGAAAAAAGAGGGTATAGCCTCTTAAACTGTTTTTAACCTATTTATTAAAGGTATATCAAAAATATACCCTGACACCTGTAGAATCAAACTACAGAGCTAAAAATGAGAATCATAGCCCACATCGATTTTTATTAGGATTTTGAAGTTTATTTTTTACTATGGATTAGGTAAATTTTACTGAATCGTGAACTGTCTTTTCTTTTTGGGTAAAATTCTTGCTTCAAAGCAATTTTCTTCATAATATGATAAAAAGATAATGATAGTAAAAAAATAGCTCTTTTGATTTTATATTTATAATTATTCATTAAAAGTGAAAGATGTAGGATATATCTTTGAATTAGCATAAAAACTATGAGGATTTAGCATTAACCAATGACAAATACTAGAAATCTTTAACTTTTAAATATAGTGTTTTCACAAAGTTACTTATTTCCAATTTAATAGAATAACTTTTATTTAATTGAAATGAAAAGAATGAAAACTATACACATTAAAGATACATACTTTTTTAAAATAAGTTTGAATAATCTTATTTTATATCATATTTGTAAATGTGATAAAGATAATTTTTGTTGTATTGCATAAACATTTATTTTCGTTTTTAAAGATTTAGCCCTCTACAGCCGACTTTTATGTGTTTTAATGTATAATAGTCATGAAACATTTTTATGTTAATTCATTGATATATTGTGAAGAATTAATTTTTAATTAGTTTTGATAGATTAAATCAAAAGACCTAACTTTACTGTATACTAGCATACAATATTTATGAAGCAAGACACTCTAAAAGCTGAGTATTTTACCCACAAAGGAAAGAAACATCACGATTAAGTAAAATTTATTTAATCCATAATAAAAAATAAACTTTAAAATCCTAATAAAAATCGATGTGGGCAATTGTTCTCATTTTTGGCTTTCCAGTATGATTGTACAGGTGTCAGAGTATATTTTTGATATACCTTACAAAAATAGGTTAAAAACAGTTTAAGGGACGTATAATTGTATTTTAACAGTAGCTTTTCTCCTATTTCTAGCCCCTGCAGGGGGCTCTAACCCTGTGGGGCCAATTGTCTAACCCTGAAGGGGCAATCACCTAACCAAACTTAACCTAAAATAACCTCTGAAAATCTACTGTGAATCGCCCCTTAAGAGGCATTGCCACGAAAGGGACAATACCTAAGAAAGACATTATACATTATATACATTATACATCCCCAATGTTTGAACAATGGATCAAAATTCAATAAAAATACTCAAAGTAATTATTATATATATGAAATTGTCTTTTTCCTAAGTAAAAGTACAAATGTGGTAATCCGAGCTGTAGGTCGAGTTCTTTGCGGCGGAAAATGATAAATGACGTAACTGAAGGACGTAAGGACTGTGTTAACCTTCAATATAGAGGAGCATTGCTCCTGTATAAACAAATAACAAGATAAATCTATTTATAGGGCGTACTGTAATCGAAGGTTTGTACAGAACTAACTACATAATAACAATGGGTATAACATCAGGGAAACAATAATTGAATAATCCAGTTATTATTTGCAAATACACCAAATTATCTGGCGGTAAGAGCTCCTATCCCTGTCCCCCTGGCCAGAAGGGAATATTAATCATCAAGTTTGAAATCAATAGGACAATTTTAATATGCCTAAATTAAAGGAAAAATCTATCTGTTATAGATGAACGTATTGACGAACCGACCCTAATTATATAAAAGCTGAGGTTTTAAAAATGGTGGAAATGACAAGTGTGACAAAATTTATATGTCTGATCCAATTATATCATCAATTAAATACTTTATTTACTTTTTACCATGGACAAATCAGGGATAAGGGATAGGAAACCTGGCCATTAATTAGGTCCTGGCCTAGATTCTAAAGGGATATTGCAACTTTTACAAATTCGTATCAAATTTGTGGACGCTCCCAAGTAGCTATCGCTCTGAACCAATAAGAATCAGCCTGTTTTGTATCAACCAATCACCAATTGGCAGAAATTTTAGAAGCAGACAATTCTAGAAAAAATAATGATTTGTCTGCTACTAAAAAATAAATATAAATGGTGTTAGATCACATTAGCTTAATTATTAAATCTGCTTAGAGTTAAACATTAAAAAAGGGCGTTGCTACAAAAGACCAACTCTACAAAAGACCAACGCCTACAAAAGACCAACTCTACAAAAGACCAACGCCTACAAAAGACCAACTCTACAAAAGACCAACGCCTACAAAAGACCAACGCCTACAAAAGACCAACACCTACATAAGACCAACAACTACAAAAGGGTCAATTTTTTAAAAGCAAGGTTGTATCGGATTCGAAACTATTCCGTTACGTAGCAAACACAGACTTTGGACAAACTGTCGGACGGAATTTTAAAATTCAGCCTGTGGACAAAGTTATTCAAGAAAGAAATTTCAGTTTTGAATTTTGTCCTTGTGTTTTCATCGCCATATTGGATATCATTAAAATTGGAAGATTTTTTCTTTAAAATTTAGAAGATTTTCAAGCCATTATTTGATTACATTGATACAAAAAAATAATTACAATTTTTTTCTTGTAATTGTGTCGCTTAAAATCTATTTAAAGCATACATTATATTCATTATATTTATTAATTTGATAAATACAAATATGATGCTACACCAGTTGCAGCTATAGACTTTCCAGCTCTACGATTTTTTGTAGTCGTTGGTCTTTTGTAGGCGTTGGTCTTTTGTAGGGTTGGTATTTTGTAGGCGTTGGTCTTTTGTAGAACTGACTAGTTGGTCTTTTGTAGGCGTTAGTCTTTTGTAGAGTTGGTCTTTTGTAGCAACGCCCAAAAAAGGGCCATATAGAAAAAACAAAAGTAACGGGATTATTTTTTGGAAAGAAGGTATCTACGAATTTTCATTTGGTAGTTTATAAATTAGATGTTGTATTTTGAATTTTAAAAATTTAATACAGAATTGATACAACACCTTAACCCTAATATTTGTACAATACAACACAGTACAAATCTATCATTACATAATATTATCCAAAGAACTTGATAGAATGTTACCCAAGTGCATATTAATTTATTTATTTTGAATTTTAATTAGCAATGAAATTTTCAAATAAAATATTTACTCATTAATAAAAATGCAAATAATACAAACTAAAATCTGTCTGAGGGAAACCCAATGATAGCTTTCTGACAGTTCAAATTACCAAAGTAAAAGATAAAAAAAATTTTGGGAGAGAAAAAAATTCATTTTAACAAAAGCCATTAATTTATAGGTTTATAAAAAGTTAGGGTATAGTCCTTTCCATGACATCGCTCCATATGGGGCGATGATTTTCTATAGCTCCTTCAAGGAGCTATAGCATAGCCTCTTATCATATGGAGCGATGTGAAAGCCCCTTTTAAGGAGCGTTCATATCGCCCCTTATGATAAGAGGCTATGCTATAGCTCCTTCATGGCCTCTTAATAGCTCCTTTGAAGGGGCGTTAATATCGCCTCTTATGATAAGAGGCTATACTATAGCCCCATGATGGCTCCTTCATAGCCTCTCCATCGCCCCTCCGTAGTCCCTTACCTTAATTTATATAACATCCCACTTGATGGCCCCTACATCGCTCCTCCATCGCCCCTTCTCCAAATTTATATTACATTGTACTTTGATGGCCCCTACATCGCTCCTACATCGCCCCTTCATCGCTCCTACATCGCTCCTTCATCGCTCCTTCTCCAAATTTATATTAAATTGTACTGTGATGGCCCCTACATCGCTCCTACATCGCTCCTTCATCGCTCCTACATCGCCCCTCCATCGCTCCTCCATCGCTCCTTCATCGCTCCTTCTCCAAATTTATATTAAATTGTACTGTGATGGCCCCTACATCGCTCCTACATCGCTCCTTCATCGCTCCTACATCGCCCCTTCATCGCTCCTTCTCCAAATTTATATTACATTGTACTTTGATGGCCCCTACATCGCCCCTACATCGCTCCTCCATCGCTCCTTCATCGCTCCTACATCGCCCCTTAATAGCCCCTTACCTAAATTTATATAACAAAGCTCCTATATAGCCTCTCCATCGCCCCTTAATAGCCCCTTACCTTAATTTATATAACATAGCCCCTACATAGCCTCTCAATCGCCCCTTAATAGCCCCTTACCTTAATTTATATAACATAGCCCTATATAGCCTCTCCATCGCCCCTTAATAGCCCCTTACCTTAATTTATATAGCATAGCCCCTACATAGCCTCTCCATCGCCCCTTAATAGCCCCTTACCCTAATCTATATAACATAGCCCCTACATAGCCCCTTCATCGCTCCTTCTCCAAATTTATATTACATTGTACTTTGATGGCCCCTACATCGCCCCTACATCGCTCCTCCATCGCTCCTTCATCGCTCCTACATCGCCCCTTAATAGCCCCTTACCTTAATTTATATAAAAAAGCCCCTACATAGCCTCTCCATCGCCCCTTAATAGCTCCTTACCTTAATTTATATAACATAGCCCCTACATAGCCTCTCCATCGCCCCTTAATAGCCCCTTACCTTAATTTATATAACAAAGCCCCTACATAGCCTCTCCATCGCCCCTTAATAGCCCCTTACCTTAATTTATATAGCATAGCCCCTACATAGCCTCTCCATCGCCCCTTAATAGCCCCTTACCCTAATCTATATAACATAGCCCCTACATAGCCTCTCCATCGCCCCTTAATAGCCCCTTACCTAAATTTATATAACAAAGCTCCTATATAGCCTCTCCATCGCCCCTTAATAGCCCCTTACCTTAATTTATATAACATAGCCCCTACATAGCCTCTCAATCGCCCCTTAATAGCCCCTTACCTTAATTTATATAACATAGCCCTACATAGCCTCTCCATCGCCCCTTAATAGCCCCTTACCTTAATTTATATAGCATAGCCCCTACATAGCCTCTCCATCGCCCCTTAATAGCCCCTTACCCTAATCTATATAACATAGCCCCTACATAGCCTCTCCATCGCCCCTTAATAGCCCCTTACCTAAATTTATATAACAAAGCTCCTATATAGCCTCTCCATCGCCCCTTAATAGCCCCTTACCTTAATTTATATAACATAGCCCCTACATAGCCTCTCAATCGCCCCTTAATAGCCCCTTACCTTAATTTATATAACATAGCCCTACATAGCCTCTCCATCGCCCCTTAATAGCCCCTTACCTTAATTTATATAGCATAGCCCCTACATAGCCTCTCCATCGCCCCTTAATAGCCCCTTACCCTAATCTATATAACATAGCCCCTACATAGCCCCTTCATCGCTCCTTCTCCAAATTTATATTACATTGTACTTTGATGGCCCCTACATCGCCCCTACATCGCTCCTCCATCGCTCCTTCATCGCTCCTACATCGCCCCTTAATAGCCCCTTACCTAAATTTATATAACAAAGCTCCTATATAGCCTCTCCATCGCCCCTTAATAGCCCCTTACCTTAATTTATATAACATAGCCCCTACATAGCCTCTCAATCGCCCCTTAATAGCCCCTTACCTTAATTTATATAACATAGCCCTACATAGCCTCTCCATCGCCCCTTAATAGCCCCTTACCTTAATTTATATAGCATAGCCCCTACATAGCCTCTCCATCGCCCCTTAATAGCCCCTTACCCTAATCTATATAACATAGCCCCTACATAGCCTCTCCATCGCCCCTTAATAGCCCCTTACCTAAATTTATATAACAAAGCTCCTATATAGCCTCTCCATCGCCCCTTAATAGCCCCTTACCTTAATTTATATAACATAGCCCCTACATAGCCTCTCAATCGCCCCTTAATAGCCCCTTACCTTAATTTATATAACATAGCCCTACATAGCCTCTCCATCGCCCCTTAATAGCCCCTTACCTTAATTTATATAGCATAGCCCCTACATAGCCTCTCCATCGCCCCTTAATAGCCCCTTACCTTAATTTATATAGCATAGCCCCTACATAGCCTCTCCATCGCCCCTTAATAGCCCCTTACCTTAATCTATATAACAAAGCTCCTACATAGCCTCTCCATCGCCCCATAATAGCCTCTTACCTTAATTATGTAACATAGCCCCTACATAGCCTCTCCATCGCCCCTTAATAGCCCCTTACCTTAATTTATATAACATAGCCCCTACATAGCCTCTCAATCGCCCCTTAATAGCCCCTTACCTTAATTTATATAACATAGCCCTACATAGCCTCTCCATCGCCCCTTAATAGCCCCTTACCTTAATTTATATAACATAGCCCCTACATAGCCTCTCCATCGCCCCTTAATAGCCCCTTACCTAAATTTATATAACAAAGCTCCTATATAGCCTCTCCATCGCCCCTTAATAGCCCCTTACCTTAATTTATATAACATAGCCCCTACATAGCCTCTCAATCGCCCCTTAATAGCCCCTTACCTTAATTTATATAACATAGCCCTACATAGCCTCTCCATCGCCCCTTAATAGCCCCTTACCTTAATTTATATAGCATAGCCCCTACATAGCCTCTCCATCGCCCCTTAATAGCCCCTTACCTTAATTTATATAGCATAGCCCCTACATAGCCTCTCCATCGCCCCTTAATAGCCCCTTACCTTAATTTATATAACATAGCCCCTACATAGCCTCTCAATCGCCCCTTAATAGCCCCTTACCTTAATTTATATAACATAGTCCTACATAGCCTCTCCATCGCCCCTTAATAGCCCCTTACCTTAATTTATATAGCATAGCCCCTACATAGCCTCTCCATCGCCCCTTAATAGCCCCTTACCCTAATCTATATAACATAGCCCCTACATAGCCTCTCCATCGCCCCTTAATAGCCCCTTACCTAAATTTATATAACAAAGCTCCTATATAGCCTCTCCATCGCCCCTTAATAGCCCCTTACCTTAATTTATATAACATAGCCCCTACATAGCCTCTCAATCGCCCCTTAATAGCCCCTTACCTTAATTTATATAACATAGCCCTACATAGCCTCTCCATCGCCCCTTAATAGCCCCTTACCTTAATTTATATAGCATAGCCCCTACATAGCCTCTCCATCGCCCCTTAATAGCCCCTTACCCTAATCTATATAACATAGCCCCTACAAAGCCTCTCCATCGCCCCTTAATAGCCCCTTACCTTAATCTATATAACAAAGCTCCTACATAGCCTCTCCATCGCCCCATAATAGCCTCTTACCTTAATTATGTAACATAGCCCCTACATAGCCTCTCCATCGCCCCTTAATATCCCCTTACCTTAATTATATAACATAGCTCCTACATAGCCTCCCCATCGCCCCTTAATAGCCCCTTACCCGAATTTATATAACATAGCCCCTTAATAGCCCCTTACCTTAATTTATATAGCATAGCCCCTATATAGCCTCTCCATCGCCCCTTAATAGTCCTTTACCTTAATTTATATAAAATAGCCCCTATATAGCCTCTCCATCGCCCCTTAATAGCCAATTTATATAACATAGCCGCTACATAGCCTCTCCATCGCCCCTTAATAGCTCCTTACCTTAATTTATATAACATAGCCTCTCCATCGCCCCTTAATAGCCCTCCATCGCCACTTAAAAGCCCCTTACCTTAATTTATATAACATAGCCTCTATATAGCCTCTCCATCGCCCCTTAATAGCCCCTTATATCCTCCTTCAAAACAGTTATACACCTTCCCAGGATCTATTGGAAGCTACCCTATAAAGGAGAACCATATCGGTTCTGCAGTTAGCGATCTTCTTTGATACATACAGACAATGATCCTGTTACTTTTTATAAGGATTAAAAATAAAATGGCCTAAAGCCATCTCATTACCCATAGGAAGCTTCACTGTAAAGGAGAACCATGTCGGTTTAGTGGTTAGCAAGGTACAGACAGACATACATACAGACAAAGATCCTGTTACTTTATTATAAGGATTAAAATAAAATAGTTATTAACCTCCCCAGGACCTATGAGAAGCTACCCTATTAAGGAGAACGATCTCAGGACCTATAGGAATCTTCACTGTAAAGGAGAACCATATTGGTTCAGCGGTTAGCAAGATCCTTCGGTACAGACAGACATTCATACATACAGACAAAGATTCTGTTAATTTATTTTAAGAAATACAGATAAAATTGTTATAAACCTTTCCAGGCCTAAAACCATCTCAGGACCTAATTTCTCGACAACTCGAGTTAAGTTACTATATTATTTTTACAATGTTTAACTTATCTGTTATTATTGGCTGACGAAAAGTTTGGGCAAAAAAAAAGATTTATTCTTCAATGAAATATCTCTCCAGTATAATTTTGGCAAGTGCTAATTTATTAAGAATAAAGTTTGCCACAAATTTACCAAAAAATCTCATTGTCATTTCGCCAGGGAGGATTGGGATAGTTCCCAAAGTGTTATAAGTTGGCTTATCCAAGAGTGCTGTCTAGTCTCCAAAGTTTTATAATACCGTTTTCTTATTCGTTAGATTAACAACCTTGGGGACTTTTTATTGTTTAGTGATTGTTTAGTTCATTAAGTTGAGTGTCTAAATGTTTCAACCACTAATTCTAAACTAAAGAAGGGGTAATTTTGTGAATCATCAATGGGAATAATTAATATATAAACATACATATATATAAAGTGTTTTTTTTATGAGAACATTTTTGAAAGCAATTTTACCCTACTTATAGTTATCAGAATTTAATGGCTTATTCTCTTCGTTTTTTATAACCATTAACAGAAAAGCAAAAAAATATTTCAGTTTTTATTTAAAAAGTACAGTAAATTCAAAATTTCAAAACATGGGTGTCAACATCTAAAATAGTTATTTCTCGCATCGTATTATAAACGGCTTTCCGCGGATATAGAAAGTACAATTATGAGATTAAAACTAGTTTTTTTAGCCCCGAGGTGCCGAAGGCACCGGCTAAAAAAACTGGGTTTAATCTTATGATTGTACATATCTATATTCGTAGAAAGCTGGATATAATACGATGCTAGACATAGTTTTTTCGTATGGATGAGAACCGGTTCCTATCCACCGGATTCAAATGAATACGAGAAATGGTTTTAGCGCATTTTTCTAATGCTCAAATCTTCTACCCTTTCCAAGAATGGAGGGAGTACATTGGGGGGCCAGTATTCCCTCCCTGGTTGAGATATGGCCTTCAAATTTCAAAATGTTCTAGTACATGTCACAAATAGTATCTATATAAATTTTTAGCTCTATATCTCAACTTTGAAGCGTTTTGCAGCCATTCTTGCAAAGGTAGATTATAAGAAAAATGCACTAAAACCATTTTTAGATGTTGACACCTAAGATTTAAATTTTTTAATTTACTGTACTTTTTGAATAAAAACTGAAATATTTTTTGCTTTTCTATTAAAGGTTATAAAAAAAGAAGAGAATAAGCCATTAATCATTAAATTCTGATAACTATAAGTAAGGTAAAATTGCTTTCAAAAAAGTTCTCATAAAAAAACACACTGTATATATGTATATATATCATTTTATCGACACTCGTCTTATCCCTGTAGATCTCTGATTATCAGAGCATTTTTGAAATATTTGCTGCTTATTTTTTGGCTGCCTTTGGCAAAATAATTTTTTTTCATAAAAAATGTATACAAAATTATCGTATTAATTTGGTAAATATATCATTGCACTTGAATTATTTTTAAGTCACTAACGGCTAATCCCATAGATGACCCTAGGAGTACTTTAATGAATAGATGTGGTGGAGAGGGGGGGGGGAGGGGGAAGGTTAAGAATTTAAGGGAAGTGATACCTTCCGGGGGCTGAAAGTGTTGGTCCCCTCCCCAAAATGAAAACTTTTCCTGCGAGTAAAATAAGCTTCAATGTAAAGGAGAAGCATATCGGTTCAGTTGATACTGATAAACATCCTGTTACTTTAATGTAAATATTAGTTTAAGGATAGTCTGTATAATCTCAGGGAGAAAGGAAACATTAGGCAATTTTTACAATAGTCTCCAAAGTTTTATAATGAAGTTTTCTTATTCGTTGGCTCAAAACTTTGGGGACTTTTGTCATATTTTGGTTGTAGTGTTGCAATTTTGTGTATCGTTATTAGGGAAGGATAAAAATTTATCGGCCATTGTCTTATTCCTTTAGATCCTCGGTATAATCAACTGAATAACAGTTCCAACAACAAAAATTAAGATATTGCTTCGCTTTTTATGGACAAATATCCTGTTATTTTATTATAAGGAAAAAAAATAAACTATCTTAAAATCATCTCAGGACTCAGCGGTTAGCAAGATCCTACGATATAGACAGACAGACATACATCATATCGGTTTAGGAGCAAACGAGATCCTTTGCTACAGACAAAAAAAAACTTTGTATATCGACTAGCGGCTACGCCCCCAGCATCTATTGGCTCTGTATTCAAAGGGGAATGAATAAAAGCCTAAAACCTTCCCAGGACTTAAAATAGAATAGCCTAAAACCATCCCTCGACTTAAAATAAAATAGCCTAAAGCCATTACAAGACAAATATTAAGCTTACCTGAAATAGAAAGCGCAATCTGTTTAGTAGTTATTGAGATCTTAAGTTTCAGAACAGAAAGCCTTACTAACGTGGACAAACGCAGGATATTTCGGACAAATGTCGGAGTGGACATTATATAAGTAAAACGCAGAAGTGTCTATAATATCTTAAAAATTAGGTTTCAACAACATTTGTTTAGTTATTTCTACACAGGTTAGGTTAGGTTAAGATATAAATATACAAATAAGCCCCCTGCAGGGGTTAGGCATATAAAAAAACATATTTGACAGTTGTAAACAATGTGAGAAAAAAATATGTTTTAGTTTAATGAAATGTTCTATCTGTTTCAAACCTTTGCCTTTCGATAGAACTTACCTACTTTGGAAAACTGTCAGACTGATTTTAAAATTTCAGTCTGTGAGAAAAGATATTCAAGATTTTTTTTTTGTTTTGAAAGATTTTTATCTTATAAATAAAATTAAAGACACTCCTGCGTTTTACATAAGCAATGTCCACTCCGACGATTGTCCCATTCCTAGGTTTGTCCACTCCAACGTTTGTTTATGTTTTACTACTTTATATAATAGGATAATATGTATTCTTCTTTTATATTTCTCTTTTCTTATTCACTTGCAGCTGCGCTCTTTTTAATGTAAGGAGGCAGAAAAATAGCCTAAACCAATTAGGGGCTTAAATCTGAAAATGAAATAGCAAAAAACCATCCCATGACCTATGTGAAGCTTCCCTTAAATGGAGAATTTAGTCAGTTTATGAAATTTTTAAGCTTCAGACCAAAAAAAATACTTTTTTTGTTAAAAGAGAAACTTTTCTACAATTAGGGTTAGTCCTTTCGTCATTGCTCTTCTCATTAAGTTAAGCATGTGGTTTTCTCTGCTATTGTTAAAGATAGACTGTTGAGATTTTTAGTGAATATTCCCATGACATATGTATATCCAGTCTATAAATTATTTTGTCTGTCTCTCAATTATGCTTCAAAAGACTTAGGTTTCGTGATAATCTTTGAGTAATAGCATATTCTCTTAAAGTCTGCTCTATAACTTACTTTGTCTGTTTGTCCATTATATGATCCTTATTCAATATTCTATTTAACTAAAAAATTTCATTCTCTTAGTTTATTTTTTTTTCTTTATTTCATTATGTTATTATATTATTTATATTTATTTTATTAATTCATTATATTTTCATTATAATTTTCCTTTTTAAATGCGAAACTTTTCTATAGTAAGGATTGGTTTGTCCGTACGTCCAAACGGTTAGACGACATTTTCTTTAATTTAGACATGTTATAAATATCCTATCGATTTCAAACTTTGCAGAATGATTTCTATAACAGTTGGGTACAATACTATATTCATTACTAGAAAGTATGTACGTCCATTTTTTTTGTATAATATCATTGTCCCATTCATCTGGGTTTTGGAGTAATGTTTCTTAGGACAACAAGGTTTAGTATTATAATCAAATACTAAAAATAAAATTATGCCCTTTTACTATATTCTATACTAGCAGATTCGCCCCTAGCCTCTAGGGGCTTTACCCCAAGAGGTGATAAAAAATTTTTTTGGCGAAATTCGTAATAGGACCAAGAAAATCTTCAGCAAAAAAAAAATGGGGGGGGATTTTTTTGTTTTTGGGGGGGTTGGGGGTATCCCACCCCCCAAGAAAATAGCCTAAAACCACCACAGGACCAGTAGGTATAATCCCTGAATAGTAGAATATAATCGGTTCAGTGGTTACCGAGATCTTAAGGGACTGACAGACAGACGGACAAACAGACAGACATACGGATGGACAGACATCATTCTACTTTGTATTATAGATTTACGCTAATTTTAACAAAATTTATGTTTGACCTCCTGATTTTAGAGCTTTGCTTTTGTGAATGTTGTTATCCTTGTTATCTTGCTTTTTTTTCCTTTTTCATAACCTATTATATAAAGTAGTAATCTTTTTTTGTCTGTAGAAAAGCTAACCGCTGAACCTATATGGTTCTCCTTTACAGTGAAGCTTCTTTTAAGTTCATAGAGGGTTTATAATTATTTCGAGGGAGGGTATCTCCACCCTCCCAGAAAATTCACCCCAAGAAAAATATTACCCCATCCCCTCAAAAAATCTTTTTAACTTTTTAAAAGCAAAGCTTTTCTATATTAAGGATCAGTCCGTACGTCCGTAACGGTTAGCTATTTTCGTTAATTTAGGCATGTGATTCCTGTAGTAGAAAGGTACGATTTAGAAAGTCTATAATCATTATCAGAATATCCGTACGTCCATTTTAAGCATACTAATTATTAACTTACAACAAATTTTTATGTATCAAAATTATCCGATTAATCTGATTTCTGGGATACTGATTCCTAGGACAACAAAATAGAATGTTATAAGCGAATCATATCTATAAACAAGTCCAAAAAATGTGAGTACGTCCTTAAGCATTTTCCTGCATGTAAGCAATTTCTCAATAAATTTACTTACAATTTTGTTTCGAATTTTAAATTTATGTTCTGACTATTCAGTTCTGACATTCTACATTATTAATGTTCATTAAACTTTTTTCTACCGTTTCAGAGCTTTGCTTTTATAAATGTTGTCATCCTTGTCATCCTTTTAAAACTTAAATTTAAAACTGTAGAGGGTCACATTCCTTCCTTTCCTTAATGCCCTACCTTCTATAATGAAGGGGCAATACAATTACAGAGGCTGTACAGGAGCCATAAAGGGCCTATGTTATATAAATTAAGGTAAGGGGCGATGAAGAGGCTATGAAGGGGCTATGTTATATAAATTAAGGTAAGAGGCTATTAAGGGGCGATGGAGAGGCTATGTAGGGGCTATGTTATATAATTAAGGTAAGGGGCGATGGAGATGCTTTGTAGGGCCTATGTTATATAAATTAAGGTAAGAGGCTATTAAGGGGCGATGGAGAGGCTATGTAGGGGCTATGTTATATAAATTAGGGTAAGGGGCTATTTAGGGACGATGGAGAGGCTATGTAGGGGCTATGTTATATATATTAAGGTAAGGATTATATAAATTAAGGTAAGAGGCTATTAAGGGGCGATGGAGAGGCTATGTAGGGGCTATGCTATATAAATTAAGGTAAGGGGCTATTAAGGGGCGATGGAGAGGCTATGTAGGGCTATGTTATATAAATTAAGGTAAGGGGCTATTAAGGGGCGATGGAGAGGCTATGTAGGGCTATGTTATATAAATTAAGGTAAGGGGCTATTAAGGGGCGATTGAGAGGCTATGTAGGGGCTATGTTATATAAATTAAGGTAAGGGGCTATTAAGGGGCGATGGAGAGGCTATATAGGAGCTTTGTTATATAAATTTAGGTAAGGGGCTATTAAGGGGCGATGGAGAGGCTATGTAGGGGCTATGTTATATAGATTAGGGTAAGGGACTATTAAGGGGCGATGGAGAGGCTATGTAGGGGCTATGCTATATAAATTAAGGTAAGGGGCTATTAAGGGGCGATGGAGAGGCTATGTAGGGCTATGTTATATAAATTAAGGTAAGGGGCTATTAAGGGGCGATTGAGAGGCTATGTAGGGGCTATGTTATATAAATTAAGGTAAGGGGCTATTAAGGGGCGATGGAGAGGCTATATAGGAGCTTTGTTATATAAATTTAGGTAAGGGGCTATTAAGGGGCGATGTAGGAGCGATGAAGGAGCGATGGAGGAGCGATGTAGGGGCGATGTAGGGGCCATCAAAGTACAATGTAATATAAATTTGGAGAAGGAGCGATGAAGGGGCTATGTAGGGGCTATGTTATATAGATTAGGGTAAGGGGCTATTAAGGGGCGATGGAGAGGCTATGTAGGGGCTATGCTATATAAATTAAGGTAAGGGGCTATTAAGGGGCGATGGAGAGGCTATGTAGGGCTATGTTATATAAATTAAGGTAAGGGGCTATTAAGGGGCGATTGAGAGGCTATGTAGGGGCTATGTTATATAAATTAAGGTAAGGGGCTATTAAGGGGCGATGGAGAGGCTATATAGGAGCTTTGTTATATAAATTTAGGTAAGGGGCTATTAAGGGGCGATGGAGAGGCTATGTAGGGGCTATGTTATATAGATTAGGGTAAGGGGCTATTAAGGGGCGATGGAGAGGCTATGTAGGGGCTATGCTATATAAATTAAGGTAAGGGGCTATTAAGGGGCGATGGAGAGGCTATGTAGGGCTATGTTATATAAATTAAGGTAAGGGGCTATTAAGGGGCGATTGAGAGGCTATGTAGGGGCTATGTTATATAAATTAAGGTAAGGGGCTATTAAGGGGCGATGGAGAGGCTATATAGGAGCTTTGTTATATAAATTTAGGTAAGGGGCTATTAAGGGGCGATGGAGAGGCTATGTAGGGGCTATGTTATATAGATTAGGGTAAGGGGCTATTAAGGGGCGATGGAGAGGCTATGTAGGGGCTATGCTATATAAATTAAGGTAAGGGGCTATTAAGGGGCGATGGAGAGGCTATGTAGGGCTATGTTATATAAATTAAGGTAAGGGGCTATTAAGGGGCGATTTAGAGGCTATGTAGGGGCTATGTTATATAAATTAAGGTAAGGGGCTATTAAGGGGCGATGGAGAGGCTATATAGGAGCTTTGTTATATAAATTTAGGTAAGGGGCTATTAAGGGGCGATGGAGAGGCTATGTAGGGGCTATGTTATATAGATTAGGGTAAGGGGCTATTAAGGGGCGATGGAGAGGCTATGTAGGGGCTATGCTATATAAATTAAGGTAAGGGGCTATTAAGGGGCGATGGAGAGGCTATGTAGGGCTATGTTATATAAATTAAGGTAAGGGGCTATTAAGGGGCGATTGAGAGGCTATGTAGGGGCTATGTTATATAAATTAAGGTAAGGGGCTATTAAGGGGCGATGGAGAGGCTATATAGGAGCTTTGTTATATAAATTTAGGTAAGGGGCTATTAAGGGGCGATGTAGGAGCGATGAAGGAGCGATGGAGGAGCGATGTAGGGGCGATGTAGGGGCCATCAAAGTACAATGTAATATAAATTTGGAGAAGGAGCGATGAAGGGGCTATGTAGGGGCTATGTTATATAGATTAGGGTAAGGGGCTATTAAGGGGCGATGGAGAGGCTATGTAGGGGCTATGCTATATAAATTAAGGTAAGGGGCTATTAAGGGGCGATGGAGAGGCTATGTAGGGCTATGTTATATAAATTAAGGTAAGGGGCTATTAAGGGGCGATTGAGAGGCTATGTAGGGGCTATGTTATATAAATTAAGGTAAGGGGCTATTAAGGGGCGATGGAGAGGCTATATAGGAGCTTTGTTATATAAATTTAGGTAAGGGGCTATTAAGGGGCGATGGAGAGGCTATGTAGGGGCTATGTTATATAGATTAGGGTAAGGGGCTATTAAGGGGCGATGGAGAGGCTATGTAGGGGCTATGCTATATAAATTAAGGTAAGGGGCTATTAAGGGGCGATGGAGAGGCTATGTAGGGCTATGTTATATAAATTAAGGTAAGGGGCTATTAAGGGGCGATTGAGAGGCTATGTAGGGGCTATGTTATATAAATTAAGGTAAGGGGCTATTAAGGGGCGATGGAGAGGCTATATAGGAGCTTTGTTATATAAATTTAGGTAAGGGGCTATTAAGGGGCGATGTAGGAGCGATGAAGGAGCGATGGAGGAGCGATGTAGGGGCGATGTAGGGGCCATCAAAGTACAATGTAATATAAATTTGGAGAAGGAGCGATGAAGGGGCTATGTAGGGGCTATGTTATATAGATTAGGGTAAGGGGCTATTAAGGGGCGATGGAGAGGCTATGTAGGGGCTATGCTATATAAATTAAGGTAAGGGGCTATTAAGGGGCGATGGAGAGGCTATGTAGGGCTATGTTATATAAATTAAGGTAAGGGGCTATTAAGGGGCGATTGAGAGGCTATGTAGGGGCTATGTTATATAAATTAAGGTAAGTGGCTATTAAGGGGCGATAGAGAGGCCATATAGGAGCTTTGTTATATAAATTAAGGTAAGGGGCTATTAAGGGGCGATGGAGGAACGATGTAGGGGCCATCAAGTTGCAATGTAATATAAATTTGGAGAAGTAGCGATGAAGGGGCGATGTAGGAGCGATGAAGGAGCGATGGAGGAGCGATGTAGGGGCCATCAAGTTGCAATGTAATATAAATTTGGAGAAGGAGCGATGAAGGGGCGATGTAGGAGCGATGAAGGAGCGATGTAGGAGCGATGTAGGGGCCATCACAGTACAATTTAATATAAATTTGGAGAAGGAGCGATGAAGGAGCGATGAAGGAGCGATGGAGGGGCGATGTAGGAGCGATGTAGCAGCGATGTAGGGGCCATCAAGTTGCAATGTAATATAAATTTGGAGAAGGAGCGATGAAGGGGCGATGTAGGAGCGATGAAGGAGCGATGTAGGAGCGATGTAGGGGCCATCACAGTACAATGTAATATAAATTTGAAGAAGGAGCGATGAAGGGGCGATGTAGGAGCGATGGAGGGGCGATGTAGGAGCGATGGAGGGGCGATGTAGGGGCCATCAAAGTACAATGTAATATAAATTTGAAGAAGGAGCGATGAAGGGGCGATGTAGAAGCGATGGAGGGGCAATGTAGGGGCCATCAAAGTACAATCTAATATAAATTTGGAGAAGGAGCGATGGAGGAGCGATGTAGGAGCGATGTAGGGGCCATCAAGGGACTAAGATATATATAATAGTGAAGGGGCCATGAAGAGGCGATATTTAATTAAATAGCCCCTTGGGATAAGAGGACATATCATCTCCTCTTTAGAAGGGGCGATAAAGGAGCGATAAAGGATCATTTAATCGCCTCTTAGGGCAAGGGGCTATTAAATCGCTCCTTTCAAGGAGTCATAACATCGCCTCTTGTTATATGGGGCTATTAAATCGCTCCTTTCAAGGAGCCAATACATCGCCCCTTGTCATAAGAGGCGATCAATTAAAATCATCGCTCCATATGGAGCGATGTCATGGAAAGGACTATACCCAAAAGTTATGTTTTTTACTTTAAACTAGATACCTGAATTTGATTCTATACTTTATCTACACACACACACACACAGCTTTTTCATTAGCGTTTATAACGAACTACTGTGCCATCCCAAAACTGGTTTATTAGGCCTAGGCTTGAAATAGGCCTGAAATAATATTTTCCTACGTTTCCCATCCCTTATCCCTGGGACAAATATACTGGACAATTTTTTGATCATTTAATTTAATTCAGAGAGGGAGGGTACATGATTTTATTTATAATAGCAAATATTTGAAATATGAATAAAACAAAACCTTGGTGGTATTTCTATTGTAATATTTGTGTAGTTCTAAGCCTGGGACATCAAAATCTTCACTGTTAGTTTTGACCCAGGCTTCGTCTGAAGAGAATAAGAAAGTTTGTCTGGCATTAATATTAATGTTAATATCATCTTCAGTAATTTGTGTAAATTGTTGAGCAAAGTTAATTGCTTGGTGTACCAGTTCTTTTGTAATGCTTGGGTAGAATGATGTAATGCCAAATTGTTGAAATGTTAGCTGGTTTTTGTTTTTTAGTCCATTCAATCAGTCTAATGCTTTGTAGGTGTTCTGCATTGGTTTGAACCTGTTTTTTTGATTTGACAGTTTTATTTATTTTGTCAAGAATATCTCTGCTGATTTTTCCAATTTCCCTGAAAGCAAGGAGATAACTTGATTTAGTAGTTGGATTTACAAAACCACGCTACAAGAATACATTTCTAATTTTACCTTTGAATAACACTTGAGATTATGTGAAAGGTATTAGTAAATATATATTTCGAATAGGAGAAAACAGTAACTGACTATATTTATACAAGGTTATTGCCCAGTTCACAAAGAACTTATAGAGGTCGACCGAATTATTCTGTAGGTCAACCTAAACAAGTATAACTAACAAATATCTTTATAAAAACGGTCAACCTAAAGCTTCTTTAGGTCGACCTAAAATTTCCAGAGGTCTTTTGTGAAATAGGCATATATGGTTGAGTGGTTGGTAGCTTAGCCGTGCTGGGACAGTGCGGATTAGATACCAGGCCACAGAAATATACATGCGACTAAATTACTAAATCATGGTTCAGGGAATGGTTTCACTATATACAGTTTTTTGACTGGTATTTACTAGATGTTAGTTGGCTATGCCAATGTTCAATTGTTCATGTTTTATCCATATTCCCAGGGATTCTTTGTGGCTTAGGCAAGGTTGAATGCTCGCTCCGTGTTGGCTGAAAAGAAAGAGTATCATTACTTGCTTGGTGCCTGTAACTGTACAGGCACGGAATTTTACATCAAAATACATATTACACTTTTAGAAGCAAACTTTAGAGTACAAATATTATTAAATAAATATTATTTTTAATTAATACATGATATGCTATTTGGGGGTCGATCTTTTCGTTTTTTATATATTTGAAAAGAGAATTAAAAATGCTGCAAATTGGTACTAAAATCAAAAGGGTAGGATTTGCGGTTTAAGATCTCGTATCAGTAAAATGGCTTTCTAAGTTATTATTAAGTTAGATTATCCACTACACCTTTCCAAACACTTCATACAAACAAATCAACTAAAAGTACATCAGAAAAACTTATTTAGCTTTTTTTCAGTAGAAAGATTTCCTATACTTTATTTAATTTTTCTATGCTTTACTTGGTAGCAATGATAGATAGACAGCTGAATTAAAAGATAATTCTGCCCAATCCACATCAGGTTTTATTAAAGATAAACCGCAGTAATTTTTTTTTTTTTTTTTTTTGGGGGGGGGGGGATTTTTATATTTTGATTGATGAATCCCAATCTGTATTATTTTGAATCACATTTGATTCCTGTGACTTCATATAGAATTCTGGAAAGAAAAAAGGAAGGTAGAAAAAATCTCTTCAAAGGGACGGGAGAAATGGAATTTCTTACTATAGTAGGCTGAGTTGATTAGACAAAAAAATCATAGATATCCGTGATTAACTCTGTAATTTAGGCATGTTAGAATTCTCCTTTTGATGTCAAACATCTTAAAATTAATTACTAAACTGTTTAATACTTTTTAAAAGCAAAACTATAAAGGGTCTCCGTTCGTCTGTAACGGATAGCATTTTTTGTTACTTTAGGCATGTTAGAAGTTATTAAAAATGTATAATTTTTATAAACATTTATAATCTTTTTTTTTAAGCATTTAAAACAATTGATTTGAAACTTAAGTTGTTGATTATTAAAATTTTCTATGATCGACTTGTACAATCTATATGATGTCACGATGAACTGAAAATAGTTGCCGAATGTGTACGCAGTTTCCTGGGTGTTTCCTCATCCTAGCTCAATATTTACTACTAGCTACAAATCTTCAAACTTCCCTTAAAAAAATCAAAATTTGAATGTGTAAACGATTTATACATTATACATTATAAATTTGAATTTTTTAAATTTTGATTTTTTTTATGAAGTTTGAAGCTTTTTTAGCTAGTAGTAAATATTGAGCTAGGATGAGGAAACACTCAGGAAACTGCGTACACATTCGGCAACTATTTTCAGTTGACCGATGTCACAGTAATCAAAATTAATACAGATTGGGCTTCATCAGACAGTAAATATTTTATAGGGGCAATGCAAATAGTCTTCAATATTGTATATCTTTGTATTGTTTCAACAATATAATAATAATCTCAAAATATTAAAGCTATGATTGGAGCATTGGAGTCAAACACTAGAGGGAGAAAGGGTTAAATAACTGTATCTCCCCATCGCAACCGCCTTCTACAACCTTTCTATTGGGTCATTGAAAATCAACCAATGGTGTCACTTATATTAATACAGCCAAGTAGTAGAAGATAATTTAGAAGCATACAAAAGAGATCTTTGAAAAAGGAAGGGAGGTAATTGTCTGAACATACATCTACAGTATTGATCTGTTATCTGAGCTAATTCCCAATATTCTAAAAGAATATTCTTAGGTTTAAGGAAAGGTTTTGTGATTTTTTTATTTAAACTTTTTCTGCCAAAAATAATCATATTTTCAAAACACTTGTATGTCCTATTAAATATGAACTGGAAATATTGCAAATTTATCAGTTTCTTCTGGTTAATTCAACTTGAAGGTAAGCCTTATTAACATATTTTATTAGTTTAGCCGGATCGTAGAAAGAAAACCATGTGGGGCAATCATTAACATTTACCTAACCTGTGAAAATACAACTAAACCCGCTACTTTGATTTATTTCCATGATCTGTTTAACCAATTGGTTATATTTTCTTTTTTAAATCTATTCTTTTTTACAAACTATATTGGTTTGTATAATTATCTTTAAAATGCTTAAATAATTTAATCCAACTTTAAATATATTTTATATACATTATACAGCTTTTTTTTATTGTAACTAAAGCATTGCTTAATTATATTGCCGTTTGGGAGCTAGCTGCATTTAAATTTATTTAGTCAAAATTATAACCTTTGATCCATTAATTCTAATTTAAAATCAATTTTATATTTTTTTTGTAAATGTTGTACACTTATTTTTATTTTTGTACTAATACCATTTTGTTGATTGTATATCTTGTATTCGTATCTTGTATAAAGTACTAGAGTTGGCTCAATATAACTATATCGCTATTGGCTAGTTTTCTATAAGTACATATCTATTTATCTATTTCTAAATAAATCAATTTTCCTCTCCCGCCATTACTATCTAAAAGAAAGAAGTAAACATTTATTAATTTAAATGATTTTAAAAAGATTTTTTCAATTATATTATTTTCACATTAACATCACCAAAGGGTTAATATGATTAAAATTTTAGTTTTAGTATTTTAACACAAAGGAAGTGTCGCCACAATCGAATTCTTTTAAAATACAGTTTTCTTAGATTTACTCTATTATGAACGTAAATTTTTTAATTATGAAAAAAATATTAAATACTTCAATGTAATTCAAATATCAACATGAAGTGAAAAACTTAATTCATTCCATAAACAAATAGAATAAAGGTCTTATCGCTTTGGTCAATGAGAGTTTAATGAGGATTATTGGAGCACTATGAGTTTTAAACACTTTACCATTGGAAGATTCGAGCTCAATTATAGACGTTTATTTCCTATATAGATCTGTCATGGATCTTGATGCAATAAAGAAGGCCGTTTTGTAAATGTTAAAAATTGGAAGATTTCATTAAATAAAACTAATCGCAAATATACTTAGTAAATAAATGTCACAAATTTAGAGTCCAAACATTTTTTATTTACTGAATATTTCAATGTATTCCTACAGTAACAAAAATAATTTGGTTATAATTTGTGGATTTAAAAGAGATTTTGGTTTCATGATTATTGTATTTTATTTTTTATACAATAGTATAAAGTTTTGGAAAGAAGGTGTCTTAACTTTGTTGATTTTTACTTAAAATACCTAGTCGGTGTTTTTATTAAGTAGTAGATGTAAAATGGTACATAGAATTTAAATATGCAATTGTTTTTTTTTGTTGACCTCTTAATTTTAAAGTAATTTAAGTTTTAAAAAAAATTAGTCGGTGTAAGGTACTAAAACACAATGAAAAAAGGTAAAAAATGTCATTATGAACAAACATAGTAAAATCTTTAATTAGACACCTTACTTTTTAAATTCTGTTGAGTAATTATTGCAAAAAAAACCCAGTTTTTTTTAACTTTGGTGAACTTAAATATATCATAATATAGGCATAAAAAGTATGTGTTCATATATACCTTTAGAATCAGAAAAATATTAGGAATACATTCTAAGCAAAATTGAAAGTAAATAAACTATGATAAAAAATTTATTTGAAAATTGTTTAAACCGTATGAATCATGAATGGCCCTTACAATCAGCAGGTTTGAAATCCCATTTTTAAAAATATTTTTCACCTTTTTATTGCATAAAAGAGTAATAAAGATATGGTAATTAATAAAGTTTTCCATGAAAAGATATCTCTTTTTTACCATCTACAATTGTGATTTTATGTAGATTACATTTATGTAGATTTAACCTTTTTTAAAAACAATATGATCTGAGTTAGTTTTACTTTTGTTATTTTCCTTAGGTTTCAATGGTCTTTTAAGTTGGAGCACAGATAACCCTTCCACGTTATTTTGATCAGCTGATTGTAAGGGCTATTCATGATTCAACATTTAAACAATTTTCATATAATTTTTTTTATCATATTTTGTAAACTTTTTCTATATTGCTTAGAATGGATTCGTAATATTTTTCTGATTCTATATATAAACACATATTTTTTATGCCTGTATTATGATATATTTAACTTCAAAGTTTTCGTTCACCCGGGCTAAAAAAATCTATTTTCTTTTTTTTGTGTTTTAGTACCTTAAAACCGACTTAATTTAAAAAACAAACAAACTAAAATTACTTCAAAAATAAGAGGTCTATAAAAAAAAACTGATTGCATATTTAAATTCTATGGACCATTTTACATATACTACTTACAAAAAACAATGACTAGCTACTTTAAATAAAAATCAAAAAAAGTTAAGACGCCTTCTTTGGTCCAAAAATGAACATTGTATTTATTGTATAATTTTTTTGTATTATAGAATTCATTTAAAAAATGTTTTCTAAATTTCAATTTTGTAGACTCTAACAAAATTTTAGGAATATATACAATTGAACAACGAAATACAAAATTTTGATAAGTTCCAAAAATAAGGACTTACTAAATAACTTCCCTCAGTCCATCAGTAATGCTATAATGGACACATTTTTTATTGAATCCTAACATAATTTTCAGTAAATATGAAATAATTAAATCTATAAAATTCATTGAAATATATATATCTCTTTCAAAAAAAAAATTACACCCTGAAATTTATCATCACTGGCATAAGAAACTAAATCTACATATAAACATTCATATTTAGATTTATTCTCTTACTCTTTCTTTCTTTGCCTTTATTATTTTTCATATCACAAAAAAATGGGAACCTAATTAAAATTGAAACTCCGTGGCTTGTGTTAATAGTAGAAAAATGTTATACATACTGTTAGAACTGTTTTGTTCTCTAGTTTTTGGATATATAAAAACGATTCCTGTGCTAATCTTATTTAGAGAGATACATGGTAAAATGACCCAATTGATATAAAACTTTATTCTTATTAATTTTATTAATATATCTGTTATATTTTATAGCAGTTACCTGTTATAAAATGTAAAACAATATATTTTTAAAAGTGAAGTCAGTATGTAAGAAATAGCACTTATCAATAAATCGGGCATTTTAGCATTGTCCTATTGATTTCAATTTTTTTTAATATTTCCATCCTTGCGGGCACCAGCAAACCTGGCAGGGTCATCCAGGTAAAGAGCATAAATATTTTTTTGACTTTAACAAAGCACTTTATGTTACCAAATAATAAAATATCCTAACCTACAATTGTACAATTACATCCTCATATGAATTAAAGGTGTTCAAGTCAATCTCAGGCCCCAGGTATGATCCTGCAGGTCCTAATCCTCCAGGTCTAAAGATATCTTTAAAAGGTTCATTTGACCACCATTTTTTAATTAGAAACTTTAAATCTTAAGCATAAGTTTTTCTAACATATCTACACAATATATTAAAATTTTGATTTTTCTGATATTTTGCAATAGCTGCCAGCTGCCAACTACAGCTGCCGCCAGCAAAATTTATGTTTTGAGATTCTAATATAAAACTTACAAGATAAACATTTTTAAAAAAAATGTTCTTCTAGCTTCATGATCAAATAGGAAACATGCCCAAACTATTTAGCTCTCGAGCTCCAATAATATCTGATATAATAGGGGAGGACCCCCCCCCCTCCCCCCACAATGACCGATTAAGGTCCGGAAAGAGGCCCAACAGTTAAGGGTTGACATTTGGGTATGCTTTAGTTGGTCTTAAAAATATTTATGACATACCAGAGAAGTCCAATATTACTCTTTTATGACAATTTCTTGTATGATATAATTATCCTATAAATCTGATTTTAAAAAAAAAATATTCTTAAGACACTAAGTTCCAGTATTGTAAGAAAAGCATCTCAAAAATGAAGTCTGAAAAATATATGTTAAAATGTACTAAAACAATATCCAGTACTCTGGCTATTTAAAGGACGCCTGCAAGAATTACCACGATTTAACTGCTGAAAGACTGCCACAAGTAGACCCAATACCCCAAATTTGAAGCCTTCAGCTTCAATAACAAAAAAGTTCTAGGCATTTCAAATTGCATTTTATGTACAATGAATATTTTGAAAGATTTCCAATGTTCATAAAATAAAAAACAATATTAAATTACGTCGCCTAGACACAAAATTATAACCTTATCTTTGTCAGAAATTTAGATTGCCGGTAACTGATTACATTTTTACAATAAAAACACTACATTTCATAGTCAAAATCTATGAAAAAAATTCGATTTAAATTGCATTTGTAAACAAAAATCATAGCTGACACAAATGGGGAAACTGATACAAGCTTAGCTGTGATTGGTTGTTAACCTGATTCAGCCTTCTGATTGGCTACAGTACACTCGGTATAACGCAAGTTAAACTTAATTTTTTTTAATGATTTTTACTATAAAAATGGGTATTTTTATTGTAAAAATATTATTAGTTACGGGCAACCTAAAGAAGTTGTATCAACTTTTTCACTTTTTATTTAAGATAGCTAGCCGGCTCTTTTAGTAAGTAGTAGATGTAAAATTTTTCATAGAATTCAGATATGCAATCGGTTTTTTTGTAGACCTCTTATTTTTAAAGTAATTTAAGTTTTTTAAAAAAATAATTAAGTCGGTTTTAAGGTACTAAAACGCAACAAAATAAAAGAAGAAAATGGCCAGTATGAACAAAAATAGTAAGATCTTTAATTTGACACCTTACTTTTAAAATTCTGTTAAGTAATTATTGAAAAAATCTATTTTGTTAACCTCGGATTAATCAAAACTTTGAAATTAAAAATATCCTCTCACAGGCATAAAAAGTATGTGTTCATATATACTTTTAGAATGAGAAAAATAATACGAATCCAGTCTAATCAAAATTGAAAGACTTTTATAAAACTAAAATAAAAAATATAAGTTTATTTCAAGAATCATAATTTTCGGCTTTAAAGGGTTAGCTTGAATAAAACCTGAAAAAAATCTAAACAAAAGACAATGCAATGTAGCAGATATTTTTTAAACACAAGAAACAATAATGTATTTTTAACTGCATTGTTTTGAAGTTTATAAACAGACTGATGCATATTTGTTCATAATTTTTCATTCTTTACATGTTCTGTAATATCACTATATTTATTGTAGTATCTATTGTATATATTGTATGAACGTTCTCCTTTTTTTTTGGCAATTCTATTGGTTAACTTTATAGGTTAAGCTTCGCGATTCGTCAATTTTCGCGATTTGTGATTGGCTAGTTTAGTAGTTACAATTCTTAAAATAAACTTTTTATTTTTTTTATTTTTTATTACAATTTTTTAAAACTTTTTCAATTTCGCTTAGAATGGATTCGTAATATTTTTCTGATTCTAAAAGTATTTATGAACCCATATTTTTTATGTCTGTTTGATAAAATATTTAGGTTTAAAGTTTTTATTAAACCGAGATTAAAAAAATTGATTTTTTCAATAATTACTCAACAGAATTTTAAAAGTAAGGTGTCAAATTAAAAATCTTACTATTTTTGTTCATACTGGCCATTTTCTTCTTTTATTTTGTTGCGTTTTAGTACCTTAAAACCGACTTCATTATTTTTTAAAAAAACTTAAATTACTTTAAAAATAAGAGGTCTACAAAAAAACCGATTGCATATCTGAATTCTATGAAAAATTTTACATCTACTACTTACTAAAAGAGCCGGCTAGCTTAAATAAAAAGTGAAAAAGTTGATACACCTTCTTTATGACAAAAATAAGCTTATAATTTTGTTTCTAGGCCACGTAGTTTAATTTCAAAATTTTTAACATTAGCATTGTAATTCTTTTGGTATTTTCATTGTATATAAAATGTCATTTTAAAATGCTTAGAACTTTTTTGTTATAGAAGCTGAAGGCTGCAAATTTGGGGTAATGGGTCTACTTGTGGCAGTCTTTCAGCAGTAAAAGCGTGGTATTTCTTGCAGGCTTCCTTTAATAACTTTTTAAAACAATTTTGTATAGAATTGTAAATTATTATTCTGCTTATTAACTTCTGACACCACTCTTGATTTTAAAGCTTCACTTTTATGATTCATTTTTTTAAAAGATGCATTGGTTGATTCTCATTGCAAACTTTCTGATAATTGGTTCTGTGCAAGGTAAATTTATTTTCTCCTAAAATGTTAACATTGTTAATCACATTCATAAAAAAATATTTTTTTTTATTGCTCCGCAATATAATTAAGGACGGTGTTATAATGGTTGGAAACAGGATCCCAAAACAGGTAAATGCTTAACCCATAAAGAGATGAAATAATTCTTCTAAGTATCCATCTCTCCTTACCTAACATCCTTTTATTTTCTTCCTATAAAAATAACCCCAATAACCCTTTTCCAGAAAACATAAATATTCTTACCATAAATTGTCTAGTAGAAGATAAATTGATGATATTGACCACCTTTCCACTTTTTATAATCTCAAAGTATATCTATATGTACATTTATATCAATAATACAAAGTAGTACGATGTCTGTCTGTCCGTCCGTCCGTCCATCCGTCCTTCCATCTGAAGCTTAAGATCTTGGTAAACACTGAACCGATTAGATTCAAATTTTGAGGGTATACACCTATTTGTCCTGTGGTGGTTTTAAGCTATTTTCTTGGGGGTTGAGACACCCCCAACCCCCCTAATAACAAAAAAATCCCCCCCTTAATCTTTTCTTTTAAATTTTATTTTATATTTTTTTTAAGTTTTTAAATATTTTTACTTTTTTTTATTTATTTTTTTATTTTTAAATTTTTTATTTTTTTGTAATTTTTTTTTATCTTAAATTTTTTTTACTTATTTTTTTTCTATATTTTTTTTCTTTTATTTTTTATATTTTTTTATCTTTTTTTTTTATGTTTTTACATTTTTTTTTATATTTTTTTTCTAAAGGATTTCCTTGGTCCTTTTTTTTCTGAAGATTTCCTTGGTCCTTTTACAAGTTTACTAGAAGCTAGGGGCAAAGCTGCTAGTGTATATAAAAGCAATAGAAAAATATCTGTTTTAATGATTTTGTTAGTTTGAAAATCTTAGGTTATTAAGATATTTATTTTAAAATTGTCACTGTCACATCTGTTTTCCACTTTATGTATCTTGTTAAATTGTAAATTAATCAGAAATTATTTTTATTTCATTGAAATTATCAGTTATTGCTTGGTAATTCTGCAATGTATTTTTTTCTTAATATATTGGAAAATTTTGTGAAGAACTGTTAAATATTAATAATTGAAAAGAAGTTAACTATGGTTTTCAAAATTATAAATAAAGTAATATCTTTTTCAAAAACATTTGTATTGATTATTTTTAGGAAAATGTTATAAGTTGGTAAACACAAAATCTTCATGGTCTCAAGCAAAGACAATGTGTGAAAATTCTATCATTCCATTTTACAGACTAAGATATGGAATACCCTCTTTGGCTATAATAAAATCAAAAGAAGAAAATGACTTCATTTTATGTAAGTATTCAATATAGAAGTCCCTAGGAAACTATGTTTTCCGTTTGGGGAAACAATCAGAATAAGAATGAAAAAGATTGTTATAGGTTCATATTCTCTTTAAAAATTTCTGTTAAATCTATAACAGGAGTTTTTCAATATCTCCAAAAACAACAGCACATTTTAGAAAAAAAAGAACTTGATGGTTTCTTTATTCTTGTAGAACTTTATGCTGTAAAGTAGAATCTAAATCTTCTTGCACTTGAATACAACATTAATACATAGACAACAAAATATTCTACTAATCACATTGAAATTTTATATAAAAATGCCTTTTTTTTTAAATAATAAATTTTTCTTTTTGCATAATTATTAAGTTTTAGTTTATCAGTTGTTCACATATCTCCTCCCATTCACTTCTTTAACAATCTCCTGTTGACTTATATAGTCTTAAAAAGTATGTATTTGAACTGTCCATTGAATGTAGATATTTTAAGGCACCTTAATTGTCCAATTTTATCAATTTGGAGCAATATTAGAGAGATTTACATGAAGATATTTGTAATTTTTTCTAAAACAACTAATTTTATATTTCAACTTTTTGCTGTGTAAAAGATGATTTTACAGCAATACTTTGAAATAAGATATCTCAAAAAGTATAAGAGATGACAAAAATGTTAGAGACCTTTTTAGAAATGTAAACAAATTTGCATGATGAAAATGAAAGACAAAATAAGACAATAAAGTAGGTTAGGTGAAGGTACTTTAAAAATAAAAGTAAAATTTGATCACCATCAGTAATTTTAAAATTTTCTACTTTGAGAATGTACTAATTCAATTTAGGGAAAGCATGTTCTACACTCACCATAGGGTTCAAGTACATCCTGTGTAAACTAGCTTTAAAAATATTTTTTTTAAAACCTTTAAACATGTGTTTCTATCACGGTTATAAGCAAACAAAAATCTATATCACCTAAGTGTAAAAATATTTACATTTTAGCACTAAAAGAGACCACTGATGGTACAGTTTGGATTGGACTGACAGATCAGGAAACTGAAGGTACATATAAGTGGATTGATGGATCAAAAGCCACAGGTAATATAGGAATAGTTTACTTTTTAATGGTAATATATTAATAATACAAAATAACCTTATAATACTTGTATAAATACATAGATGGATTTAACAAATGGAGCATTGGTGAGCCAAATAATTATTATGAAAATGAAGATTGTGTTCAGGTAATAATTCAAATTTGACTTGTTTTAATTTTATATTATTAAGTATTAAAATAATATGTTTAGTTCAAGTTTCATTTACAGATACATCAATAATGTTTTTTTTCATGTGTTTTAATTAATATTTCCTTTAAAGGGACTGTGAACGTAAATTTTTCTCATCTAAATATCAAATCTTAACATTATCTCATTCATAATATCTCACAGATAGAGCAAAACGCGCTTTTGTTTGCTTAAGAAACGGCTTTTTCCGACGATTTTTATAAGGTACGGGGAAAGGAAGAAATTTTCCGTATTTTATAAAATGTGCATTAAATTGCTTTTTTCTCCCATTATAGCTAAAATTAAACTTTTTCACATAGTTCTAGATTTTTCCTAACAGTTAAGCAGACTTTTAACATAATCCGTGCTTTAATCCAATGTATAGTTACTTAGAAATTGATAAAATAAGTAATATTTTTTTATTGAAAACCAAATACAATAACAAAGCCAGAAACAGTTTTTTTATTAGTATCCAATTAACTTTAAATGGCCCATCTCTCGCCCACCTTCAATTACAAATTTGTAAATAATAAAGACGCAATATTTCTTTATAAACAGTCTGATAAAAGTGTAAACTAATTCTCCAAAGTGGGTTATTTATTGACCAACACAATAAAAAAGGATATTATTATTTTATATAACCTATGAGATTCAACCCTTTATAGACAGTGAGGTATTTTTTTGTCAATAATACGAATTTAAAATATGTCTTTATTACCTAATTACTACGTTATAAAAAAACGAATTGGCAATTTTATAGCATAAAATAAATCCTTAACAGTAAGTAAATTGTTTCAACTATAGATGACAAGTTAAATATCCCTACAAACATTATAAGAAACAAAAACGCTCAGATTTTCCCTGTTTTTTCCTTTTTCCCTCTCAAAATACCATAAAATCAAGGCATTATTTCTGGATATTTTTGTGAATAGGACATTTTTGGTTGATCAGTGTAGTGAAATGTGCTTAGAAAATGTTAAGATTTGATAATCAGATGAGAAATTTTTACGTTCACACTCCCTTTAAGATGATTGGTCACGGAGTATGGAATGATGCACCATGTGATAGAATGCATCATGCTGTTTGTCAAACATTTGGTGAGAAAATCAGATTTATTTGTTCAAAATAGGAAACCGTGATAACTTTTAGTTTCAAAAGAAAAATAAATGTTAAGATATGGGGAGTATTTTTTACCATGTGCCATATATATCAGGGGTTGATATACCCCACTAAACATTATAGAATATTAACCACATTAACTTTAGAAACATATTATGAACATAACCTACCCTTAAAGCAGTTAGGAGGTATAATCCATTGTTATAGTATCAGAAACTTAATCTATGTTTAGGATTTTGATCCTTTAAAAAAGATAATAAAAATATGTATGATTCCAGTTTCCCTCAACATCAACATTATAGAAATCATACATATTATTTTTAAATCATAATAATCGTTAAAATATAATACATAAAATGTTATGTATAATTACATTTGTTATGTAAAAGAAAAAAAATAACTAGTAAACACCATGACTAATATGTCAATTTTAGAAAGGGAATTAATGTTTATATATATGCTGGTATGTTAACATGAATGTACCATTCGAGTTTTATTTCTGTTGAAAGTGGAATGGTAAATTACATGAAAATCAAATTGGCCAGGAATCATTAACAAAAGAAGGAAAAATGGAATCATACATTACCTTTTTTTTAGGGACAAAACCGTAATCATAGATTATATGTCTGCTTTTATAAAAATGATTCAAAACTCCTAACTGAAAAATTATAGCAGAATTATAGCTTCCTTAACAAGATCCTAGTGAAAATACTGTTTTTTTGTATTTAAGATAGGACTGTTTTATTAAATAAAACTTATCATAATTTAATTTAGATTACTCTGAGCTGAAACCTTGTAGGTGAGTGAATTCAAGAATTCAAGAAATATGAAGAAAACTTTAATAGATTTAGCTCTTTGTTTTACAAAGAGACCATGTAATTACTACTTATTACATCAGATGTGGATTGGCTCAGAGGATGAACAGAATTATTGGTGGTGAATATACTGAACCACATGAATATCCATGGATGGTGATTATTTTTTAAAACCCTTTATGGAAACATTTTAACTTTGTTTGTGATGGCTATTTTGGGGGTTGGAATGTAAAATAATTTAGCTGGGGCTTCTTGAAAAGGCATGGGAGGTGGAATTGGGAAAGAGACTGACTTTCAAAAAAATAAAAGAATTTTTGTAGTTGGAAAGCTCTGAAACTGAGTAGTCCTGATACTGCTGGCCAATCTTACCACCTCGAATGTCGAATAATTTGCTGTTGAAACGGCTCCTAACTATGCACCACACCATGAAATGGCAAAGCGTTGAGTAAAACCTCCAAAAGGGGAAGGTAATCCCCTCCCTATGTCTGCTACTTTCTGTAACTTGCCTTGACAACCAAACGTTTCCCTAGATCTTTGCACTTCCAATACTTCATTTTCTTTAAAAAATATCTTAAACAATACTTTTAATCATTTAGTTGAAACTGTAAGGTTTTCTTGTATTTACAAAATAATATATAATACAAAACCAAATCTGTTCAGGTTAGATTGCTTTTTAGATACTCAGGACAATGTGGTGGCTCTCTTATTACAAATCAGTAAAAACAATTTTGTTAGAATATAAAATTTCATGGTTTTATTTAAAACTTCCAAAAATAATTTTCAACAAATGCTAATTTTGTGAAAATCTTTGTATGTTGTGCTTTAAGATAAAACATGGTTCTAAACAAAACTTAAATTAATCTTTCATTTAACTAGCTTGGAAACATTTATTTTTTAATATACATAAATAAAATATTTTATGTAATAGGTGGATATTAACTGCTGCTCACTGTTTTGTAGGTACTAGATTGTTAGGGGTAAGAAGAATAGATATTATTTTAACATCATAATATGAAAGTAACAGAATGTCTTTAGGATTTGGAAACTAAATATTTACAGTATTTCATTATTAGCAGTTTAATAAAAGATTGTAAAATATGAATTTTATGAGCCTTTTCTATTTTTAAAATAAGTTTGCTATTTTATTGGGTAACAATTCTTGATAATTATAAATTTAAATTGGCAATATCATTACTTTGCATTTAAATAAAACAATTTTTATATATTACAGAAAATGTTTTTAATTATATGTATGAATAATAATGGCATTTTTTATAATGTATTCTTTATTTGACCATTTCATTATAATCATGCTATTTAAGTTTGATTTTCAATAATTGCATTTAAGTGTTAATTTGTAAAAGTGGTCTATCCTATTTAATACCAATGCAATATTATGCCCAGTTCATAAATAACCTTTAACGGTCGACCGATTTTTTCTGTAGGTCAACCTACACAAGTACAACACAAAAATACCTTTATAAAATCGGTCAACCTAAAGCTTTTATAGGTCAACCTAAAATTGCCAGAGGTTGACCTTTCTCTTTTGTGAACTGGGCTTTAGATATTGTGAAAACTAATCACTTTCATATTATGTGAAATATACCTGCCTACCACCCTAAATGCTCAGTTTTACCACTCCTCTTCTTTTTATCCGCCTGCTTTGTTTGCTGAAAGATTGCAACAAGTAGACCTAATACCCAAAATTCAGCTTCAATAACAAAAAAGTTATAGGCATATTAAAATGACATTTAAGGTAGATGAAAATTTAAAAAGTTTTCTAGCACTCATAATAGAAATTTCAATATTAAATTACCTTAGCTAGAAGCAAAAGTATGGGCACAAAGTTAAATTGTATGTAAATGATGATTTGTAAAATGTTATGCATTACAGGCATTCTAATTTTGTACCCAAAATAAGCTTGTTATTTTGCTTCTAGTTGACGTTTTTTAAAATTGAAATTTCTATTCTATTTCTATAGGTGCTTGAAAACTTTCAAATTTAGGGTATTTGGTTAAAGCGTTGTATTTCTTGCAGGATTCCTTTAAGCTGAACATATATTTATTTATTATGTTTATAAAAATCAAATACTATTAATATTTTCAAAAGTTTTAAAACTTGGATTGTTTTCTACTTTAATGATGCAGGTTTTTTCCAGGTTCGCTTGGGAGACCATGAACGTGGAATAGAGGAGGAGAACGAGTAATTTTTTTTTAAATCAGTTGCAAGTAAAAAAAAAACATTAACAACAACATTTATAATCAGTGAATCTTTCAATTTAAAAGAACAGAGGTGAATTCTTAAAAAAAAAATTGCCCCACTAATCGCTTAGTGGGGCAAAATCATTTTCGTGAAAAATCCATCAAAATCACATTAAAAATCAACAAAAATTAAACAAAATCATAGAAGGGTTATTAACATAAGATTTTGTTTAATTTTTGAAGATTTTTTATGTGATTTTGGAGGATTTTTCACGAAAACAATTTTTTGCCCCACTAAGCTAAAAGTGGGGCAAATTTGTTTAAGAATCCACCTCAGGCAAGAATTGGAAGAACCAAATGAAAATAACAGGGAATTTGAGTTTTAGAGTATATATTGAGTTGTAGAGTGTAAATTTGTCTTAACCATGACACTTTGGTTAAGTGTGACTTCCGAATTAGTGGGAAGTTCTAGAGATCTTGTTTGACGGACAAAAACCCCCAATACCAGGAACCATCAAGTTTCAACAGCAGGTTTGAGTATAGATTTATTGATACAAACTATTTCAAAGTCCTGAAATTACAAAATCAATTAATACAAAATTCCAGTATTTTATAACCACGTAATATTATTTGCTTTTTAAAAATCTTTTTTTTTTCTACGGTTAAGACTCTTTGGGTACTTTGGCTTTAAAGGAAAATTATTTGGTTTAATAGATCATTGTTAAATGCAAAAATAAAGGCACAAATAAATTACTAAAACATAATAATTGAATCATAATAAAGTTTCATGTTTAGCTGGCTAAAGCCTTTTAAACTTAATAAATTCGTCCTATACGCCATTCAATTTAAATAAAATGAACAAAATCTACCTGAAGTTCTTATGGTTTAAAGCCCCTGGTATACTAGGGTTGTTCACGCACTATGAGACCAATGATATGCCCAACTTTATTCTCCGAAATCTTCATCCACTCACATATCATTCAAAAGTAAAGAACGTGGACACATCAAAACATAAACAACATTCATGCCGCGTCTCTTTAGAAAAGGAAAGTCAAACAAAGACGACATTTGCGCCGAATTGGGATTATGAATAAGGGAATTAATTTTGATCTTGATAAACACAAAGCTTCCTTGAAAAGAGGTTAAGACAAAATTAAAAGCAGTCACATAAGTCTTTGAAAAAATGGATTCTGTCAGGTATATAACAAACCTTGACATTCAGATAAGGAGCAAACATATCATTTAAATTCAACAAAGCATTTAATTTCCTATACAAAAAAAACCAAATAAAATATACCTAGATGTCCAAGTTTATTTTAGGTTCTAGATAAGATTCTCAGGATGGACCTGGTTCTCTTTAGCAAAATATTAATATATTCTCATAGAAATGTAATGATTTGAGCTCTTTTTTGATATATGGGGCCTTTTTAAATAACATCTAAAGAAAAATTTTACAAGGAAAAATGTTTTTTTTTAGCAACTTTAATAGGCAACATTTCAATTGTATGGATGAAATGTTTTTTATATGGCTGAATTTTTTTATAAGAAAGACTAAAGAACATTAACTCAATACCTAGTTAGCATTTCTCTTAGTTCAGATTTTGTTGTGAAACTTCTGCTAAATATTTAGCATTCTTCTAGCTATTCTAAACTATTTGTCTGCCTAGAAGATAATTTTCTTAATCAATTTTTTCCATTTATTTTTTTTATATTTTAGAAAACTATTGAAGATTGAAGGTATTGTAATACATCCAAATTACACAATCCTATACAACAGGGACAATGACACATATAACAATTTTGACTTTGCCCTGGTAAAAATAAAACCTGTGAACTTTGAGGATAATCCTAACATTCGACCAGTAAGTTTATACAAATATGCAAAATACTATTTTGAGAGAAATATTTTTCTTAAGTTAAATTTCTGTGTCTATCAAAAGGTATACCTGTTCACATCCTTTCTGATGTAAAAAGAATGGCTTCTTAGCAAATCTGTTTTGCGTTTGAAACCAGAAAGGCATAGAAATAATTTCAAACTGTTTCTTTTCACACAATTAAAGTATTTAGAAAATTAAAATGAAAAAAATAAGGATCTTTTAAAGATCATTGTATAATTACTGAAAAATAATGTTTCCTTGTTTCTACTATGATCCTGCATAAAACAAAACAAAATTAAATACTATGTCATAAAATTTTTCTGGTTACAAAAAATCTCCTAAAACAATATTTATTTTATTTAGCTTAAAGAATTTAAAAAGTTTCATTGATACTTATTCTGGTAGAATTTTGTGCTATATTGAAAACAATTATACAACACAGATTATGAAATAATGCACCAATTACATTCACAATTAAATCTAAAAAGACATTTTGCAGTATTATCAAGTCTTATCTTATTGTTTTTTTTTTGACCGCTTTATTGTTGGTGGCATAAAAATAATAAAACAAGACAAAATATTGATAAGAATCTGAATATATACCTATAGACTTGGCCAGCTAATTTCATAATCTACTTGTTTCAAATTCAGATATGTCTTCCATTAGCCAGAAGAGGTAGATTTCCAAATTATGATGGTTACACTGGGATTGCTACAGGTAAAAGTATTTGTAATGAAATTAAATTGAATTGACAGCTTGTAAATGTCAAGGCAAATGATGTAAATGAAAAAGCTGTCTATAAAACTATTGGAAAATAAATATTATCCTTATCCATTTATATAAAATAGTAGGGTTTTTTATCTTATATTCCTTATAATAAAGTAACAGGACCTTGTCTGTCTGTCTGTACCTAAGGATCTTGCTAACTGCTGAACCAATATTGTTCTCCAATACACAAAAGCTTCCTATAGGTCCTTAGATGATTTTAGGCTATTTTATTTGTATTCTTTATTATAAAGCAACAGGACCTTTGTCATTATGTCTGTCTGTTTGTTTGCACCGAATGATCTCGCTAATTGCTGAACTGCTGGAAAGGTGCCTGACCGTTGGAGTGAATGACAACTTTTATCTTTTTTTATGAGTAAGGACAGACCGACCCTAATTATAGAAATTCATTTACTTCTGGCTGTACATTGTTACATATTAAATTAAGAATAAATTAGTAATGACAATTTACAACTTGAATTTGTTGAACTGTAGAAAAATTATAAAAGAGGTTTGAAAAGTTCCAAGAACCCAATTTACTGTAAACTAAATAATAACTGTAATAGGAAAGAGGGACAACAATAACATATTATTTCGATTGAGTCTAATAAAATGCCATTTCTCATGCCATGTTAGAAGTATGACGCAAATTTCAGATCTCATATTTCGCTATTTGAGAAAAAATTTTCTTTATGATATAGCTAATTAAATAATCTTGCAATCATTGCTTTTATCTCATAAAGAAAAATAGCAAAAACATGAGATTTGAAATTTTTGTCACCCTTCTAATATGACGCATGACCGTGTACGACCACAAGAAATTGTTTTCTAAAATAAAAAAATTACAGCTGCTTAAATTTTTAAAGTAATAAAGGACCTAAAACAAAGTTGGAAATTCATTATCTAACAGGGGAAATGCACAAAAATTTTTCGTTCTTTATCTCTAATAGGAGCCGAGATAATAGGGGGCATTAACAACCCCACTCCAATTAATTAAGGTCTGGAAAGAGACCTGACCAATAAGGGTTTTAAGAAGGTTTGTTCTTTTTTAAAAAAAAAAGATGAACCTGTCTTAATATGTAATAAAATATAAAATCTCCTGGTAAGGCAAAATTTTTCACAAGGGCTGAATTGCTCTTGAGAGGTGAGGAGATTCAAATTCAGTATTGTTTTATTAATATCATTACATGAGCATGAATTGTTATTTTTTTGACCAAAACTAAGGCGTTCATATTGAGAATGTGAAGCAATTGTTTTTTCAACACCTTTTATAAACAAAGATGTATAAAACAGCTGCACACAGGGCATAAAAGTCTTAAAATATATTTTGAGATTTCTGCAGCACAAGTTCAACATAGTACTATACTAGTAATATATCTATCATGTAAATATGTATGATACATGGTTATAGGTTTTCATAATATGTTCATATCGATCCAAGGGGGAGCAGGTGTTCTTGCTAGACTTTATCATAATATAATGGTAAATATATAAATAGCTAACTAGTTCAAAATAATACCATAAGCCTTATTTCTAAAATTGGAACCCACTGTTAAATATACTGTTTAATCTATCATTGATATAGGATGATTCTGGAGGTCCTCTGATAACTTCTGGGACTAGGAATGGTGTTACACCTGGGCAGAACTATGAAATAGTAGGCGTCACTTCATTTGGTCCTAAACCTTGTGCATATGCAAAGATGCCAGGAGTTTATGGAAGGTATAATTATGTCTTTTAATAGTGTTGATAGCAGTATCTTCTATTCTTTGCTGACTCTATAGAATATATTTATAGAAATAGTTATACAGACATTCTTTAAGATTAAATATTTACACTTTTTATGTAAGCAATGGCAATCTGGTTATACTAACTAAAAATGCCTTTATTGATTTTGCAATTTAACTCACTGTTAGTATATAATGTCATTAAATTATTAGAACCCATTTATTATATTGACTCTACAAATCTTATTAGTAGTGACTGATTTTCTAGTACTTCTTTTCTAGTTTTGAGGTCAAATCGCCCAACAGTATGATTTAATTTATAGCTCTTGTGAGAAAGTATTTTTTTAAATTAAAATAATTATAACTCAAATGTTATTTTAATTTTTACAGGGTCACCGAAGTAATGCCTTGGATAAATAAAATTACTTCTGGATCTCAGACTTGCCCAAGATATTAATTTGACTTGATGAAATACAGCACTTAACCTTGGACCTACACCAATATTTATCCTTTTTTATTTTCTTTATTTATGTGTGTGATTTTTAATAAATTTTCATTGCAATGAACAATGTGTTTAACAATGTTGATTTTCTACAATTAGGATCAGTCAGTTTGAATTTTCTTCAAAAAAAGAATTCCTCTAATTGTTAATTATGTAAGAATTAGCCTAACAATGTAGACATGTAAGGAAGCCTGAGTTAAAAAGTCTGCCCCTCCCTTTACCCCATTACCTCCCATCCTACTGGATGAACAAATTGAATACTAATTGACCAGGGAATATGCATTATTTACGCAGCATATAAATACTTTTGCATATATGTACAGTATATATCTTTGTTTAGTGGACACCCCCCCCCCCCCACTGTTAAGGGTTAACTTGTATTATAACAAAACACAAATTTGATTTTTGGCACCAAAACTTTACTCGCCCATAGATCTTACGCAACTGGTTGGAGACGTTTCAATCACTAATTGAAACCTACAGAAAGAGATTACTTTGTGTAGATCATTAGGGGTGTACATAAATTTATTGGTCATTGTCTTATCCTTTTAAATCGCTCCTTTTTTTCAAGCTAAATTAAATTATACTTTAAAAGCATACCAAGGTAATCTTAATCAATCAGAAAAAAAATGATATAGTTTTCATGCCTATGTTTGGTTAGGTTATACTAAGTAAGATGAGCAAAGCCACGTAGGTACAAAAACACTTTATATAGAAGAATAAGGATAGCAACTCTCACAAACCTTATTATGTTAAAAAATCACGAAATCTCTTAAAATCAATTTAGAAATTCTCAACATTTCTTATATTTAAAATCACACAACCTAGATTAGATAGAAAAACAAAAATTAAATTAGAAATAGAAATGCATAAACCATTCAAAATTACAGGACAATGCTATCTTTTTAATCACACAACCTTGGCTTTGTAAAAATTAACAAATCCTCTCTGTTTAAAACAATTCAAAAATGTAAAGACAAAATTCTTTAAAGTAAAAACAGGAATTTCAAAATCTTAAGCTTCTGACCAAATACCTTATTACTTTATATAATAAAATTGTTTTTATTTTATTAAAAAAAGAAGTGAAAGAAAGTAAAGAAACATGAAGAAATTACTTGTTAGTGTTAAAAGTGACAAATTTAATTAATAGTTCTGACTAAGCTAAAGGGTGAGCAAAAAAAAATTGCTTAGATTTTTAAAATTCAAATTGCGCGGCTTGTGTTAGTAGTAGAAAAATGTTATGCATACCGTTAGATCCACTATGCACTGTATTTTTAGGAAATATAAAAACGATTCCTGTGCTACGCATTGGTAAGGAGCTACGCGTTAAAATGTCCTAATTGACGTAAAACTTGACTTGCGAGTATATTACTAAATTTTAGAGAATAGTGTGTGCAAAAATAACTGCATAGATTTTTAAAATTCAAATTGCGTGGCTTGTGTTAGAAAAATGTATTGCATACCGTTAGAATCGTTTGAATTCTATTTTTTGGAAATATAAAAACAGTGCCTGTACTACAAATAATTTAGGAATTAGGTGGTAAAGCGTCCCAATTTTACTCGCAAGTCAAGTTTTAAGTCAGTTGGGACATGTTACCAAGTAGCTCCCTAACATATGCAGCAGAGAAATCATTCTTATATTTTCAAAAAATACACTTCATAGGGATTCTAACGGTATGCAATATGCATAACATTTTTCTAATATTAATTCAAGCCGCGCAATTTAAATTTTAAAAATCTACGCATTTTTTTTGCTCACCCTTTATATTTGCTTGACTTACTGCACTAAGAGGTGTGTATATATAGTAATAGCAGCATAAATTGTTCCTTGATTTATGTTAGGGCTGGCCAAATGTAGCTCATAAATAGCATATATCAATGAAATATGCACCTAATCAGTTTTAATTCCATTTCTTGAATTCCCATGACCTGCTCTATTTTTCCTTTTCCCATGTATTTGCTTTTGTATGTTCCCTTACACTTACAACTCCCCCCCCCCCACCCCTTCTTGTCGTGTTCTGTTTTTTTCTTGAAGCACTTTTTTTAGGAGGGAGAGTAAGTTATTACAACTATCTTGTGTTTCGGCCCATCTTTTGCTATAATTGTTGAAAACTTAGGCCAGAAATTATTGCCTTTGCATTGTTGTCTTTTCCCAAGGTGTGCAATTTTATCTTAAAATACTACCAGTGCAGTGTACATGATCAAGTTTAGTTTGGTTATCACTTATATTCATATTCTGCAGTACAATAGATGACACTACTTGGCTTAAGATTCGCCAGCATATGCTTGTATTTTAACATTTTAAGCAATTTTGGTCGAACCTTTTATTAATCACAAATGTATACACTATCTAAATATATGTCATCATGCCTCTCTGTTTAAAAAAGTGTCAATAATAAGTCAGCAATGGCTTTTGAAATGCTTCAGTTTTAATAACACTTGTCAACTTGTTTGAATATATTGTGAATTCTGAATTATTTATCAGTTGCTTCAAACTACTGGCAATATAAATTCAAGGTAAGACCTTCATAGTTTTATTACGTTGCATTGTAGTATTTTATAACATTTACAGTATTTTATGGTATTAAAAAAATAATGTGAAATGGCTTTCATGTTCTACTGCAGGCAATAGGTAACCTAATCAACTAGTGTGGTTTAAAATATGTACATGGACAGAAAAATTTTTTCATTATTATTTAACATCATCACATCTTTATAAATAGGTTTAGTTTACACAGCTTGATAAAAACCAGGCTGATGATAATCTGTTTAATCAAAGTTATCCATTTCAATAATTTTAGTATGAAGTTTTGGTGTTCACCTGTTTTTAGTACCTTTCTTCTTACCAAGGTGATAATAAATTGCATACCTTATTTATTGACTAGTAGCTATGCACCTACAATTCTCTAGGGGCACTTTAGTGTGTGGAGTAAGTTGACCCACTATCCCTTTATACTTTCAATTTCAGTTTTAAAAATAAAAGTTAAAATAATTGGAGGGATTATTTTTTGGAGAGACAAATTCTTTAGTTAGAGTGGTGGTAACCTCCACTAAAATAGTTATAAACCTTCATTGTAAATGAGAACCATATAGGTTTAGCAGTGAGCAAGATTTTTTGGTAAAGACAGACAGTGTCACAGACATTCAATTACTTTCTTATAAATATAATGCAAGACACATTTTATCAGTCAATAAACTTTCACTAGAGATTTCTGAAAAGCAAAATTTTAATTTAAAAAAAAATGCAATAGAATTATTAAGTCTTTTTTTGACGTATTTAAAGAAAATGACTTTTTGATATGGCCTTAATTGATTTATTTGCCACCATTATTCTAAAAAAAAAGAAATCACAAATTAATGCCTGATTAAATATAAAAATTAAGGTTGCTTCATAATTCTTATGTTATACCTTTTTCCAAACAGTCATGTCATGGAATCCAGGTGTTAAATAATGATTAAAATAAATTATTGATAAAATGTATTTTGTGATAAATTAAAAGAAAAAGTATAAATAAAAAATATATTTTTTAAATTTAAATTTTTTTTTGCATTGGTTAGTTCATGTGTGTTGTTTTCAGGTTATTCAGGGAGGACATGTGGAACCTTGAATGTTACTCTGAAAAAAAAATTAATAAGACTTTGAGTAATAAAACTGTTAAGGATAGTGTCTGTTTGTCCATTTGTTTATTTCCTGCCTTTTTAGTCTGTCTGTCTGTTCTTAAATCCTTCAGTAATGCTGTTCTTGTATTAGTAGTATTTCTTTCTCTCCCTCTCTATCCACCCTGTTTTCCCTCTTTTTTTTTCTCTCTCTCTCTCTATCTACTTGTCTATCTTGCACTACTCTCTGCCTGCTTTATTCTTTATTCTTGTATTTACAAGCAAAAGAAGAAAGGGTAAAAAAAATAGACTATAAATGATATTGACTAAGTATAAATAAAGAATTTAAAGATGATTTATCATCATCATTCATATTCCTCTGCCAACAATTATTAGAAAAAAAACTTACATTCAACCATCCTAATTGATATGTGACTCTTGCATACACTCCAGGAGCATTAGCCTAAAAATATTGTTGGAAAGTTATCTAAAATGTTAGGTTAGGTTAAGCAAAATATTGTGTAAATTTTTTTATATGAGCTTTATTGAAGGACAATATATTTTTCATAGAAAATTTGTTTCATGGTAATTCAGTAAAGCCATACTAATGTCGAGTAGAACCAATTCTTATGTCAGTTGTAGGTCTAAATTATGAAAAAGTCAGAAATATTTCTTTTATAACCACTGAGGAATTTAATTTTGTATTTTTTTTACTTATAGAGTAATTAGGCTTCTGTTAATTCAACATTACTACTTCAAATCTAAAACTATCCATTAAAAATTTTCTGATCACATTCATGAGTTAATAGAATTGGTTCTTTCTACCATCATATCAAGATAATTGATGTTGTATTCATGTCTATCCAATACAGATATTAGTTAATACATTCCTCCATGATTAGGGGCGGGGGGATAGGTTGTATCATTTTATAGCCAGCTGGAGAAACATTTTATCAGGGTATTTGAGAATCTCTCAGAACACCCTCGTATTTTATGTCCATTGTTGTAAATTTGACAAAACATAAAAATGAATGTGTGCAGCTAAACTATAGCTACTGTAATCAAATATATACCTCAGCACATCCAAAGCCCGCAATTACAATACCTAAAAAAATTATAAATTTATATTAATTTAAAATCACATGATTATCATAGAAACAATCTAGAAAGTGAATTATCCTATTGTATTTACTGTTATGATATGACACAGCTAACTTGTCTTTTCAATAATTTGTTTTCATCCATTTGATGTTGCCAATGATTTGTTATTGTGCGTTGTTAGATTGAATAATTTATTGCCCTTACTTATATATGTATATATTTTTTTATCTTTGTTTTTAAAAATATGACTGATACACCATTTTACATCACAATTATAGATGTGATTCAAATAAAAATATCATACATTAGTAGTTTTTTAGAAAGAGACAGAGAGACAGCATGGGTAGAGAGAGTGAAAAAATGAAATAGAAAACCATAATACCAGAAATTGTTACTGTAAAATACTGACCAGCAAGTGTGTAAGAGTTATTCTCAGAGACCACCAAAGGTCCTCCAGAATCACCCTGGCAGGCATCCTTGTTGGGTGCAGAGGCACAGATCATACTAAATTATTTAGATGTAGAAGGGGAGGGGGGCTGTAAGACCTTATGGCAATATGATTGCCATTTAATATGTGGGAGAGCATTACCTAAAAAGAATTATCAGTATGAGAACCTTAAAATGATTAAGAATAGGCCTTTTTATAGTTTATTATCAAAATGAATTCACTGAAAACTCTAAGGCAATCCAGAACCACCCTGCCAGAATCCTTGTTGGAAGGGCTTGAGTGTTTTATGAAAAAAAAACATTCATCCAGAATGACAGACCTTTCCTGTAGGTCCCAAGGCACTTATATACAAATATTGCACACAACTAACCCTTTCATTGCACAACACTAAGTTTTAAAATAACTAAGTTAAGAATTTATCCTTTTTATGGCCAAGTGATTAATTTTGTTCATCTAACAAAGTAGCAGTAGGTACCATTTCCAATATACTTTATTATGAAGCAGACCTCCTCCCTGGCTAAAAATTTTTGTTTGTAATTGATTAAAGGGAGTGTAAACGTAAAAATTTCTCATCTGTTTATCAAATCTTAACATTTTCAAGCACATTTCACTACACTGATCAACCAAAAACGTCCTATTAACAAAAATATCCAGAAATAATGTCTTGATTTTATGATATTTTGGGAGGTAAAAAGGATGAAACAGGGAAAATCTGAACGGTTTTGTTTCTTATAATGTTTGTAGGGATATTTAACTTGTCATATATAGTTAAAACAATTTACTTACTGTTAAGGATTTATTTTATGATATAAAATTGCTAATTAGTTTTTTTAATAATGTAGTAATTAGTTAATAAAGATCTATTTTAAATTCGTATTATTGACAAAAAATACCTCACTGTCTACAAAGGGTTGAATCTCAGAGGTTATTTAAAGTAATAAAATAATAATATGTCAAAATGTTTAGTTTTAGCTATAGTGGGAGAAAAAGAAATTTAATTCACATTTATATAGTCCAGAAAATTTCTTCCTTTCCTGAACCTTTTGAAAATCGGTGGAAAAAGCTGATTTTTAAGGAAACTAGAGACATTTTTGCCCTATCTTTGAGATTATGTGAATGAGATGATGTTAAGGTTTGATAATCTGATGAGAAATTTTCTCGTTCACAGTCCCTTTAACTATAATACCTGCTTTTAATTAAGGTACAAGAGTAAGCAGTAGAGGTACAACAGGCTGAATTAGACATTGTGTTTACTGTCACTTCCTACAAATAATTACACATATAACTTTTACTTCAAGATTCTTTTGCAAATAAATATAAAAAGTCTAGATCACTTATTTAGGCCACGAGGAACAAAGGGTACAATCCAACTATATTATTGGTTAGAAAGTATACACATAATACATGAGGACATATTTTTATTTCATCTATAAAAAAAGTCATCTAGCTATAAATAGCAGACAGGTCCTTGCTCAGGTACAGTACATTGTCCAAAAATTATTGTCCTTTTTGTTGTGTGATTCAATTGTGACTAAATAAAGTTAAAAGAACTTGGTCTACTGGAAACTCAAGAAATGTTCCCCTAATTCTTACCAATAAAGTACAAGACATAAAAAAGGAATTTTTTATAGAATGTCATATCCTTATATTAATGTTAGATATACCTGGAGCTTATTAGGACTAGGACCACCAGAGTACAGGTTTCCCCATCCAGTAACAACAGCTGCCTTGTTCTCATATTGGTTAGCTATACAGATACATTATCAAAGGGGATAAAAATTAAGGCAATATGATAGTTACTTGAAACATGGTGCCCAATACTTAAAAATTATATGAGTCCAGTGCTCCCCCCCCCGCATCTATGAAATAAGATAAAAAGTGTCCAAGGTGTTTTCCTACAAACAGATTTTTCTCCCTCCACCTTATTTTAGGAAGTATACTATATTAATTGAAAGGGGTAATGTATTCCCTATGCCTAACCCTGCAGGATTACCAAGCATCCAATATGACATATGAGCTGAAGTAATAAACAATCAAATGAAAACTACCCCGCCCACTTATTTTAATGTATTTTAATTAAAAGATGAGATGGTTCAACATTGCACTCTGTGAGGGAAATAATAGTTTGGTTATGAATCATGAAGTATCCTATTAAGCTAGTCACTATGAGAAAAGAAGGATACCTAATGAACATTAATTGTTTATCTTTTTGTATTTTTCTTCCCCTTATCTTCAATTCCTAAACTTCTACTACAGAATATAATATTGTTGCTAACATTTACCTATACTGGAAGTTGGCATACAAACAGGGGCAACATCCTGAAATTTGTTTATTCTATTATTTTCTATTATCTAAGATGAAAAAGGTTTTTATTATTTAGACGTATATATATGATATAGAAAAGAATGTTTACCACCATTTATCAACAAACCTTTGCAATTAAGCTTTGACTTCCTTACTTTATATATTAGTAACTGTAACTGTATGTCTGTAATGATTGATCATACAATGCTTTAAAAATTGGAAATACAGAAAAATAGAGGAAAGTAGAAAGAAAAAAAAGTTTACAGAGAAAGACAGACAGAAGGAGGAAAACACGTCATTCCAACACATATACCTAGAGAGTATCTTCACATCCAAAATAGTTTTATGTTTTTACCTCAGCCCAAGTAAGTTCCTCACAGAGCAGAAGTGTAGCATAATCGTTATCATCTGTGCTAAAAATATAAAATATCTATCAAATAAATAGTTTTGATGTATGTTTTTCATCTTCTAAATTTAACAACCTTTGCAAGTTAAAATTGTAAATAACTTTTTAAATTTGAATAGTTGGAGTTATTTTCCTGCAAAACCGATTTTCTTTAAAATAAGTATACCATCATTGGCAAAAAAGTTGTTAAAGAGATTGTTGTTCAGTAGTTAAAGTTTGTATGATATTCTTATGATATCTTATTTAAAGACTAAGTCCTTATATATATACCTTATATTATAGCAATCTAATAAGTACTAAGCTGCAAAAGTTAAAATGTCCTATAGTTACACCGCTATTATGTTTAAACGAGTGAATTAAAGGCTTTTTAAAATATATAAATGTATTTTACAATTTAGTGTAAAAAAAGGCAACCAAAGTTTACACACTGATGCATTATAGATAAAATCAGATTATTTAACATTATTATTAATATAGTTAAAAATAACTCATAGGAATATCATAGTATAAGAACATTATGTCTAAAAAAATATATAACAGCTACTTCAGCTAAGTTGAATATAACAGTAACATACCTTGATATATTAGGATTTAGAGTTGGAACTCTGAATTCAGTGTGAGCTTTTAACTAACTTGCAATGAAGGATTGCTATCCCTTTTTAGACTCCTACCATTAAGTTAGAAGTGAATGAATGACGGAAATGTACTTTTACTTGGGCTTCATGACTTTCCAAAAAGAGTATAAATCTTCAGCTTTTTCTTAAAGTATGCAATTGATAAAATGATAAGTAAAATTAGTGAAAAGTTAATCTATGAAAACAATGAGGGCACCTCCAGTTATAGTTGGGATGTTCAGCCTTTCCACAAACTTTAACATATCTCTCTCCATCAGATTTGGTCAGGTCATGTTCTGCAACCTAACAACAGCATTTGTAATAGTAAAGTTATTCTATATGTATTTGTCTGTGTGGTTATGTTTGTCTGTAGTAATCTATAATACAAAGTAGCTTGATGTTTGTCTTTGAAACTATGGGGAGGGGGGAGGAGAACTTCCCACTCCTCAAGTGCCCTAGAGGCCTCTATGGGCTTAGCCGCTAGTTACTTATATAGATATATCTGCATTACTAAAAATGTGATAAAAATCCTACTTACCAGAACCCAGATGCTGCTGGCAGCTTTTCCTTCTGTACAATGGGCAGCAGTCACGATGGTCTAAAACAAGGATAATCAGAGACATTACTGACACAGCTTTAATATTTTTCTCAATTATGAAAATTTGAATATTTAGTTTTTAAAAGTAAAAAGGGCTTTTTGGTAATTCAATTTCAGTTGAAATCAAAGTGCCGCGTTTTAAAACAGTTGTCTTTACCTTTCTGCTGACAATAGAGCCGCCGCAGAATGGGGTAAGGCCAATGTCTTGGACTAGTCCAACCTATAAGTTATATTAAATAATTATAAATTGTCCAACATATGAATGGATAAAGTTAGTTGATGCTAACCCTTCTCTTAGAGCCTTTTGGAAGTTCAAAAAACGTGAGTTAAAGCTGTTAAGTGTTAAAGTGATAAAGAATTTATTTTTTCAAAATGCATTTTTGTTTACCTTTTCTTACCTTACCTTCATTTTCATAGAATAATGCCTTAAAAGTTGAACTAAGTTAAAAAAAATCAGATTAAATGCTGAAATCATTTCCACACAAACTTACTGTAAAAGTTTGAGCAATAATTAAACTATGAGAAAATAAGCCATTTCTTTGCTTGCAGATAAAAACTAAAAAATCTATACTTAGGAAAGATTTTTGTGATAAATCTCTATTAATATTTGTCTTCATACTTTTTTAAAATGTAATGACAAAATTCCTTATATTTTATAAAATGATTGACCAAATTTCGGTATTTTTGAGTCGTTATGAAGACAAAAGAAAAATTGATTAAATCTCTATAAAGAATAATATTTAAGAATTAAATTGTTTAAAAAGTAAAAGTATATTATATTTGCTACACACTTTTAGCAAAAGATTCAGTCATTTTACTAAATATTTCCTTAAAAATTAGTATTCTATTTTTTAAGTCAATGAAAGATTAGTAATAATCCACACACACACACCCAAATTATCTACACACACACACACACTACGTAGCCTAACATTCACACACACACACACCCACACACACTCATTCTGCCTAAAATGCCCACTCTCCCCATGTATCTACACACACACACACACACACGCCCACACCCACACACACTCATTCTGCCTAAAACGTCCACTCCCCCAACGTAGCTACACACACACGAACACACCCACACACACTCCTTCTGCCTAAAACGCCCACTCCCCTAGGTAGAGTTGTAGAATTAGGTAGAAAATATGATGACGGGTAAGAAATATAAGAAAATAAAATGACGCAAAATTTATACACTTTACGCAAATTTCTGATCTAAATTTTCACGTTTCTTTAAAAATGCAAAATATAATAATAGCTATTAAAACAATTTTCAAACATAACTATTTTATCTAATTATGATAACAATTAAATAAGAAAAATATTTTTACCATATGCATTGATGCAATTCATGATCAAACACCTAATTGAAAAAAAAATGCAAGACATAGCTTTTAATTCAAGAAAGACTAGGGGCAACGCCCCCCATAGAAACCTCTAGGTGTTCTTAAGGTGGCAGGGGGATAATTCAACCACCCTTCTACTTTTTAATTTGAGTTTTAATAAGAAATATTTTTTTAAAAATTTGGGGGGGGGGGATTTTAATTTGGGAGGGTGGAGCTATGGTCTCCTAAAATAGTTCAAAACCTTCCTCATTCCTAAAAGATCTTAATTGCAAAGTAAAACCAAACAGATGTAAGATTTTTAAAAAGATTTATAAAAAAAATTGGCGCATTTGTATGTACACCTATATATTCTCCAGATTTATCCAGAAAGAAGGGAAACGAAAAAGAGAAGGGGTAAAACAAGTTTGAAGATTTCTGAAAATAGTTATGAACTCCAACTTCTTCCATTGAAAATATTACCTCTTTTGTAAACTATATATATATATAGAGAGAGAGAGAGAGAAAGAGATAGAGAGAGAGAGAGAAAGAGAGAGAGAGAGAGAGAGAGAGAGAGAATAGAGAGAGAGAGAGAGATGGAGAGAAAGACAGATAGATAGAGAGAGAGAGAGAGAGAGAGGTAATGAAATGTCGTGCCGGTAAAAAACATTTTATTTTTCGAACTTCAACTATTTTTCTTTTTTGCATTTTTTATCATTAAAATGATAATCATGTTGTGTTACTTTTAAATGACATTTTAAAAAATACACAATGCTTTATCTATTTTGAATACAATTCCCTATAAATCACTGGGATTGTTCGTGTTTAATGCATTTATTATTCAGTTTTCATAATAATGATAGGAGCAGTATCATTCTGTTTGGAAAATTTGAAAATTCTTTTTCATCTAATTAAATATTTATCATTTTTTTAGGCAATATTTTAAAGATTTATCTTCAATTGTCAGTTATCTACCTATATATATAACGTTATTTGCAAATTCACAGCCACTTTAAATAGTAAAAAGACACAATTAACAAAATTACATCAATGTCTCATTGATGATGATGACTCTACGTGGCTTTATGTAACCTCGGGTACTAGACATCTCAACGCACCTTGAAACATACTCCATTTATTATTGCGGTGTAAAGCGTGCATAGGCCCATCAAACAACTAACTCTTTGAGATGCACAACCTTTGTCTGAGAAGTCCCAACTGTGCATGGTAACAAGTTGTGCCTGTTTCGGGCCAAGGCGGGTATGCCATATCTCATTAATAGCAGCTGAGAAAATGATTCATCCTCATAGCAGACGGACTGGTATGTTTACCTGCCATGGGTATCAATTCTCCTTAGTGGTAACTTCATTAATTTTTTTTTAATTTGTGCAAACAAAGAAGGATTTTTAAGATGAAACAAATATTTACTGTAACTTCAGGAATTCAACAACGCTCTTTTCATTTATGCTTTATTAATTTCAGTGTCACAATGCATTATGTTATACAGAAATATTGAAAGAATGGTTGTACAAAGTAGGACATGCAGAGCGCGACTGCTTGTATGTACCTAGATAAGCTAGCAAGGTCTCACATTGCCACTAAGGCAGGTAGCTTGGCAAGATTAAGTACAAATGTAACAAGAGTAGTCCTATGCAAAGGCCATGTTGTATGTAAAATTTGCAATAAAGACTTAAACCAAATTTTAACTTAAATTTGATTTCAATAATTTTTCAAATGTATTTGTTTTAAAACATTGAAAACCACCACATGGGTGCGGGAGGAGGAGAGGCAGCACACAAAACCAGAATTGTCAATTATATAATGTATGTAATAAACCTAAAACAATTTCATAGATCCCACTCTCCCCAGAACCCAATCTTAAATCCTATCTTTACCTACCTAAAAAAGTTTCATTTTTACTTAACCAAAAATCATGAGACTACTTTCAAAAACATACCTGCCAAGGATACTCATTCTTTTCAGTAGTGATTCCTCCAACAATTCTTGTTGTTCTTTTTGCTTGGCTTCATCTGTTTAAATAAATAAATTTTAAGTTTAGGTATATTAAAAATGAAACACTCAAATTATGACATGGAATTACAATTTGAACACATGTAATTAAATTGAAATATTTAAATTAAGGGTAACCTTTACATATGTTAGAATTTTTATCATATGCTAATTATCAAAATGTGAGATACTTAACCCATTAGTGCCGAAACGGGTTTTAAAACCCGGTTCCAGAAAATGTAAAAAAAAACGGTTTCCGGCTTCATAATTGCATCATTCTCAGTATGAATCCCCCCTCTACTACCCTGGCTTTCATTTCCCCCTGGAGCAGGCAGTTTTGCTTACTTCCGTTTGCCGGTATAGATCAACAAAGTTTGAAAATCATGAAAATTCAAAATACCCCATCTAACTTTTTTGTTTTTATTGTAAAGTCGCTGATTTTTTTCGTTAAATCTAAAGTTTATTGACAAGTACATCTATTTGTGAATTCGTTTTATTTAAATTATTATTTTTTATATGATTTTTTTATCGTTTTTTACGCCCTATATATGCCCGGTTCGGCATTTCCATTTGGAGTCTGAAATTTTTATTACCCGGTTTCACTAATAGATCTTTTTTGACAACAACAACAAAACAGGGTTTTTTTACCCGAAATCGCCAGCTAAACACGAAATTTGAAATAAATCGCTTCGTATTATACTTGTAGCTCTATAGATTACATGAGGTTCTGTAGTTTTCAATTACAGATCGTATCAAAGTTCTAAAAAGTGTTCATCTCAGTTTTGGCGTTCAAATATTACATTTTTCGATTTTTGGTCAAAATAACCGGGTTTTTACAGGAAAACCGGGTTTTAACGCCGGGGGAAAGCACCAAAAATGGGTAATAATGCCTGGTTGGTATTTATGGCCGAGCCGAACCGGGTTTTTTTGCAACTTTCCTGTGCACGCCACTAGAGCAAAACAAAAAAATACGAATTCCGTTTTGACCATTATAAAGCTTCCCTGAAACTTTCAGCTCGATCGGCCCATAAAAGTGGCGCTCGGCACTAATGGGTTAAATTAGCAATTTAAAAAACATAAATAATTAATTTTTTTTCCTACTTGCAAACAGGTTTCCGACATACTGCACCAAAATTTCCAGCATACCAGCAAGATGCATCATTCCATTTGTAACCTGACCCCCACCACACAGAATTAGAATGAATCTAAATAAAAAATAATTAAGTGCCAAATTTAATCATCTATAATACAAAGTAGAATGATGTATGTCTGTCTTTCTGTCTGTCCCTTACGATCCTGGTAACTATTGAACCCATTGGATTTTACTCTTCAGGGAATATACCTACTGGTCATGTGGTAGTTTTAAGCTATTTTCTTGGGTGTGGGACACCTCCAACCCCCCCAAAAAAATCACCCTTATTTTTTTATTTTTTAAATTACCTCTTCAGATAAAGCCCCTAGAAGCTAGGGGCCAAACTTTTAGTTACAATAAAAGTATTAAACCTTGATAAGAACCGTTTTTTTTGTGAGCTGCAAAAACCCATCAGCAGGACAACCTCACTCCTGTACATTTTTCTTTAAAACCCTCTATGATTAATATTTATTTTTTCCCTTTAATTGACATTATGTAATCTTTTTCCTATCAAGGACTAAAAGTATACATGTCAGTTAATGTTTATTAGCTATTAGAAATAAAATTATAGATACCAATGCACAGTCTTCATTGCCAGCATTATTTGGTTCATTTCGATGCCAATCTTTAAATGTCACTAAATATATACATTAAATGCTCCATTAAATGATCTCATGAGTTATTATAACAAAAATTATGGATCAGAAATTAGATTTACTTGAAGATCCATCATCCCAGACCCAGGAACCCTCAGAGGCAAGATCATTAGCTCCAATCCAATATCCACTAAATCCATATGAGTTAGACCATAATACTAAACCTAAATAACATTAACTCTAATATCAAACTTAAATCTGATTTAAGACGATTTTTATATTTTTAGACAAATTCTGCATTGATTCTAATGATTATTAATGAACCTTTGATAAATTCATTGTCAGCACTGTTTTTTATTATTGCAAGTCTCGAATTCATGGATGAACATTCATTTTGTGCACTCCACCAGTTCATATTCCTGTGCACAACTTTGTAACATGTTCCTATAAACAAATATCCATCTATCTTTAAATAAAAATTATCTAAAGACTTATCTGAAGTTTAGAAGTTATTATTACTCTATAGTTTGAATTAGTTTATGAATAATAAATATATTTACACAATCTTAGAATTACAAAAAAGTAAATTTTTAATATGAATAACCTGTTGCTCTATCTTCAAACCATCCTGTATTACAGTTACCTAAAAATCTTAAGAATATTTCTCCAGCTTACACAATAAAATGAAAAATCATTATTTTCAACAATATAGGAGGAAACATTTATGTATAAATTTTTCAGATCTTCTTAGAAATTTTTTTTTCAATTTTGAAAATTTGAGTACAAAGCTCCCCCCCTCCCCCCAACAGCGAAGTATGAACTCTGGACGCAGCTCTTGGCCCCCTTGCCTGCCTAGCTGCAGCACTCGGCTCCCTAGCCTATAACCTAACCTAACCTAAAATAGTTGTTCGCTGTCGAGGGGGGGGGGGGGGGATTACTCAAGTTTTTAAAATTAAAAAAAAAATCTAAGAGGATAACGCCTAATTTTATATCTAACAATCCTGGTTTTGTTTTAAATTTAAATCATAGTTGGGAGCTTATCAACGCGCATAGGCCATGTTAATTGTCTTATAAAGAAAAAAAATCTTAGGGCAAATACGCTGGTTAACATATATAGCATCAAAGAGAAGAAAAAAAAATGACCTTGAAAATAGCTTGAAAATACTGGAGTAAGTATTGCAAGAATACACAAAATCAGTTCCATTTTCTGAATACAATATTTAAACTTTAGATTAAATTGCTGCAACAGTAGTTGGTTTTTTAGCATTGGATTAGCTGCAGCACTATTCTGCTGTTAAACTCTGAGTTTTAGGTTTTAGAAAATGGGAGTAGTACACAAAAACTGATGATTTTATAGAAAGGACAGACAGTATAACATATAACATTCTTTGAAAAAAAGGCATGTTAGGTTAGAAAAAAATCGTGAAAACGATTTACACAGGATGTACTGGGACCTTATGGTGAGTTCAGAACATGCTTTACCTAAATTGAATTAGAGGTTTTACTTAGTAGAAAATTTTAAAATTACTTTTGGTGATCAAATTTTACTTTTATTCTTAGAGTACCTTCACCTAACCTCCTTTGTTGTCTTATTTTGTCTTTCATGTTCATCATGCAAATTCGTTCACATTATGGTTGAAATGACAGGTAATATGAACAAATTTGCATGATAACCAGGAAAGACAAAATAAGACAATACAGGAGGTTAAGTGAAGGTACTCTAAAAATAAAAGTAAAATTGGATCACCAAAAGTAATTCTAAAAATGTTCTATTATGGGAAGGTACTAATTCAATTTAGGGAAAGCATGATCTGAACTCACCATAAAGTCTCAGTATATCCTGTGTAAACTGTTTCCATGGTTTTTTTTCTAACCTTACAAGCCTTCGGGTGGGTTGTGTGTGGCAAAACCAGGAGGTATTTCATATATATAATATATATTACCTTTCCCATTATAACAGGAGCTGAAACTGATAAAATGTTAGATTTCAATCTTCATTTTATACAATTTATCAAGTGTTTTCCTTAGGTATGAATAATGAAAAAAATAATTATAAAAAAAACAAATCTTTCTTACTACAATCTATTTCCAAGAGTGATCAACACAGTTTATTTAAACACGCTATTCTTATTTGATAAGTCCAATAATTAACAAATCATCAGTTGGTTATAAATAAAAAGACATCATATTTAGATGAGCCAAAAATATGTACTGATTGTTGAAGATTAAGATGCATCTTTTCACCAGTGGGGTGAGATAGGAGTGGGGATGTAGGGGATGGGGTGATATAACATAAGATGAAAAAAGTGGGGGGGGGGGGGGGGTGAGGTATTTAAATACAAGTTTTTTTATATAAAACATAAAAGGCAATATGGTCTTAAAAGTAATCAATATTATGGATAATATATAAAAACAAAAGTAGTGAAGCTCAAAAATTATGGATTAGCATCCGGAATGAACTATAGAGCCTTTAGATACAAAATAAAAGTTTAAATAAAATCATGAAACCTTATTTAATCTAGGAATTGCTCTAGCACCCCAATTAATTGACATATCTTGATGAAACTTTGTGAAAATATGAAGAATGAAAAAGCCGAGAAAATCATGTTTTTCCCAAAACGGACAGACGGATATTTCAAATTATAGAGTAGCATCGCTACTAAAAATTGCTATAATATGGCAATACATGGTAAATAGAATATATAAGTTGGAAAGAATTTTAATGTTAGTGGGAGAATTAAAATCTGCATCAAATTTTATAAAAAATCCTTGAAATTTTATGCAGATTTCAAATCTCCCTTTAACAGTAAAATTCTTTCCAACTTATATATCTTAATGGTTAAGTTTAATCCACAACAATATTTGGCTAAATAATCATAACAGCCCAAATTGCTCTAAACTTGGTCAAAAGAGACCAAAGTGAAGTTATGAAAGAAAACTTAGTATTGTTTCAAACCGAATTTTTGTTCAAGTGGGGTGTATAGTAAGCTATATAAGTTGGAAAGAATTTTAATGTATATAATAGATTTGAAATCGGCATAAAATTTTAAGGATTTTTTAAGTTTTTAAATTTTAAGTTTGTTTTTTGTATAATTCTTAATTTAAAAGCTCAAATACAATTAAAGTTAATTAATTTGACATCTGTGATTGGTGGGTTCAAAACAATCTGCGGTCTGATTGGAGAAGCTTAAGTGTCGTACATCATTCAACCAATTAGAGCTCAGGTAGTTTCCAATCCACCTATCCTATTGGTCAAAATTAATTAATTTAAATTGTATAAAATTTTATACAGATTTCAAATCTATTATATACATTAAAATTCTTTCTAATTCATATAGCTTAGTGTATAATGCGTTTGCCTCTTATACACGTAAGCCACAGGATTCTTAGAAACACATGTTTATACCTACGTCTTTTCTTATACCTACGTCTTATTTCTTTTCAAATAATTTGATATCAAAAGATATATAACACTTGTATTTTCAACTACATTCACTTATTTATGTAAATTGGATTTATTGCTGTAAAGGGAAGGAGCAATCTACTCACAGTGGTCCTAAGGGCCAAAGAAGTTTGACAAAACCCAGATACTAAAAGAAAATTTTTTTTTGGGAATTACTGTATTACCCCAAGAAAGTTTTATCCCTAAGAGAAATGAAATATAATTTAGTATGCTTCATACAATTTTCCCCCTACCTCCCCAACCCTCCACAAATGTGAAAAATTCCCTGTTAAAATGGGGGGGGGGGGGTTATATTACCCCTTTAAAGCACCTAGAGCGTAAAGAGAGAGGAGTATTAAATAAGCACCAAAATATAGCATTAAAATTTTGCTAAATTTTCAGCTAGAAAAATGTTACCCACTCCCTGAGGAGGTCACCTCCACCCTTCCTCCATTTTTTGGGGAGGGGGTCTGATTATAGATTTATCATTGAATTTTCTTCCTTTGGTTACAATTTTCCTTGTAGAGCAAAAAGTAAGAAAGCCACAAAAAAATTATGCCTGTGTCTGAAATTGTCATTCAATAAGCTTTCTATGGTAGGTTAGGCTTTCATGAGTCTTTTATACAACCAAAGGGTTTGAAACCAAAGCAACAAAAATCATGACAAACAACCTTGATTTGGTCTATTAACTTTAGAATTGAATAAACCCCAAGAAGGAACAGCTATGATTTTAAGAAAATCAGTTCCTGGCATGTGACACTAATAGTGAACTTAGGAAAAATGATTTTGTTTATAAAGATAAACATTTTCTGGAAAAAAAATTTACTTCTAGCTTCAAAAATAAGAAAATTACAGCTGTTTGAAATTTTTAAGTAAAAACAAAGGTTGTTAAATAGAAGGGTGAAGGAGGCGAAAATTGACTTAGTATAAAAGGTTGGAAATTCATTACCAAACAGGGGACTTGCACAAAAAATTTAGCCCTCTAGCTCTAATAGGAACTGAGATATTAAGGGGGCGTTGAACGCCCCCCCCCCCCCTGGCCGATTAAGGTGCAGCAAGGGGCCCGACTGTAAAGGGTTAAAGTAAAAAAAACGATTTTTTTCAGACAGGTAGTTTGGATATTACGCTATTATATCCAAAATACACTTTTTGTAAAAAATACAGTTTTGGCCAAAATAGCATTATGTGCGCTTTTAAAATGAATAAACGATCATTTTGGCGTATAAAAAGTAAATGTTGGATGAAAGATTGTCTTTTTCTAGGGGTGATTTATAAACCTTCACAGGACCTATGAGAAGATACCATGTAAAGGAGAACCACATTGGTTCAGTGGTTGGAAAGAGTTAAAACATTTTTTTTGGGGGGGGGGGTCTTTAGGGGTGATTTATAAACCTTTGCAGGACCTATGAGAAGATACCAAGTAAAGGAGAACCATATTGGTTCAGTGGTTAGAATGAGTTAAAACATTTTTTTTGTTTATTTTTGGAGGGTCTTTTTCTAGGGGTGATTTATAAACCTTCACAGGACCTATGAGAAGATACCATGTAAATGAGTGGTTGGTCAGATCCCTTGGTACACTAAGACTCACATAGATCATGTTACTTTTTTATAAGGTACATAAATAGTAATACAGATACTTTACAATCAGGGTCTCTCGGTACGTCCATCTGTCTGTATAAAAACAATACTGAATATGATTATTTGGTACTAGCGGAGGGGTCCTTTTTAAAGGGCGATTTCTCTCAGGAGGGTGAAGGTACCCCTACCCAAAAAAGCTTTCAATATCTCAGTACCTATGAAAAGCTACATAGTAAAAAAGAACCGGCTTTATCCTCTTTTTTTCAATTTTGATCAGGCTTTATCAAAGAAATATGATTTTGTCGACAATTATATTGAACAATCTAATCCATGACAACCCTCCATTCCCCCCCTGTTAGTCCCTAAAGTTTTGTAATAGCATTTTCTTCTTTATTGTCTTACCATTTTTGGAGACTTTAATGAATTTTGATTGGTTGGTCTATTAAGATAAGTGTTCAAATGTTGCAACCACTAATTGTAATCTACAGAATGATAATTTGGTGTAATATCCCAGCATGTGTACATTAATTTAACAGCCATTGACTTATTATTGTATGGAGTGCTCAAAACGGCTGGACAACATACCGGCTCTGAGTTTGGCGATGGCGGCGCTGCAGTAGAGAGCAAACTACGGATTTGGCAGCTAGCAGTGACAAAGGCGGTGGTCAACATTTTATTACTAACTTAAGATATTCAAAATGGTCATTTATATACAAAATGATACATAGAATAGATAGATAGTAGGAGGTCTGTGGGTAGTGATAACAATGAATGGACTGGTGATAAGGAGTGGTGATAACAATGGAATATTTGCAGTGGTGATAAAAGGTAGAGTGAACTAGAAGTCCATGGCAGGGGTTGTATCCAGTGTGGTGAAGGCACAGGGGAAGTTGTATAATAGATGTTAAATATTCGGATTCACTTGTAAATATACAGATGGAGGGATGTACAGAGAGACTAGAAGTGTAGAGTATCTGCGCTATTTTTATGAATCTATGATCATCTAGGCTGCAATGAAAGATTTCAGAGTTATGAATATGCATAAAGTCCCTAGTTGCCAGTATTTGTATATATAGACAGACAGACATACATACACACATTCCCTAGTTGTAGAGTAGCTGTTATTTATTTGGATGCAATTATTTTATATTTTACATACATATTGTATATCCTTATCATGAAGTAACAGGATATGTGTGTGTGCTGACGGATCTCGCTAACCACTGAACCGAAATGGTTCTCCTTTACATGGTAGTTTTTCATAACTCCTGGTAGAGTTCATAACTATTTTTGGGTAGGGTACCAATACCATCTTAAAGAAATCACCCCTAGAAAATGACCAACCCCCAATTTTTTTTTTATTTTTTATTTTAAAACTGCAAATGAAATATTGGGGATTGACTTCCTCCACAACCCAAGGACCCCTAGATGTCTCTAGTGATGTAACCGCTGCTGATACAGTATCCTATCCTATAAGTAGTAAGGTTTTTTTGTCTGAAGCTGAAGATGATGGAAATTGTCACTTTGAATTGGTTTTACTTATCAGGTAAGCTTTATAATATCTTGAGTTGGTTTTATGCTATTTTCCTGAAATCTCCCTAGAGGTTATGGGTGAAGTAACTAGTCGATTATACAGGAAAAGCCAAAAATGGTTAATATCATAGAGGTCAAAATTGATCCATGATCTTAACCAATTTCAAAGCAATACTGGAATATATTTTTCACATACAGGAATAAAACTAAAGTATAGATTTGTTCAGGATTTGTAAATATTTTGACAAAAAAACATCCTACATCTAAGAATAGATATACAGTCAGTAAAAACCAAAAAATATATATTTTTCATTAATTTTGTAAAAATAACCAAATTAAATTAACAAATGAAAAAAAGTAGCAAAAATTCCATTATTCTAACATCATCCAGTAACAACCTCCAATTTCTTATTTATTGAGCTGAAATAAAAGATATTTATAAAGGGGTGACATTAACCTTTTATTTGCTCTATTCCTTCTTCACATAGTCCAAAAATATTATACTATTTAAAATATATCTTTTATATTAATCAATATCTTTCTCAAATTCAATATATTTACCAATGAATTGTTGACATATAGGATAGTCTAATTCAAAGTCACATTTCCAATCATTCCACTTATTCCATATATTCAGCTGCAAAAAATTATATTGTTATTTAATTTCATTTTTAGTTATCACTCTATGCAATACTTGTCAATAAAATAATTTAATATATGCCTATTATTTAGGATCTTTTATATTAGGATTCTTAATAAACTATAAAAAATCTAAATAATTATACCTCTACACAATCTTCATTTCTGTCGTTGTTGGGCTCTCCATAGGCAAAATTATTGAATGTGTCAACTAGAATAAGAAAATATGAATATTTATGAAAAAAATAAAAAAGAATAAATGCTATTTGGATAAACATATATGTATATGTATATACAATACATAACCAGAAACTAAATTTAAAGCAAACCATTAGAACCATCAATCCATTGAAACTGATTCTCATTTACAGAATCATGAAGTCCTATCCAATTCCAATATTGCCATGGTTGTAACAGGGCTAAAAAATATATCAAATAGACAAATGCTTCATTTTGACCAATATGTAAAAAGATTATTTGGTATTAAAATTTTAAATCCTTGCAAAATTCAGGAATTGCTGTTGAAAATTTTGAGAAGATTGTAAACACAGTGTAAAGCATGTAAGATTATGGATGGACAAGCAGAATATAAGAAACACATTAATTACATAAGTTTACTTTGTATACAGAAATTTTTGATAAAAATAAAAAATAATGATTAAAAAAAAATACTTACAATGAATGAAATCATTTTCTGCCTGAGATTTGATTACAGTCAAATCAGACTTATACCCAGTTTTAGATGGTAATGCCTGACATGCCAATCTAGCCTCCTGCCAAGTCTTTGTGACATTAACAATTTGGTAACATTTTCCTTAGTAAAAGATTCATTTTAATCAGAATTGTGCTACTAATTAAATTTTATGGATTGTAGCATAAAAGTTTAGCCAACAATACTGAAAATATTGAAATCTTTAAATATCACTATTTCAATTAATTACCTGAAGAAGTATGGTAATTCCAATCATTTCCACCACATGGGTTACAATTATAAAGAAGATTCAGCTTCCTAATTAATACATATTCTCAATACTTCACTTCAGAATTAGTCTGTTAAGAAAATTGTCCTGTTTCATATATAATTATTAGATTAAAAATATAGTAATACATTTATATATCTATAATACAAAGTAGAATGATGTCTGTCTGTCTGCACGTCCGTCTGTCTGTCCGTTTGTCCCTTAAGATCTCAGTAACCACTGAACCGATCGGATTCTACTCTTCAGGGAATATACCTACTGGCCCTGTGGTGGTTTTAGGCTATTTTCTTGGGGCGTGGGACACCCCAAACCCAACCAAAAATAAAAAAATTCTCTTCATATTTTTTTTTTTGAAAATGCAGAGCCATGTTTTGAAGATGCAAAGCCATATCAAGATGCAGAGCCAGATCATCAATTTTTTTTTGATGATGCAAATGATGAAGATTAAGATCCACCCCATGTACTACATTTTTTAAAATACTTCTTGGGGCAAAGCCCCTAGAGGCTAGGGGCAAAGCCGCTAGTATTGTAATAAGCAAAGAATTGAATATATACTATTCCTAATGTCACCATCTGAGAGCTCTGTTTTCCGATCTAGAACACAGCCAGAAGACTTTAGTTTTTCAATTGTAGGCTTTCCATTCTTAGAAAAAGCATATGCATCATAGTGCATAATAGAACAATAATCGTAAGGAACATTTAAAGTTCTAGTACCAGGTAGAAGTTTAAAGTTATAATCAGTTCCTGGAAAAACATTCTCAAAATTTATCTTAATATATTCATCTCTATCTGGTGATGATTGTTGATGCCAAAATCCAGCTGCATGCAAAAACTCATGTAAAGCTACAGCATATCCATTAGTAATGTCCCAGAAACAAGCATCACTCATTCTTACAGTTTGTTTGCCTCCTATTCTGCCAACAGAGCTACTGCAGCTTTGAGAAGACCGTGCTATGTGAATATAATCTACCTCATTTGTTCTTGGTTTAAATTGAATACAAGAAACTGACTGTAGCCTTGCCATAGCTCTTGCAAGTGCACCCTTTTGTTGCTCAGAAAATCTTGCATCAATAGTGTAAGGCATTACAGCCCCAGGCCACTTTTTATCATCATTAATAATATTTCTAGATTCTTCAATAAGGCTACTTTCAAATAACTCCTCAGGGGCAAAAACTTCAATACCTTCAGGATTGAGCTCTGTCTTATTAATAGGAAGTTTGCTGTAGTACTCTATATCAAGCGGAGCCCCTTAAGCAATAAATAAATTTTACTTATTTATTAAATAAAATGGCATGTTTTATGTAGTCATTTTTTAATAATCCATTATTCCAGATGTTGAATTATCTTATCTTATTATTATTATTGGAATAAATATATTTTAACTTATACCTATGTCTTCAACATCATTTTCAGAATTGTCAGTATTCCTACCAAGCTTCAGTGTTGATACTTCCAAGAAGACAAGGGCAAACACAAACAAAGGAATTATTTTCCTCATAGTCACTTAAAAAACAAGGCTTAAACACAACAAATGCAGTGAAGTTATCATGAAAATGAAAGAATAAATTGCATTCTATTTCTCAAACAAAAAAAATAGGGCTCAGTAATTTTTGTCATCAATCACTTGTCATAAATGCACATGCCATAAGTACAATTGTAATAAAAACATTTGTCATAAAGGTACATTTGTCATAAAAAACATTTGTCATAAAGGTGCATTTGTCATGACATATGTACTTTAATGACAAATGTTTTCATGAAAATGTTTTATGACAAATATTTTTATGACAAACATACCTTTATAACAAATGTTTTTATGACAAGTGTATCTTTTATGACAAATGTACCTTTATGAAAAATGTTTTTATGACAAGTGAATTTATGATAAAAATTACTGAGCCAAAACTAGGTAAATATAAAACTCTCTGTAATGGATTTGGAATTTTAAAATAATTTTGACATTCCCCTTGGCTTCATTTAGTAAATGTATCAGGGGGGTTTAGGCCCCTGTCATAGGGGTGTAAATGGGTTTAGGGGCTATGACTCTTATAATTTTGTCAAGGGGGTAGATACACACCCTTACATCCTTCCTCTGCATGCCTCTGTTTGTAATAAAAAGTAGTTCCAATAATAATTCAATTCATATCAAAGCAGCAAAGATAGACCAACATGAGAAAAATTGAACTAAAGCGTAGTAAAGCATAAACTAAGAATATGAATTCAACAAGGATGACAACATCCATAAGTAGCGAAGCACAAAAAATTGTGGATAGAAATACGTAGAAGTAGATTTAAAGTGTATTTATTAAAATCAAGAATATATTTATTGGAGAAAATAAACACGAAACCTTGTTTTATTTTGTATGATGAAGACGGTTAAAGTAAATTACATACTAGATGCACATAACAATAGGGGGGGAAAAATTTTAAACTGTTAATGCAAAAAAGTTTTAAAATTGGACCAAAAATACCAAAGATATGGGGAAATATGTCAAACATATAAAAATAGCCAAAAACCTGCTAAAAGGCAGTTTGGCCGCCATTGTTTCTTTTCTTAAAACACCAGAAATTTAATGTTAATATCTTTAACTGAAAAATTTTTGAAAATTGGACTATAAACACCAAAGATGTGGGTAAAAATGTGATAAATACAAAAATAGTCAAAAACCTGCAAAAAGGCAGTTTGACAGTCATTGTTGTTTTCTTCAAATGACAGGAAATTTAATTTTGATATCTTTAACTGAAAAAATTTCGAAAATTGGACCATAAACACCAAAGATATGGGGAAAAATGTGAAAAATATAAAAATAGCCAAAAACCTGCAAAAAGGCAGTCTGACCGTCATTGTTGTTTTCTTCAAATGACGGGAAATTTAATTTTGATATCTTTAACTGAAAAAATTTTGAAAATCGGACCATAAACACCAAAGATATAGGGAAAATTTGGAAAATATAAAAAATAGCCTAAAACCTGCTAAAAAGCAGTCCGACCGCCATTGATGTTTTATAGTTAATTGTGCTCCTTAATGATAGGAATGTTGTCAAAAAATTTCAGCTCTCTATCTTTTATAGGAGCCGAAAAAATCACGTTTCCCCCAATTCATTAATTACGGACGGACAGACGGATGGACAGACGGACGGACAGATGGACAGACGGACGGACGGACGGACATTGTGAATTATAGAGTAGCTTCGCTACTAATAATAAGGGATGCCAAAAAAATTTAATCTGTAATCTAAACAACTATTACCTTTCAGATCAAATGATGAACAGAAAATGATGAAGTTTAGTTACTGCATAAGCATTTTATAAGCACAAACAAGTGTTTGATTAATATTTTTTTTGTAATAATAACATTTTTGTAGTTATTTTATCTTAATTAATTGAGTAAAGTTTTCAGACAACCAGTAGGTGGTATCATATTAATTTTGTTACAGTATTTTTTATGTAGTTGAGAATTCAAAAGAAATTAGTTACCTTATGCATATTATATGACAGTTAAAATTCTGTGTTTGTTTAGAATTAGGATGATATCTGCCAGTTTAAAAACTCATGATTACCTACAAATTACCTCTTGCGCGGGAGGAGTTTCTTAAGCCCACACATCTCATATTATAGTTGCAATGTGAAGCATCTTTGCGCCTGATGGGTACTGAGTTATCCTACAGACAACCAAACCGTTGATTGCATGTAGGTCCTATTCTTGCATGGTAATTAGTAGTGTCTGATTTAAACCAAGCAATTTCCTCTACTTTCTATTGCTATAACATGCCTATCATAGCAGCAGTAGGCTTTAATTATACTGTCTTTAGTATGATGCAATGATGTCAGCAGTTTTAATAAAGTAAATTTAAGGTGTGCAGAAAGCAGCCTATAATTCTGTTCCATTATCATAAAAACTAATGCAAGCTCAGCTGTGATTGGCTGTTGAGCTGATTCAGCCTTCTGATTGGTTGGAAATACTACAGTCCTCTCAGTACAACGCAAGTTAAACTTAATTTTTTTAATGATTTTGACTGTAAAAATGGGTATTTTTATTGTAAAAAAATAATTAGTTACTGGTAACCTAAAGAATCATGTACATCTTAATTTTGGAACATATATTTTCTCTTAATTATAGGTTTTTTTGTGCTTATTTTTAGTGTAGATTCGATATTTAAATCAATATTAAATAGAGAATTTGTAGTTTTTGAGATATTTGACCTATTAAGAAGCCCTTTAATACATTTTTTTTGTCCACAAAGCCACTAAAAATAATACCCACAATATAGGCTTCATGTAAAAATTATAAAGTTTATGGTATCAATTAAAATAATAATATTTAAGATTTGGTTTACTTTACAATAAGCTTATGCTGATGCGTGATATTGGGTTTAAACATCCTCAATATTATAATCACAGTAAAATATAAGTCTAATAACAAACCATCAGTACATACTTTATTTGAGAAACAGCATAATTCACCCCTTTTTCTTGAATCTCCAATATGCTTTTGTTCTCCTTCCTTTCTTATTCTACATCATATACAAAAAAATTGGAATACCTTGCCTATGTCTAAGTATGGTAAGGATGTTGAGTACTTTTGATGGGTTCCATCGGGATTGAACCCAAACAGGATTGAACCCAACGGGATTGAACCCACGGTATTGAACCCGCACGGGATTGAACCCAATGGGATTGAACCCAACGGGATCGAACCCACACGGGATTGAACCCACGGAATTGAACCCGCACGGGATTGAACCCAATGGGATTGAACCCGCACAGGATTGAACCCACAAAGGTGTAGGTTTCCCCCAATTTTTCTTTTTTAATTTTTGGGGGTTGTAAGTCTCCCCCTCAATTTTTTTTGTTCAATTTTTTGGCGGGTTTAAGTCTCTGCACCCAAATTATTTTTTTTTTCTTTTTTAATTTTTGGGGGTTGTAAGTCTCCCCCTCCATTTTTTTTTGTTCAATTTTTTGGCGGGTTTAAGTCTCTGCACCCAATTTTTTTTTTTTGGGGGGTTGTAAGTCTCCCCCTCCAAATTTTTTCAATTTTTTCAATTTTTTGAGGGGTTTAAACAACCCTCCCAAATTATTTTTCCTTGATTTTTTGGGGGTTGAGAGCCTCCCCCACCAAATTTTTTTTTTCTCCAAAATTCACTATGGTATATATATAAAAATAATTAGGGTGTATCAAAATTTATTTTTTTATTTATTTATTTGTTTATTTATTTATTTTTAATACTTAGTTAGTTAAATCCAGCTTGCACCACGTGGAGGTCAAGTATCATTGCAAGCCATTTTTTTAAATTTTTTTTTTTTAGTTTTTTTGTTTTGTTTTTAGTTTTTTGTTTTAAAAAAATAGATGATTTGTGTGGTTTCAATTCCGTGTGGGTTCAATCCCCTGTGGGTTCAATCCCGTTGGGTTCAATCCCGTTGGGTTCAATCCCGTGTGGGTTCAATTCCGTGGGTTCAATCCCGTTGGGTTCAATCCCGTGTGGGTTCAATCCCGTGGTTACCCTTTTGATGCATCATATGTATAAAAGAGACACAACTCCATTCTGTATTGCATCTATGAGGCATGCAAACCCACAAAATAGGAGTTTATTTTACAATTTGAGGCCGATTGTTAGGTCTAGTGTAGAAAAATAGTTGAATTAATATGATCAATATCAGAACTCTTAAAGGATAGAAGCTTTGCCCTTGAAATACTTGGGATGACTTTAATCTTCAACCTCCTTCCCATCAAATAAAATGGGCAAGGTATGATAATTTTACTAAATGAGAAAAAGTTTAAGAAAAATTATATGTTCTAGATTACTATCTATCTATCCTCCAGATTGGATGCGGTTTTCTAATTTTAAATCACTGTGGTGTGTATTTTTAAAGTTTTGTGGGTATTAAACAATTATTGATAAGGGGCTCTCAATTAGGTCCTATATCTCAAAAAAAACGAATCTTGCTTGTAAACTGGCTTGAAATACTGAATGTAAGCAAAAAATAAGCACTAGAAAACCTGTAATATTAACTGTTCTATGCTTATAAGGGAAAATATTTTATTAAAATCAAGATGTACGTGCTTCTTTATGACTAAAGTAAGCTTATAATTTTGTTTCTAAGCCACGTAGTTTAATTTCAAAATTTCTAACATGAGCAATGAAAAGCTTTCAAAATTTTCATTGAACACAAAATAACATTTTAAAATGCCTAAAACTTTTTGGTTATTGAAGCTTACGGCTTCAAATTTGGGGTATTGGGTCTACTTGTGGCGTTCTAATAGGAACAAGTGTTAGTTAGAATCAGTTGAGAACAAAACCCTAGCTGTTCCTTCTTGCCAGATATTGCCATTTGAAGATTTTAAGTCAAATTACACTAAATATCCAAATACAAACTTTTTTAGTGTAATTTTAGTGTGACATCCCAAAAACAGAGTATCTTTGCTCCTCTGGCCAAACTGACTGCCTGGAGTTCCTAACAGAAAGTGCCTTAATGTGTTAACACAAGCGGGGATTTGAACCCATTCCCAAAACTAGCCAATATGCAAGTTACCTCTAGCCTGATCTTGACCCTCCAGGAGAGCATAATGGTGTGCAAATTGAACCATGCCCTAAAGCTGGGAGGGTTCTTTCTGAGGGAGTCAGGGACACAGTTACTTTTTGATGGACCTGAGCTGATGGTATGGATCAGTTTATAAGCTAACCATCATCGCCCACACTCCCATTAACTCATTAGTGACGAACTGGGTATTAAAACCCAGTTCCAGAAAATGTAAAAAAAAACGGTTTCCAGCTTCATAATTGCATCATTCTCAGTATGAATTTCCCCTCTACTACCCTGGCTTTCATTTCCCCCTGGAGCAGGCAGTTTTGCTTACTTCTGTTTGCCGGTATAGCTCAACAATCATGAAAATTTAGGTGAATTCAAAATACCCCTTCTAACTTTTTTGTTTTTACAGTAAAGTCGCTGATTTTTTTCAATAAATCTAAAGTTTTTGACAAGTACATCTATTTGTGAATTCGTTTTATTCTAATTATTATTTTTTATATGATTTTTTTATCGTTTTTTTAAGCCCTATTAGGACCCGGTTCGGCATGGCCATAAATACCCGACAGTTTTTAAACCCTGCTCGGTTTTGGTTTTATTACCCGGTTTTACCTTTTCAACCATTAAATATTTGTTTATGATTTATTATTCTTGAGCCACCCTAATCAGTATACCCTAGTAATCTCTATATGTGTCCTCCAATATTGTTATGCTCTTTTTCTGATATGTACCACCCAAATTTTATATGTTCTTTTTTTGTAGTGTGTGTGTTTTAAAACTTCGACAAACGGGTTTTTTTAACCGAAATCGGCGGCACCTATAGCCGAAACACTAAATTGGATATAAATTGCTTCGTATATTACTTGTAGCTCTATAGATTACATGAGGTTGTGTAGTTTTCAATAACAGATCGTATCAAAGTTCTAAAAAGTGTTCATCTCACTTTGGGCGTTCAAAAATTACATTTTTCATTTTTTTGTCGAAATAACCGGGTATTTAGGAAAAAATGGCTTTTAATGCCGGCAGAAAACCACCCAAAAGGGTCAAAATACCCGTTGTGCATTTATGGCCATGCGGAACCGGGTTTTTTTGCAACTTTCCTGTGCACGCCACTAGAGCAAAACAAAAAAATGGAATTCCGTTTTTACCATTATAAAGCTTCCCTGAGATTTTCAGCTTGATTGGCCCATAAAAGTGGCGCTCGGCACTAATGGGTTAAACAAGTAACCCCAGCCCTTCCAAGCCTGGTGAAGGCCCAGGTCCCCTCCCACCACCAGCGACTGAAGGCAAGAAGCACTCTAACTGTTCAATCAACTGTCTGGCCAATGCAGCATTCATGGGGCCACTGCAAGTTACAACCCTTGTCCCTATCGAATTCCCTGAGGTCAAGGAGCACCTGTTTAGACCTGAGATGTGTTTTAGAAAGATGAATGCCGCGTTTCTGGATTGATTGATTGACTTGACAGAGTATACAACTATTTATTTAATTATTTCCCTTTGTTGGTACAGCCTTCATAGAAGAAAAACAAATTATCTTCAATCCATTTTTGCTGCATATTAATTAATGCATCTTTTTAGAGCTGTATTAGACATTATACAAATGGCTAAAATAATAACTTTAAAATTTTGAATTCTTAAGTTGTATACTCTGTCGAAATTGTACGGGGCATTGATCTTAATGATCACATAAAGATTTTAACAGAGTATACAACCTAAGAATTCAAAATTTTAAAATTATTATTTTAGCCATTTGTATAATTCGCTTTTGTTGGTACGGCCTTCATAGAAGAAAAACAAATTAATTTCAATTAATTTTTGCTGCATATTAATTAATGCATCTTTTTTTGAGCTGTATTAGACATTATACAAATGTGTGAAAAAGACAGACTTACATAAGTTAATGATAGAGTAGACTTAATATTCAATTCAAAATGCAAACAGATTTTTAAGTATTTATTATATTGGATTAAATACAGTTTTTGAGTAAATAAGATTATATATTGATACTATATTTAGAAATGATTAAATATGTTAATAAGTCAAAACTACTGATTATTCAAAGCTGGAAAGTTCTGAAGTAGCAGGATGTCTGTCTGTATATCAGGACACCAAGCAACAGGATGACTGTCTGTTTAATTAATACAATGTATTAATTAACTATGCACTTTGAAGGGGTAGAATATCTGCCTATGCAAACTATCTAAAGTAGTAGGATGTCTGTGAATAGCTGTATTGGTCTTAATAAAGACTCGAACCCAAACCAGATAATGTTCTGTGTTAGGACTCTCAATATCAACTGACTAACTAAATAAATGTTCTCTTAAATGTTCTCTTAAATGTGCTCTTAACTTTTACAGAGCAATAAAGAGTAAATGATGTTTCTACTTTTAAGCCAAAACTTAAAACTGAACTATACTACATTTTCCCCCTCCTGACGCCGTCAAGGCTTCACTAATCTGAATCTACATCAGCAGCCATTACCGCATTATCTACAGCAGCAGCTACAGAACCCTCTTCAGCAGGCACTGAAGCCTGAACCTCCAACTCAGCACCAATATCTGGAACGTCTCCCTGAACCACCATCACCTCACTGGCAGCCACCGCCCCACTAGTACTCCCAGCCTGTTGCAGCTGCCAAGGTACAGCAGGTAGATCTTTACTTATTTTGCGCCTGATCTCGCTGAATATATTTGTCAAATGTCTCTGAACTTCTGCCTCTTTCTGTGACATGTCTAAATTAGCCCCCTTCACACTGGCCCCATGACTTGTCAAAGCATTTTCCACCTGTTGAACTACTGCTTCCACCTTTAAAATACATGTCACCTCTACTCTCAAATTTTTATTTTTAGAACCCAAATTATCTAACCCAACAGCAGGACGCTTGGCCACACCTCTTCCTGACCCTCCTTCGCCCTCCTCCAGACCACTTTGACCGCTCGGCCACCTGTCCCATGCATCAAGATTCACTTCCAAACCGTCGTTGCCAATATCATCATTATTCTTCAGAAACTTCAGAAACTCATCATTAAATTCATACCTGGGCCGCCCATCCTTATGCTGTCTTCTACTGGGACCAGCCCTATCATCCATTCTGTACACCACCTGCCGCCCATCCTTATGCTGTCTTCTACTGGGACCAGCCTTATCATCCTTTCTGTACACCACCCGCCGCCTGTTGGTCCTACCATCCTCCAACCTCTCTAAAGACCTCTCGTGCTCCTCTTGCAACCGACCAGGAACCAGCCGATGTCTCTCTCTATCATCCATCTTTCCTGATAATTACAATTTCAATATTTTTTTATATTTAAGACGACATTTAAAACAGATTACATTATACGAATCATCATATCAATTTTATATCAGGGATGCCAAGGTACAAATCGAAAGATACCAAGAAAATTTCACACTCCAGCCGCGCCAATCACCACCATGACAAAATGCTGCCAGCTATCAGTCAACCATAATAAATGTACAAACCAATCCTTTCCACTTGATGATATATAGAAGTCAGCTGCAACAATAAAACACTATTCTCCTCCACTTTATGCATCCAGGACAAATTTCAGCTTGGCTGATGTAACCCACAAAAACACATCAGGAATATTTATTACTTTATTCAGGAATAAAATAATACAAATCCATCAAAAAAATCTGAAAATGCCAATTTTTCCTCCTACTCCAATCCTAATGAAAAATGTGGAGAAATCGCCAACCAATTTTGGCCACCATGACTTCAGACGCCATATTTAAAATTAAAAATAATAAACAAGGTGATATTTGCAATTTCTACAGCCCAAAAATTACTGAAATGACACTTATCTTCTTGTGATCTGTTGTGAACCAGCCCAAAAACCGAACAATCAGAATCTCACAGTTCTGCCATTCCACTCTGTCATTAATACAGGTACATTTCAGCATCACATAAAAATGTAAAAGACAATTTCCCAAAACCAGACAAAGTAAAAATGTTTACCTGATTTTGATGGTTTACCACTATAACTCGATATTATGATTTAATTGCTCACAATCTCAGTTCCAACTATCAACTGGACTTAACTTTTATTGTAGATAAACTTTCCAACTTACTAGCTTAATAAGCACATATTTGTTATTAAAATAATTAAACAATAATTTAATGAATCTCCATTATATAAATATATATATAAAACTTTTATATTTATTAATCTGCACATGTACCACAGGACCTCCTACTTGAGATTTAACCTCCTCTTTGTATCCCATTTAGCTACTGACCCACTCATTCTAATCGTCACCACTTTTTCAGGCAAAGATAGCAAATGGAAACAACTAATCCAATGGAAAATTGACCTCATCAACACTCGTTCCAGCTTTAGAAACAGGTACTACAGACTCAACCGCCATCATATATTTAAAGGGAGATATTTCATACACAGTCCCTTTAAAACAGAATTCAACATTGACTTGAATGATACATAATATTTTTTTATGTTCAATCCCTTGAAGGAGGGGGTGATTCCCAAAAGGCGCTAATTCATACAAAGCATCCGAAAACTTTTTGACCAAAATAAAAGGCCCACCGTAGAAAGACTGTAACTTCTTGGACACGTCACTCTTAATGCTTCCTTCTGTACTCTGTGTTTGTTTTGAACCTCCAAATATAGTTTGGAATTTGTTAAAATTCTCTTAATAATATCCTCCATATGTTTCAGAAATTCCAAATACGACCAAAAAACGAATAACCTGTCCTCGAGCTCTTGGAGCAGTTAATCACCAATGTTGCCACAGGTAATTTTTTTTTTTTTTTTTTCCCAAGTAATCCTTTCATTACCCCCTTTTTGTAACTCTGTCAGATCTCAAAGCCCGAAATAAATTATAGGTAGGTACAAAATTCTCCAAAATAAACCATAGGTAGGTACAAAATTCTCCAAAATAAACCATAGGTAGGTACAAAATTCTCCAAAATAAACCATAGGTAGGTACAAAATTCTCCAAAATAAACCATAGAGAGGTACAAAATTCTCCAAAATAGCCTTCACTGCTGTCTCAGTCTTAGCATCAACTAGCTGACACGTAAATATATACCCGGAAAATAAGCTAAGCAGATTATGATTAAAACAAACTTAACCGTTTGTAATAATTAGTGAATCCCAAAAATTTCTGTAACTCCTTTCCTGTCTTAGGCTTGCCCCAATCCTTAATCCGTTCCAAATATGAAGGATTCATCTTCAATCTGGCGGCACTAATAATATGCTCCAGATAGTGGCATTCTCTAGTCAGTAAACCACACTTATCCAGATTCCATTCCAGGTTGCCCTGTCTGAGAACCGGAAACAACGTCTGCAAATGTTCTACATGCTCCTCTGGACTAACCGAAAACACAATCAAATCATCCAGGTAACTGATACAGAAACCATACATCCCTAGTGAAATGGATAACACCTTGTCCATCAAAGCACAAAACAAGGATGGCGCGTTGCAAATTTTAATAATCTTCGGTTTCAATTCTGGATTTTCCTTAATCATCTGATTTTCCTCTAACTTCAATTGTTGAATAATAAACTGTACTCGCTCATGCATTTTCTGTCCTGACAACTTTTCTGGTTTCTTTAACACATTTTTTGTTTTCTTACAGGTGGAATCCAGATTGTCCATGACAAAACAGTGCCCCATCTTCACATTTTTAAGCAAGGTAATAGGTTTTATCGACGCATTAACTACGTTAACCCCTCCTTTATCCCTGACAGAATAGGTTCAGCCACTACCTGTTATTGTAAACAAGAATTAATAGGAACAGATTCCCCATGAAATTCAAATTTATCCACTTCCAAACAAATATTAATTTTATTTTTCTTCAGGAAATCAGAACTGAGATTCACCAACTTGCCTGTTACCTCAGGTACATAAAATATTTCTGTAAACACAGCTTGGTTCCCACAAATCTAACTTTTAACTCAACATATCCAATAATATTAACTTTCTTTTAATCTACCGAATAGGCTGATAACTTAGCAGGACAGAAACCAATTTCATGTTTATCAAAAATTTCTCTAGATATTAAAGAATTAAAATTATTTCCTGTATCAACAATTCCTAATTCCTCCACTGTAATATCAGCTCCTGGTACAAAAACTCTAAATCCGCGCAAATAGGCATTTTTCTTTCTTTATCTTCAAGACTTCACGATCCTTTTAAAGCCCTAGTAACTTCTGCCACCGTTCCGTCGGATTAAAATTTCAATGTCGTGTTATAAATAATTAATGTATATATTTAATTAATTAACTTCAAATTTCAGATACAAAGCCATCAATCTACAACACAGCAGCCAGCCCTCCGCCATCCACCAGCCGCCATCATACTGATCAACATATTATGTCATGCACAGCCTGCAGAACACCAGCCCCTCGTGACTAGACACCAAACTCCTTGCAACACAAGTAAGTACCCCTCAAAGGTTTAATATTCATTAAAACTTTATTTAGATACCTACCAAATTTTATACTTAATTGTACTAAATGTATTATATAATATATTGTTCCCATTAACAGTTACTAGCACCTCCACACATTGACTAAAATAAACAAAAACAGAAACTTCTTCACAACATTGAAAGCCATTATCCGAATACAAAACAGCAAAAATTTTCAAATTTTACATAGCTTAAAAACTCAATTACACTAATATAACCTAGATATAATATATGTGAACAAAGAAACAATATATAAAATAAGGTTTATACATCGAATCAATCATCACACTACTACATAGGATATTATTGATAATTGAACCTAGCCATTTCAGCAATCATAGCCTCGTATTGTTTTTCATCTCTGCTTTTTTCAGAATCCACAGCCGGCCCCCTCTGATTGACTGATTTCTTCAGAAACTGCTCAGGTATCACCCGATTATTAGGCACTCCAGGCCCCTCTCCCTTTTCATTATTGACCGGAAAAAACTTAGCCTTGGTCTTACCTATGCGAGAATCAGGGGCAGGCGGCTTACCATCCCTCTTCTGCCAACAATCAGCCACTATATGTCCTTCTTTCCCGCAATACCAACAAATCATATTCTTAGCCTTCGAATTCAAAGCCCCAATCACATTCTCAACTTGATCCCAAGGGATATCATCCTTTCCCTCAATCCAAGCATTATTATCGCCAGTCCCAGTTCTGTCAGCCAAATTGGATACATGCACCTCACTAATCACAGGCCTAGATTTCACCTCCCTAGATTCTTCCAATTTCAACCCTTCCATAGCCTGGGAATAACATGACGTCACATTTTCAGGTGAAATGTGTCCAGAACGAGCCCAGCTGATGTAATGTTGACCTCTACGAATCAAATAAGTCAAGAATGAGCTATAATCCTCCAGGTAATGCATAGATTCAACAAAGTTGGCCATATCTCTAGCTAAATCTGTAAACATTAAATTCTTCGCCACATTGTTATAAAAATCACGCCAAGATTGTTTAGAAATATGACCAGGATGCATAAGTCTAAACAACCGTAATTTCTCATTAAAGAACACATCCACATTCTGACCACTCTTTTGTTTCAAGGCGTAGAAGAATTCAGTAGCTGATTCTGTATCTGCAAACGGTATCACCAACCTCCTTATCAACAGGTAATAACCTAAAGCACTCAGGGAGGCATTAGCCTCCGGAGTAATAAGCCTCCCCATTTTCTTTCCCTTGCACTCAAAAATCCTATTGTACAACACATCCTTGAAAAGCATGGGATCCTCCAATTTTGCGAACCGAGCAACCCTCCACAAGGACAAAAAATAATCCTCAAAATCAATATTTCCATCCCAAAATGGAGCGTCCCGCACAAAATCACTGTCCCACTTGACACCCCTTACCAGACAAAACTCCTTAAACTGTCCCTCTACAGTCTGCTGACTGACACTGCCACCAGCCACCTTTTTGTAAGCCTTAAGCACTTCAGCCCTTTCCTCGATTAAAGGAAATATATCCAATAACTGATTCTCATACTCGGTCAAACAACTCTCACGTACATTCATCCAATTACCATTACCAGCTGGACCCAAAAAATCTATCTGCGAAAACTTCAAATGTCCAGGAGCACTCTCTACCCTCTTAGCCTCGAAACTAGTAGAATCCAATTTAGCCTCCACACTCAATCGATTAATAAAAGATGCATTAAATGAATCATCCCCCATCGATTTAGCTGTAGCCACACTAGCCCCCAAACTTGTCTCATACAAGAATCCACCAATGTCGCCATCTGGTGGCAATTGAGCCACCTTTTTCTTGATAGTAGCCAAATCAACATCATAACCTAATTTCTTATGCTCATCTGAACTTTTGAACTCTTTCACCTTATTCTCCAGCCGTTTATTCGCCGCGGTTAACCGATCCACTCGGCTCTTAACAGACGTATGCTCTTTTATCATTGCCCTAACATATTTCTTTATACTTTCAGGCACAGCATCATTCTCCACAGCACCCAGAGCCGACTCCACTTCTGCATTAGCACCTGCACCAACATCCTCAGCCACAGCATCATCCTCCTCCCAATTTTCGGGAGTTCCATCATCATCCTGACTGTCAGTCTCCCTAAGACGCTTAGGCGGCCGTCCACGCTTGCCTTCATTTTTAACCCGCTCTCCTTTTTCTCCATCAGCCATATCCGAGCACTAGAACTAGATTCGCCGTGAAATTTAGATCAGAAGAGTTAAAGAATGAAATTCCACAGAAACCTAAAATATAAATCAAGTTAGAAATATAAAAAAATAAAACAAAACTGTGAAAAATCCGAGATAAAAAAAATCTCAAAAAGTGATTGAATTCAAATTAAACACCACTTCCCCCACCCTTAACTCAGCAGCAGGTCTAAATAACACGTAGCACAATAAGACTGCGCCAAATGTGAAAAAGACAGACTTACATAAGTTAATGATAGAGTAGACTTAATATTCAATTCAAAATGCAAACAGATTTTTAAGTATTTATTATATTGGATTAAATACAGTTTTTGAGTAAATAAGATTATATATTGATACTATATTTAGAAATGATTAAATATGTTAATAAGTCAAAACTACTGATTATTCAAAGCTGGAAAGTTCTGAAGTAGCAGGATGTCTGTCTGTATATCAGGACACCAAGCAACAGGATGACTGTCTGTTTAATTAATACAATGTATTAATTAACTATGCACTTTGAAGGGGTAGAATATCTGCCTATGCAAACTATCTAAAGTAGTAGGATGTCTGTGAATAGCTGTATTGGTCTTAATAAAGACTCGAACCCAAACCAGATAATGTTCTGTGTTAGGACTCTCAATATCAACTGACTAACTAAATAAATGTTCTCTTAAATGTTCTCTTAAATGTGCTCTTAACTTTTACAGAGCAATAAAGAGTAAATGATGTTTCTACTTTTAAGCCAAAACTTAAAACTGAACTATACTACAAATGGCTAAGATAATAATTTTAAAATTTTGAATTCTTAAGTTGAACTTGATCTTGATAAGGCTTTCAGCTTCTTGAAGCTCCGCCTCCCCTTGTTATTGACATTTCTTCTGGTGTCTGGCCATATTTGTGAAAGAAAGTATTCGTCCGCATCTGTTACAGGGGCAATTTTTCGCTACATAGACCCTTGCTTGTCTTTGTTCTTGTTGAGTTTCTTGTCCCTCCCTATCCCTGCAAGATCTCCTTTGTCTTGCTAAGTTCGCCTTACTAATATATTTATCACAGAAGTTGCATTTTCTTTGGTTATCTCTGTCAGGTACTATTCCATCACAGCTTTTTTTGTGGTTCCATAGGTTCGCCTCTTGTTGGAAGACTTGGTTGCATTTATCACAGGTAAAAGTTACCTTTTGACTAGATATATAATGCAATCTTTTAGCATGGACGGCCAGGCCTGCCTTGCTTAGACAGACTTTGCCGCACCCTTCAAAGTCACATATTAGGGATTCATCCTCTGTTCTTGTGATGTTTCTCTCAATCCTCTCCTCCTGGTTCTTGTTCCCCAACTGTTTCACCCACTTGTCCAGGTGCTTTATCCTTGCCTTGACTAGCCTCTTCCACGTCTTTCTTTCAGTCAGTGTGCTTATCTTGTTATAGTCCCACCCTGCTTCTTATAGAAAAGAACGGTCTTTCTTTTCTTATCTGGAACCTTGGGTAGATCCTCCAACTGCTCCATCCATCCCAAGGTGACAGATTTGACAATCCTGTCATCCTCCATCCTCATCAGGTGACCTAGTCTCTCCAAGCATCTCTTTTCCACCTTAAGTCTAATGGATTTGACTTCTAGCTCCGACCTGACATCCTGCATGTTCATTCTCTCCTCCTGCATCTGGATCAGGGGGGGTTTATTCTTCCTGCTCCAGATGTACCTGTACATGCGGTCAACACAGCTCTGGAGTTCTTGATATCTCTTAACTGCCAGGTATATACATGGCAGTCAAAGAGCATCAAGCTCTCGACGCAAGCCTGTGTGATCTTGGCCTGGGCCTTCTTGGACAGTTTTGAGCCTCTAAGCTGTCCTTTGACCTTAAACCACGCTGCTACCACCTGTTTCTTCCACTGCTTGATATCGTTGTCTGGTCCTAACCAGGTTCCCAACATCCTTATCTTCCCTCCCTCCTCCGTAACGAATAACACCTCCTCCTTCTTGTCATCGTTGTCCCTTTCTTCATACCAACCCATCACCTCCTTAATAGCTGGTAATCCAATCTCCATCTCCTTTTTGCAACCTATAACCGATGTATCATCTGCAAACAGTTCCTTGTCAATGCGAATCCTCTTGGCCTCTGAGTTAGGTTTCTCCCAGATCTTATCTGATGGGATTAATGATCCTGGGACCCATTTGTATGCAATCCCTACCTCTAAACCTGCCTCCTCTGCTTTCCTCTTCCTGTTGTCCGCAGCTACTCTCATAACCACCTGATGGTAAACATTAAAGAGCACCAGAGATGATGGATCTCCCTCTCGGAGCCCTCTGGCTGGCACCCATGGGTCACTCATGCCCTCTCTGCCTCTGACCTTGTACTCTGTACACTCGTGAAGTCCTTTCAGAACCCTCAGTGCTTTTGGTCCCATGCCATACTTGGTCAGGATTCCCCACAGGGCAGGTTTATTTACCCTGGGGTAGGCCTTTCTCAAGTCCAGGAGCCTCGCCACTGGAACTGTCTCTGGATCCTGTCTCTGTCCTTGAGCCTCCGTCCTCCATCTCAGATCTGTTGCATCCTCGTGAATCCTAATCATCACCTGAGTTGCATCCGCTGTTGACCTTCCTTTCCTAAAACCTGACTGGTCATCATCAAACAGCTCCAACTTTTCCGCCCATATTCTAATTCTGTTCGCCATTATCCTTTCTAACATATCTATGCCTGTCTTCTTGCCTCATGATGAAACCATCAATCTTTTACCACCAACCTAGCATCCTGTTGAACCATGTACTGCGTTTTTTCTGATTGAAAAAACTGTTGAGATATGTTAATCCCTGTTCTTGACACCATCTGATCAGCTCCCTTCCTCGTTCAGTGGATACTCTTAGACCAAACTTCCCCCTGACTCCTTGCACCTCCTCTCCTCCTCCTACATGCGCATTGAAATCTCCTCCACAGACAAATATGTTTCTTCTTGCACACTGTTTGTGCTCCGCTAGAATATCTCTCTCTATCTCAATCTCATCCTCGTTGTTACCCGTGAAAACCGGTAGGTAAACCGCCGTTAACGCCAGACCTCTTGTTATCACTGACACTGCTCTCTTGTTCAACTTTTTAGCTTGACCATTGTCACACTTTCCTTGCAGTAAGAATTCTTAAGTTGTATACTCTGTATAACGATATCGTCTTCATTTTAATCAATCAATGTCTAAAAAATGTCGAAAAAAACGCGGCATTCTTTTTTAAGAACCCATCTCTGACCAATGACCAGGATATGGGTAGTATGGAGTTGCTGGCCATTCCCATCAAGGCTATTCTTAATTGTACACCTTCATGGTGTTCAAGGTGCCTCCAGGAGTAGCAAACTGGATAGGGGTGGGGTTACGCATCAAACTGCCCCCAGGACAAAGATGGTTGTCAAGACCAGGTCAAACTTCCACTGGTACAAGTCAAACAAGGAGCTGACTCTGCTGATCATAAACAACAGCCAGAGGGGCATGCGTTGCATGAGCCCAATATTAAAATTACTGTTGTCATGCTGTAATATCCAGTTATTCCACTTTGATTATTTTTGGGAATGGGTTCAAATCCCTGCTTGTGTTAACACAATAAGGCACTTCCTGTTAGGATTTTCAGGCATTCAACATATCTTCAAGTTTAGGTAATTCAAGATTTTAATCAATGTAGTGAGAAGATGAAAAAGATTATATTCTTTAGTGGATCATTTTTCATTCATAGTCCGTAGGGAGTATTGAGGATGGCCATTAAACTTATGGTGGTCTCCAGACAGCTGTCTCTTAAGTTTCAGACAGACAGTTTGACATCATTCTACTTTGTATTATAGATATGATAGGTTTCGTGACTAAATGATAATATCTTACATAAGTAAAGACGTAAATATTAAAATCTACAAATGAATTTTAACTTTTGTTGTTATTTTCAATAGGATATGATACATTATTGCCAAATTATTTGAAAGAAAAAAATACGTAAGTAAGAGTGTATACAAGTGTCTAGATGTTTGTGGGCGTTACTGCTGTCAGATAATTTCTAAAGATTTGGAGATATAAGACGTAAATAAAACAGACGTTTTTTGCTGTTGTTTTCAATAGAAATAAACACGTAATTTAAATGCACTTGTTTATAGTACTATTAAATTCGTTTTAGATTAAATCTTTGATTAGAAAGAGGTTTCGTGATTTTTATCTTTTTCCAAATTCTAGATCCCATACAAGAGTACTATTGTAATAATTTTTTTCTAAAATTGAACTGTTTAACCTTTTAAAGTCCCCTATGTTTTTCCTAGTACCTTATGTACTAATTTTGTATACAATAAAGTTAGAGTATTGACGGGTCGAGGGTATATGACTATATAGAACTGCAAACAAAGACCTGCAAACACAACCACATTGCCTGATAAATTTAACAGCTTGGACCCAAAAATGGCGGAGTTTTATTTAGGGTTTTTCATTCTTAGAAGCAATGCCCAAAATATAATATTTATTATGTATTTATGTATGTCCTTTATAAATAATGCATATTAAGCTATAAAAATTGGAAAGAATTTTAATGAATATAATAGATTTGAAATCTGCATAAAATTTTAAGGATTTTTTATAAAATTATACAAAGAATTATACAAAAAACGAATTTTATAAAAATTCCTTAAAATTTTATGCAGATTTCAAATCTATTATATTCATTAAAATTCTTTCAAATTTTTTTAGCTTAATGCATATACCTCAAAATTAATAAAGTAAAGAAAACATTTTTGACGTTATCAAAAATAATAAAACTGTAAAAATTTGGACTTTCTGTAAATTATTTTTATTTTAAGCTGCGTTAAAATATAATCATTTCAGTAAGTAGATATAATTACCAATTTTTAAAACTAACAACATTAAGGTTCAAATAAAAAGCAATATAGGTTTATTTTGTTTTTAAAATATGATCCTTTTTTTGAAGCTTTTAAATTTTTTTTATCTTAGTACCAGAAAGATAAATTTCTTCCGTTCAACTTTCCTAAATATTTCAATTGTCCATAGCAATATGAACTGATCCATATGCGCATGTCTGTTTTATATGTTGTTCATTCCTTAAAATTTAAAAAAATCTGTATATTGATATATGCATTTTCAAAATTTTATACATTAAATCAAAACATTTTTAAAAGACGTATTTATTAAATGTTGCTCTACTGGATTTCATCATCCTTGTTAGAATGTACTACCATAATAAGATTATTATTTTTTGGCAAAACTTTTTAAGCTAGCTTTATAATAATTATGTTTAAATTCTGTTGAATTTAATGATAACTTTAATCTTATAATATATTGCTTAGTTTCAAGGCCTTAATATTCTAATCATAATTACATTATTATGTTTATTTTTTAAAAAAATTCTGACAATCATCCGAGTTTTTCATACAAAACACAAAAAAATTTATGGACAAAATGATAAATATGCTCTAAATTTTCAAAAACTAAGCAAAACACTTATTTTTTGTTGTTGATAGGAATATATTATTCTTATAGTCTCATTTATAAATTGTTTTACACTAAAATATTTTGAGTTTTTTGTTTTACATAAGTTAACCCTTATATGTTGTCACATGACTTTAATTAATAATAAAGGTTCTCCAAATCCTTGTACTAACAAGTTTGGTGATTTTGATTATTGCTTCAAACCTTATTCCAATGACAGCTTATGAGCTTTCTAGCAGCTAAATGAAAAAGCAAAATTTTCTATGGAAAACAACCTTCTGCAAAGTGTTAGGTCTTTGCGCTAGTTCTATATAATCATCAAAAACCCTCGACCCCTCTTTACTCTAACTTTATTTTTTTACTATAGTACTCTCCAGGCACTAACCTGCAATCAAAACTATATATATAATAAGTGGTAACTTTTCATTTTTGTATAAAACGACCAAACATAAATTGCTTATTTCACTTCCTAAAGAAGTGTCATGAGAAAATATATGAGAAATTTTTTTGGATATGGTCAAAGAATTAATGACAACTTAATGCTTTATCAATGAAAATGTAACCAAAACTATGATTATAATAAAGATCTTTACTTTTGTAGTGAATGATTTACCAAACAAATCACAAGAGTATGTTTTTTCTATTATTCTCAGAAAGGGCCTATTTAAAGATTTGGATCTTCTGCAGTTCATGGTAAAATATTGCTGGTAAGCAATATTTCCAAAAATCTATGAAATTTCAAGGCTGCTAGCTGCCAAACGGCTGAACGTACAGATCATACCCACACACCATTTTAAGCGGCATAAGAAGGCCTACAAATAATCTGGAATAGCCAAGATCCAATTATGCACAGGGAAAGCTTCACTGAAGAAAAAACGAATAAAATAGGTCTTTTTTGGGCATATTACTGGATAAAAATTATTTAAAATCATTTTATATATTATCCAGATTTTATTTGATTGATGACCTTTTTGTTTCAAATCCCCAACTCTGTTGAATGAAAACAGACATATTACCTAACAATAATGGGCCCTAAAAGTTTATTTTATATAAATTTTTTTGATTTAAAATGAATGTTTAGTCAAAAATATGTATATTGATTATAGGAATACAAATTTAAGGCTTTAAAAAATTTTAAATAAAAAACAAAATTTGGATATCTAGAATTTATTAAAATATGGCTCTTTTGCGATCATTTGGACAAAAAAAAAAAAATGCCTATGTTTATGGAAATACTTTAGTAAATCTGCTTAATTTTTTGCTGGATATGTATAGCAAATAATATCTATTTATTCTTTTTGCCCAATTTTATTCTTATATGATGTAATTTCTGAAAATTTTTAACAATTTTTCATATGTTAGTGTACCTGCATAGATATATCAATATTTGGTAACTGATTTTACGAAATTAATGCAGGTTTTATATTTTATTGTAAACCAAGTTTGAAAATTTTTTTCAAAAGAAATGTAGTACATTAAAATTTTTATAGTATAAATTTCATTTTTTTTATGCGTAAGCAAAGAAAAGAGTGATTTTTCCTTAGTCTTATAAGTGCACAGATTGTTGTGTTATTTTTGTGAGAAATGGATCTCGGCATCCTTAATTAATCTATTTCTAACTTAGTGGAATTTTTAAGGCATTATTCTATGAAAATTACTTTAAAAATAAGAAAAGGTAAATAAAAATGCAATTTGAAAAAATTGCTTTGCGATCACTTTAAAGTGCCATTTGAAGAGGGAAGGATATGTTGATATAACTTTTTAGCTTCTCTATAATTCCCCATGGTTGTCAGTTCATAATGCTAAGTGGGAAATGCGATTTTCTCAACTCCAATTAAAGACAGAAGGCTAAAACTTAATGTTAACATTCCCATCATTATGGAGTATAATTAACTATTAAAAATTCATGGAGGTCGGACTGCTTTTCAGGACAATTTTGCCTATTTTTGTATTTTTCACTATTCCCCCATTGTTTGGTCCAATTTACAAAATTTTTGTAGATAAGGGTATCAAAATCAAATTTCGGGTAAAGTCCCTTTTGTGACATTGCCTCTTAAGGGGTGTTTTGTCGTATTTTCACAGTAGCTTTTCCCCTACCCCTATTTATAGCTCCTGCGGGGCCAATTGCCTAACAATGCGGGGAAATCACCTAACCTAACATAACCTATAATAACCTATTATACTGTGAAAATATGACGAAATTCCCCTTTAGAGGTGTTGCCATAAAAGAGACTCTACCCCAAAGTTTTCCATATTTCTAAAAGATTTTTATATCTATAGATGAAAGGACAAGTAATTTTTTCTTATTTTTAACATAGTACTTTATATCTTTGGTTTTTATGGTATGATAAATTTTTTTGTGGAATATAATATCATAAAAAAAAATTCTTGTTGTTCAGAAGCATCCAGTACGTAATTTACTTTGACTGTCATCACACAACATACAGGAAAAAAGATTTTTGACTTTTTCTACCTAATATGTATATTTATTTCAAAAAATGCTCTTTAAATCTTCTTGTCTGTATTCTTGTTAATGATTTTTGTGCTTTGCTACTTATAGATGTTGTCATCCTTGTTGTCATACAATAAAGAAATATTTAAAATCAGTTTTACATATTAGGTAAATTTTTGGTAAATTATTTCCAAAATGAGTGTTTTTATCTCCCCCTCCCCTAATTTTTTTAATGGGGTTATTCATCCTTCCTGCTGAGATTTTATAACATTCCCTTCCACCCATAAAAAAAGTTTTGTGGTGGGGGGGGGGGGAGGTAAATTATCTTCTGTGCTTTTTTTTGAATTCATTGCAGGATGGGGAAAAGGGATGGGGGAGAAGAGATGAGGGAGAAGAGATGGGAGGTAAAAGGATGGCGGGGAAGAGATGTGGGATAGAAATGGGAAATAGCGATGGGGAAGGGATGGGGAAGAAGGGATAAGGACTAGAAGGCCCATAATCAAATAATCCAACTCCCTTAAACGTCCTTATTATTTAATATTAGTATATATAATCAAAATGCCCCCCCCTAAAGCAAAGTGCCCCCTGGGGGCACTATGATTTAGTGGGGTGAAAACAAAATTTTACAAAATCTTCAAAATGCCCCCCCCCCCCCCCCTAGACAATATGCTTTGCACGCCACTGGCAGCAGGAATCTATAAATGACACATTACGTGTACAACAATTCTTTTGAAAACAAAAATGTATCTGTTAATACTTGAATGTGCGTCAATATTTTGCTATCACACGTATATTTGCATGAAAAAAATCAATTTTTTGCACTTGTTTCTATTTTCCAAGTAAAAAGGAAATTAAGGTTTACAAAAATAAGCAAATATAAGTTTTTTTTCTTGACAACTTGCTTTGCTACCATTAATTGTTTAGATTGTATTAGTGGTAAGTCATTGTTTTAAAGAATTCATACCTATTTATCTTATATACTTTTTAAAAAGAATAACGATTTTATCAACAATTATCAAAATATAAAGCAAAAATTAAGTAAACATGTGTAATAGGGCTGCCAGACAAAAAACATATATATTATCTATACAACATATATATACAACAGACAGATAGACAGAAAAACAGAAAAGAGTGTTAAGGCTAAAAATAAAGATTGATATTTTTTTACTATATACCAGGATTTATTATAAATTTAATAACTAGGTAACTTTGATTGATTACCATGACTGCTGTAGCTGGAACTTTGACTTGCACTTATTTCTCCTAAGTAACAAATTGCCCAAATTAAAAAGTAACTGAGTTTGGTGTCAGTATGTTGACTAGAAAAAATGAAACTTTTTTTTTAAACTGTAAATAACTAAAATATTGCTGAAATAAACATAAGCATTACATAAAACGCATTACAGTGAACAAGAATCTATCTAAAACACCATTTAAGTAATGAAATTAAAAATTCATTATTACCATAACCACATCTGGTAAAATATTATTCAGAAGATGATTGTGCTGAAGCTTGTAAGGCTGAAGATGGATGCCTTGTGTGGCACTACAACTTACAATCAAGCACATATGTGGTATTCGGCAACCGTGAGCCATGCCTATGGCAACCCTGACCTGGGTTCGGGGAAGGGCCGAGGGCCCTCCCCCGAGTCCTGGGGAAGGGGTCTGCCGACCCCCTCCCTATGACTAAAATTAATAATAGATTCTGACAGCCTTATTATGGTTAAGCTGTATTGTTAATTCCCCCCACCCTTTCCAGGGATGGGGGATCATTATTGCCCAAACTGACTATTGTATATGTATTATATTGATTCTGTTTATGATTACTTATTCCTATCTGTGTATTTATTGTTTGTTGTATATAACTTTAGTAAACCTTAGACCCTGAATAAAGGAACAACTGAATAGACTCTGTTTATTATTTAGTGATTGCTAGAGAAGCGTAGCTTCTCTATAATATATGTGTCCACGTCTGTTCGCACTGCCGTAGTCATTTGAACTCTGGTGTCTGCCATTTAACCTAGGCGGATACCACAACTTTTGGTGACAGCTGTGTGAGATTACGGCAAACCACAAGTGTAGAGCAGACGCGCAGCTGAGGCTAAGGTACTCCCAGCAGTGAAACTGGCAAAACTGACACAAGCAACCTGAATTACCCACTCTGGATAGCAAGGTCTAACTCTGTATCCGGCAGTTGTGGAAGCGAAACCTAGCGAAAGACCACTAAGTGTGGCGGAACCCGAGCTGCGGAGAGTAGCAAAATCGGACGAGAGACTGCGGAGAGCAGCAAAACTTGACGGAGAACCGCGAGAAGCGCCGACATCTAACGGAGGATTGAGCGCTCAAGGGTTGAAACAGGCCTGCGGACGGGCTGAAACAGGCCAAATAAGTGCAAACGGCTGAAAATAGGCCAACATTTACTGCAAGAGATAGCAGGATCCGAACCAGCGGCGCTGCAGGAAGGGACATTCCCTGCCGCCACCAGCCGGATTCGGATACACGGCGCTGCAGGACGGGACATTCCCTGCCGCCGACAGGCTGAAACAAGCCAAATAGCTGCGAGCTGTCAGCGAAAATACGAGTGTAGTGTACCAAGCAGAAGAAAACCTACGTTAACTCCAAGTATCCTGAGAGGCTACAGCGCAGCCACCCATCTAGAAAACAGATATTATATCACATTTTAGGGATTACCACCCTAGTGTGAAAGCTGAACAATAGATTTATGGGCAAGGCTTGGTAAACAAATTTGTTGTGTATTGTGATAAAGCCAAAAATAGAACAGGCTTGGTAAGCAAATTTGTTGTGTATTGTGATAAAGCCAAAAATAGAACCTAGATGTAATATAACAATGCATTGATAAACAATCTGACCCCCAAGCCTTCAGCACAACAAATACACCCCTTATCCCAACGGAAGGGGAGGGGCCCACCACAAATTGAAGCAAATACAATTGAGGTGACATAACAATAAGCTCAGGATTAAGGAAAAGGCACAATCACCTCACCACCCAGTTACTTCAAACCTACAGCACCCCCCTCCCCATAGGGGGGAACGGACGGTTTTACCCCGTCCCCTCACGCGCTCCCCCTCCTACCCACACTTAAATAAGTCCGCCCACGGTGTGGAGATAGCGACCGGGAGAACAGAGCGCCATTTACGGGTCGCGCAGCAGAGCTTGGGACGCACAAAAAATTCAACGGACGAATAAGACAAAGCGGACCAATGAGAGAGCAGATTGAGGGATAGGTGCGCGTTTTACCTGTGTGCGCAAATCTGACGGCGCGTAGGCGCGTTGCAAGGAAAGGAGATTTCACGCACACACACACACACACAGGAGCGGAGCTACTCCATAGCATCCAACAGAGATATTTTTAGAAAAAAAAGAAGACTTGCAAGCTCCTCCCTCCTATCTATAGTGTGATAAGGAAAACCAAATCAGTTCCTGACAGCAGTTCAGACCCTCAACAACTATCTACACCTACCAGCCTACTCTACAACTCAGAAGTTAGTGACAAGTACTCTAGGTACACCTAATTTAAATCTTTGTAGTTAAACTACCAACCTAGTGATAAACAGTGTTGGCTGCTAGGCTAGAAAGCCTCAAGTGTAAACCACTTATAGTAGTGACTTAAAACTTCGTGTCCCGCCGCTGAACCTTTGACCCGATGGAGCAGCCACAAGCGCAAGGAGGCAACCAGCTCCAAGGATGGCTCCAGGACGATCCCCAGCCGGCTCCAGCCGAGTACCGCAAGCTGATGCTGAGTAACCTGCCGGAGTACCGAGGACCGCCCAAGCAATCCTGGAATTCCCACATCAGGAGATTAGAAATGTCATGGGCGGCTTACCGTGTGCCCCCCCATGACACACTAAATCGCCGCAACGCCCTTTTACTATCCCTGGCGGGGCAAGCGGCGGAGATGGCCTCTCATCTGTTTGGCGAGGCAGGCCAAGCCTTGACATACGAACAAGTCAAGGCCGAATGTGAAATGTTATTTCGTCCAGCCTATGAATCTCAGACCCTGAAGCAAGCCTTCAGAGATTATAGGCAGCACTCGACAGAACCTATACAAGCATACATATCCACAAAGTGTGCATTGTATAGGGAGGCCTATAGCCACGAGGATCTTGAGTTATTGATAGACGAATTAAATTGTGGCATTCGTAATGCTAATGTGAAACGTGAAATGATGGGTCATGAGATCGCCTCGGTACCTGAGTACACGAGGCGAGCCATGTTTACCGTGACCATGATCACCAAGCAGCTGAAGGAGGGTGTGTGCCTAGTGGACGCCACCGACGGGCTCACGGGATCGGCCAGCGTCCAGTTGCCCCAATATGATGAGTCGGAGCTAATGGAGATTGGCGCCTTGGCTCCGGGTCTCCACCAGATGGGGAAGGTCGCCCCAGATGACAAGATTCCAGGCCGCTGCTATCGATGCCATGGGAAGGGCCACCGAGTCAGAGACTGTCCTACGCCTATGGAGGTCAGCCTAGAAGAGAGACGCACCCAGCCACGCCGAGACCGTCCTGCCAAGTGTGAACATTGCCATTACGCAGGCCATACGGCAGCCGAGTGCAAGGCTGACTGGGACCAGGTAGCCAGCCGGAGACGCGTCGCTGACAAGGGCGCCCCCTCAGGAAAGCCCAGCAGAGTAGCCAACATGGAAGGGAGCGCGCCCCCAGCAACACTCCAGCAAGCAGCCGCCCCCAATGCAACGGGCCGAGCCGAAGGAATGCCGCAGTTTGGAACCATCCCAGCTAGGATCAACGTGCTGGGAGGAGCGGCTGAACCCAATCAGGTTGGCCTGGGCTTCAGCCTCAACCACTTGGGACCGGAGTTCGTGCAGCCCACCAACATTGCAGAGCCAGAAGTCCTGAGGCCTCAACCCTTCAGCCTCAACATGATGGGGCCTGCCAGACCGAGTCTACCCAGCAAGAGTGGAGGGGCGCTACCCAGCGCCACCGAGACAGTGTACGGGGAGGCCCTGGCGGCCGCTGAGCGAGAGAGGCAGGAGGTGCTAGCCAGCGCATCGGAGTCGATGTATGGGGTGCCATCCGGCGCCGCCACCTGGGAAGGACGAGAGGTGCGCCCCCGCACCCCCAAGCTGATGTCTGGGGCGGCAACCGCTGCCGCCACCTGCGATGACTGGGGGGTGCTATCCAGCGCCCCCACCCTGGTGCCTGGGGCGACAACCGTCGCTGCCACCGAGATACCTGGATCCTGGAACGAGCCAGCAGCCCCAGAGGAAGGGGTGACATCCGTCACCCCCAGTCAGCCAGCAGGGAGGGTCCAGCTATCCATAAGCCAGCGCCACCAGCCAGCAGGGAGAGCCCAGCCATACACCATCCAGCGCTCCCTGCCAGCAGAGGGAACCCAGCTGCCCACCATTCTCAACTGAGCCAGGATAAGTTAAATTTGACAAATGTATTGTATCCAAAGTATTGTAACCCTCCAGCCTTGCCTGTGCCTCCCGCACCAGAGGCTGGGGAGATTGAGATTTGGGATTATAAGGACTTGCCTGTGCCACATGCACCTGAGTTCCTAGGGCAGGGGAGGGATGTAATACAGGGCGAGCCTGTGCCACACGCACTCCAGCCCCATGCCACTGGGCATGCCATGGACAAGGGAAGGGACCCCTTGGGGCTAGGGGAGCCGACACCCAGGCAGGCGCCAGTCGCCTGTCAGTCTGTCATTGGGGAGGGTATCGGGATGCCCCGGGCACCCAAAGATAACGCTCAATGGAAATTTATATCTAGCCAGGAGCAGCCTAGTAGTGTCCAGCCCCAAGAAGCAGCCGTGGCCCGAGCCGAGGATCCCCAGATGCGTGCGCGAGGTCGATGGCTGTCTGGTAGATTCTCACACTGGTGGATGGTCCTGTGGGGCCTACTGCTCGCAGCTGTGTGGCCTACAACTAGCTATGTCCTGGTAGGGTGGGACTGTGCCAACCCCACCCATGTCACCGCCTACAACAAGGAGAAGATGTGTAGCACGGAGCCACTACACCAGGAGGTGCCCTTGGGCCATGAGGTACATGTCCTGCAGCAAGTCAAGATTAGGGAAACCACGGGATATAGCTGTCAACTCACAGTGTCCCAGTGGACATTTAGGTGTGGAGTATGGGGCCACCTCAAGGTGACCTCGGTCCCCACCCTCATGCGGCCAACCAAGATTGATCCAGAAACGTGCCGAGACCTGGCCAGGAACCGAGTCTACACTCTGCCAGGCAAGACCCAGCCATTGACGTTTCAGCTGAACCACCCCCTGTTCTTCACCCTCGATATGGTGGGCGCCTTGGTCAACAGCCCCGAGGGGATGGGTTGTGAAGGGGAGGACGTCCATTTCGAGGGCCAGCTGTACCGCAATGAATTAGTGCTCCAGGAGCGAAGGCTGCTGGTCAAGGAAGAGACCTATGTAGTCGAGAATGGACGGGTGGAGTCCCAGTCTGACCACCTGACCCTAGAGTGTCCCCATTCCGAGCTGTCCTGCATCACTGGAGAGGCCACCTACGTGTGGGACCACCTGGGGAAAGATTGCCCCTTGAGGCTGATCCGCAGCCTCCAGCCCAGCCTGGTGATGGATGCGTTTCTGGTTGACCATCAAGCCCAATTCTTCATCAACATGACTACCCCCACCTCAATAGTGAACTGCGACTTTGAGCGCTGCCCAGAGTATCGGCCAGGGACGTGGATGTCCCCCTGCAGGCCCAGATACATGCAGGTTACATCGGATTTACCCTGGAAACTCGAATGAGAAGCACCGCAGCAGAAGAAGTAGCGGCCAATTGCTGGAAGCTCCAGCAGCTAGACCCGGCCCATCCGGTGCGTGTCCAGGGGAGCACGTTCTCTGTGTTGAGGGGAGATGTATTGCTCCAGCTTACCTGCCAACGCAATAAATATGTGGTCAGGGAGAGCAATGAATGTTGGGACAAGGTGCCGGTGGAGCCCACAGGATTTGTAGATGCCGTGACCAAGGTGTATAGTGGCCATGCCACCAAAATTCCCTGCTCCTCCACCTACCCCCTAACTGTACACGCTGAGGAAGGATGGATAGAGCTAACCCCCGCACCTAAGAAGAGGCCGCCCCCGCTGGATACACCCAAGCAGCTGCTGACCGAGCCCTTGGATGACTTCAGTTCGGGAGGATTGTATTCGCAGGCTGAGCTGAACGACTGGCAGCAGCTGCTAGCGTTCCCAGCGTATAAGGCCGCCATGCTGACCGGCCTGTCGTATGGCTCATGCGTCCAGCAAGGTAGCTGTTCAGCCACTGGAGACCATGGGATCATGTCCTACGATATTGACCGACTGGCGGAGGAAGGAGAAGCAACCCTGGATGTCTGGGCTGGGTTCAGACAGGCTATTCACGAGTGGGGAGATGGCGCAGCCATACTGTGTCTGCTGTTGTTGATCCTCAAGCTGCTGGGAGACTTAACCATCATTTCCCTGGCAGCCGCACAAGGAGGTGTACGGGCCGCCATGAACGCGATGTCACAAGTATTCCTGTACCACCCAACCTTGTATCGCAAGGCCTTGGCCAGAGCCAGGCTCACCCATGCCAAGTCCCGGGACTTTTCAGTAGACTGGGATGCCATTCCTATCGGCCGGGAGGCAGCCGAGGAAATGGTATCCATGCAATCAGCTGATAGTGGGAATGACCGCCCAGGCAGGCCTGGGCCACACTCTGGAAAGCCCCGCGGCCCCTCGGGAGGCCAGGCTGTCGCCCAGACGGTCAACCTGGTAGCCAGTGCCCCAGCCGCTGCCAACAACAACCAGAATGCCCCGTTACTGACCGGCCCCGCAGCGGCTGTGCCCCACGCCAACCTGACACCTGCTGGCGCCGAGCTACGTGTCCAACATAAGCCAGCCTCTACCTTCTATCCCACGTTGGGGGCCCATCAGCCCTGAAAATCACCACAAGGATTCCATTGAATCGTTATCGCTTGTATATAGATTAGCCCTAAGGAGCGGGCCGAAGGCCTCAACCACTGTTGGAAGTCTGGCAGGGAAACCCCCTCCCAGCCTTCCGAGGGGAGAGTTGTAGTATTCGGCAACCGTGAGCCATGCCTATGGCAACCCTGACCTGGGTTCGGGGAAGGGCCGAGGGCCCTCCCCCGAGTCCTGGGGAAGGGGTCTGCCGACCCCCTCCCTATGACTAAAATTAATGATAGATTCTGACAGCCTTATTATGGTTAAGCTGTATTGTTAATTCCCCCCACCCTTTCCAGGGATGGGGGATCATTATTGCCCAAACTGACTATTGTATATGTATTATATTGATTCTGTTTATGATTACTTATTCCTATCTGTGTATTTATGGTTTGTTGTATATAACTTTAGTAAACCTTAGACCCTGAATAAAGGAACAACTGAATAGACTCTGTTTATTATTTAGTGATTGCTAGAGAAGCGTAGCTTCTCTATAATATATGTGTCCACGTCTGTTCGCACTGCCGTAGTCATTTGAACTCTGGTGTCTGCCATTTAACCTAGGCAGATACCACACATACAGTAATTCTGATCTTGAAAGTAAGTAAAACAACACAAAATCATTATTCTTATTTCAAAGAATTTAATATATTAAATGTTCCACTTATTTTTTGTATCCTTTGATCTGAATTTAATATTTTTATAGTTGAACCAAATAAGAAAACAGTATTTGGATCATACTGCAATGAAACCTCTGATGGTATGGAAAGTGTTATTTTAATGGAACAAAATTATTGCTTATTATAACCTACTTACCTTAAAATTAAAAAATTAATGAGCAATATTTTTTTTTCATCATTATTTTGGGGCCTTGTTGTAAAAGAAGAAAAAAATTTCACATTTTCCAACAGTTAAACCTCAATAAATTTTTCTAAAATAGGCATAGAACAGTTTTCAGATTTTTATTGAAAGCTGCTAAATATTTTTATTCTTGTACAAAATGCTCAAAGCCAATGCATATAATAGGATATTGCTTCTAAATTTCTGTCAATGTTAAGTGGGTTAAATACAGCAATACCTGTTTTATGTTTACAAAAAAGCCAGATGAACAGACAACATGCTTAACTAGTGAAGCTCTATATTGTAAAAATGAAAACACTAAGGCACATGAAAGAGCATAAACATTAGATAAGGTAAAGTAAAGAGCTCTAATTCCTGTTTCACAAGTGGCTACTTGTCCCTTTTTTCACTGTTTATAGTTACAACTTATTAAGATGTTATTCTCAGTTAAAAAAAAATTGGCGCTTCCAGCACCAAAACCGGCAAAAACAGGCAGTTAAACTTCTGTACCCCTACTTAACCCCCTAACAGACCACCCCTTTTTGTCGGCTCCTGTTACAGATAGAGACGTAAAACTTTTTTCTGGTGGTTCATGTGTATTTATAGAGAAAATTACTTTTCCTAGTCATAGTGGTCAGACCGCTCCTTATCCGCTTTTTAGCGGCCAGCCGCTAAATATTAAAACAGCTGTAGAGCGGCCAATTTTAAAGCTAAGAAAACCAAATTTTATGACGAACTATTATTTTTTATAACAAAAATTACCTTTTCTGACCATCGTCGCTGAAAAACGACAAATAATGGAAACCGCCAATTTTGGCGGTAAAATGGCGGTTGGCGGCGCTAAATAATATTTTTATCTGTTTATACTTACAACTTATTAAGATATTATTCTCAGTTAAAAAAAATTGGCGCCACCAGCACCAAAACCGGCAAAAACAGGCAGTTAAACTTCTGTACCCCTACTTAACCCCCTAACAGACCCCCCCTCTATCTCGGCTATGGTTACAGATAGAGATGTACAATTTTTTTCTGGTGGTTCATGTGTATTTATAGAGAAAATTACTTTTCCTAGTCATAGTGGTCAGACCGCTCCTTATCCGCTTTTTAGCGTCCAGCCGCTAAATATTAAAACAGCTGTAGAGCGGCCAATTTTAAAGCTAGGAAAACCAAATTTTATGACAAGCTATTATTTTTCAAGCAAAAAAAATACTTTTTCTGACCATCGCCAAAAAAAGACAAATAAATAAGAAAATTTGATATTGCAATATATTCTATACTACTTGAAAGCTGGATGATTTTTAAAATTAATGTAAGCCTTTACTTTGATTGTTTTTTTTTGTTATTGCTTTTATTGCCTGTGCCATAGCATAAAAATAAATAATAAATATCTTGTATTTCAGCTCATTAACCGGCCCTATTGTATATTTTTATATTAAAAGATGTTTCAATAGGTCGTCTTTTATAATTTTATAGAATATATGTGGATATTATGACAGAGTAAAATTATTGTCAATTTAGCTTGCTAATATGGATCTCATTTATTGGTCAATTTGTTCATCCAGTAGAGGGGGAGAGGATGGAGTAAAGGAGGTAAATTAAGGTTGTTATTTTAGCCAGCTACAAGTTTCACTCTATGAGTAAATTACAAAGTCATAAAGGGATGGGATATGGGACTGTAAATTAAATTGGTACCCAGATTTTTTTTAACCAGGAAAATATTCTAAAACCAGCTTAAAACATTTATAATACTTTTAAAATACAACCCATTCAGGCCAGTAATTTCCGAGATCTTAAGCTTCAGACCAAGCACCTTACTACTTTATAAAATACTAGCGGCCTCGCCCCTAGCCTCTAGGGGCTTTGCCCCAAGAAGTTTAATCAAACCAATTTTTTCGTATTTTAGATTTTTAAAAAAATTTAGGGGGGGGGATTTTTTTTTGGTGGGGGGAGGTAGTCGACCCCACTATTTTAATTTTAGTTTTAAAAAGAAAAAGAAAAATTATTTTTTTTTGGGGGGGGGGGTTAGGGGTGTCCCACCCCCCAAGAAAATAGTTATAAACCTTCCCGGGACCTATGAGAAGCTACCCTGTAAAGGAGAACCCGATCGGTTCAGCGGTTAGCGAGATCCTTCGCTACAAACAAACAAACAGACAGACAAACAGACAGACAAACAAAAAAACAGACAGACATCGTTCTACTTTGTATTATAGATGATTGTTTTTTTTTCAAAAAAATTAAAGGAGTGAAAGTAAAGAAACATGACGAAATTTATAATAATTTAAAGTTCATAGACTGGCAGACAACCACAAAAGTATTTTAGTATGAATATTTATGACGGACAAAAATAGGGCCCAATTTTCTCCAGTTTAACTAATATTTTAAATAAGGTTTATTTGCAAAATTTGACTTACACAATTTTTTTAGTGGTTATTTGCTCTTGTATATTATTAGAGTTCAGGGTATCTTTTATCTGTATATAATCTACTAAATGCACTATCTTGTGTAATTCCCAGCTTTATAGTTAATTCAATAAATTGGCGCAATTCAAGTGGCCCCCTAGAAATAGAGTGAAATTTTAAGTACGTACTTTCTTTAACTCTTTTTAAGAAGCAAAGCTTTTCTATAATTAGAGTCGGTTCGTTCTTATGTAATACATAGCTTTTATTGTTAATTTAGGCATGTTAAAATTGTCCTATCGATTTAAAAAATGATCCAAGTAACAGTCAGTTATAATTAAGAAAACTAACATCGTTAACAGAAAGTCATTAGGTCCATTTTAAGATGTATTTAATTATTATTTTTGGACAATGATATAAGTAAAAATATCAATAAAATCAATTCCTAAAAATGTAGGTATGTCCTTAACATATTCTATATTTTATCAGTTTTGCAACAAACTTACTTTAATCTTTTTTATGTTTATTTAGGGTTTCACCTATAATGATGTTTCATGATCCTTATTTTACTAAACTAATAATTTAAATTCAATAGCATAGAGCGTACAAGCCCCTTTGAAAGGATGAAATAGAAAAAAAAACTTAATAACCAAGCACTTTACCAAGGACGAGTAAGGGCATAACATCTTAAAATGAAATAAAAGATGAATAACTTATAAATAATGTATTTACCATCTAAATAAATTCATCTTTGCAGTCTAATACAACCAATCTAATATTGCTTCTACTTCTACAACAGGTGATTAGTTTCGTGCAGTGAGTCTCCCACCTTGAGTTTGCTTGGATTGAGAACCATATAGAGCAAACTAACTACTGCACTGTGAACAAACCATGATGATCATTAAAAAAGTTTTATAATGTATGCATTTTCTTATTCTTTAGTATTATTATTGGACACAATTTTCTATTTAATAGTCATTTTATGCAATAATTATTGACTAAAAAGATATCGTATGGTAATATCCTATAAATTTTTAATGGCAAATATCATATTGTAATCAATGTTGGTAGGATAGTAAACTCCAAAGTCTACATTATTTGTCAAAAAATAGGCCATTTTCGATGTTTTGAGGGTAAACATGGGACATAAAAATACAATTATAAATGGCAGCCTTCAAAAGCTACGAATAAAACCTTGATGAAAAAATTAAATTTTTGTTTGAATGTGATACTACAATATAGATTTTGTATTCTGATGAAAATCACAAAACCTATCAAGTGCTATAAAACTACGTGTCAGTTCAATTCCTATTGAAAACAACAACAAAAGAATTCTTCTCTAAAAAAAACATCTGATTATTGCAGAATCTTTACAATTATTTGTCAGCAGTTACGCCCACAAACTTTAAAAAAAGTCAAATCTTATAGAAAATAACAACAAAGACTATTTCCTTGATACACTTGTAAAAACTTTTATTTACGCCTTTTTATGAAAAGTACTTTTTTATATTTGTATGCAAGAAATTAAATCGTTTTTCATGGGAATCTTTACATTAAACATTATTCTTTCTAAGCAACTAAGAACAATCATATTTCTCTCACAAAACCCATTTATATGATGGATATTGTAAGGTGTAGAGTAGATGTTCAACTACAAATCTCAGGGTAGAATACAAGATTTTTGTAATGAATACCAGAAAAGAAAACACAAATTCATAAGGAAAATTTATCATACTCTAAAGCATTATAGATGACCAGACAGACCAAATAAGGTATAAAACACATAGATGACTTTTAGTTACAAAAAAATTAGCAATCTGTCTGCAAGAAAAGCAGAGTAATTAAAATATTATAAAAAACAAGGATGACAACATCCATGAAAGCGAAGCACTGAAACGGTAGGACAAACGGACATTAACACTTATATAGTGTCAGAACTGAATAATTAGAATATAAATGGATAAGAGTCGAAGCAACATTGTAAGTAAATTTGTTGAAAAACTGCTTGATACAGAATAATGTTTATGGACATACTTTTAGGACTTGATTATAGCGTTGCTTCGACTATAACATTATACTTTGGTGTCCCAGGAATCAATATACCAAAAATCAGATCAATCAAGTAAAAAAATCAAATAAAAAAGAATGTTATATTTAACATATTTGTATGATTGCACAAACGGGTAGGTTTCCAAAATAATGATCACATGGCAAAACTTGTAACTTATACTTTCTTTGGCTACAAAGGAGGGAGCAAAACTTTAAGTTTTGCTTTACTCATTCTAGCATTATCAATATTTAAAAAAATATTATAGATAACTAACTATCAAACTTTATTGTTCTAATTTTTTGTTATGAATAATTTGACTTTGGTACCGTTTAATTGATTTTATCAATTGCTTTTATACAATATTCTAAACCATCACTACCTAGGGCTTTGTACTAATTATCTAAGTAATCAATTAAAATTTTTTTCCCCTTTAAATTGTAATTTTTCCCAAATTTCAAACTTTGATCTTCTTCTCCATTCCTAGGAACATGATTGTCATGGTAGATTTATGTTTATTTTAGTTTAAATAATTTAATTTATTTCAGTACTTTTAAACATACAATTCTTTTAAAAGTATTAATAGTGGTGCTACAATTAGTTACAAATGATCTTGTTTAACAATAAAGCATAAAACACAAAAGGTTGTCATAACTACCGGTGTGAATTAAATAGACTTTCTTCAACATTTTCTTATTAAGACGTTCAGTGTTATAAGTCCTTAGATACATTACATAGATTCTGTGGAAATAGAGGACTAAATGATAATACACATCTTTTTTTCTATAAAAGATTGACTTATGGTTTATTTTGTAACACCATTTGCCAGAAATCTTTTAATCTTTTCTTTTGCCTGATGCATTTTCAAGACAGGGATGACAACGTTCATAAGTAGCAAAACCAAAAAAACATAGATTGACAAACTGGTAAAATGTGTTCTTATAATATATAAATTTCTTATGTAGCATTATCTCCAGACTGTCAAACAAATTTAGTTGTGTACTTGATGCTCTGTGGTGATGCAAATCTTCCTTAAAAACAGGAGTCTAGAAAAAAAAAACATTTCTCCATGGTAGAACTTACAGAAGGACAGTCAAAGTAAATTTAGATTAGCTTTGCTGCAAATAAAAGACTTTTGTTGTTTATTGAATACAATTTCACAACCTATTCAGATATAAAGCACTTGTTATTGTTGCCATACAAAAAATCTAAGTACACAAATATATAAAATATTAGCACTTTTTAATTAGAAATTTTAATAACATTAGATGATTAAATTAACAATTAAGTTAAAAACTTTAATTTCCATTTAAAATTATGAGAAAAATACTTAAAAAACTCAAAAATAGCTAAAAATTCTGGATCAGTAATATTTGACATAATATCATTTCACATAAATTCATTTCACATAAAACACTTAACATAAAATCACTTAACATAAAGGTACATTTGACATAAAGGTACACTTCACTTAAAACGTTTCACATAAAGGTACATTTGGCATAAAGGTATTTTTGACATAAAGGTACATTTCACATAAAGGTACATTTCACATAAAAGTACATTTCACATAAAGGTACATTTCACATAAAGGTACATTTCACATAAAGGTACATTTCACATAAAGGTACATTTCACATAAAGGTACATTTCTAATAAAGGTACATTTCACATAAATGTACATTTCACATAAATGTACATTTCACATAAAGGTACATTTCACATAAAAACACTTCACATAAAGATACATTTCACATAAAAAATTTCTCACTAAAGAATTTTTCACATAAAAACGTTTCACATGAAGATACATTTCACATAAATTAAAATTTATCATAAATTATATTTGTCATGGGTACCAGTATAAAACTTTGGGCACCAAAAAAAAATTTTGGTATCAGTATAAAACTTTTGGTACCAGTATAAGACTTCGGGTACCAGTATAAAACTTTGGATACCAGTATAAAATTTTAAGTACCAGAATAAAATTTTGGGTACCAGTATAAAACTTGGGTACCAGTATAAAACTTTGGGTACAAGTATAAATTCTTGGGTACCAATAAAAAACTTTGGGTACCAGTATAAAACTTTGGGTACCAGTATAAAACTTTGGGTACCAGTATAAAACTTTGGGTACCAGTATAAAACTTTAGGTACCAGTATAAAACTTTAAGTACCAGTATAAAATTTTGGGTACCAGAATAAAATTATAAAAAAAAATGATTTTATGCAGTGTAGTTTTATATGAAATGTACCTTTATTTCAAGTTTACTTTTATTTGATGAGTACCTTTATGTTAAATGAATCTTTTTGTCAAGTTTACCTTTATTTTAAATGTACCTTTATGTTAAATATACCTTTATGTGAAATATTTTTTATGGGAAATGTACCTTTATGTCAAATATACCTTTATATGAAAAGTTTTTTTTTTGTAAAATATATGTCAAATGTTTTTATGGGAAATGTACCTTTTTGTCAAATGTACCTTTATGTCAAATGTACCTTTATGAGAAATGTACCTTTATGTGAAATGTACCTTTGTGTGAAACGTTTTTTTGTGTAGTTTACCTATATGTAAAATATACAATTTTGTTAAAAAAAAATTTATGTGAAGTGTATCTTTATGCCAAATATACCTTTATGTGAAATGTTTTTAAGTGAAATGTATCTTATGTGTAATGTAACTTTATGTGAAATGTACCTTTATGCCAAGTGTACCTTTATGTGAAATGTACCATTATGTGAAATGTACCTTTATGTCAAACATACCTTTATGTGAAATGTACCTTTATGTGAAATGTACCTTTATGCCAAGTGTACCTTTATGCCAAATGTACCTTTATGTCAAATGTACCTTTATGTCAAATGTACCTTTATGTGAAGTGTACCCTTATGTCAAAAGTACCTTTATGTGAAGTGTACCTTTATGTAAAATGAGTTTATGTGAAACGTTTTTATGTGAAGTGTACCTTTATGTGAAATGAGTTTATATCAAATGATACTTTATGTGAAATGTTTTATGTGAAATGAATTTATGTAAAGTGATTTTATGCCAAATATTACTGATCCAAAATTCTAAAACCTTCCCATGATTTTTCCTAAATATTCCCTAAAATTGATAAACTAATGAGTCCAGCTAATAACAAGTGCTTATAAGCCATGGGTAGTTAAACTAAAGAACTACTTATGTAAAAAGATAAATGTTTATCTCATATTTTTTTTTTAAGGGAAGTTTTCTGCAAATTTTATGTCATAGGGGTCAGACCATTTAATAGACAAGCAATATACTATGTATATTGTATAAAGTTATTAGTGGTATTTTATTCAAAGTAAAAATAATTTTTCTTGTTATTTGAGAAATGGTTTTAATAAAACATGTTTGTTAATAATACTCCAATTAATTAAAAAGTCAACTATAATTAGCCTTTTATCCTGATTTGGGTGTAAAAAGCCAATATCTTTCCCAATCCAAGTATAATTTAGCAAATACATCTCTGTACAAGTCATATCCTTATACTAAAGTAAAAAGATGTTTGTGAGTTTGTGCGTCTGTGTGTTTGTACAGAAGGATCTCGCTAACCGCTTACCGTTCTCTTTAACAGGGTAGCTTCTCTTAGGTCCCGGGAAGGTTTATAACTATTTGGGGGAAAGTACCACCACCCACCCAAGAGAAATCGCCCCTAGAAAAAAATCCCCCCCCCCCAAAAAAAAAAGTACAAAGTCATACATAATTATTTTTTATTTCAATATTAAAGATGACCTGATATACTTTTATAGGTGTGTAAAATTCAGTATTGACATTTTATTAAAGCTATCTTTTTAATTTTACATACTAAATCAGAAATTAATTTTGGACAAAAAATGTAATTTGTAAAGGATACAATAATGGATTTATGTCAATCAAGCAGGTAATATGACTTTTTAATATCTATTGTGTTATCAAGAAAGGTTAAATTTTGTCCAAAATTACCCTACATCACCTAAATGTATTGAATTGTGAATAATTAATTTTACATCTGTTTATCCTTATAAAAAAAACTGTAAATGTCTTAACTTTATCAGTTATCACATAGCTTTGCAGCTAAAGGTAAGGATTAATTTTTCTCAGGATAAAAATTAGGAATAAGTTTTACAGTCCAATTTAGCCTTTGTTCAAGTATGGACATAATCAAAATCATAAAAAAATAAAATTTTAGAAATATGATTTTTTGGCTGTATGTTCTTGCCATTATAGCACCAATTTTGGCCCAAGGTAATTAAATATAAATTTTAAAATAATTATTACTTTTGTTAGGATTGTATGTATCAATGAAATTTTAACTAAACATATTATATAAATGATCTATTTAATTTTTTCCATTTTATATTTTATCTTTGTTCAACTGTTCCATCTTTTATATACTTTATTTAGCAGAAAGATGTGGCACTGGGTGGACTGAAAATCCAGAAACAGGTTAAACAAAAACAGCATGTATAGAGATTTTAATATCTCATAACACATTAATTGAAGAAACTAAAATTTTTCTATAAATTTCAGGAAAATGTTACAAATTCTTTTTCAAGAAAATGCAATGGATTGATGCTGCTATTGAGTGTTCTAAGCAAAATGCTGAACTTGTATCTATAAATACAGCCCAGGAAAATCAATTTGTTTATGGTTAGTTAAAATCTTCATCATGATAAGTTTTACTTTTATATTGAAGAAAATATGCTGTTGGTAATACTTGTTAGCCTGACTGAATATTTGAATATTTTCTTTAGATCTTATAATTGCTGCTAAAGGGACAGATAGTGTTTGGACACATGGTGTTTGGACATTTGGTGTTTGGATAGGAGCAAATGATATCGATCAAACAACAAAGTTTTTTTGGATGGATGGGTCTCCAGGTAATATTTTTATAGGAACCAATATTGTTCTCCTTTACAATGTAGCTTTTTATGGGTTCCTTGAAGGTTTTTAACTAGATAAGGCAAGGTTTCCATTACTTTCCCAATGAAAAATACCATAAAATAAAATATCACCCTAAAAATTTAGTTTTCTTATTAAAACTTGATTGATAATGTTGGGGTCAACTTATCACTCTCAAATTTTAAGTGCTGCTTGCCTCAAGCAGACTAACCAATTGTATTTTTTAGATTAATTATACTTTTATCTCAACTGTAAATTGCACCAAACATAGTCACAAAATGTTGACTTCTACATCTTTGCTTACTTAATCTATTATATATAATTAAGTGAATTACACTGATTGGGAAACTGGAGAACCAGATAATGGAAAGGATGTTGAACATTGTGTTATGGTAGAGTTTTTTAAAATTCTATTTTATGGGAAAAAATAAGTTTCATATCTAATGCTTAGATTATATAGATCAGAGAAATAACTAGTGAAGGACTGCACTGGCATGATTCAAGATGTCATTACATAGATCCTTTCATTTGCCAGAAACCAGGTATCACAAAACTAATCTTATTCATAATATTTGAAATGTTGAAATTAATCTGCTTTTAAAAGTTATTTCATGTGCAAATGGAAACTTATGCAATGGTAATGGCCAATGTAATGGAAATGGAAATGGACAGTGTAATGGTAAGACTTTACTTGTAAATCAAAACTTGTTAAAAGATGATATTTTTATATTTGATATTAAAACATTACTATGCTATTTTAGATACACCTTGTGATGAAGGATGGACAGAATATACAGGAACAGGTACAACACAATGAACATAATAAGCATTTATATATATTGTGAAGATAATTCCAATATAATTCTAAATTGCATAAAAGATTACTCTCTGTTATATACAATTATATTTTTTAGGAAAATGCATGAAGGTTGTCAATACATCTATGGACTGGGAAAGTGCAGTTAACAACTGTAAACAAGAAAATGCTGAACTTGTAACAATTCTCTCCTCCGAAGAAAGTCAATTTGTTAATGGTTAGTCAATTGATGTATACAAATTTCCAGTTGTGCCATTTTGTTTAGGGCTCATATTACTACTAATAAAAATGTATATTTAGATCTGATAAACAGTGCTGTTGCAAGAATGTGGGGCTTCTACTTGGGAGCAAACAACATTTCTCCTAATACTGACCTTCTGTGGATTGATGGATCAAACAGTAATTTTTCTTAAGCTTTCCTAAACACTTAAGTCTACTAAGTTCAGAGGTTATCAAAAGAAATATAATTGCTCTTTGTGAAAGGCCTTAATATTAATCATTGTTTTGTGTATTTAAAATCATTTTTTAATCACACATATTATTAAAATAGTGTTATTTTGTTGTTTATTATAGATTAATTGTTTTTACTTAAAATAACTTTAGTGAATTTTACCAACTGGGCTGAAGGAGAACCCAGTCCTAATCCCAATGGATATCCTATATGTTTACTGGTAACAAACAATCTATGCTTTTAATAAAATTTTGCAATTTAGCAAATTAAAAAATGTAAAATTTGACTAATCAACTTTTTAGTTTACTACTTTAATCAAACTTCAATTAAATCTTTGATTATTTTTTACTTTATTCACATCAATATTTGCATTATGCTGAAAAACTATATTATAATTTCAGTGGGATGAGGACAAATGGGGAAGTGGAGCATGTTTTAAGCAACACAATTCTGTTTGTCAGAAACCTGGTAATTTTTATTAAAATATTAATTTATAAACATACTTACTCCTAATACTAATATGTTTCTTACACTTTTAGTTAACAAATGTGAAAATGGAAGTGGAAATGGAAATGGAGGAGGAAATGGAAATGGAGGCGGAAAGGGAAATGGAGGTGGTAAGGGTAATGGAGGTGGTAAGGGCAATGGAGGTGGTAAGGGCAAAGGAGGTGGAAAGGGAAATGGAGGTGGTAAGGGCAATGGATGTGGAATGGGGAATGGAGGTGGTAAGGGAAATGTCAATGGATGTGGAAATGGAGGTGGAAAAGGAAAGGGAAAGGGCAATGGAGGTGGGAAAGGAAAAGGTAATGGAGGCGGAAAGGGAAAAGACAACTAATATGGAAAATAAAATTCTAATTGAAATTGAATGGAAATCATATGAGTAATCAAAATGCAACTTTGAGTGAGTAATGATTTATCCAGATATAAAAAAAGATAATCATTACTCACTAAAAGTTTCATAACTTCACTAAATATTTTTTATTTGTATTTAAAAATTTTTGCTAATTGATTTTTAAGATGTTTATTTTTAATACACTCTTTGAACTTAATATTTTTTGTTAATTTATTTTACAAAATTGTGTTGTGCTACTACTAATCTGTGCTTAGTTAATTTGTCAAAAATTACAAAAAAGAAGTAAAGGAATTAGGAGTCTAAGAATATCTGAAGGAAGGGAAAAGACATTACATATCTCAAAATAAAAAATTCACCTAAAAGCAAAGTTGGTTATTAATGAAATTAAGGATGATAAGTTGACGTTTTGATAAATTTAAACAAAGAGAAAAAAAAAATAATCAAATTAAGTGTATGATTTTATAATGCTTTCTTGGTGTTTTGAATTTAATAAGTTGAAAAGTAGTTTTTACTAAATCTCTTTAGTTGCAATGGTCCTGTATTATTAAAATTTGAGTTCTTTTTACTTTTAAAAAATTCAAGATTCCATCAGAAGCATTATTTGTAAAATGTACCAACATTGTTTTTTGATTGATTGATTAGCCATAGTTTCTTAGGGTTTGGACCCAAGTACTCATGGAGTAGGCTGAGACACTTTTGTATAGCCACTAGGGCTATCAAGCTCCACGTTCATGCCCATTATGACTTAACCTGCTATCTCATGAGAGCTACTCATTATTACCTCACCCTCGCCGAGTATGGCAGGTGTCCCAAATTAAGTCACTGTAATGATTGACGCTCTCTGCAGAGGAGCTTGGGATAAGGGTAGTACTGATATTATGTACGTGACTATTGAGTATCCAAACTTACTCAATAATCCCCTTCTTACACAACCAGAGAAGTTGCGTGAATGTATTCAACTGAGAAATTCGAGTTGCCACATGGGGACTAGAATTCGAACTCTCATCACCGTACCTCAGTGCATTACCACTGAGCTACCAACATTGTTGCTAGAGCCTGGTTAATAAAAGACTATAGGTTAATTAAGCTTTACAAATTTACAGTTGACCATTTTTCAAAGAGGTTGTTTATTTATTGTTTTTTTATATTACTCTATCACTCTCTCCTTGAAACAATTGTAAATCATACCTTAATTGATTGATTATTTTTCTTTTAACCTCCCATAAATTGCTTTTAAAAATTACATAGTTTACCTTCTCACATAGGTGAAATAGTGCACACAAATCACCTTCTTTTCTCAAAGAATCTTCCTAATTATCATCAAAATATAGGTTATTCTTCACATTTATCCTAATTTTGCATACTCTCACAAAATCTTCTTTTTCTCAAAAATTCTTGCTTAATTTTACACCTTCTTACTTGCCACATCATATTCTTGCTTATTTTAACAAATTCTTCCTATTTCTAACAAAATATTACTTATTCTCACAGATTCTTTGTTATTACCACAGAACTTTGGTAAATCTTTCAAATGTTTATATAATTCCTACACATTCTTTCTGAGTCAAACAAAATCTCAATAATATTTATAAATTCTATGTATTTCTTCCTTATTTTAAAAAATATAAATTGTTATCATAATTATTCTTGTTTCTGAAAATTTTCCTTAATCTCACCAATTTTTCTTTTATCTCACACAATTTATCTATTCTCACTTAACATTCTGAATTCTTAAAAGTGCTTTCTAAATTTTGCAGCACTTGCTGATATTTTCTGCTGTAAAGAGATATATAATAACAATATTGGAGCATTAATGACTAATTATTCAATTGGTATAACTGTACTGGCTTAGCTTGGTTTGTATCTTATAAGCTCAAATTTTACAGCTAGCTTTTGTACAATATTACCTAATTTTGGAAAATAATTAATTATTCTGACATATTCTTACTTATTCTTCCTTATTCCAATCTTCCCAAATCTTGCTTATTCTTACTTAGCACATCTGATAGTGTCAGGAAGGTGATGGTCTAGAGTCTTTGCTCAACCCTGCATTGAAGCTAATGATGTTTAAAAAGGTTCCTACTGCTTCTTTGACAGATGCACAACATTGATGGTTAGGGTAAGGAGAGTGCCATTAAAATGCACAATTAGGTCTTCAAGACAAAGTATTTTCAATCAATGAGTTGGTTGTCTGTTTGGTGTTACCTTATCAATGCACAGTATGTTCAAGTATGTTCTGATATAGTTATAGTAGAAGACTTCAGGAGCAATACAGTGGATATTTAGGGCTGGCATGGCTAAGATTTTGTCCAATGACCCCAATGTTGCAATTAACTTTTTTCTACTTATTTCATAAGAATGTTATTTTTATATTTTAACCTATTGCTAATATTTCATCCTTATAGAACCTAGTAATAGTGTCTAACTTTTCATCTCTGTGACGTAACAAAAATGGAAGGTTGAGAGGGGAGGTGGGAAAGGAAACCCCTAAAAAAGAGATGGATTTTTATTACGTCACAAAGATAAAAAGTTAGACACTATTACTAGGTTCAACCTTATATGTATAACATGATAGAAGAATGCACAATGAGCGAACCTAATCTTTTTACTACATACCAGCCAAGTCGTTGATATTTTAGACCAAAATAAAAAAGATAATATGCAGATAAATGTAATCTTTATTTTCTAAAAAAATAAATCTTATCTAAAACCTGCAAGAAATACACCGAAATAGACCCAAACCCCAAATTTGAAGCCTTCAATAGATATTATAAAATGAAATTTTAGGTACTTGATAATTTGAAGTTTCCAATTGTCCAATAATTATTTTTGGCATAAACTTAGGTTGCCTGTAACTTATTACATTTTTACAATAAAAACACTCTCTTTCTTAGTCAAAATCATTAAAAAGTTTAGGTTTAATTTTAACTAAATAAGGGTAACCAGTAAAAATGCCTTAACATGTAGCGCATCTGTTCATTACCAGCAAGGTGTTTGGTTTAAAACTTACAGTTAGAGAAGGCTTAATAAATGTCATGGCACAAAGCAGGCACAACCCATTACCATGCATAGTTAGGACTTTCAGAAACAGATAGTGAGATCAAAAAGTTAGTTGTTTGTTTTGGGTATTTTTGGACAGTAAAAGAAGAGAAAAAGACTGATGGAAAGCAGCATTGCCCTTATGAGACAATTGTCAAAATATGTCCTAAGGGTGGCGTCCGTAGTGAAGCCAGAAAACATTTTTCATCTGATTATTAAACCTTGGAACTGGGAAGCATTTGTTTAAACTTATTACCTGGATAGAACTTTCTAAATGTATTGTTGAGAAAAAAAATACCTCATTGTCTTTATCAAAGAGGTTGTTTTCAGAGGGTACATTTTATATAAAAGTATCCTTTTTATTGTGTTAGTCAAATAATGACCACTTCTTGTTAACAAATTTTTTTTTCCAAATTAAAGTTATTATTGCACTGGTAAAAAATATTGTTTTTAATACCCACAAATTACCCACTTTTAAGTTTGTATATACTCTTACTTTATTATTCTGTTTAAAATGAAATATTGCCTATATTTGTTTCCTTTGTAATTAATTATGAGCCAACTGAAGTTACTTGGAAAATGATAGATAAAACCTATTATTTTTTTGTTATTAATTTAAGGAAATATATGCCTGATATATCAATTTTAAAGTAAAAAAAGACATAAGTTTAAATAAAGGTTTAATAATAGGTCTACTATTTTTGCTTCTTAGTCCCTGTGCATCTAACCATTATTGACAAACAGACCAAACCACGCATTAAAGCTTTTATTTTAAAAATACAATTAAATGAATTATAGGTTAATTTTATTAATCTTTAAAAAAAGTATAAATAATACTGAAAAAAGAAAAGTAATCCAAAAGTCTTGTTATTTCAGTCAGGGTAATTACAATCCACTCATGCTAAAATGAAAAAGAAAATAATATAGATTTACAGATATTTTTTGAAAATATCTCATTTTTTATATTGGCTTATTAAATCTTATGGCAGAAGTAAAATATTTTATGTCCCCCTTTGGAGCTGGGCCCCCACATTGTGTGTCCCATTGTCCCCCATTGTATGTGTATACTGCCCACAAATATATCAGCCAGCTGTTAAAATATTTATTAGGTTCTGCACACTTACACTTTCATTACATTAAATTCTAGTAAAGTGTTATACAGTAAGATTGCTTGATAGTTAAGTAGATCCTTGTATAAAGCAAAACAAGTGATAGAACAAGTGTGTACAAAATCAGAAATTACCTTCTATTTGGCACAGAGAACGATAAGCACTAACACTGCATTTCGTATCTATCCACGTATAATTACCATATCTATTTGCCTGAAAGTTTAAACTTAATTATTTTATTTTATTGACAATTAGTTTAGATGATAGATGATTAATAGATGTTGAATATCAGGATTTCTAGAAAAGCTTTCAATATATAATCATATATATAAAAAATGAAACAAAAAAACTAAATATTAAATTGAAATCAAATAATGTGTTCATAATTACCGCAACACAGTTGAACTTTTGCCTATAACTTGGAGATGTAGCTGGATGATTTTTTCTCCAATCAGTAAAAGTAACTGAAATATTTTAATGATTGGTTGTTAAACTTGAAAAAAAAATTTTGCTCTAAAATTATAAGTAAATATTTTTTTCTAAATTAAATCATATGAAATAAAAATATACACCAAAAGTTGAATTAAAAATTAATTGAATTGAGGTAGTTTAGTGTTCAATTATAGATATCTGATTTAAGGAATTCACATATTCATAGGTTAGTTAATACCTGGGGATCCATCTGTCCACACAAAGGATCCTTCTGTAGCTTCATCTGAGGCACCCAACCAGGCTCCATTTGGAAAGGTTGTCATTTCAGTAATCAAAAAATCTGAAATATTTCCAAAAATTATTCATTTTTTGTCTTGTTGCTGAGAATTTTAAATAGAGATTGTTAGGAAGGGCAATTCAAGTTGTAGAAATTCATTTTAATAATTTCTTTTAACTTTTAAAAAAAACTTCCTTTGAATACTATACTAAATAGATATAGTTGTAATCAAACTACACCTCTATTGTTTTGGATGAAATAACCTACAATTTATATTACATTAGTGAACAAGAAAAGAAATGCAAATTTTACACACCTTTGATAAACTCACTTTCCTGGCTTGTGCGGATTGTAGCAAGTTTTCCACCAATATCCAAACAATTCTTTTTTGCTGTATACCAATCTGTGTAATTTTTCACTAATGTGTAACAAGATCCTAAATATTAATTGATTATAAGTTTGAAAATATGCTTTTGTATCTTGGTTTAAAACTATACTATATAAAGTCAACAAGAGCAAACAGCCAAACACTGTTTAAGTCAAGGATAATTCCAAATAACCATAAAACTTTATTTATTATCATTTTAGAGTTGCAAAAAGTGTACCTGATTCTGGATTTATTGTCAAACCTTCTTTACAAGTTACTAAAATCATAAATGTATATTTAGCTAATTCATTTGATGTATCTATCTAATCAACATAAAATCTTAATTCTTAATTAATTATCGCACATAATTATACAAATAAAATGTAGTAACATAAAATCGACAATGCTGAAAGATCCTTAAAAACTTAGGCTTAACAATCAGATCTTCAATCTAGAAATTATGAAGGGGCTAAACTTAGTTATAAAACAAATTCACTTTTTAAAACTGATATTACTTTAAACACATGATACATTGAATTTTAAACATTTTTACCTAAATAAAGTGTATTCAATTTAAGAAGAGAAACTTTTATCATTTAGTTGTGAACATAATCTAATTTCATACCTCTAGAAGTTGGGCTATGTGTAGGATATCTTTTACAAACAGCTGATAATTTGCTTCCACAGTTTGCTGAAAACCAATCCATATTTGATCTTCTCAACTAAATCATATAAAAGAAATCAGATTATCTCAAAATGTAAACCTTGAGAGGTTAAAGAGATTTTCTTGATAAATTATTTCTATACCTTTTTTTGAATTCTTTATTAAAAGCAAAATAATATAGAAAAATTTTAATATTAGAGATAATTTTAAGAAAATTGTTACAGCAATAATCACCTTAAGACAGTTTTCATTTCTGGAAAAAGTTGGCTGTCCATTGCTCCATTTGGAATAAGTTGCTAGATTAAAATTAAATGAAATCAATATGTTCCAAGATTTTTAAGAAGTATCATGCAACTATTAAGTACCTAAAGATATTGGGGAGCCATTGGAACTCCAACCCATGAACCATCTTTTGCAACATTACCATCTAACCAAAAGTTCTGCTCATCAGATGGGTTCAAAAAGTCTGAAAGATTTAAAATGATGTATATTATTTTCTTTTATTAATAAAAAAATGTACAAACTTAATGAATAAAGTAAGCAATTACACTGTTATGAGAATTGAAAGTTTATAGATTTTTGATTCCAGGAACATTTTACAGTGAACTGCACCTGATCCCAACATTTAGAGTATTACCTCTAACAAACATGTATTCTTGATATGTTCTTATAGAAGCAAGTTCTGCATTCAATGAAGCACAACTCTTTTTAGCTGTTTCCCAGTCATTTTTATCATCAAGTATTTTGTAACATGTTCCTAAAATTAAGTTTATTGTATTCTTAAGTTTAATTTCTTATAGCAGAATAAAAGATTTAACAACTCTTATTTACTTGACACAGGATCTTCTGTCCATCCATTTCCACATTTATTGACTGAAAAATTATCAGATTTTACTTTTTAAGTTGGATGATTATGCCAAATTTGTGGTTTATTTTATTGACTGAAAAAAAATCAGGTTTTACTTTCTATATGAGATGATCATGCCAAATTTGTGGTTTATTTTATACAAAACAAGAATATAAATTACAGCAAAAGAAAGTATTTTATTTTTATTTATTAATTGACCAAGTAAGATTAAAATTTCTGACAATATCTTTTATACCTGGTATCATACATACTGATGAAAGTTTTGCTGTACATTTCACATCATTCCAATTCCAAGAAAAACCCTTCCACCACTTTATTTGAAAATAATTTGTAATATTGGTTTACAGAAAACAAAATATCAATAATTATGAAATAATCTTAAATCTTACTGCAAGACAGTCTTCGGTTTTGTTATCATATATACCAGAGGGTTGTCCCTTATCCCAATCAGTAAAGCAAGAAACTAAATACATGTAAATGATTCTATATCAAGTGTACATTTTAAAAAGTTACAAACCAAAAATATGTGATTTATTGATTATAAACAAAAAGTAAATATTCTTAATTGATTTTTTGAATTAAAACTAAATCATACTTTTAAATATAATATGAATTGTATTTAATTTACTATTGTAGTTTGATAAATTTAATTAAATTTCAAATATTTATTTTACTTGCCAAAAAATACAATTAGGTGTACAAATTTTAAGATTATCTTATCTAGATTTTTCTTTGTAATATAATCTACCTGCAGTTCCATCTGTCCACATCCATTTGCCTGCATTATAAAAATCTGTCCCCCCCATCCACGCTGCAAAAGGTATAGAGGATTCTTTGGCAAGTATGTCTGCAATAAAATTAATTGATTTTTATATCTTTTTTTCTGCAAATAAACACAATTAATTTCTTAATGTTTTAAATATTTTTTTTATAAAAAAAATTTTTCCTGAAAAACAATTTTCAACAAACTAATCAATTTTGCTTTTTCCTTTTTCTTAATTTATAGCTAACGTGACTGAGAGGCCTATAATTTTTGATATGATTTTCAAATGTTATAAAATAAAATAGTTAGAAATTGGTTTGAACTATATATGACAAGTAAAATATTAATTAAACAAAACTATATATTTTTTATTATTTTCCATTCAAAATCTATCCATAATTCCTGAATATTTTTCTTAATATGACTTCTTTAGTTAATCTCCTTTACACTTCCTAAATTTATATGTAACTATACCTTTAACAAACTTATTATCCTGACTGGTATGGATAGTTGCAAGAACTGCACCATTACCAATACTTTCACATTTCCTTCTAGCTGTCTCCCAGTCAAGTGATTCTTTTACCAAGAGAAAACATGATCCTGTTAGATTATAAAAAGCTTAAATATACCATTAAAACCATTATAAGTTTGATTCTAATTAAATCAATTAATTTATATTCAAATATTCAATATGATTATATTGACAGCTAAATCTGTATATATTGCCCTGAAAACTGCAAGAATGAAGAGAAAAATTAAATGCCCCTACATTTTTAATTAAATTGCAGTGGGTAGGATTGAATCTTTATTTTGTTGTTTTAGTTTTTACAATAAAGATAATATTAGATTATTGGCATCAGAGAAAAGTTGAGGTGACTGTTTAATAAAGCTAAATAACTTTGTAATCTATAATACAAAGTAAAATGATGTTTGTCTGTCTGTTTTAATAAAGCTAAAAAACTTTGTAATCTATAATACAAAGTAGAATGATGTCTGTCCGTCCGTCTGAAGCTTAAGATCTCGGTAACTACGGACCTGATTGGATTCTACTCTTCAGGGTATATACCTATTGGTCCTGTGGTGGTTTTTAGCTATTTTCTTGGGGGGTGGGGCAACCCAAACCCCCTAAAAATGAAAATTTTCCCCCCCAAAAAAATTGTTCTTATTTTTTTCTAATTTTAACGTTATTTTTATGTTTTTATATATTTTTTATAAATTTTTTTATTTTTTTTATAGTTTTTTCTATTCTTTTATATTTTCAATTATTTTTCTTCTTTTTAAATTTCTTTTCTTTTTTAAAACTTTGTTTTATCAAATTCAAAAAGATTGTTAAAACTTCCTTCTCCTGTAGGGGCGAAGCCCCAAAAAGGCTAATGGCAAAGAAATTTTAAAAAATAATAAAAAAATAGAAAATAATTCAAAGGTTTAAATAATATAATAAATATAAAATGTTATAAAGAGTTATAAAATGTTATAAAATACAGAAAATATCAAAAAAAATGTAATTTTTTTTTTAAATTCTCCCCTGTACCTTCAGAAAAAAGCCCCTAGAGGCTAGGGGCGAAGCCGCTGGTAATATTGATATAAGAAAAGAAATAAATTATGTATAATTTTTGCTGCTCATGATTTGATTTTAAAATGTCTACCTGTTATCTGATTTCCAGTCCACCCTGTAGGGCAGTTAACTTCTGCAAAAATAATATTTATAATACAAAGTAGCTTGATTTCTGTCCTTGCGTCTGTCTGTCTGAAGCTTAAGATCTCAGTAACCACTGAACCAATCGGATTCTACTCTTCAGGGTATATACCTATTGGTCCTGTGATGGTTTTAAGCTATTTTCTACCCCCCTAAATTTTAAAATTTCTCCCCACCCCAAAAAAAAAAAAAAAAAGTTCTGGGGAAACTACTTCACCTAAAATTTTTTATTTATTAATTTAGATTTATTTAAAGCTTATGTTATTATGCTCAAGAAATTTTGTTTAGAAATACTTAAATTTGAATGTAAAACCTTTGTGCAAATATATGTACACCACCATATAATGTTTATTAATAAATTTACCTTGTGATAATGTTGGCGCCAATATAGCAAGTAAAAGGATCAAAATCCGCATTTTCTATATATTCGAAGATTAAATAATGTCATAAGTAATTATTTTCAAAATGTTTGTATAGTTTTTTCATTTCTTTCAGAGATAAAATCAACCTTATTCGACATTCACTCAAAGCCCCAAAAATAATGGACTTAAAAGTGTATTAAACTGTATATAAGACATTTGCGAATATATTGATACCATTAATTTGCCTCTTAAATCAAAAAAAGTAAGTTTTTTTAATATTTTTCTCTTGCTACAAATCAAATTTCAAATTTGAGTCACCAAAAATCCTAAACTAATTTTTGCTCTAGAAGAATCAATTTTTGGAGTTAGAAAGTGCTTAATACCTCATTTTAATTGCCTGGCATTGCTTTATAATATATAGGAAATAACTTGGTTGTTTATAGAACAGCTGACTAAAAAATCAAGGTTTTGTGATAAACCCACTATAGTTGTTGCTCCATAAATGATATTTTTTTTCCCAATTTTTTTGGCTGTAAAGAAGCTTTATATATTCATATAACATCCACCTAAATTTGACTTTTGGTATTTTATTTATAACATCACCAGAGGGAATTGAATTTTGGAAAAAAATATCAATTTATATTTTACACTGCTATGCATTGTTCTTGTTCTTGTTTCTAAAAAATATTTATATTATTAAAAAGAGAATTATTTAACGCTTCTATAGGTATGTTTATCATTTTTCTAGGCTAAATATAACTATAATTACACCATTTTAAATTTAGACATCATAACATATTAACACAATTATTGAATCAGTCTGTATTATTAAGCTGGCAACCCTTAAAACAGCTGCATTTCATTATCCTATTATATAAAGTAGTAAGCTTTCTTGTCTTCAGCTTAGGATTTCTAAAATTACAGTACCTATTAAGGTCTCTGTTTTATGGAAGCTTCTTATAGGTCCCTGGATAGTTTTGGAATTTTGAAAAAAATATCAATTTATATTTTACACTGCTATGCATTGTTCTCGTTCTTGTTTCTAAAAAATATTTTGTAATTAAAAAGAGAATTATTTAACCCTTACAGATCGGGGGGGGGGGGCTCCAAGAGCCCCCCCCTCTAGTTTTTTCGATCTCATTTTTGTTGTAGGTAAGATGGAGTGCTGTGACTTTATGACTTTTTAAGTTTAGTAATTATACGTCAGCAAGAGTTGATTTTATTAGGATATCTGGTCTGTGTCGGTCGTGGTGTCCAGTCAAAGTCGGTTGGGTAGAACCAAAATTAGAAACAAATTCTAAAAAAATCTTAATTTCTACATTATGACTTTTGTGTATAAGGAGAAACCTAAAATTTTTTTGGTGAATACTTAGATATCAATGACCTTCTGAGAAAAAATGTGTTATGACCGTTTGACCACTCCCTGACCGACTTTATGACCGCTTTTTGTCCAGCTTTTACTACAGACATATATCATGAATATCGTGGCTTCTATTACAGCTAGAGTCCTATAATTTTTTTTGGTAAATTCTTGAGCAACATCAAACAGATAAAAATATTAATCAGCGCCGCCAACCGCCGTTTTACCGCCCTAACCGCGGAAATTGGCGGTTTCCGTTATTTGCCGTTTTTTGGCGATGATCAGAAAAAATAATTTTTTTGATATGAAAAATAAAAGTTCATCCTAAAATTTGGTCATCCTAGCTGCAAAATTGGCTGCTCTACAGCTGTTTTAAAATTTAGCGGCTGGCCATTAAAAAGCGGCTAAGGAGCGCCCTGGCTGCTATGACTAGAAAAAGTAATTTTCTCTAAAAATACACATGAACCACCAGATAAAAATTTTACGTCTTTATCTGTAACAGGAGCCGAGATAAAGGGGGGGGCTCTTGGAGCCCCCCCCCCAATCTATTAAGGTGGGAATTGGGGCCCGAGCTGTAAGGGTTAATGCTTCTATAGGTATGTTTATCATTTTTCTAGTCTAAATATAACTATAATTTCAGTATTTTTTAAACATCATTATATTCAAGTTATTGTAATTTTAAATAAAATATCAATATCAAGAACTATTGGAACAATTTTTACCTTGCAAAACAAGGTGTTATAAAGTGTAAGATCCCTCACAATACCTATCTGTCTGTCTATAATGCATTACACATGTAATGCTAATAAAGAGGATGCTATAAGAGTGCTATTATAATGTGAACTTCTCATAATTGAATGGGCTTCCTGAAACCAGAGACCATGAAGTTGGCCTAGTCACTACAAGGGGGAGTGCAGGAATATCCAGGGGGAGGTGCTTGCAAAAGGGTAATTTTTTTAGGGATGGGGGTAATCACCCCCTATAATATATTATGGGGGGTATAAACCCAGCCGAGCGCTGCAGCCATAGTCATTATTTTGAAGACAGAGGTATAAAAATTTCAAAATTGTAATATTATTAAAATAGCAGTCACTCCTAGGTTTTATTTAAGCAATGTTCACTCCAATGTTTTTTACTCCGACGTTTGTCCACCTAAATGTTTGTCCACTCTGACGTTTGTTCCATTCCTACATTTGTCCACTCCGATGTTTGGGACTCCTGCATTTGTTCACTCCAATGTTTGTCCCACTCCTGCGTTTGTTCCACTCTGACGTTTGGGACTCATGCATTTGTCCCTCCAATGTTTTTCCACTCCTACATTTGGCATGGAACTGATTATTGGTTGGGGTGCTAGTTTGATTCCTAGATTTTTAAGTTTTCAGGATTTTTTACTTCTATTAAAAAAAATTTAAAAGGCTGGGTTTATACCCCCCATAATATATTATAGGGGGTGATTACTCCCATCCCTAAAAAAATCACCCTTTTACAAGCACCTCCCCCTGGATATTCCTGCACTCCCCCTTGTAGTGACTAGGCCAACTTCATGGTCTCTGGTTTCAGGAAGCCCATTCAATTATGAGAAGTTCACATTATAATAACACTCTTATAGCATCCTCTTTATTAGCATTACATGTGTAATGCATTATAGACAGACAGATAGGTATTGTGAGGGATCCTACACTTTATAACACCTTGTTTTGCAAGGTAAAAATTGTTCCAATAGTTCTTGATATTGATATTTTATTTAAAATTACAATAACTTGAATATAATGATGTTTAAAAAATACTGAAATTATAGTTATATTTAGACTAGAAAAATGATAAACATACCTATAGAAGCATTAAATAATTCTCTTTTTAATTATAAAATATTTTTTAGAAACAAGAACGAGAACAATGCATAGCAGTGTAAAATATAAATTGATATTTTTTTCAAAATTCCAAAACTATCCAGGGACCTATAAGAAGCTTCCATAAAACAGAGAACTCAATAGGTACTGTAATTGTCGAAATCTTAAGCTGAAGACAAGAAAGCTTACTACTTTATATAATAGGATAATGAAATGCAGCTGTTTTAAGGGTTGCCAGCTTAATAATACAGACTGATTCAATAATTGTGTTAATATGTTATGATGTCTAACTTTAAAATGGTGTAATTATAGTTATATTTAGCCTAGAAAAATGATAAACATACCTATAGAAGCGTTAAATAATTCTCTTTTTAATAATATAAATATTTTTTAGAAACAAGAACAAGAACAATGCATAGCAGTGTAAAATATAAATTGATATTTTTTTCCAAAATTCAATTCCCTCTGGTGATGTTATAAATGAAATACCAAAAGTCAAATTTAGGTGGATGTTATATTAATATATAAAGCTTCTTTACAGCCAAAAAAATTGGGAAAAAAATATCATTTATGGAGCAACAACTATAGTGGGTTTATCAGAAAAACCTTGATTTTTTAGTCAGCTGTTCTATAAACAACCAAGTTATTTTCTATATATTATAAAGCAATGCCAGGCAATTAAAATGAGGTATTAAGCACTTTCTAACTCCAAAAATTGATTCTTCTAGAGCAAAAATTAGTTTAGGATTTTTGGTGACTCAAATTTGAAATTTGATTTGTAGCAAGAGAAAAATATTAAAAAAACTTACTTTTTTTGATTTAAGAGGCAAATTAATGGTATCAATATATTCGCAAATGTCTTATATACAGTTTAATACACTTTTAAGTCCATTATTTTTGGGGCTTTGAGTGAATGTTGAATAAGGTTGATTTTATCTCTTCAGTACAATCAATATATAGCTTTAAAATGACTTAAGATCTCAGTTAATGCAATTAAAAGATAGCTGAACAAAATTCCTAATGATCATAATGTGTAAAAAAAAGAAAAGAAATTCTAATAATTTATCATAGAAAAAGAAAAACATTTGAAAACCTTGCATAACACAACATCTTTTCTTGATATTTTTAAAATTATGTAAATAAAATCACTATAACCAAAAAGTAAATCTTGAATAACTTTTTTACAAGCTGAATTTTTAAAATTTGTCTTACTGTTTTACACACTATAGGTAAAGTTTCACTAACTTTAAAGTTCTTAACCTTTTAGACCTCTTTGTCCTTAAAAATACCTGTCATCAGAAAACCTTTTATATAAAATATTCTACTTTTTGGGGGGATAGTCATTTTCCATCTAATTTTTTTCTTTCTTTTTTAAACAAACAAAAAGTCGGAGCCAACCTCATCTAGAAACAAATCTACTAATCATGATTAAATACAGTGCTAATAAAGACCAGGCTTGTTAAAAGTATGACTTACCTATCACTTGTAGAATATACAAATGAGTAGAAATCTGCTAAATTAGAAATATTAGGCTTGCAATTTATATAAAATAACAAGTGTTTTTGGCGTTATCCAATTGTGAAAATTTGAGTCCCACCCCCATTAGAGATCAAAATTAATAATTCTGTATTATTATTAATTACTTCATTTTACATTAATATAAAATTCCAAATGTCTTTTTGTAAATAACATAAGGATTTAACTTTTCTATCCTTAGTTGTAGAAAAAGTCAAGAATGTTATTACTTAAGTAATTAAGGTTTAGGGTCAAAAGTTTGATTAATTAATCCTGGCAGCCCCGATGCCATTCAAAATTTAGATATATACATATATGAAGATTTATAAAACTAATATCTAAAATTTTTCAGCTTACATCCTAGAGCAAAGCTAATATCATACTCATGATATGTATACATTCCCTATTTATATGTTGAGATTTAAAGCAAGATTGTTTCATAAACAAAGATTATAATTCCACCCCCTATTTTTATAAATCAAAATAAAGTAAAGATTGTAAGTAGGAGCTGATCGTAAAACCAATATTTTAATTTGATGTTCATTGGTGAATGAGACAGGTTTTGGTCTCTTGGTTTTTATACCACTGTAATTCCAATGTATTATTTTCAGTTTACATTCTATGTTGGCATTGTTGAGAGTTATTCATTCAGTCAAAATCTGTATCTATCTGTATGGATTTATTTTTAGTACCTCTAAACTATCATTTTGGTGTATGCTATGTATAGGATTAATAAAAGATTGATTACAAAAAAAAAATTTCAAATCGTGAAGAAATACGATTTGTTTTGGGTTTCCATAACTATCTACATAGATAATTAGATATCTAGACTTCCAGAGACTAAAAACACATTTTTCTTTACTCCTGAAGATAAGAAGATGTTAAATTATAGAGAGAGGTTTTGTGATTTTTATATTGATCCAAATCCTAGCTGTTGGTATATTCTACAAGTAGAAGCGGTGTCAATACATCTTTGAGAAAGCCATAAAATGTCCAAAAAGTATTCCAAAACCTAAATTTAAGATAGAATAGCTATAAAACATCCAGGAAATTAATAATAGTATTCATTAGGTGCAGTCAATATTTTTTATTCCTTGGAATGATATTGCAGAAACTTTATTAAAGACAGTTAAACAATAATTCATAATTAAAAAAAATATTTTATTATATTAAATTGATATTAAATCACACTTTTCTTTCATCTTATCTTTCCCAATTAAGAATGTCTTATACCAGCTTTCATCTGCTAAATTTTAAAAACAATGATATAAAATATAAATCACTAGGGATAAATGTATGAAGAAAAAAGGATTAAAATATATTTCTGTAAAATTACAATCTTTGAGGAAAGCTAATTCATACTGCAAAATTATTAAAGTGAAAAAATTAAAGATTTACCTTGGCCTTTATTCCTGGTTCATGTATAAACAATATAGTTATTTTGATGTAATATTTTTTTTTGTATTTAGTATAATTTTTTGAAAGTTATTGAATATGAGACTAATTGTAGAACACGTTTAACCTACATTATTTTTTTTTATTTAAATATTTCTTTCTTTATTGGTGACAATGTCTGTTGAGACATGAACTTTATTTAAATACTTTTTCCTGTTTGAAGTCTTTAAACGTAGATTTGTCGCAGTTTTTCGTTATTTGTATTCTAATAAGACCTAAAGCTACTGTTTTAGTACAACTTATTACAAAAATTATTAGTTTTAAAAACCCAATGTTTTTAGGCGTTTCATATTGAGAAAATACACTTTTAAGATAAATGGCAATTAAAATCCTTATTTGTATTATAAAAGGTAACTTCTGCACTATAATTCCAAAATTTTTATTGATTTTAATTAACCCATTAGTGCTGAACCGGACATTAAAACCCGGTTCCGAAAAATGGAAAAAAAAACGGTTTCCGGCTCCATAATTGCATCATTCTCAGTATGAATCCCTCCTCTACTACCCTGGCTTTCATTTCCCCCTGGAGCAGGCAGTTTAGCTTACTTCCGTTTTATGGTATAGCTCAACAAAATTTGAAAATCATGAAATTCAAAATACCCCTTCTAACTTTTTTTGTTTTTATAGTAAAGTCGCTGATTTTTTTCGTGAAATCTAATGTTTATTGACAAGTACATCTATATGTGAATTCGTTTTATTCAAATTATTATTTTTTATATGATTTTTTTATCGTTTTTTTACGCCCTATTATGACCCAGTTCGGCTTGGCCATACATACCCGAAAATTTTAAAACCCGGCTCGGTTTCGGTTTTTATTACCCGGTTTTAACTTTTCAACCAATAAAAATAACAATTAACGTCATTAGTAAGGGTTTGAGCCACCATAATAACCCTAGTAATCTCTATAGGTGTCACCCAATAGTTTCATGATCGTTTTCTGATATGTAACACCCAAATTTTATATGTTCTTTTTTTGTAGTGTGTGTCTTTTAAAACTTCGAGCAACGGGTTTTTTTACCCGAAAACGGCGGCACCTATAGCCGAAACACTAAATTTGAAATAAATCGCTTCGTATTATACTTGTAGCTCTTTAGATTACATGAGGTTGTGTAGTTTTCAATTACGGATCGTATCAAAGTTCTAAAAAGTGTTCATCTCACTTTTGGCGTTCAAAAATTACATTTTTCGATTTTTGGTCAAAATAACCGGGTTTATACAGGTCAACCGGGTTTTAAAACTGGGGGAAAGCACCAAAAACGGGTGTTAATGCCTGGTTGGTATTTATGGCCAAGCCGAACCGGGTTTTTTTGCAACTTTCCTGTGCACGCCACTAGAGCAAAACAAAAAAATACGAATTCCGTTTTGACCATTATAAAGCTTCCCTGAAACTTACAGCTCGATCGGCCCATAAAAGTGGCGCTCGGCACTAATGGGTTAAAATTGACTTTTCTTAGTGTTCATCCCAGAAAAAAAAGGAAAAACTTTTGTTTGTTGGTAAAGGTGACCTTTAAGTTTTATACTATTTTTTCATTCATAGTTCTACCATGGTACCTAGAACAATTTTGTTTAAAAGAGGTCTCTAGTATAACATAATCAAAGTTGATAATTGGAGGAAATATAGTAATTTTATTTTCAAACTTTTCATCATAAAAACTAGGGTTGGGCCGGATATCCGGCCATTTTCAATATCCGGCCGGATACCGGATATTGAAATAATCCGGCCGGATATCCGGCTCTATAATTTTTTATACTTTACACCAAAAATCTCTGCTTTTTAAAATCTTAAATGGCTATAATTTTCTTATTATTGAAGCTAGAAGAACATTTTTTCTGAATAAGTTTAACTTTATGTAAATTTATATAAGATTTCTGAAGAAATTTTTTTTTACTACTTTAATATCTGGTAATTTGGCCGGTTATCCGGCCGGATATCCGGTAAATGGCTATAATTTTCTTATTATTGAAGCTAGAAGAACATTTTTTCTGAATAAGTTTAACTTTATGTAAATTTATATAAGATTTCTGAAGAAATTTTTTTTTACTACTTTAATATCTGGTAATTTGGCCGGATATCCGGCCGGTTACCGGATATCCGGCATTTGAAATCAGCCGGATATCCGGTATCCGGTATCCGGCCAAAAAAGTATCCGGCCCAACCCTAATAAAAACCAACATCCTTCCATTATTTGAAACCTAACCCTTAACCATAAAGCAAATAATGATTGTGGTTTTGCAGAAAATGAAGTCCTTTCCAATATTTAAATAAAGAAAAAACTAAACCACTTTCCCCAAAAAGAGGGGTTGGTCTAGTGGATGTAAAAGATTATATCATTGGAATGTCTGTACATAAATGGTTTAATTTTTACAGGTATAATTTGATATAATAATCAAATATCACAACGAAAATATCTGAGTTGGTAATGGGATTATGATGGATCACAATGATTGAAAAGGAGCTTTAGCACACTTTACCCCTGGGTGCGCAGTGAATTGCTTGAGCTATTAAACAATTATCTTTCAGTTAGATAATGGTATGAGGGTGGAGGGGTAAAACATTGCAGCTTCTTACTTTCTTCTCAATTAAATGAGTTATTTATAATGTTAGATAATAAAGGTTCCCTTAGGGTTTTAGGCTTTTTTATTTTAGAATTTCGGTTTTTGGATAGTTTCTGTTTATATTCTCCAAGATATGATAGGGGCACAGCAGCTAGATGTAATATATGAACAGCTAGGATTTGGATTATGATAAAAATCACAAAACCTCTCTATGGTTAAAGATTTAATCTAAAACGAATGAAATAGCACTATAAACAATAGTGTGGGTCGAATTTGGACATTTTTAGACCATAGCAGGAACTTTCACATGATTTTTATAAGTATCTGGATGATTTAAAATTTATCTTGAGTCTAAAAACCGTTGAATAGCATAAATGAAATTGTATAGCTATTTATGAATGGGAGTAAAACAATTTTTGAATCAGAAATATGGCTTCATGGAGCTTCCAAAAAAAGCCTTCAATGTAGAATCTGAATTTTATTTAAAAATTTATGATTCCTAGCCGTAGAAATTACCAAAAAACCTCTAAATGTTGGCCAATTCTGAAACATAACTTAAAATGTTTTTTTTTACTCATTTCTAAGGATATGAAAAGTTCCCTATTCTACACCTCAAGGCCTTTTCCGTGAGCACCATGAAGCCATAGTTGTGATTCCATAACTGTTTTAGTTCTAGTCACAAATAGCTATACAATTGAATTTGTGTTAGAAAATGGTTTTTAAATTTTAAATCATCCAGAGCTGTATCATAAAAATCATGTGCAAGTTCCCGCTATGGTCTCAGATAAAAATCAACCCACCCTAATAAACAAGTGTGTTAAAATTACGTGTGCATTTCTATTGAAATTGCCAAACCTTTAGAAAATATTTGACAGCAGTAACGCCTACAAATATCATAATGTTTCAAGTTTATTGAAAACAACAACAAAAGCTAAAATGCATCTGTGTTTTATAGTATTTACGTCTTTAATTTTGTTAAAACTTTTAAGATATTATCCTTTATTCACAAAACCTATCATATCTATATCATTACAAAGTAGAATAATGTCTGTCCTCCAAAAAATCTGTGCCAGGTCCCCATAGTCCTCCCACATATCCTGCTCCCTCCAGATTTCCAATCAAATGTCTTTTTATGGATACTGCCACCACGCATCCTTTAAACATGTGATCACTTGGTCCTCACTTGTACTTAATCGCCTGGGATAATGGTTGACAATAGACTGTATTTCTTTATCAAATAAATTAATAATCTGTCTCAAATATCTTCCAAGAATATAAGAAAAAATCATCTGAAAATATATCAGCCATATATATCTATATATCGAGCAGTCATATTTCACATAATAAAAAATTTTATTAGCCCTAGAGGGTTCAGGACCCAAAAAGGGGTGACATGATTGTTTAGGCACTGATGGTGGGGATGGAGTATTCCCAATAATATTCCTGTCCCCTCTTTTTCTTGCAGTCATAGCCTGGCTGCCTAACACGTTGCTGGTGAGGTTGCTGGTCTTGACTGCCAGCATGCAGCAGGCACAGGATATGCTTCTGTCTCTTTCACCTTTAACAAGGTAATCATAGGAGAGGTGACCCTTGACATAGCAGTGGTTGCAGCCCTTAGTCACAGAACTGCCTGCAGCTGTTGACTCCTTGCTGCAACCTAGGCTGTGTAGCTTGTAGGCTACTGGAGGCTCCTTGCACTCAGGTTTCCTGGCTTGTAACCCCAGAAGCAGGTATTAGTTTACAGAACCTTGGGAAGGTGGATAGTCATGCTCAGGGTAACTTGCCCTTCCTGTAGCTGCAAAGGGAGGCTGCTGCTGGTGTTTGGCTGGCTAGCTTTGGTCTTACAGTTAGCTGGTATCACTTCTGACCGCAGCTGGGGCAGTCCAATCCCCATTACTCCAACACAAGTGTAGATACCCAGGCATCATGATCCTTTCAAAAGTTGGCAGTGGCTTCATATCTCTATGCTAATTTCACTAATTCCACAATTTTACATGAACTAATAGCTGCTACCACGGCTAACTGCGTGGTTTACTAAAACTAGCATTTAAAAGTGGCTGCTTCCTCTTTCCTAGGGACAACAACGCACTCTGCTCCCATTACTGTTTGTGTACCCTTTTCTCTCTGGTTGAACAGCGCTCCTTTACACGGGCTATGCCCCTTGCTCTTGGGGGTAGATCTTTTCTGCAGGCGGTTTAAACTAATTATAATACCTCCCTGCATCTGTATTTCTTAGATGGTAGTGCTTTCTCTCTCTTGCCATTGACCAAAATCTTCAGCTGGAACAGCTCTTCTTGTTAGAATAGGATTTCTCCTTGTTGACAGAAACCTGCAGCTAGAATGATACTGCTGGTTCAAGTTCAGTCCTAATATCAGTATAATCCACTTTGTCTGTCACTGTATCTATGCAGCTGTCACCATCGTGCAAGGCTAGAATTGAGTGTGAACGTTGGACAGCTTGATAGAGAAGCAATCCAAATTAAGGATATACTCACATACAGAGAAAAGTAAGTTATATTTCTAAGAAAGTTGGTATAGTAATAAATACAAATTATAAAAACTGGTATATTCTTTTAAATATTTTTTTTTTCAATTTGAAAATTTTGTTAACTAACCCAACCCCCTCCCCTTTCACCTAGAACTAAGACTATGGCTGAAAATGATAATTAAGGTTAGGTTAGGTTATAGGCTAGCGTCCATGGCTAGGCAGGCTAGGGGGCTAAGCACTGTGGCTAGGGAGACCAGGATGCAGCTCAGCAGCCGCTAGATGGAGTCTAACAGCTAGAATTTATAGATTTACATAAAAATCACCAAACCTTACCTAACCTTTAAATAATCTATATTATGTATTAAGAAAGAAAATAACAAAACAAGTGGACTTAAATTACGTGTCAAGTTCTGATTTAGCCAATGATAAAAGAATTCTTCTTAATAAACATCTGTTTATTTACGTCATTTATCTTAGAATGTTTACAAATCCTTTGACAACTAAACGCCTACAAATGTCATAATGTGTCAAGTCCTTTTGAAAGGAATAACAAAGATTAATTGCATCTGTATAATTTATTAGTATCTGCATCTCTAATTCTTTTAAATTGTAAGATATTAGAATAAAATCACAAAACTTATCCTATCAAAATAAAAATAATATTTACTGTTGCCAATATACCAGAAATCCTAATAGTTGGACAAACAACTTATGAACCAACATATCAAACTTACTAAAAGTCCCCAAAGTTTCTTAGCCAACAAATAAGAAAACCTTATCATTAAACCTCAGTGACTAGTGTAATTAACAATCTAATGTCCTCTCCCTCCTTGCAATATAAATTGCTATTGTATCATACAGTTTCTGTTAGTAAAAGATATTAAATTTTGAATTTTCAAGAAAATATTAACATTTTATGCAAATTTTACTTCTTTCAGATTTTCTACCATTTCACTTGTTTTAATGTTAAAATTATTTTTAATTTTCCTGAATTTTAAAAATAAACATCTTAGCTTTAGGGTGTAGCTTGATATCTATTATAATTGTTGTAGGTTATATGAATTCAGGGGTTCATTCATTTCCCGAATCTCAGATTTTGAGTCCACCAGAATAGGGTAACACAGGGAGTTAAGGACATCAAAAAAAGGGTGAAATTACTGTTTATATACACTGATGGTTGGGGTGGAATATCTCAAATATCCATGAATTATCCACCACTATATATTATAGGAGCATAGCTTCTATTCAATTGGCTGTCACAATTTTTTTATATACACCTTATACAAGGATGATGAGTAGCATATTTGGCACTGTCATTTGTGGAAAAAGGCCTGCTAAACTTATCCCGCATTATCCTGTATTTAAGCAGTTTTGCAACAAATGTACTTACAATTTTGTTTAAAAATACACATTTATATTCTGCTTTCTGCTTATTTAAAGTTATTATTTGTTTGTTCTACCATTTCAGACCTTTGCTTTTATTGCTGTTGTCAATCTTGTTCAATTATGATACTGAATCAGAAAAATCCTTATATCCATTAAAGATAATTTTATATTTAATCTAATACTCGTGGAAAATTGGCTATACATGAAACAATACTTGATTTTTCAATATGTCTGAGAACTGGTTCTTATCCAGCAGATATCAATCAGTTTTAAAGCCATAATGCAAAATGATTTACAGCCACTTAAAGCAAATACAGATTATTCAAGGGTTCTTAAATGTTATAATGTAAAGTAGTTAGTAATTTTTTGTTAGTCTGTTAAGATTTCTCCAACCACTTAACCAATTATATAATTCATATTAATAGGACCTAGGAAGATGTCATTATAAATAACATGTCTTGAGATGGTTACAAGTTATATTCTGTCATTCATTATATAGATACTAGGGGCGCAGCTGCTAGATGTAGTATGCAAGAACAGCTAGAATTTGAACTATGATAAAAATCACAAAACCTCTCTCTAATCAAAGATTTAATCTAAAACTAAAGTTATATTTATTAACAAGTGTGTTAAAATTACGTGTACATTCCTATTGAAAAATGCATCCTTTACTATGCCGAATCTTTACAAATTGGCTGAAATCGGAACGCCTACAAATGTCATTATGTGTCAAGTCCTATTAAAAACAATAACAAAAGCTAAAATACATCTGTAATTTTTAGTATTTACGTCTTTACTTTTTTTATAATTTATAAGATATTATCATTTAATCACAAAACCTATCATATCCATAAAACAAAGTAGAATTATATCTGCCAACAATCTGTCTGTCTGACCTGTTGGTTGTACTGTACATTCCACCTGGTCTCCTTCCACCAGAATACTTATTCAGCTACCAGCAGCGCTCTATCTTCCAATACGAGCGTATTTGTGCATATAATGCTATTGAGGTGGACAGTGTCTCCTTCACAGTCTACTCCTTCCTTACTGCTGACCAGATTGCTGGCCATTTCCTGCATCAGGTAGTTTGGATGGCCCAGTTTTATGTTCACAAATGCAGATCTGCCAGCTATGCTGTACTTGCATGTGTCTGCCATGGAGCAGCAGACTTCGCTGCTGAGTTTGGTTAGCCAACGCAGTTTAGGTACACTTTCATGTGTCCGATGATTCCACATTGTAAGGACTACCTTGAGACCTCCTGAGAACAGGCATAACCTTTAGTATCTCATTTTTCTATGCTGTATAGACCAGCGTAGGGTTGAACCACAGGGCACTCTCTCTTGATGATGCTAGTTGAGAATTTACTTTCCTGGGTGTAAGCAGTGACATGAGTCAGCAACTAGCAGTCCCAGGCTGTCGCTATAAAAGCAGTGGCCAGGATCACGCAGATTCCAAGCAGCCAAGCTATAACTCAGGTATAGTTTCCCTCCCCCATAGGTGGACAGACATTTAGCAGTTCTGATGGGGTGAACATAAGATGTAAAGAATCTGTCAATGCCTTCACAAGGAATATCCCCTGGACTGTCAGACAAGTTTTAAGCTATGCTTCTCAAAGCTATCTTGGGTACAAGACATAGTATAAAAAGCATTTTTATCAATAATATTATGTTTACTTATTAGATATTTCACATAGTATGGTACATCATGTTTAACTATGGTGGGTTGGCTGTCTCCAGGGTGACCAAATCTTCTCCCTGAATTGCCCTGCTATCTCTACAGACATCTCTCCCTATAGGTTGGGGTATTATCTGCCACAGACACTTGGCCCAATTGTCCCAGAACTCATATCTCAAATCCGCAGGTTCTTCTAGAATCATAGTAATGCTATGGAAACCTGAGTATTAACCAATTGATTAATCTTTGGGCTTGGCTATGTTGACTTGGTGGCAACTGCCAGCCATAGGTTGTGCAAGCTGTGGCTGTGGCTGAGCCTCTCCTTGCAGCAAATGGACAGTTCGGGCAGGAACAAGACAGATAGCCAGGAATGTACACATTCTCAGTGATGAACCCTTGCTCTCTGTTCAAACAACAAATAGGCTTCACCCCTCTGATCTAGGCAGCTGCGCATTTCAGACATGCAGAAGGAAAAATAGGACCATCTGGAAAAAAAACATCCATGTATGTCAAATAGCAGTCATATTCATACAGAGACAAAACAGAAATAGAGTGTAGAGACTACAAATTCAATATTTGTTGAAAGGGAAAATGAAAAAATAAACACCAAAAATGTGAAGGATATACCATATGGTACATGACCATTATGACAATACATCTATTGAACTATGCTCCGATTTTTGTATTTGTAAATCTAGACAAATCCCTAAATATTCAATCAGGTTCTTTAAATTATTTAATACATAAGATATATACAGTAGTTCTTAAAAGATTGTAATATTTCTTGTTATATAATGTTATTATGTAAAGTAGTAAGGCATTATTTCTTTGTCTGTTAAGATTTCTCTACTACTGAATTATTATCAGTTCTAATATAATTAGTGAAGCTTTCTTAAAAACATATTTTTTATTTACGTCTTATATCTCCAAATCTTTAGAAATCATCTGACAGCAGTAACGCCCACAAACATCATCTTCACACTTGTGTACACTCTTATTTAGGTATTTTTTTCTTTTCAAATAATTGCTGCATATCCTATTGAAAATATCAACAAAAGCTAAAATGCATCTGTATTTTAGTATTTACGTCTTTACTTCTGTTAAATTTTTACAAAATTATCATTCAGCCACAAAACTTATTGTATATCCCATTTTATAAAAAAGTTAACTTTTGTCTGTATTAAAGGATCTCTCCAACCGCTGAACTGATATGGTTTAACTTTAACAATTTTGTTGGTCAGTCCGTTTGTCCCTTCATTTAATTATCTCTCTGTTGTAATGTAGACATGTAATTTTCTTGGTTCATATTAGAGATATATGGCTGATTTCTTTTTAGATTATTTCACTTACAAATGTCTATCATTCTTCTTGTCTGTCTGTCAATCTGTCTTATTATCTGTCCTATGTATGTAGACATTGGAATGCTTTTTTGAATAATAATTTTCACTATTTTCATAGATAGATTTAAAAATAAACATCTGATTTTTACAGGTTTCTCTATGTAAAAAGTACCTACCAATAAAGGTTGCATTTATAGAACTTTATATACATATCAGGAGCAGATTTATTGAATTCTTTATATAAAAAAACTGTTGAGTTAACGCGCGCAGTGTTACAGGTCATGGTTAACCTGATATTGAAAAAATATGCATCCAGTGGACAATGGATCCTAGATAGTATAATGATGTTGAATATTTTAGATCCTTTTTTAATAGTAACTTTGTAACTATTTTTATCTTTTTTGTTCACCAAATACTTATTTACTCATATACTATTTTAAAACCTTTATTTACTAATCAACCATAACATGGGTTGAGAAATATCTTTTTGGGGTGCACTGTATAATATATCTTTCAATAAAACAATAGTTATCAATACAGAAATCATTCTTTCAACCTGGTTTCTCTTAGAATGTAGAAATAAGAAAATTTAACCTGCATTGGCAATGATAATAGACTTGTTTTCCTAAATATCAAAATGCCTATAATAAGTGGATAAGAGACGAAACAGCAGAGCATTATTACAGGACCTTAAATCTAAATCCCAAACAAACATAATATGCAAATCTGAATTTTCAAAATAGCAGCCTTATTATTCATTTAGGATGATTTTACAATAAATATAAATTGTAGATGCCTCTTTTGGTTACAAAATTCCACTGTTATCTTTTTATTAATCAGCACCAATAAAGCACAAGATCTCAAAAACAGCATTTGGGGGAAATACTGGTGAACAAAATTAATATGCAAATCCAAAACAAAGCAATAAAAGAAGTTTTCTTGGCACTTATCTCCACTTTTAAAGATTGATTCTGATAAATTAATAATTTTTTTAAGGGATTAATGCATTATTTATTATGAAATATGGTATAAGGTAGAAATTAATGATTTTTCTAAATAAGAAATGTTTGAAAAAAATAAATTCAATCCCTATCACTTTAGAGGACAGCTGCTGACCCCCACTTTTATGGATGAACCTAAATACATGTTAAAGATAAAAATTACCCTGAAAAGTATACAAAAATGTTTTTTTATGTGTTAAAAAAATTCATTTTAAATCTTGATTTTGAGGATGATGACCTTTAAGATGCTCCTATTGGTGGTGATGGTGAGCCAAATGTTATCAAAGTGCATGTCCATAATGACAACTTATATATTAAACTATGATCCAATTTTTGTAGTCATAGCAGCCTCCAGCCCAGCATCATTAAAAAAGAAAAGAATTGCAATTTTATTTACTCCAATTCATAAAGTGAATACTGTAGTTTTTAGAAGATGGTTATATTTCTTGTCTCGAGGCTCCATTGGAGGTTGCTATGTTTTCAAAAAATTGTACATAGGTTAATAGACAAGTTGTTGTAATGGACATGCACTTTAAGAACATTTGGCTCACCATCACCACCAACAGGAGCAACTTAGAGGTCATCACCCTCAAAATCAAGATTTTAAAATGAATCTTTTTAACACATAAAAAAAACATTTTTTTATACTTTTCAGGGTAATTTTTATCTTTAAAATGCATTTAGGTTCATCCATAAAACTGGGGTTAAGCAGCTGTCTTCTAAAGTGATAGGGATCAAATTTATTTTTTTTGAACATTTCTTATTTAGAAAAATCATTAATTTCTATCTTATACTATATTTCATAATAATTAATGCATAAATCCCTTAAAAAAATATTAATTTATCAGTATCAATCTTTAAAAGTGACAAAAAGTGCCAAAAATTCTTTTTTTTATTGCTTTGTTTTGGATTTGCATATTATTTTTGTTCTCCAGTATTTCCCCCAAATGCTGTTTTTGAGATCTTGTACTTTATTGGTGCTGATTAATAAAAAAAACAGTGGAATTTTGTAACCAAAGGATTCATCTACATTTCATATTTATTGTAAAATCATCCTAAATGAATAATAAGGCTGCTATTTTGAAAATTCCGATTTGCATATTATGTTTGTTTGGGGTTTAATATTTCTTATCTTTTTAATATCTCTTTCAGTTATTTATTTTTAAAGCTATACTTGCATTCTCTTTACTTTCCAGTTCATAATATTATATTTGTTAAATTTGAACTTATTTGTTGAAGTATAAAAAAACACAAATTTTAATTAAATGTTCGAAAAAAACAGAAATAAAATAAAAAAATATTGGAGACCTTGCTATTTTTTTATTGATTTTTAGTTTTGAAACTATTTTAAAAGATAATTAACCCCACACCCTCTTCTTTTGTAGTCAAAGGGGGATAAATTGCAACACAGTAGCGCATCCACCCAACACTGCGTCATAACTAAATACATAAAAAAATGGTTCATACTGCTGCTTTGTCAGATGAGCAACATAAAAAGTTATAGTAGTGGGAATGCCTTGGCCCATAAACAGGCACAGCACACTACCATGCACAGTTAGGTATTCTCAGACAGAGGTGGTGCAATCAAAGGGTTGGTTGTATGTTGGATTACTTAAATGATCCCACCTTTTAGCTTATTACAGTAAAAACGAGAATTGTACCTTAATGACTTCACAAGTTGAAGGGTGTATAAACCCTAACCATAGAAAGAATCTTGTCTCATCATTTCCAGAGATCTTAAAGCAAGAACCATTTGTGTAAGCCACTTTCACTGAAAAGTCTAATAAATAATCATATTTCATAATTATTTAAAAAATATTCCCCTTTGATGTTTTAGGAATTATATTACACTTTTATGTGAATTTTTATCACGTATAAATATTGCATTTTATATTCTCAAATAGGCAGAATAAACTTTTAAAAAAATTGTTATAAAATCAGACAGATCATAATGATTCAGTTTTTGTAAAAAATCAAAAAGAAAATTAAATTAAATCAATTTATGAAAATAATTTTTTTTAAAAACTAAATTGCTACTAGAACTAACCTAAAATAAAACAAAACACTTGTTCATTTGTATAAATTGCAAACCAAAATTAGAAAATTCATCAGTTTGAAAACAAGACTGAAATGGTAAGCTTGTTTAGTATGTTTTCAGTAAAACTTTACCACAGTCAATAGGTTAAAAGGAGTTTTATAAAATATGAAATATAATCTAAGATTTCATTTTATCCTCCCTCCATAATGATATCCTCTGGATATATTATGTTGTAATACACAATACTGTTTTGGCCTCTATTCATAATGATATTATATTGGCAAATATTAATTTGTACTACCCAAAACTATTTGGCCATAATGGTATAATTTGACCAATATTATTGTGTTAACAATCAATTCCTCTTTCAAGGGAGGCTAAACCGGAAAATTACCCTTTACTAGTTTAGTATTTCTTGGTAGAGTAAAAGGGTATTATAGAAATTTTAGCATCTAAAATGATATTATTATCAAGAGAACCAAAATTTAACCTTATAAAAATTTTATTGGCCAAAATAAATGCATTATGAATAGAGAAGACGTGTAATTGTATATTACCTTTTATTAGAATTATATAAGAGAAATTGTGGATTTTTCTTCAACTTTTGTAATACTGATTTTGTCCTTCTAACTGTCTAAAGTAACAATCACCTTGCTCTTAAAAAATAAAGATGTCATTGTTTTAGCAATTTTTATTTCCATTCTCATTATCTTTATAGTGTTACTACTTTATAGTTATTTCGTTTTTTCTTTGCAAAAATCATTATAATATAAGTAGATTTATGATTTTTGATTTGTTTAGAAAATGTTTTTGCTGTTGTGTGCTCTTGCTGTATTAACTCCAGTCTATGTGCAAGGTAAAGTATGTTAAATTTAACCAAAACCATTTTTAAACAAAATTTAAATATAACAAGTAGTCATTTTTTTTAAACCTTTTTTATAAGATATTAAATACAAATGTTTAACTGGAATAGTTTTATTTGGTTTTCTAGTTTAGTAAAAGAAGGACAAAATTATATTTGTATCTGAAAGAGTCATTAAACTTAAAACCTTAATTTTATTACTAGTTTAGATAAATCATTTTGCAATTAGAATACTCAAAATTATATTAATTCTATTCTAAAGTAATTAAGTAATTGAATTAAAAATATATATATATTGATATATTGTTTTAGGATTTTGTGATACTACACAAGGATGGTATCCATATTCAATTACAGGTAAACAGAAGATTTTTCCTATTCACTTTAGGATGTAAAAAAATAATTTCAATTATTTCATGTTATTGTTAATTTTTTCACTCATTTTATACATTTTCATAGAATACTTAAAGTTTTACCAAATTGTAGTATATATTTATAAAAGATTGCAATTTTTACTTTTTTTTTTTAGGAAAATGCTACAAAGTTATAAATTTGTCAATGAGATGGATTTATGCAGTAAGGGAGTGCAACAAACATGGTGCTGAGCTTGCATTTGTAACAGGACTACAGGATATGGCATTTGTTAAATGTCAGTCAATAATATTTTTATAAACTTTTTCTGATTGGGATACATAATTTATACTTATTTATTTTTTTAAAATTTACAGTATAATATTTTATCATATATTTAGACCTTGCAAAGTATGTATACAAAGTGAAAGTTGGACTTTGGATGGGAGGAACTGATATTGATCAAGCTAAAGCCTTTTATTGGATCAACGGAGCTCAATTCCCTCCATGTAAATGTGAACTATTAATTCAAATAAACTTTTATTTTTACAAGAAAAAAATTAATACATCCACTTATTTTATTTTCAAGCATTTAATATAATGTTTTTATAGATACTAGTCAATACTGGGCACCTGGGCAACCAGATAATTTTCATGGAAAGGAACACTGTTTACAGGTAAATCTTAATGCTACAGCAATTTAATCACATTAAAGTATGTCCACAGTTAAAAATTAATTATTAAAGAAAAAGAAATTCACTTCATATATTATTCACAAAAAGTTACATAATTTTGACTATAAGTTCAAAAATTATTTTTTTTAGTTGTGGGGTTCAGATGCAGGACTTCGAAACGAATATCTTTTTAACGATGCACAATGTTCATTTGAACAACCGATACTTTGTCAGAAGCTTATGGTAATTAATACACATTTAATCTATTTTTATTAAAAAAAAATCAAACTGTATTTAGCATTTGATCTATATTTATGATAATTATGCGTCTTTTATTTCAGTAAAAAGAACAAAACCAGATTGACAGGTGAATGTAAAAGAAAAATTCAAAATATTTTTTCCACTTTTATAAATAGTTTGTAAATTTCAGGATGAAGATTGCTACTTTTGAAACTTTGAATTTTTGTTTTAATTTATTTGTCATGTTTTGATTTTCAATATTTATGTAATACAATAAAGTTTTAAATTCTTTAACTGTATTGCTTTTTAAAAATATTCATCTTCATCATATAATATCAGACAAGGATATGAAAATTATAAAATAGCAAACATTTTCTTTTAAAGAAACCAAAAGAGTTTAAGACAAATTAAAAAAAAATCCCTAACTAAAAAAGAAAGAAAAAAACATTGCTTTCATAATTGGATATTATTTTTAAATGAAAATATAAACTTCATGGTTGCAACTGTCCTCTTCTTTTTCTCTAGAATGCTAAAATAAGTTTTAATATTTCTATATACTGTGAACTCTTAAAGTGATCGCGAATTTAATTTTTCAAAATGCATTTTTGTTTACCTTTTTTTATATTTTAAGTAATTTTTAAAGAATTATGCCTTAAAAGTTCAATTAAGTTAGAAAAAAATCAGTTTAAAATGCTGAGAGTATTTCCACATGAAAATAATGTTAAAATCTGAGCAAGAATTAAACTAATTATTAAAATAAGCCATTTCTTCGCTTGCAGATAAAAACAAAATAATTTATACTTAGAAAATATTTTTGTAATATATCTCTATTAATATTTATCTTTGAACTTTCTCTAAAATGTAATGAAAAAGTTTGGTTTATTTTATAAAATCATTAATCAAATACCGCTTTGTTTATGCAGGTATAGGGACAAAAGAAAAATTGTTTAAATCTGTAGAAAGAATGATATTTAACCCATTAGTGCCGAACTTCCCCCCTGTCGTCAGAATCACTTGAAATTTTAAACACAGCTTCCTTAAGGGATTGTAAGACATTTGTATTTTTAGATTTTTTGATTTGAGGCATACCAAAGAAGTTTTTTTTTTGCGTCGTTTCCGACGCATTCGGACTAATCATTTTTCCCATGCGTCTATTATGTACCATATCGGACTAATCATCTTAGGCTTTTACTGTATAATCTATTAGTTGCCTTGCCCCTAACCTCTAGGGTGGGTGGGGAATGTCAGAAAAATAGCATAAAACCATCCCAAGATATTTATAAAGCTTTCCTGATAAGTAAAACCAATTCAGACCCGAAATTTCTATAATCTTTAGCTTCAGACAAAAACCTTACTACTTTATAGTATGGAACACTATACTAGCAGCGGCTTTGCCCCTAGAGGCATCCAGGGACCCTTGGGTTTGGGGGGAGTCAAACCCCCTCTTTCAATTACAGTTTTTAAAGAAAAATTTTTTAAAAATAATGAGAGGGGTTTACTATTTCTAGGGGTGATTTCTCCTAGAGCGGTTGTGGTACTCTCCCTCAAAATATGAGAAGCTAAAATGTAAAGGAGAACCATATCGGTTCAGTGGTTAGTGAGATCCCTTAGTACACACAGACACATGTATGTAGAATGTATTTAGATCCTGTTACTTTATTAAAAGGATACATAACACAGATACTCTACAATCAGTGTCTGTATGTACGTCGATTCCTCTGTATAAAACAATTCAGAATATAATTATTTGGTACTAGTGGCTACGCCCCTAGAGGCCTTTAGGGGCACTTGGGATGGGGAGAGGTCATTGAATTCTACAACAATATTTTTTATTTTAGATTTAAAAAGAATTAATTTCATTAAGTTCATTCTATTTTTTCTTGTGCTGGGGGTCTTTTTTAAGTGGCGATTTCTCTTTGGAGGGTGGTGGTACTCTCCCCCAAAATATTTATAAACCTTACCAGGTTCTATGAGAAGGAGAACCATATCGGTTCAGTGGTTAGTGAGATCCCTTGGTACACAACACACAGACACATGTAGAAAGTATATCCTGTTCCTTTATTAAAAGGATACATAACACAGATACTCTACAAACAGTGTCGGTCTGTATGTCCATTCGTCTGTATGAAACAATTCAGAATATAATTATTTAGTACTGGTGGCTACGGCCCTAGAGTCCTTTAGGAGCACTTGAGATGGGGAGAGGTCATTGAATTCAACAACAATATTTTTTATTTAAAAAGAACTAATTTCATTAAGTTAATTCTATTTTTTCTTGTGTTGGGGGGTCTCCTTCAAGGGGCGATTTCTCTTTGGAGGGTGGAGGTAACCTCCCCAAAAATAGTTGTAAACCTTCCTAGGACCTATGATAAGCTACAAAGTAAAAAAAGAAGCATATCAGTTAAGCAGATACACAGATAGATACCCTTTCACTTTATTACAATGTTTAGCAAAGAAATATGATTTTGTTGACAATCATATTGAACAACCCAATACATGACAACCCCTCACCCCCCCCCCCCCCCCAGCCCCTGTTAATCCTTAAAGTTTTATAATAACTTTTTCTTATTTGTTGTCTTACCAACTGTGGGGAATTGTTGTATTTTGATTGGTTGGTTTATTAAGTGTCCAAATGTTTCAACCACTAAATGTAATCTACAGAAAGATTTTATGGTATAATATCCCTGAGTAAGTACATCAATTTATCGGCCATTGACTTACTATTTTAGATCCCTAACAAATACATTTCTTAGTTGTAGCGTAGTTGTTAATTATTTGGATGCAATTATATATATACAGACGAACGGATGTACAGACAGACCATAATTGTAGAGTATTTGCGCTATTTTTATGAATGTATTAACAGCTAGGCTGCAATAAAAATTACGGAAGTATAAACATATTTAGAGTCTTTAATTGGCTGTAATTTTGGATATATAGACAGACATACATACATTCCCTAGTTGTGAGGTAGCTATTATTTATTTGGATGCAATAATGGAAATACATACAGGTGGACGTACAGACAGACCCTAGTTGTAGATTATCTGCGCTACTACTTTTATATCCTTAAAATAAAGTAACATGTTATTGTATGTCTTTGTGTGTGTACCAAAGGACCTTGCTAACCACTGAACCTATATGGTGCTTCGTTACATGGTAGCTTCTACTAGGTCCTGGTAAGGTGTATAACTATTTTGAAGGAGGGTACCACCACCATCCCTTAAGAGAAATCATCCCTAGAAAATAAAAAAAAAAAAAATTAAAAAAAAAACTTTTTCTTTAAAAAATTGTAATTAAAAGAGGGGATTTGACTCCCCTTGCAATCTAAGGGGCCCTAGATGCCTCTAGGGGCGTAGCCGCTGCTTGTATTGTATTCCATACTATAAAGTAGTAAGGTTTTTTGGCTCAAGCGAAATATTACAGAAATTGAAGGTCTGAATTGGTTTTACTTATCAGGGAAGCTTTATAAATACCTTGGGATGGTTTTAAGCTATTTTCCTGACACCCCCCACACGTCCTAAAGGTTAGGGGCGTAGCAACTAGTAGATTATAGGAGATTATACAGTAAAATCCTAAAATGATTAGTCCTATAAGGTCAAAAAGGACGCAATGGCTAAAATTATTAGTCCGAATGCGTCGAATACGACGCACAACAATTTATCAAAAAAAAGTATGTAAACTAACTAAAATTAAAGAAAACTTAGCAGAAACTAAAAATATATAACAAATGCTATAATTAATTTTAAATAAGTATGTTTTAATTCTTTAAAAGAAAGAAGTTAGGCCTGGTGTGGAAATTTTTTCCTATTTTTTCCACTTCTGCCATTAAAATATGATTTCATCTGGTCATCGAATGAAGTGAGAGGCCAAGCAATGTAGAGGACAAAACTTGAAGCTCTATTCAGTTATTTACAAACATTTAAAAAGGACAGCATAAAAAAATAGAGTGATAGTATAGGTTTGAATTTGTGCGTCGTTTAAGACCCTATTGTCATTAATGGGTTAAGAATTGAAATGTTTAAAAAGAATAAACAACATAGAGAAAATAATAAAAGAGAGAAATCGAGGTATTTGAAGGACTAAAATAGGCAGTGGGCCTAGAGGCCTATATTGAGCAATTGCCGCGCTGAATTTTTAATGTTATTCCACCACTTTTCAAAATGGGAATATCTTAAAATTAAATATATTTTCAAGACAATTATAGTTGCTGTTTGAAGCATAAATCTAATTTTTATAGGATGATATAGAAATATTTTGAATTATCATCCATTCTGATAAAACCTAATGAAAGAATATAAAATTATCATTATTAATTTTTCATGACTTTGCTACTGACTTTAATCATAACACTCATTATTAGCTTATAAGATTTATATTGCAGTCTATCTAATTTATATTTTTTAATAAATAAACGTTTTTACAAATTTAATATGAACATTTGATTGTAAATTATAATAATCAGTTTTTCAGTGCCATCTAGCTTTGGATATAGAACTAGAATATCAAAGCGTTCATAAATTTTTATTCTGCCTGTATTTTTCTTGTTTTGGATTTTTGTCACTAAAGGGCCAAACCCTGAGGGGTAAATAACATCACTTGAAATTGTTAAAAATATTGTTAAAACGAGTATTGTCTGAGAAAGAACATAGATAGCATTAGAGATTATTCACTTATTTAGATTATTTAGTTATGAAATTTTTTATTTAATATTTAGCCTTAGTTTTAATGTATGTCTTTGAAGTAGACAACTAGCGAACCTGGTGGCTGAGAGCTAAACTATTAATTTTTTATTAGTAAACATTTAAAAGTTTTATCATGTTAATTAGATTTAAATATTACATTTAGGCTAATTTGAATAAAAATAAATTTTTGATCATAAAAGGTGAACCCTCCTATTTTTAAACTAGGCGAAACATACTTTTCTGCTGCACTAAGACCGCCCACGGCTGTTTGTTTTTTAAGATTCTAAATCAAATTGTATTTTAAATATTTTCTTAAATTTTTTTTAAAACATAATAAATTACAGAAAAATAATAATAATTAATAAGATAACATTTTTTTTATTTTTTTTTTACATATATAGAATAGGTTATGATTAAGATGCAAAAAGCCGCGGACGGTTTACATAAATAGCAGACAAATTATTTTAGTAGGGGGGAAGTAATATTTTACAATGAAATTGGGGTGAGTATTCATCCTCTCATCCTTTTTCCTTATGATAAACAAATATTATTTGTTGCACATATTCAGCATAAAATATAGCGCGTTTCTATAGTATTTACATAAAAATAAGCATTTTATCATGTAAAATAATCCTCATAATGTGTCGAATTTAATTAAATACCTGTCTAAATACCTGCCTAACTCACACACACACACACTCACTCACTTACATTGGCCATTCTCGTGTTTCCCTCTTCCATTCTCCGTCCCCCCTCCTTACCTTTCGTTTGGTACAAATGGTACCAGCGGATTTTGTTAAGTTGAAGTATAGAAACCAAACATTACTGAATATTGTAAAAGTCGCAGTCCCTTCAGTGTATTTTAAGTTGTAAGTTTGGACCAGTACGGAAAATTTTAACAGCTATAAAAAGTAAATAATTTTATTCCCATAACTGAAAAAACATGTTATTTTATTTCATTTTTTTTTTGTATAGGTTTATTGCTAACTGACTTGATTTATTACCTCAGGAACCATCTTTACATTGTGTTTAGGATTAAGATAAAAGCCTTGCTTTAATTAATGTACATCCATAAATAACAGATTAATATTAAAAGAATATAATTTGTGTGCTCTTTATCTTATTCCATGTTTTGAAGTATTAAACAATCAAGTTCTGTGGAGTCCATATGTATGTTTGTGTGTGTGTGTGTATTTTATACAACCTGGCTGTACTCAGAAAACGCTTATACCTTTAATTAATTCATGTTTTAAAGATTGTTTCTTTTAAATAATTTTTATAGATTTTATCTAAAGTAAAAACTTTAAAATTATGTGGGGGCCTAATCGTATTTTTAGCTCTGCAGTATGATGAAGCTTTTTTAGCAAGTAGTAAATATTGAGATAGGATGAGGGTGCTATGTTCACAAGATCGACAACTATAAATCAGCTGACCTTATACCCATATTTGGTAGAAATAGTTTAATCTCCCCGTAAAAAGAAATTACAAACTTTTTTGGTTAGTTTAATATGTATGTAACAAAAGAATTTATTCTACTCTAAATTTGCAAGTAAACTTCAACAAAAAGATTGTTATTTGTCGATTTTGATAGGTTTTAAGATATGTATAATAAAACTCAAAATACAACGATGTTTTCAGGGGAATAAATACGTTTTTTAAAAGTTTGATTTATTTTTAAATGGGAAGTATTTAAGACTTAATTCTCAAAATAGTACTCTTAAAAAACATTAATCAGTGACATATATCAACTTTTTCCCAGCTTTGTGAACACTTTAATTGTTCAGTTTAAGAAACTACTTTTTAAAATGAGTTTCTTTAAATTTAATAATGCACAAGAAGGCCATTGGAATGGTAATTTATATATCACAAATTAGATATTGTTAAAATTTTTGTTTTATTCACAATTTGAGATTTTACAAGCATTTTTACAGAGGATTTATTTTCTCAGAAGCAAAATTTTTGTTTATCAGAAAAATAAAAGGATAAATTTATAGATGTTGTGGTCTAAGCTAAAGGCTAGACAAAGGACCATGAACATATTAAAAATTTTTAGGCAAGTAATTATCAATGGTAACCACGGGATTGAACCCACACGGGATTGAACCCAACGGGATTGAACCCACGGAATTGAACCCACACGGGATCGAACCCAACGGGATTGAACCCAACGGGATTGAACCCACAGGGGATTGAACCCACACGGAATTGAAACCACACAAATCATCTATTTTTTTAAAACAAAAAACTAAAAACAAAACAAAAAAACTAAAAAAAAAAAATTTAAAAAAATGGCTTGCAATGATACTTGACCTCCACGTGGTGCAAGCTGGATTTAACTAACTAAGTATTAAAAATAAATAAATAAACAAATAAATAAATAAAAAAATAAATTTTGATACACCCTAATTATTTTTATATATATACCATAGTGAATTTTGGAGAAAAAAAAAATTTGGTGGGGGAGGCTCTCAACCCCCAAAAAATCAAGGAAAAATAATTTGGGAGGGTTGTTTAAACCCCTCAAAAAATTGAAAAAATATAAAAAATTTGGAGGGGGAGACTTACAACCCCCCAAAAAAAAAAAATTGGGTGCAGAGACTTAAACCCGCCAAAAAATTGAACAAAAAAAAATGGAGGGGGAGACTTACAACCCCCAAAAATTAAAAAAGAAAAAAAAAATAATTTGGGTGCAGAGACTTAAACCCGCCAAAAAATTGAACAAAAAAAATTGAGGGGGAGACTTACAACCCCCAAAAATTAAAAAAGAAAAATTGGGGGAAACCTACACCTTTGTGGGTTCAATCCTGTGCGGGTTCAATCCCATTGGGTTCAATCCCGTGCGGGTTCAATTCCGTGGGTTCAATCCCGTGTGGGTTCGATCCCGTTGGGTTCAATCCCATTGGGTTCAATCCCGTGCGGGTTCAATTCCGTGGGTTCAATCCCGTTGGGTTCAATCCTGTTTGGGTTCAATCCCGATGGAACCATTATCAATACTAACCCAGGCTTGTTTGGGAGGGGGTTGGTTGGGGTTAAATACTCCCTTATCTATCTTATAAATCTAAAGTTATAAAGTGCTTTTTAGAAAGTGAAGACTATTATACGCACATAAGCCTTACAAAAAATTGTCTGTGTAAAAATTAAGAATAGACCTGTGTTTTGTTTATAACATATAACCCTTGTATTGTTTCTGCATCTAATTCTATAAAGTAAAAAAAGGTTTTCTTTAAAGGTAATTAAACAGTTTTTAAAAAATTCCTCTGATGCCAATGATAGGATACAAAAGAGCAAGAAATTTGGGTAAACACCTCATTCAAGCCCAATTATACCTTGCTCAAGAGAAAGAAATAGTTTCATTCAATGCAGTATTGTAATATTTGTAATCATAGTCAAAGTATTTCTGAATATGTAGCCAGTTTTCTTTCAAAAAAATACCCAATCAAATCAAATATCAAATGTTCATATAGTATTGTAATTTATTCAATTTTATGTAAACATTGCCCAATGCAATATTTGGCCAAAAATTTAATGCAGCTTCTGTAAGATTTAGTAATCATTCCTTAAATATAAATAACATTCAGATTTTTACCTGGGGGGTTAGTTGTTAAATAAATATTATTTAATGTATAAAAAGAAACCAAATCTAAATTTATATTTTTCTAATTTATATTTAATCCACAAGCAACTGCTTCTCTAGTATCTAGGGATATTCAAAGGGATATAAAAGGGCAGAAAAAAAGCTTAAAACCAACAAACAACTTTTTTAATAAAAATAAAATAGCCTAAAACCTTTCCCAAAACTATAAGAAGCTTCACTGTAAAAGTGAACCATATCGTTTCAGCGGTCCCTTCTCTACAGATAAAAAAAGCTTACAACTTTATAAAATAGGATATTGTTAAATCTTTTCATTTAAAACTCTTCCTTCCTATGTAGATGTATGCAGGGAGAAAATGGACATTTGGCTTTTTATTACATTAGTTCCCAAAGTTAATGACATTTTGTTAGTTGGCTAATTAACTTTGGGGACTTTCATAGAATTTTAATTGGTTGGTTTATTACTTTGAGTGTCCAAATGTTTAAACCACCAAATATTGTTTACAAAATGGGTAATTTTGTGTATATTTTCATTGTGAATATCCATTAATTTATCGGCCATTGTCTTATGCCTCTAGTTTCCTGGTTATTTAGGTAGCAAGTGGGTTCGTGGGTGGGTGCGTTAAGTGTGTGTGTGTGTGTTAGTGTTATACTACGATAGTGTGTGTGTGTGTGTGTGTGTTAGTGTTATACTACAATAGTGTGTGTGTGCGTGTGTGTGGAAAGATAGGTAATATATGTGTGTGTGTGTGTGTGTGTGTGTGTGTGTAACGAATTACAATAACTTTTCATTGGAATAAAAAAAATAATGTTTATTTTTATGGAAAAACTTTAATAAAATGATTGAATTTTTTGCTGAAGTATATAGCAAATATAATAGATTTTTACTTTTTAAACAATTTAATTCTTAAATATCATTCTTTCTATAGATTTAAAAAATTTTTCTATTGTCTTTAAACCAGCTCAAACATACCAAAATTTGGTTAATGATTTTATAAAATAAACCAAACTTTTTCATTACATTTTAAAAAAAGTTCGAAGGCAAATATTAAAAGAGATGTATAATAAAAATATTTCCTAAGTATTGTTTTTTTGTTTTTATCTGTGAGCGAAGAAATGGCTTATTATTTTATAGTTTAATTGTTGCACAGATTTTAATTTGAACTTTAGGTGGAAATAATCTCGGCATTTTAAACTGATTTTTTTCTAACTTAATTGAACTTTTAAGGCATTATTCTATGGAAATTACTTTAAAAATAGGAAAAGGTAAACGAAAATGCATTTTGAAAAAATGAATTCTTGATCACTTTAAAAAGCCAGTAGCTATTCATTTTATTAGTTAAAATTGTCCATGGTCAGATAAGGTTTTTACCCTTTTTAAAACTCAACAAACAAGATAAAACTCTGTTGGATATCAGAGAAAAATATATTAATAAGAGAAAAGAACTCAGTTGAATGGTTTAAATAAAAATTCATGATATTGTTTTTGTACCTTTAAGCTAGTTGCAATACAAATTTTTACAATTTTTACTTGAAGACTGACCTAAAAGCTGCACCTCTGAAAAATCTTTATTAGAGTAATTGATTCAATACCTTGTTTAACTTGACTGTCTTTCTTCAAAAATTTACAAAAACTTTTTAATAATTTGCCAGTTTCAATTCGTGTTTTGTTAAGAACATTTATAAAAAAATAGTAAGATTTAATATAAGATTTAATGCTATTTTGTTTTAATTTTGATTTGCATTTAATCATCCTTGTATAAACATCAGGGATCTAGGGATGAGACAATGAATCAAATATTCAACATATTAGAGGTTTCTAACCTTGAGGACCCAGTTAAAGTTTATGTAAAGGATTTAGCAATTTCTTACTCAATTTGGACACAAGCGCACAATTGCTGCTAAATTTGTTATGATCCTAGCAGACAAAATCAATAAGAATGATTAACACAATTTCTAGCACACAAAAAAATTTATATTGAATAAAATTATTTTGGCTGGATTTTCTAATTATTTGTTTCCAAGAAAATATAATTTCATAGATTAAAACTTTATGTGATATTTACTGTGATGTTTGTGTAATAAACAATTTAAGAACCCGTCTATTTTAAATTCTTGTTTTCTTGAATTTTAGTAGCATATTTTGATAGATTTTCATTATTTTAATATTTAGATTCTGAAATAGATACAAATTTTTTTTTAATGGATATTAAACATAACTGAGGGTTGAAATTTTGGAATATCTCCATCCTGGATGCCAGCAAACCTGTTAGGGTCAACTATATAGAAAGTAAAACTATATTTTGGATTAAAGTAGTTCAAAATATTAATACTGCAGGTCCTGATCCTTCACGTCTCAAGCAATCTTTAAATAACTCCATTGACCTTAATTTTTAACTTAGAGACTTATGCCAAGTTCACAAATAACTTTTAAAGGTCAACTATTTTTTATATAGGTCAACCTAAACAAGTACAACCAACAAATACCTTTATAAAACAGTGAACCTAAAGCATCTCTAGGTTGACCTATATCTTTTGTGAACTAGGCTTTAAATATTAAAGTTTATTTAATGTTTTTAATTAATAACTCACCACCCCCCATCCAATTAAGGTTCAGAAGGGGTCCTGAATGTTAAGGAATAAAAGATATTTAATGGATATTTTATATCTTAATTTTATTTCTTGTTGAGACAAAAGGCCCCTCATTTTTTCTAAGTAACTTAAAGGAAGCCTGCAAGAAATACCACGCTTTAACTGCTGAAAGACTGCCACAAGTAGACCAAATACCCCAAATTTGAAGCCTTCAGCTTCTATAACAAAAAAGTTCTAGGCATTTTAAAATGACATTTTATGTACAATAAAATTTTGAAAGAATTAAAATGCTCATGTTGAAAACTTTGAAATTAAACTACGTGGCCTAGAAACAAAATTATAAGCTTATTTTTGTCATAAATTTAGGTTTCCAGTAACTAATTATATTTTTACAATAAAAATAACCATTTTTATAGTCAAAATCATTAAAAAAAATTATGTTTGACTTGCGTTGTACTGAATGTACTGTAGCCAATCAGAAGGCTGAATCAGCTTAACAACCAATCACAGCTAAGCTTGTATTAGTTTACCCCTTTGTTTCCGATGTGATTTTCGTTTAAAAGTGCAATTTAAATCAAATTTTTTTCATAGATTTTGACTATGAAATGTGGTGTTTTTATTATAAAAATGTAATCAGTTACAGGCAATCTAAGTTTCTGACAAAGATAAGTTTATAATTTTGTGTCTGGGCGACGTAATTTAATATTGTTTTTTCTTTTATGAGCATTGGAAATCTTTCAAAAATTCCATTGTACATAAAATGCTATTTTGAAATGCCTAGAACTTTTTTGTTGTTGAAGCTGAAGACTTTAAATTTGGGGTATTGGGTCTTCTTGTGGCAATCTTTCAGCAGTTAAAGCGTGTTATTTCTTGCAGGCGTCCTTTAAACAAATAAATCACAAATTTGTAAAAACATGAATCAAAGTTCAAACTAAAGCATATAAAAGAGATAAATAGGATTAACATTAAGTATGTTAACAGTATATCAAAGTATGCCATAGTCACAATAGTCTTTTTGAATCACATTTTAATTATTTTTTACTATTTAAGATGTTTCAGACATAAAAATATTTGCTATAGGTGTATTTAAAAGAAGTCTTTGTTATTAGTTTCAATAGTATTTGACAAATAATGACATTTGTAGGCGTGTCTGTTGTCACAATTTTGTATAGAAATAAAACGTAAATAAGAATAACTAAATTTCAACTTCAAAACTTCAAAAATTCAAACTTACTATTTGTTGGGAGGATAATTTTTAATTAATTACAATTACAACTTGGTAATTCATTAAAAAAAACCTTTAGTAGAGTATTATGATTTTTTTTCTAAAGAGAAAGGTAAGTTTTTCATATTATTTACTGTGCAGTCTAAAATATAACTGACCTATAAAATTGGCTAAACTTGCAATATGATTAAAAAAAAAAACATTTTACAGTAAAAACCCTGCATTTATGGTCCAAATGCTACACAAATACTTTAAGTTTATACTTAAGTAATTGCAAATTTATCAAAAAATTTAACAAAATAGCTTGCAACATAGGAAAATTCTTCTTTGTCCTGGACTTATGTAAAATGTCTCCAAGATATAATGTAACTAATCCATTTAATTTTCATTAAAAAACTCTAAACATACCAATAAAAACATATAAATCTTGTAGTTTAAATGGCACAAATTTATAAATTTTCTTAAAATCTTGTTTTGGATCAATTAATTCCAATGGTCACAGAAGCCATTTGAAATCCAGGTATATTAAAAAGGTTCCTAAAAAATACTTAAACATACTTGTTATGCCCTTTTTGTTCCAAACACAAATTAACATTGATAATAAGCTCCTTTCAAATTTTTTTTTTAACCTAAAATGACTCTTGACCAAATCTGGTGCCAGAAGTAACTAAAACATCCTGCCAACATTAGTTACAAAAAATAATTAACTGTCTCATGATAAAAAATGGGCAGACAATTGGATGGATTGTCTACATTCATCCATTTATAAACCTCTAATAGCATGAAAGTATTGAAATAATCATATAATTTAAAACTAAAATTTTTCTATAACTTATAACACATTCACAGGTAAAAATAAGGGTTTAGAGCTAACTTGATGTGAGCTAATATATATATCCGAGCCAGATTGTGTACACATTTTGTGCCCTTAACCTCTTTGATAAGGAATTTCATATTTTGCTTCCTTTACCCTTTTATTCCATAGCTAAGTTTTAATAGTCCTTGAAAAATTTGCTGAGTGATTTTGCAAACCAGTAAGGGCCATCCAAGTAAATACAAAAATTAGTATAAATATAAATATCTTTACTAGGTTCAGGATATCATACTGCAGATCCTGATCCTCCAGGTCTCCAGCAATCTTTGAAAGACTATTTTGAGTGCAATTTTGACTTATAGACTTTGAATTTAAAACTTTTAACTTAAAAGATTATCTAACATAAATTCTAACAAAAATTCAAATCTTAGTTATGTGTCATACCCATTTAATGATACTTTTAAACAATTCATAAATTCAGATAATGGTTCCGGTAAAAAAAATATTCTATAAAACTTAAGTTGAAAAAAGAAATTTTGAGTTTTTGATATTTGGTTTTGTTCAGTAGGTATGGATATCTATAATACAAAGTAGCTTGAGGTCTGTCCGTCCGTCCGTCTGTCTAACCGTCCGTCTGTCCGTCCGTCTGAAGCTTAAGATCTCGGTAACCACTGAACTGATCAAATTCTACTCTTCAGGGTATATACCTATTGGTCCTGTGGTGGTTATAAGCTATTTTCTAGGGGGATGGGACACCCCCAACCCCCCCCCCCCCCTTACACAAAAAAATCCCCCCCCCCCCATTTTTTTTCTTCTTTTTTTTCCTTTTTTTTTTTTCTTTTTCTTTTTTTTTTTTTGCTGAAGATTTCCTTGGTCCTTTACGTTTTGTAGAAGATTTCCTTCGTTCTTTATGTTTTTTTAGAAGATTTCCTTGGTCCTTTAACAAATTTTGTATCAAATAAAGAGCCCCATATTAAAAGCTATATATTAATGTTATTTATATTAGAGCTGGAGGCCTAAATTTTTTTGTGCAAGTCCCCTGTTTTATGATGAATTTCCGACCTTAAGTAAGTTGAAGTCAATTTTTGCTTCCTTCACCCTTTTATTTAACAACCTTTGTTTTCAGGTCCTTTTTTACTTAAAAATTTTAAATGGCTGTAATTCTCTTATTTTTGAAGCTAGAAGAAATTTTTTTTGCAGAAAATGTTTATCTTTATGTAATTTTTATATTTGAAATATCAAAATATAGATTTTAGCGGCCGCAGCTGTACTTGGCAGCTGCAAGCTGCCGCAGTTGGTGGTTGGCAGGAAAAGGCGGTGAATCTTTATGAAATTTTAATACATTATGTATACATGTAAGAAAAGCTTAAATTTAAAATTTAAAGTCTCTAATTAAAAAATGAGGCCACAGAACCCTTTAAATATTTCTGGAGACCTGGAGGATCAGGACCTGCAGGTTCATACCTGGAACCTGAAATTTACCTAAACACCTGTATTCTATATGAGGATGTACTACTAGAGGAGATTTTAGTATTTTGGTAAGATAAAATGCTTTCTTAAAACAAAAAAAAATTTGCTCTTTACCTGGATGACCCTGCCAGGTTTGCTGGCATCCTGTGCCCACCAGTATGGAAATATTAAAAAAATTCCAACTCTCAGTTATGTGTCATACCCATACTTAAAAATTCACGCAGTTTGGGCTCTTTCACACACAGGAAATGAGATAGAATATAGGTTCGATATGATATGAGCTTATATCAAAGGTGCAATTCCATAGATTATAAATAACTTAAAAATATTGACATATTCAATTGTATAAGTCTGTTTATAGCTTAAAACCCGTCAATCTCGAAGAAAATATTTTGTAATTAGTGTGGTTCCCTAAGAACTCAAACACCCTAGCATCACACAAGGCTTCATGGCAAGGTTGAATTAAAAAGCTTTCGTTAAATGATAGTCGTAATAACGTGGAAACCAATTAATCAGGGGTAAATATACCCTCCTTCTACCTTTATAAAGTAAATTATTTAAAAGTTAAAAAAAAACATCAAATAATGTAAAAAGTAAAAAAAAATAATCGATAAAATTTTCTTGGAGGAAGAATGATTTCAAATCCCTGTTTTTTTGTGGCCTTGTGTGTGTGTGTTGAAAATACGTACACAAGGGTTGTTTATATCATCATGAATTAATCAAAGATCTCTGTACAGAAAATAAACTTTAAGACCTATTATTTACCCTGTCAATACTCCTGACGCCCTTCTACGCAAATTATTTTTATGCTTTTTAAAAATTAAAAAAACTAGTATATAATGTAAAATAATAAACATTTAAATTATCTTTTAAGGTGCGTGCCAATGTAATAGTCAATCAAACTTAAGCAAAATAGTCAAAAAAAAGTAAAGGGCTAAAATAAACGATTTTGTCGGCAATCTCATTTATTATATGTTCAATTAAAACAGAAAATTGCAAATTCTACTTAAGGATTTTTTTGAATTTTTAAATTTGGCATAGATATTCTAAAAGTATGTAATGGCACCTTTGATATAAGCTCATGACATATCGAACCTATATTCGCCCTTTAACACCTAACATACAACGAAAAAGACAGAAACAATAAAAGATAAGGCTAAATATATTTCTAGATTTATATATGATCTACATTATGATGATGACTTTACTGATGAAACAATGAAATATAAATAAATGTATATCACCAAATGATAATTAAAAAAAATTATTCCTCTTTCAGATTAAAATTATTGGTTAGTAAGTTTTGACACTTCTAATTAGAACCAACCAATTATTTTATATTTTCTGGCAAAGTAAGCTAGAATTTTCAAGAAAGTTTGAACTTATGGTTAATATTTAACACCTAACCTACAATGAAAAATTTGTTTAGGTTCCAAAATATGTTTTATTGTCTTTTCAAAGCTATTGTTAGTCCAGATTCTTCATGTGCACTAAAAACTCTTATCACCTGTGGCCTTAGTAAAGACTTATAGTTTTAGTGCTGAAAATAATAAATAATTAGTCATACATTATGCAACATGTTTCAAAAAATAAGTGGCTAATATTACTTGACGCAAATATTTCTTTATATTCAATATTTCTTTTCATGATTTGTCATACAAGTGGCTTATCTGTCAGAAATGCATTTATTTGTGTAAAATAAAAATAACTATGGGGATAATAGAAAAATATTAATTATCTTCCTTGATTTAGAAATTGAGTAACTTTTCTTTTCAGTTACAAAACTTTCATTCTTTTGAACTTTGATTCTTTTAAACCCCTATCCCTTCTACCCCTTCCCTTTACACCAAAACCAGTGGTTAAATTGCTCAGTTTCAAACAAACCTTTGTACAGTAAAGAATAATAGAAGGGATAACCATATTCATTATAATACGTTTAACTTTTTCTTTGTATTTTCGAGCACTTTTTCATTATTTTGTTGTTTCTTTACTTTAAAATAACCTAATTTTTTTTAAAAATATATATCTGATTGTACTATAAATATATGAAATATGGTTAATTTTGTGCAGGTTGACAAGGATTAGATGTGATTTAATCGAAATATATTCCTACAAATTGAGCTGTGTGTTTTTCCTTGGATAGTCTCTTTTCAACATCGCTGCCATGTATTATTCCATTTCTTTCCATTGTATGGGTATTTCTAAGATGAATCCTAAATTAATAACTGTTGATGGTAGAGGATTAATGTAATAACAAATAAATTGAAAAGTATTTGAATTGATAAAATCTTGTTTTATTGTGTTTGACACTAAACTTCATACTTCTTTATGTTTTAGTACACTTGAATAAACCTTTTGTTAAAGAAAGACATAAATTTAAATTGCATATTTGTAATTTAAGGTGAGTAGTAGATTAGTAAACTAAAGTAATCAGGATACTGATAAAAAATCTCTCTTTTTTTGTTATTGTATATAATATTAAAATCTTTTCTCTTTTGCTTTCTAAGTAACCATAAATTGAAATAAAAACAAAGTCTGTTAAAAGTATGCTTATCTGTGTCAAAGAGTTTAGTTTAGATATATAGGGGAAAAAATTAACTGCATATAATATATCATTAGGAAAAAATTCTTTACTAAAAAACTTCAGAAAAAGCTGTTTTAAATAAGAGCTTTTTCTCTAATGTCAATATCTAATAACCTGATCAGAAACATTCTAATCCTCAGTCAAATTAAAGTGAAGTGTTTTGGTTACCAAACAACTTTTAATGGAGTTAAAGGGTGTGTAAACAAAAAAGAAGGCCTTTTTAAAATTGAAATTATGTGGCTTGTGTTAAAAGTAGAAAAATGTTATACATACCGTTTGAACTGCTATAAACTCTAATTTTTGAAAACTATTCTTGTTGTACATATAACTTAGGCATAGATGGTAAAATGTCCGAACTGGCTTAAAACTTGACATGCAAATAGATCATTACATATTAGAGTATAGGAACTGAAAAAGGAATGCATACACTTTTTAAGTTAAAATTATGAGGCTTGTGTTAATAGTAGGAAAAGGTTATTCATATCCTTAAAACCACTATAAGCTCTAGTTTTTGGAAACATAACAACAGTTCCTGTGCTAGAAATAGCTACAAATAAATTAGATGCTAATGTTTTAACAGACTTTCTTGCATATTTCATCGAAGCTTTTAAACTGCAAATAGCATGAAAATAGTACTCATTTTTCCAACTACAAGAGTTTACAAATATGCATGAAAAATTTATATTATTGACACAAGCCAAACATATTATATTTTTAAAACATCAAGTTTTAAGTCAAGTGGAACATTTTACCACTTAGCTCCCTAACTACAAATAGGACAGGAATCCTTTTAAAATTTCCAAAAACTAGAGATGCTATTGGTTCTAATGCTAGGCATAAAATTTTTCTACTATTATCACAAGCTGCACAGTTTTAAAAGGCATGCATTTGCACACCCTTATTTCCCAATTGCCTGCACCATAGTTTTTGTCTCAACAACAATAGAACTAAGTAGAATTGAAATCCTGAAAGAAATAACCATATGCTAAAAATGTTGAAAATAACACACATTTTTCAATATTTTAGTACATTTTAGGTCATTAACAATATCTTGTAATTTTGATCCTGAAAATTTTTGATTTAGATTTGCATACAGACACTTTGCTGCAAGCCATTTGGCTGCCAGTGGCACTTGCAGTTATTTTTTTGATAAAAACTTTGTAATTCCCCCAAATAAGGAAGAAACAAGGATGACAACATCCTTAAGTAGCGAAGCACAAAAAATCATGGATGGTAATACCTACAAGTAGATTTAAAGTGTATTTGTTAAAATCAAGAATAGATTTATTGGAGAAAATAAACATAAAACCTTGTTTTATTTTGTATAATGATGACGGTCAAAGTAAATTACATAAAGATGGGAAAAATAATTTTTATTCTGATATCCCAAAAAAGTTTTAAAATTGGACCAAATATGGTGAAATATGTAAATCATATAAAAATAGCTAAATACCTACTAAAAGTCAGTCTGACCGCCATGTTTTTTCTTTTCTTAAAACGACATGAAATTTAATTTTTATATCCTGAACTTAAAAATTTGGAAAATCGGAATATATCCTACCTACATAAGAGAAATGGAAAAATAAGGGAAAAATTAAAAAAATAGCTAAAAGCGTTCAAAAAGTCAGTCTGACTCTCATGGTTGTTTACTTTAAACAAGAGGAAATTTAAGTTTGATATCTTTAACTGAAAAAATTCTGGAAATCGGACCATAAGCACCAGAGACATGGAGAAAAATATGAAAAATACAAAAATAGCCTAAAAACCTGCTGAAAGGCAGTCTGACCGTCAAAGTTGTTTTCTTTAATCAACAGGAAATTTAATTTTGATATCTATAACTGAAAAAATTTTGGAAATCGGACCATAAACACCAAAGATATGGAGAAAAATGTGAAAAATACAAAAATAGCATAAAACCTGCTTAAAGGCAGTCCGACCACCATTGATGTTTTATAGTTAATTGTGCTCCTTAATAATAGGAATGTTGTCAAAAAATTTCAGCATTCTATCTTTTATAGGAGCTGAGTATATCCCATTTCAACCATAGCGTTACGGACTGACTGACGGACTGACTTCGCTACTAAAAATATATTAATTAATACTTTTTTCTGAAGTAAGTGAGATTTAGTTTTCATATACTTTTTTAGAAGCGAAGCTACTCTATAATTCGCTTTGTTCATCTGTCCGTCCGTCCGTCCATCAGTCTGTCAGTCCGTAACGCTATGCGGGGGGGATGGGATTTACTCAGCTCCTATAAAAGATAGAATACTGAAATTTTTTTGCAACATTCACATCATTAAGGAGCACAATTAAGTACAAAACATTGATGGCGCTAGGACCGCTTTTTAGCAGGTTTTAGGCTATTTTTCATATTTTTCTCCATATCTTCAGTATTTATGGTGCGATTTTCAAAACTAAATTTCCAGTCGTTTAATGAAATCAGCTATGACGGTCAGACTGCCTTTAAGCAGGTTATAGGCTATTTTTGTATTTTTCACATTTTTCTCCATATCTTTGGTGTTTATGGTCCGATTTCCAAAATCTTTTTAGTTATAGATATCAAAATTAAATTTCCTGTCCTTTAATGAAAACAACTATGACGGTCAGACTGCCTTTCAGCAGGTTTTAGGCTATTTTTGTATTTTTCACATTTTTCTCCATATCTTTGGTGTTTATGGTACGATTTCCAAAAAATTTTCAGTTATACATATTAAAATTAAATTTCCTGTTGTTTAAAGAAAACAACCATGGCGGTCAGATTTCCTTTTTGCAGGAATTTGGCTATTTTAAAATTTTTCCATATTTTTGATATATATAGTTAAGGATTTAAAATTAAATTTCCTGTCATTTTAAGAAAACAAGCATGGCGGTCAGACTGCCTTTTAGCAGGTTTTTGCTATTTTTATATGTTTACATATTTCCCCATATCTTTGGTGTTTTTGGTCCGATTTAAAACTTTTTTGGGATATCAGTATCAAAATAATTTTTTCCATTGTTATGAGCATCTTTTATGTAATTTGCTTTGGCCATGACCATTATACAAAAAAAAACAGGGTTTTGTGTTTATTTTCTTCAATAAATCTATTCTTGATTTTAACAAATACACTTTAAATCTACTTGTAGGTATTATTACCATCTATGATTTTATTTTTTGTGCTTCGCTACTTATGGATGTTGTCATCCTTGTTTCATTGATTATTTCAATTTATTCATATCTTGCTAAATTAAATGTGATTATACAAAAATGTTAAAGTGAAGCACATTGAGATTTGTTTATTTTCCTAATATACTAACACTCTATTTTTTTTATGCTGTCCTTTGTAAATGTTTGTAAATAACTGAATAGAGCTTCAAGTTTTGTTCTCTACATTGCTTGGGTTCTCACTTCATTCAATGACCAGTTGAAATTATATTTTCATGGCAGAAGTGGAAAAAATTTCCACACCAGGCCTAACTTTTTTTCTTTTAAAGAATTAAAACATACTTTTTTTAAAATAATTATAGCATTTATTATATATTTTTAGTTTCTGCTAAGTTTTCTTTAATTTTAGTTAGTTTACATACTTTTTTTTTAATAAATTTTTGTGCGTCGTTTTGACACATCCAGACTAATCATTTTTCCTATGCGTCTATTTTGTACCATATCGGACTAATCATCTTAGGCTTTTGCTGTATAATCTATTAGTTGCTTCGCCCCTAACCTCTAGGGCGGGTGGGGGATGTCAGGAAAATAGCATAAAACCATCCCAAGGTATTTATAAAGCTTCCCTTTTTTTAAGAAAAAGCTTTTTAAAAAAATTTTGGGGGGGTTTTATTTTCTATTGGTGATTTCTCTTGGGAGGGTGGAGGTACCCTCCTTCAAAATACTTATAAACCTTACCAGTACCTAGTAAAAGCTACCATGTAAAGGAGCACCTTATAGGTTCAGTAGTTAGCAAGGTCCTTTGGTACACACACACAAAGACATACAATAACCTGTTACTTTATTTTAAGGATATAAAAATAGTAGCACAGATATTCTACAACTAGGGTCTGTCTGTATGTCCACCTGTCTGTATTTCCATAATTGCATCCAAATAAATAATAGCTACCTTACAACTAGGGAATGTATGTATGTCTGTCTATATATCCAAAATTACAGCCAATTAAAGACTGTAAACATGTTTCTACTTCTGTAATTTTTATTGCAGCCTAGCTGTTAAGGAATTCATAAAAATAGCGCAGATACTCTACAATTATGGTCTGTCTGTACATCCGTCCGTCTGTAATGTATATATATAATTGCATCCAAATAATTAACAACTAATCTACAACTAAGAAATGTATTTGTTAGGGATCTAAAGTAATAAGTCAATGGCCGATAAATTGATATACTTTGTCATGAATTGGGTTGTTCAATATAATTGTCGACAAAATCATATTTCTTTGCTAAAGCATTGAAATAAAGTGAAAGGATATCTCTCTGTGTATATTCTTAACTGGTATGCTTCTTTTTTTACTATGTAGCTTCTCTTAGGTCCTTGAAAGGTTTACAACTATTTTTGGGGAGGTTACCTCCACCCTCCAAAGAAAAATCGCCACTTTAAAAAGACCCCCCAACACAAGAAAAAATAGAATTAACTTAATGAAATTAAATCTTTTTAAATCTAAAATAAAAAAATATTGTTGTTGAATTCAATGACCTCTCCCCCTCTAAAGTGCCCCTAAAGGCCTCTAGGGGCGTAGCCACTAGTACCAAATAATTATATTCTGAATTGTTTTATACAGACGAATGGACGTACAGACAGACACTGTTTATATCCTGAGTATCTGTGTTATGTATCCTTATAATAAAGTAACAGGATATACATTCTACATGTGTCTGTGTGTACTAAGGGATCTTACTGACCACTGAAACGATATGGTTCTCCTTTACATGGTTGCTTCTCAGAGGACCTGGTAAGGTTTATAACTATTTTAAAGGAAGGCTACCACAACCGCCCTAGGAGAAATCACCCCAAGATAATAATAAACCCCTCTAAAATTTTTTTAAACTTTTTCTTTAAAAAACTCTAATTGAAGAGGGGGTTTGACTCCCCCCCCAAACCAAGAGTCTCTGGATGCCTGTAGGGGCCTAGCCGCTGCTAGTATAGTGTTCCATACTATAAAGTAGTAAGGTTTTTGTCTGAAGCTAAAGATTATAGAAATTGCGGGTCTGAATTGGTTTTACTTATCAGGACAGCTTTATAAATATCTTTGGATGGTTTTATGCTATTTTTCTGATATTCCCCACCCTCCCTATAGGTTAGGGGCGAAGCAACTTATAGATTATACAGCAAAAGCCTAAGATGATTATTCTGATATGGTACAAAATAGACGCATAGGAAAAATGATTAGTCCAGATGCGTTGAAATGTGTATGCCACAAATCAAAAAATCTAAAAATACAAATGTCTTACAATTCCTTAAGGAAGCTGTGTTTAAAATTTCATGCAATTCTGACGACAGGGGGGAGCTTCGGTACTATATAATGGGTGATGCATATTTAATTAAACTAATTTTTTGGCCACCTAGATGTTTTTTTTTAAATTACCAGTTTGTATAATTATAATAATTAGAAAAAATTTTCTTTTTAAATTAATCTTTTTAACTTGCAATTTGAAACAAAAATCTTTAAATTCCAGTGAGATTATAATAAGACTTTTTACAGAATTTGCTTTGCTGAGATTGTAATTATCAAGAACACTTGTTTGTTTGTATAAAATCAAGGCCAATAATTGAAAAATCATCAGTTTAGAGCCAAATCTTAACTTGATTGGTAAGCTTTATAACTTTTGCTTTTTACTTTATGATGTATTTTCCTATACCAGATCAGTTGTTCAAAACACTCTAATGCTATGACTGATCCTTTTTTTTTATCAAATTCATTAATTCTCGGATAAGGCAAAAACAACTAGATAAGCAATCCTTTGATAGGTTGATCTTTGTCTGGAAATCCCAAATATTTCTGAATAAGTTTATTATATTATATGCCAAAGTATTACATTTTTTTGTGTTTGAGAAATCATATGCATATTTAAATCTCTGTTTAAATGGTGTTGTAATTTTTATAAACAGTATTGAACTTTTTTTAATTTTACTTACCAACTCATAGACCAACAAAGTTGTTCATAAAATTAATCATTATAAAAAGATATCTTATACTCTGATGGAGTAATACGATGTTTTAATATAAATAATACAAGCAATACACTATTTAAATTTCAAAAACATATTCAGAAAATGTTATTCCTGTTGTGTGCCTTTGTCATACTATTTCCAGTCAATGCACAAGGTAAAATCTTTAAGGCCTTAATTTTATATCATAAAAAAAAATGGAAGGGTAACATCAAAGAATATTAACTACAAAATGATAATTAGACACAACTTTACTACTAGAAAATATACATAAATATACATATTATAAAATCTATTAAACTAGTTAATCATTTTGAAGGAACTTGTGATACTACAAATGGATGGTCTGGAAATATCTATACAGGTTTTGTAATTACAATTAGATCCTAGTATATAAATTGAAGTAAAAGCTTTTGATATTTTAATATGCTTGTCTGAATACAGGAAAATGCTTCAAAATATTGAATGTGCCAGTGAAATGGACAACCGCAGTAAGAAATTGCTTTCAAGAAGGTGCTGAGCTTGCATCTATAAATGGACAATCAGATCAAAACTTTGTAGCAGGTAAGAAAATGTTTTTGCTATTTACAACATCTTTTTCATGACTTACGGGAGTGCAAATAATGTGTATGTAAAAAATTCTATGTATTATCATAAGCTCTAATATTTGGAAAGATCCTATGTTTGCTATTTGTAGTCCATGATATACGTTGAAAAGTGAGAAAAAGGTTGGAAAATGCAACTTGATTTATTAATGATAAATTAACTATGATGTGAAACATAAGATATACCATAGTATAGAAATGACAAGCAGAGCTCAAATTAATCTTAAAAAGTAATACGGGCTGAATTGAGGTTTTTATCTAATTAGAAAAATAAATTGCCAACCATATTTCAATTCAGCAATATTTTTTATCAAATTTCTAATAAATCAAATTTATCTTTAAAACTGTTCCAAATGGCAATTTATATTCTAATAACTTGTATATCAATTTTTATAAATTTTTATTATTTTCCTATTACCTACAGGTATCATTTATTTGTTTAGGATATTATAAACCATACCTGAATATGTCAACAACACCAATAGTTTTCTTAATTTTTTTGCAGGTTGCATCTTAAAACTGTTCTTATATTTTACAATGTATCTTAATGAAACTTTTATCTTATAATCTATTAAGGTCTTGTAGCAGCAAAAAGAGTGACATCAGCAGTTTGGTTGGGAGGAAACTCTTTTGATGTAACCTACTTTTATTGGAATGATGGATCATATTTTCCTGGATCATACTGGGCACCTGGAGAACCTAATAACTGGAATGGAAATGAACATTGCTTAGGGGTAAATGTATATTTCAGTGCATGTAATTCTTCTCTAAAACTTTTCACATACCAACAACCCTTATTTTGAATTTTTAAGAAAAGCTGCTGCAATTCCATTTTAATACAAGACTCTTTTTTGCCTAACTTACCCTAGACATAAAAAATATTTTTAGAGAAATAAAATTACCTTTTTTATTATATTAATTATTATATGGCTTTTTAGATGTGGGGTCCTTATGTTAGTTCTTCATATCAATATCGTTGGAATGATTTTGCATGTTATGGCAGTTTCCAACCTGTATGTCAAAAACAAATGGTAATTTATTTTTCAAAAGTTTTCTTTTTCAAACATAAAAATCAGATTTTATTATGATATGGTTCAATTTATTTAATGATTTTATTATAGTAAACCCAACACAACCCAAATGGATAATGATCAGGTATTATAAATATAAAAATATAAAGGATAATCTGATTTAGAGGTAATAAAAGTTTTATATATTACAGGATGATGATTGATGGCCTAAGAATATTTGAATTTTTATTTTTGTGATTAAATATTTTAATTGTTTTTGGATACTTTATTTTAAATATTTTATCAAATAGATTGTTTTAATAAACCTTTACTTTTTTATTTAAAATCTTTAAAACAAGTTATGTCTCATATGTACTTAAATATCCATGAATGCCCCAAGAGTAGTTAATTATCCAAGCATATTTACCTAGAGCAGTTAAATATCCACAAAAATATCATACGGATTTATCCTTATAATAAAGTAATAACAATGTTTGTCTGTGTGAAATAGAGGATCTTTCTAACTGCTTGATATATAAAATTGTCCTTCATAATATAGGTCTTAAGTTATAACTTTTCTTCCAAGTGTTAATGCCTATAATATAAAATGTCCCCCCCCCCCATCCCCTAATTTATACTTGTTTTTTCTCGACCATTATCTAATCAACTACTAATAGGTGTTTTAACAATATACTGTTCATTTACTCAGTATCATTTTTGACAATAGTTAAGTTCTTATTATTGATGTCATTTCTCCAGTGTACATAATATAACTTTATCTGCTTTTATAAAATCAATTTTTTTGTTGTACTAATCCTTATTTGTGATTTCTATTACTAAAGGAGGATGTGCACTATTAACATATGGGCAGGGGGGAGGGGGTTACTTAAGATTACCGTCGACCCCCCACCCCCCACCAAAATTTTTTTTTGGGGGGGTTGGCAGGTGGATTATACTATATTATTTATTATATTTCTCAGAAACGACTTGAGATAAATGGAGCAAACCATAGGATAAAAACTTTTGTAGGCCTATATTTGCTTTTAGAACTATTGATGACCACCCACCCACCCCCAAACCCCTAATTTAGAGGGGGGAGGGGCTGGTGGATTATACTATATGAGTGTTTCTCAGAAAGGACTGGAGATATATGGACCAAACCTTAGGATAAAACTTTTGTAGGCCTATATTTGCTTTTAGAACTATCGTTAACCACCCACCCACCTCCAAACCCCCTAATTTGGGGGTAAGGCAGGTGAATTATACTATAGGGTGTTTCTCAGAAACGATTTGAGATAAATGGAGCAAACCTTAGGATAAAACTTTTGTGGGCCTATATTTAATTTAAAAATTATTGTTGATCAACCAACTTTCCTCCTTGAGGCTAGTTGGGCAAAAGACCCCTTAAATTTAGTTTTGACCTAATTTTTAAAGATATCAACCTGATTTTTAAAAAATCTGTTGTGGCTACGTAGTTCAGTTATGTAAAAAAAGTTTCATTAAAAAATCAGCCTAATATCTTTAAACATAAGCTTAAAACTGATTTCTTTAGTTTTTTGGTCTTTTGCCCCACTAACCCCTAGAAGGAAGTCCCAAATTGAAATCTGTAAAGGTTTCTTAGTTCAGTTATTTTAAAAAAGTTTTCTTTAAAAAAATTAGGTTGATATCTTCAAATATTAGCCCGTAACTAATATTTTAAATGTTTTGGAGGGTCTTTTGCTCCACTAGCCCCTAGAAGGAAAGTCTCAAAAAGAAATGTGTAATGGTTACTTAGTTCAGTTATGTACAAAATATTTTTTTAAAAATCAGGTTGATATCTTTAAAAATAAGGTCAAAACTCATATCTTTAGTTTTTGGGGGTCTTTTGATCCTCAAGCCCCTAGTAGGAATACCCCCCCCCCCTCTACTTTTTACAACTAGTTTTCTATACTCCTACAAAGCTTAAACGTTTGAACTTCTTGCAAAATTTCCATCAATATGAATCAGGCATAAAAAATGCATCGCAACCAGACAGATTTTAAGCAGTTGATTTTTACAATGGATTTTCTCAGCTTTTCTAAGAAAAAAGGCATCTATTTTTAGCAGCAAAAGTACTCTATAATTTAAAATACCACTTTCAATGTCCATCTGACCTTCTGTCTGAAATGTTTTAAAAAATAACTATAGTTGAAAGGGCAAGAAGAATAATTTCTTACATTACTTTTTTGTCTAATTGTATCAATGTTTTAAATAGGTATGTGGACTGGTAGATGTATTGCTGAAATTAAATTTGCTTTAGAATTATCTAAAATGACTCCTCATATATTTAAGCATCTGTTTTTTTGTTGTTTTTGTTGATACCCTTATGGAAGTTGTAATCCTTGTTACTGACAATAATCCGGCTAAGAAACTTTGTAATCTTGATGTTTGCAGTTTAATATTTGTATTTAATGTTATGACAATTTCTAAAGAAGTCAATAAGTTAACCCTTACAGATCGGGCCCCAATTCCCACCTTAATAGATGGGGGGGGGGGGGGGGCTTATTTGACCCCCACTCTATCTCAGCTCCTGTTACAGTTAGAGACATAAATTTTTCTGGTGGTTCATGTGCATATTTAGAAAATATTACTTTTTCTAGTCATAGCGGTCAGACCGCTCCTTAGCTGCTTTTTAGGGGCCAGCTGCTAAATATTAAAACAGCTGTAAAGCGGCCAATTTAGAAGCTAGGATCACAAAATTTTAGGTGGAACTTTTATTTTTTATAACCAAAAAATTACTTTTTCTGACCATCGCCGAAAAATGGCAAACAACGGAAAACGCCATTTTCGGCAGTTACGGCGGTTAAACGGTGGTTGGCGGCGCCAATTAAATTTATCTGTTTCTGATAACAATAAAAGACTACATAAAAATTTGGTTGGTCTATAGCTGTTTTGAAACTCGGAGCAGGCAGCTTAAAAATGGCAAAATTACAGGTAAAAAATAGAAAATCAGTTTAGAATCGGTAAAGGAGTGGTCAAACGGTCACGACCTTACTACCCACAGAAGTTTATTATTGCTCAAGGATGTACCACAAAATTTTTTAGGTCTCTAGCTGTAATAGAAGCCACAATATACATGATATAAGTCCATATTAAAAGCAGAACATAAAATCGGTCAAGAAGCGGTCAAATGGTCAAAAGGTCATAACACCACTATTCTCAGATGTTCAAAAAATTTTAAGTCTCTATCTTACACACAAAAGTCATAATGAAGAAATTATGATTTATTTAGAATTTTATCTAAATTTGGTGCCACCTACTGACTTTGACCGGACGCCATGACCGATACAGACAAGATATCCTTATAAGATCAACTCTTGCCAAAGTATAATTACTAAACTTAAAAAGTCATGAAGTCACAACTCTCTTATCAAACCTACAAAAAAAATGACATTGAAAAAACTAGAGGGGGTGTCAATATGACCCCCCCCCCCGATCTGTAAGGGTTAATGAGCCAAGATTCATTGAAAATGAGTAGCACTTTTAGAAGCCTTTATCTATTTTAAATTTTATGAGCAGAAAAAAAAATTCAAAAGGCTTTAATTGCTTTTTAATGTATTTACAGTTATTATTAGTTTTTAAATATGTGACTTATTTTATTTTCTACTCAGATAAAGGAAGTTATGAATTTTTAGTTATGCCATTAAAAACATCATTAAATATTGAAAAATAAGAAAAAAATGATTATATTTTTATTTGATTATCGCCCTTTAAGAAAATAAAGTAAATTCAATTTTCCACATAGTTCTTATGCTTTCAGTGATTAAATCAGAAGTTTCTTCAGGAAAAATATTTGTAATTCCCTAAATGTGTGCAAAAAAATAATATAAAAATATAAAAGAAATAAAAAATATTTTGAAAATTTATTAATTAAATCTTAAAATGGACAAAACTAAATAAAAATCAAGATTACTCAAATCAAGAACATCCTTAATTAGGACTAAGACAAAGATCATGAAATTTAAAAGTTGTCAATATTCTAATTATATATCTATTTTATGTTGATCAATAAATGAAGGTTTATAGGATTACAATTTAATTCCTAATTCACTAATCTCAAAAAATACATAATTCATTTGGTAAAGACAAAATTAATGCTTTTGATTACATTTCTTATTTTTTTACTTCTTTGTTTTTCCCTTTAAAAAATAAAAATAATTTTGAACCTATCATGTAACAAAAGAAACAATGATTCCAAAAACAACCTATTTATTGTGCAAACCAAAAATTAAACAATAATATCATTTTACAATTTTTTTAAAGATCAAAAAATATCAAAAAGTATATTCATTTTTTTGTAATCCATACAGGCTTTTCTTTTCCTGAAATTAATAGAATATTACATTTTTTATATAATAGGATTTTAGAAATTTAAAATTTCTTACCAATGTATCTAATTTTTGTTTTCTATCTCACAAACAGGTGGAAGGAACTTTTCACAACTGTAAGTTTTCAATTCATAATCAAATTCTTTCAACATCTACAAGAAAAAACAAAAAGTAAGCAATTATTTTTAATTGGATAAAAGAAATCTGGCAATAATTTCTTTGTATATGTCATATATTTGAAAATAAATCTAAAGTTTTACTGCAGAACAGTTTTCTTGAGATTCTTCATTCCCTGCTACCCAAACTCCATCCAGTTCAGAGAGATTTTCTTTTTTCAGAAGACCTAGAATAATAATTTTATCATTTTATTGAGTTTGTTAACACTCACAGATTTCATTAAATCTTATTTTTATTTATTTTATGAAAGTTGTAAGAGTATTTACTTCTGAAATTATGTAAAATATGATTACTTTTAACAAATTCCTTTTCATCAGTTGTGTGAAGAATTGCAAGAACAGCTTTTTCATCCATAGCTCTGCACAACTCTTTAGCATCATTACCATGCATCCTGGCATCTGCAAAAACCAGGAAACAGGATCCTACAAATTGAAATGTATTTTATGTTTCTATGTATTTTTACTTTTTTGTGTAATGGGAAACAATGTTAACCTGTTGCTGAATCTTGAGACCATCCATCAATACATGTGCTTTCTGAAATAAAATAAACTTTTTTATAAAATATAATATCTATATTTAAGTATTTTTAAACTTAAATTAAATACCTGTACCTGTAGCAAGAACCGAATAATGTGCCAGAAAGGCAAGAACATACAACTTCATAATCATTTTCTAAAACATAAAAATTAAGATTTTTTTTGAAATTATTCTTTTTAATCATATTTCCTAAAACAACATCTTAGTTTATAGTATTATTCTTATTATAATACTTTTAAAAATTTTGATTTGAATAAAAAAATATTTTGCATCTTGGCCACAAAAACTTTTTTGAGAAAAGTTTGATTCTAATTAGTTTTGGTTAAGTAAATTTTGTAAAGCATCCCTGGGATATATATATCTTCTTCATACTAAAGTAACAGGATGTTTGTTTGTACCAAAGGATCTTGCTAACCGCTGAACCGATCTGGTTCTCCTTAACAGGGTAGCTTCTCATAGGTCCCAGGAAGGTTTATAACTATTTTCTTGGGGGTGGGACACTCCCAACCCCGCCAAAAATGAAAAATACCCCCCTCCCAAAAAATTGTTTAACTAAAGTTAAAAATGATGGAGGGGGTCACCCCACCCTCACAAAAAAAAAAAAATTTCCAACCCCCCAAAATGTTTTTTTACTTTTTCTTTTAAAATCTAAAATAAGAAATTGGGTTATCAAATTTGACTACCCCTTCCTCAAGTGCCCCTAGAGGCCTCTAGGGGGCGTAGCTGCTAGTAATTTAAATAATTTATTATACTTTACTGTATCTGATTATCTAATTATTTCCAACCAAGTGTATAAACTAATTTTATTTTATTATACACAACTATTTTATACCTGAGTACAAGTGTTTTATTTCTAATTTCTTTTCTATAGATAAATATTAGTCATAGCTACAGAAATCTTTGCAGGAAAGATTATCTGAGAAAATCTTAAAAGGTTTAATTTTGCAATTTGATTTTCTGTTTTGATTATGAATAAAACTAGGTTTGCTGTAAAAAAAATATCTTTACATGGAGTTTAGGGTGTAAAAGGATTTGTGAAAACTATGATTTTTTATTCAAATGACAAAGCCCTAAAAAATGAATTCAAGTGACGTAAATTTCAAATATCTTCAAAGTTTGAAGGATGTCAACAATCCTTATGTAAAAGAATATGTTTCTTTAGTTTAGGTAATTAAAGGGACTGTAAACGAGAAAATTTCTCATTAGATTATCAAACCTTAACATCATCTTATTCATAAAATCTCAAAGATAGGGCAAAACTGTCTCTCATTTCCTTAAAAAACGGTTTTTTCCGCTGATTTTTATTTTGTCCAAGATTGGGGAAAAAATTACTGTACTATATATAATGTGTAAATAATTGTCTTTTTTTCCTTCTAAAGCTAAAGCTAAACTTTTTGACATAGTTCTCTATTTTTCCTAACATTATCCTTGCTTTAAACAAATGTATAGTTACTTAGAAATTGATAAAATAAGCAATATTTTTTATTGAAAACCAAATACAATAACAAAGCTAGAAACAGTTTTTTTTTATTAGTATCCAATTAACTTTAGTTGGCCCATCTCTCGCCCACCTTTAATTACAAATTTGTAAATAATAAAGTTGCAATATTTCTTTATAAACAGTCTGATAAAAGTGTAAACTAATTCTCCTACGTTGGCTATTTCTTGTCCAACACAATAAAAAAGGATATTATTATTTTAAATAACTTCTGAGGTTCAACCCTTTGTAGACAGTGAGGTATTTTCTTGTTAATAATACGAATTTAAAATAGAACTTTATTACCTAATTACTACGTTAACCCATTAGTGACGAACCGGCTTTTAATGCCCAGTTCCAGAAAATGCCAAAAAAAAACGGTTTTCAGTTTCAGGATTACATCATGCTCGCATGAGCCTACCCTTTACTGTGCTGTTTTTCAATTCCCCCCAGAGAGAAGCGTTTCTATCTATTCGGTTGGCCACAATCTTTCATCGAAAATGGGTGAACCAAGAAAAACAAGGTGATTTAAAATACCCCTTCTAACTTTTTTGTTTATGAAGTAAAGTTAGTGATTTTTTTCGTGAAATTTAAAGTTTATTGGCAACTACATTCATTTGTGAAATCGTTTTATTCAAATTATTATTTTTTATATGATTTTTTTATCGTTTAATTATGTTCTATATAACTCCGGTTCGGCGTGAGTAAAAATACCCGCTAGTTTTATTGCCCTGCTCGAGGCGAGTAAAGATACCCGGTTTTAACTTTTCAACCATTAGATATATTAGATATTTATCATTTATTATTCTCTTCAAATGTAAAAATTTCTTTATTTCCCAATGATAAATATAATTGATATATAGATAAATAAAAGGATTGATAGATAGATAGATAGACTGATATATAGGGATAAGACAATGGCCGATAAATTTATGTAGATTCCCAATGATAATCAACAATTGGATGGACAGATAGATAGATATATCTTGGTTTAGACTTTATTACATAAATATTTTTTTAAGGGGTGGGGGGGGGATATGCAAATTTGATGGTTTTAGGCCATTTTTGTTATCTTGATATTACTGTATTATTCTATTCTTTTGTTTGTGATATTTTTAAAATACTTTAGGTTAAAGATATGTGATAAGTCTTTTCTAGTCTTTCCTTTATCAATAAAAATTATATTTTTTTATATATTTGTCAATTACTGATACTACTAGAATAGTTGCTACTCTATAATTCACTTTGGACGTTCAAAAATTACATTATCAATATCCCTCCCATTATTATCAATACAAATATTAGCAAAAGTTTAAAAACTTCCTCGAAATGGGCTTTTTTAACCGAAAAGGGCCGTACCTATAGCCAAAATCTTAAATGTGATATAAATTGTTTTGTATGTTAGTTGTAGTTCTATCAATTACATGAGGTTATGTAGTTTTCAATTACGGATCGTATCGTAGTTTTAAAAAGTGTTCATCTCACTTTGGGCGTTCAAAAATTAACTTTTTGGGCCAAAAAACCGGGTATTTAGGTCGAAAACGGGCTTTAATGCCGGGGGAAAGCACCAAAAAACGCCAAAAACGGTTATTAATGCCGAAAGGTTTCTTTACTCGCGCAGAACCGGTTTTTTTTGCAACTTTCCTGTGCACGCCACTAGAGCAAAACAAAAAAATTGGAATTCCGTTTTTATAATTATAAAGCTTCCCTGAGATTTTCAGCTTGATCGGTCCATAAAAGTGGCGCTCGGCACTAATGGGTTAATAAAAAATTAATTGGCAATTTTATATCATAAAATAAATCCTTAACAGTAAGTAAATTGTTTAAACTATATATGACAAGTTAAATATCCCTACAAACATTATAAGAAACAAAACTGTTCAGATTTTCCCTGTTTTTTCCTTTTTCCCTCCCAAAATACCATAAAATCAAGGCATTATTTCTGCATGTTTTTGTTAGTAGGAAGTTTTTGGTTGATCAGTGTAGTAAAATGTGCTTAGAAATAGAAAGGAAGAAACAAGGTTTTTACATACTCAATAAACATTAGATTAAGTGATTGCTAAAAAGATATGGTTTATAAACCTTTTTATTATTTAAATAGTCAAAAAGAGGGTTGGAGATGTTATTAATCAATTTAATATTTACACAATAATTGTTAAGGTTCAGGGGATAAGGATATAATGGGAAACATAAGTGTTTTTTGAGTTGTTTTAAAAAACTATAAATTTATTTGATATATTTATGAAAATTGATAGATAGAATGATAGATAGAATGATAGATAGATTGATAGATAGATTGATAGATTAATAGATAGATTGGTAGATAGATTGATAGATAGATTGATAGATAGATAGATTGATAGATAGATTGTTAAATAGATTGCTAGATAGATTGCTAGATAGATTGATAGATAGATCCCTATCTAGCTCCTTGTCCTTCGCCTGTCACTGTCTTTCTTATGTCCTTAATATCTTATATCCAAAGAACCTTCACTTTAAGAACAATAGCATTAAACTGATGTGTTTTAAAAGTAGAAAATTTTATAAACACCATTTCTTTCAAATTAAATTATACAAAAACCCATCTCAATACTAAACTTAAATAAAGAAATACATCTCAAAGTAGCAAAGCCACTCTATAACTCAACTTATCTAAACCCAAGATATACTACACTATAATGTAAAAAACTTGTCAATGCACACAACCCTACCCTACAATAGTAAAAACATTCCTAAATCAGTTCTTCTTTAATATTCTTAATAACTCAACCAAATCTATCCTCTTTATAATCTTAAACCTCTAATTCACTTAAACCGTGTACTTCCAATGTAGGTACATCTGCACGCCCACCGTGCATATGTATTCCTTGTTATTGCAATCTAAGATTAAATTTAGCAAAAAAATCCATCAAGCCTTCAAGTTTTTACTTAACGCAAAACACCTAGTATGCAAATTTATTCTTATTCTTATCTAATAACGCCATCCAGGAATGTAGGAATAAAGTGTTTGGTCGGAAAAAAGTAAGCAGGTACCAATGAATTGTGGGATTAAATCCCACGGGATTAAAATACTCAATTCAATCAATCATTTAATCCTGGGAAAACTAGGGCGGTGTGGGTTGCAGTATATAATGGGAATATAAACATGGTTAACTTCCACGGCACCGGTAACATAATTGTATTGGTCTTATTAATGGAAACCCCGTAAGGATTCTACTGGGATGACTGTTAAGATGGTATATTCAGCATACCCTAGTATATAGTAACTTATATATGTCATTATTATGTAACTGTATCCAATTTGTTACAAATAACGACTTGGTAAGCTCTGCGCAGAACTGCGGTTCAACAACCCCGGCTGGGGTTAAGCCATCCACTCGCTTCTCAGCTTGCTCAGTGTTCAATTGTGAAACTATTGTACAGCAAAAAAATAAAATTTAGGTGAACAGGGAAGGAGAAGTTCACTACAGCCCTGAGCTAGGTACATAAATAGATATCATATATTGTAACCTAAACTGCTAATAAATTACTATCATTGCTATATGTTATGAAAGATATGTATTAATAATATGAATAATAAGTATATGCAATCTCTTTCAGGAAAGAAATCAATTAGTTAAAACAATTGTAACTGTATTAGTAACTCGCCCTAATTATATGCACCTTAGAGGAAATAATCTTATCTTATCTTATCTTAGATAGATTGATAGATAGATTGATATATAGATAGATAGATAGTTTGATAGATAGATTGATATATAGATTGATAGATAGATTGATAGATAGATTGATGGATAGATTGAAAGATGGACTATTATATAGATTGATATATAGATTGATATATAGATTGATAGATAGATTGATAGATAGATTAATAGATAGATTGATTGATAGATTGATAAATAGATTGATAGATGGATTGAAAGATAGATTGATAGATAGATTGATAGATAGATTGATTGATAGATTGATAGATAGATTGATAGATAGATTGATAGATAGATTGATTGATTGATTGATAGATTGATAGATAGATTGATAGATAGATTGATAGATAGATTGATAGATTGATAGATTGATAGATAGATTGATAGATAGATTGATAGATAGATTGATAGATAGATTGATAGATAGATTGATAGATAGATTGATAGATAGATTGATAGATAGATTGATAGATAGATAGATTGATAGATAGATTGATAGATAGATTGATAGATAGATTGATAGATAGATTGATAGATAGATTGATAGATAGATTGATAGATAGATTGATAGATAGATTGATAGATAGATTGATAGATAGAGTGATAGATAGATTGATAGATAGATTGATAGATAGATTGATAGATAGAGTGATAGTAATTCTCAAAGTCAATTTTCGCTCCCTTCACCCTTTTATTTAACAACAAAATTTCAAACGGCTGTAATTTTTATTTGAAGCCAGAAGAACATTTTTTGCAGAAAATGTTTATCTTTATGTAAATTTTATATTAGAAATATCAAATATCAACCCCTCCAGCTGTACTTGGTAGCTGCCAGCTGCTGCAATCGGTGGTAAGCAGGAAAACGACAGCGGATGATTATGAAAGTGGTAGTTTTAGGAAATGCATTTGAACTTAATTTAGTGAACCGCATATTTTTTGCTAGTTAATGGGTTAAACTTTAATTATATGGCGTAGTTTTTAAAATATCAAGACTTGAAAATCGTCTTTTTTAATTGCATATATCACAAAAAGACAATTTTCAAGTCTAGATATTTTTAAAACTACGTGGTAGAAAATTTAAATTCTTTCAAATATATGCCATATACATGTAGTTTAACCATTTAACCAGGAAAAAATATGCAGTTCACTAAATTAAGTTCAAATGCATATTATGAAACTACCCCTTCTAGTACGTTATTTAGACATGTAATAAAAGCTTAAGTTAAAAATTGAAGTCTCTAAGTAAAAAATTGCTGCCACAGGAGCCTTTTAAAGATTTCAGAGACCTGGAGGATCATACCTGGAACCTGAAATTGACCTGTATTTCATATGAGGATGTACTACTAGAGGATATTTTAAATTTTCTAAACAAATTATCATAAAATCTTCAATTTTAAAGATTTTATTCAATTTAAAAAATGGAAATCAAACTAGGTATATGACTATTAGATTATTTAATAATATCCCTTCAGTCTCAATCACTGCCTCTACACACCCCTGAACCGCCCCCTGGCCCTGGCCACCGTGTCCCTGTCCAAGATTAGTTCTACTTGATAGTTTTTAGGGAGGTCTTTTTGGTGTGGGCTCGTCTATTTGTTTCAATGTAGCATTAGGTCCAATGGATAAAGATCAATGCTGCTGTTAGGCCACATCTCCTTAGGGACATATTAAATAGGGACAAATTAACCCATCTTTCAAACTACATTGCAGCTCAGTTGAGTTAGAACAATGTCCTTTTTGGAAATGAAATGGAGATTCAGCTATTTTTATTACCACAACCCCAGCAAGTTTCATAAGTCTATCTCAAATAAAGATGATCTGAGGTCAGATTTATTGGGCTCAAGTCGAGAATCTAGGGTATACTATGGGTGCACTTCAATCTGCCTTATTGAACATATGCACAGCAAGCTCAGAGTACACATCCTCCATGGTCCAAAGATTTTTATCAAGTCCCTATGCTCCTTAATGGAATGATGCGCTGAGAAAAATTATGTTTATGAAGAGGGGGGGTAGTGGTCATTTTTCATTCTTGGGGAGTTGGGGCTGTCCCAACTTTTCTAAAAATATCTTAAAACCTCAGATTAGAGCCCGATTGAAACAGTGGTTACCAAGATCTGAAGCATAAGACAGACAGACAATGTTCTACTTTGCATTATGAATATATAGGTTTTGTGAATAAATGATAATATCTTATAGAAGTAAAGACGTAAATAATATTAACTACAGATGCATTTTAGTCTTTGTTGTTATTTTCAAAAGAACTTGACACATCATGTCATTTTCAGATATTTGTAGGCGTTCCGCTGTCAGCTTATTTCAAAAGAATTGAGAAAAACCTGTACAGGTGTATTGAGAAGAAGATTTGACATTTTTGATAATTGTAGGCGTTACTTCTGTCAAACAATTTGTAAAGATTCTGCAAAGTAAAAGTTGCAGTTTTCAATAGAAAAAGACACGTCATTCTAGTACACTTGTTTATATTAATAGTACTTTAGTTTCAAATTAAATCTGTTAAGAGGTTTTGTGATTTTATAATAATCCAAATCTTAGCTATTCATATACTAGCTAGCATATCTTGGAGAATATGGACATAAAACCAAAAACTTGAATTTAATATAGCCAAAAACCTTTTGGTGATATTAATTATCTAACACTATCTTATTTTTGTGAGATGTATGTAAGAAGCTATAATGATTATACCCAACCACCCCCCCCCCTCTTCTGTTACCACTATCTCCACTGTATACTCTGAAGATGATTTTTGAATAATTCATGAGGATCACAGCACAACCAGGGGTAAAGTTTGCTATATTGCTCAACTATAAGCTTTACACACTCTAGGAGTTCCTTCTCAACCACTGTGAGGGGTACATTATCTACCACAATACCTTTGCCACCTCAGATATTTTATTTATACTATTTTAATTTGATATCTTTTTTATAGCATATTTGTGTCCAAGTACCCGGTACAAAATATTCCAATGATATTATTCATTACATCCACTAGACCAAACCCTCCTTTCTTGAGGAAAAGTCACTTTCTTTAATCAGAAATATCCCACTTCTATAAAAATGGACTGAATTTTCTACAAAACCAACAACAGTTATTTGTATTTTGGTTAAAGTTAATGGTTAGATCCTAAAAATGAAAGGATATTGGTTATTATAACTAAATTTGGATTTGTTTTCCTTAAGATCTCTTTTAAACATTACTGCTTTAGGTAATCTGGTTGAAATATGGCCATGAAAAGAATTGGTAACACAGGGCCTAATTTCAAACTTAAAAGTCACCGTTACCAACATACAAAATGTTTTTCTTTTTTCTGGGATTATTATAAAAATCACAAAACCTTTCTCATTTTAAGATTTAAAATAGGTTTTGTCTTAGATGAAAGTAATCGTAATATAAACAATTGTGTTAGCATTCTGAGTCAATTGAAAACAAACAAGAAAAGATTACTTATTTTACTTTTTCTCTGAATCTTTACAAATTAGTTGACATAATTTATTGCCATAAAAATATATTTGTCATGAAGGTACATTTCTCAGAAAGATATTCTCATTATTGAGTTTTAGACACCTTAAATGTCCAATTTGATAAGTTTGAAGCAATATTACAGAGAATTATATGAGGATCTAATTTTTTGTTTCACCTTTTAGTTGTGTCAAAAAAATTATTTTACAGCAAAACTTTGATAAGATAACAAAAAAAAATATGAGGACTAAAAAATGTTAGAGGGAGCTCCTTTAAACTTATAATACCGTTTATTCTACTGAAATGAACATGAAATACAAAACAAGACAACAAAGGGTTTAGGTGAAAGTACTCCAAAGAAATCAGTAAAATTTAACCATCAAAAGTAATTTGAAGATTTTCAATCATGGTGAGCTACTAGCTAAATTTAGGGAAAGTTAGTTTTTAATTCCCCATAAGATCCCAGTATATATTGTGAAAACAGTTTCCATGTTTTTTTTTTTTAACTTAAGTAAGTCTTGGAGTGGTGTATGTTGGTGCTTTAAAAAATGATTTTCATTTTAATAATCATGAAAAATTGACTATAATGTGATGCTATACATGATGATTTAGTATAGGATTTTTTTATTTGTTAAGATTTCCTAACCACTTAAAGAATTATAATCCTCCCATAATTAGGGAGGCTTCATATTAAATTATTATCAAATTTATTAATAATTTATGTCTTTTGATGATCATAGGCTATTTCACTATTTAGATACTACTAAATTTTAAAACAGCTGTAGAGCGGCCAATTTTGCAGCTAGGATGACCAAATTTTAGGACAAACTTTTATTTTTCATAACAAAAAAATTACTTTTTCTGATCATCGCCAAAAAACGGCAAATAACGGAAACCGCCATTTTCGGCGGTTACGGCGGTAAAACGGCGGTTGGCGGCGCCGATTAATATTTTTATCTGTTTGATGTTGCTCAAGGATTTACCAAAAAAATTTATAGGACTCTAGCTGTAATAGAAGCCACGATATTCATGATATATGTCTGTAGTAAAAGCCGGACAAAAATCGGTCATAAAGTCGGTCAGGGAGCGGTCAAACGGTCATAACACATTTTTTCTCAGAAGGTCATTGATATCTAAGTATTCACCAAAAAAATTTTAGGTTTCTCCTTATACACAAAAGTCATAATGTAGAAAATAAGATTTTTTTAGAATTTTTTTCTAATTTTGGTGCTACCCAACCGACTTTGACCGGACACCACGACCGACACAGACCAGATATCCTAATAAAATCAACTCTTGCCGACGTATAATTACTAAACTTAAAAAGTCATGAAGTCACAGCACTCCATCTTACCTACAAAAAAAATGAGATTGAAAAAACTAGAGGAGGGGGCTCTTGGAGCCCCCCCCCCCGATCTGTAAGGGTTAAGAATTTATTTTATGACATAAAAATTCCCAATTCATGTTTAAATAATATAGTAATTAGGTAATAAAGATTTATTTTAAATTTGTATTATGGACAAAAAAATACTTTACTGCCTACAAAGGGTTGAATCTCAGAGGTTATTTGAAATGGTAATATCCTTTTTTATTGTTTTGGACTATAAATAACCCACTTAGGAGATTTAGATTCCACTTTTATCAGACTGTTTATAGAGAAATATTGCACCTTTATTATTTACAAATTGGCAATTAAAGGTGGACAAGAGATGAACCATTTGAAGTTACGTGGATATGAAGTAACGTGAATAAGAAAACCTGTTTTTTGCTTTGTTATTAAATAAAAAATAGTGCTTATTTATCAATTTCTAAGTAACTATAATTTGGTTTAAAGCTAGGATTATGTTAAAATTAAGCTTAACCATTAGGAAAAACAGAAAAATATTAAATGTTTAGTTTCAGATATAGAAGGAAAAAAAGACAATTAACTGCACATTTACAGGGTGATTAAAAAAAAACTGCGTTTTCCAAATTTGGGAAACAACCATTAGGAGTACAAAAAAATAATTATATGTCAATATTCTCTATAAAAATATGCATCAAAATTGTTACAGGTGTTTTTTAATATCTCTGAAAATAACGACACATTTTAAAGCATAAATATTTCAAAAGATGCGCATGATGCTTTTTTCTGGTAGAATTTTGTGCCTTAAGGTTGGTTTTCAAAAATTTATTCACTTGAAAACAACATCTTAATACGACCAATAAAATTTTCTACCAATTACACAAAAAATTCATTTAAAATTCCCTCACTGAAAACAAATATTCAGTTTTTCTTTTTGTATACTTAAGAAACATGACCTTAAAAATTGCTCATGTTCATAAATCCCCACCCCTCATTTATTACTATAATCCTTTAATTTGATTGACAGGTTAAGATATAAACTCATAATTTATCCATAATTTGTAATTAAATGCTTTAATAAAAAAATTCAAACTTCAATAACTTTTTTGTCTTTAGAGATTTTTTTGTCAAATAAAAAGGAGTTTTTTTCTTTTTACTATAACCTACGTTATTAAAGAAGATTCTTTTACTGCAAATGCATCACAATCAAGAAATGTGAAAAAATGACAAATTGCAGTTCTTTAAAAATGCTTTTGTGAGGAGCTAAAAAGCATTTCACCTTTAAAACTCATTAAGGTACTTTTCTTATAACTTTTTCTAAATTAATATTGAAATTCTACGATTTTTTTATACATAATAGAAGAGTTATTTTAATTTTTCTTGCACAACATTTTTCACATAAAGCATTTTTGGAAACTATGTACTTATCATAGAGGCCGTATTTTTAGAGATAATGAAAAACACCTGTTACAAATTTGATGTACTTTTTTACAGAGAATAAGGACATATAATTGTTTTTTCTGTATTCCTTATGGTTGTGTCAGAAAAACAGAACACGCATTTTTTTCTGAAACACTGTGTATATAGTCCGGAAATTTTTTCCCTAATCTTGGACATAGAAAAAATCAGCGGGAAAAGCCGTTTTTTAAGGAAACAAGAGCCTGTTTTGCCCTATCGTTGAGATTATATGAATGAGATGATGTTAAGGTTTCTATAGCTCTAGAAATAGATAATTGAAAGAGATATTAACAAGAAAACAATTAGATTGAAGGTACTGTAATAATGCTCTTATCCACTTTTTATATGCATTTTGATATTTAGGTAAACGCATAAATATTGCCCTATAATACTTTTATAAGTCATATATCATTGCCAATGCAAGTTAAATTTTCTTATTACTACATTCTAAGAGAAACCAGGTTGAATGAATGATTTCTATATTGATATGTGCCCAGTTCACAAACAACTTTTAGAGGTCGGCCGATTTATTCTGTAGGTCAACCTAAACAAGTACAACTAACAAATGCCTTTATAAAATCGGTCAACCTAAAGCTTCTTGTGGTCGACCTAAAATTTCCAGAGGTCGACCTTTGTCTTTTGTGGACTAGGCTATTGTTTTATAGAAAGGTTTATTAGACAGTGCACACCAAAAAAGATATTTCTCAACCCATATTATGGTTGATTAGTAAAGAAAGGTTTTAAAATAGTCAATGAGTAAATAAGTGTTTGGTGAACAAAAAAGATAAAAATTGTTTCAAAGTTACTATTAAAAAAGGATCTAAAATATAAAACATCATTATATTAACTAACTGGCTATATATTTATGGATTTGTAACTAATCAAAAGGATGATTAACCTCTCACCCTATTCCTTTGTAGTCCAATTCAGACATCTATCCTTTGAATCCCACTGCCTTTGGTAGCCACTGTCTCTGTAAACCTTTGCACAACAAGTATAAAGGGAAAGGGGGGTAACTTCCAACTGTGGCTCACAGTAGTGCATCCACCCAACACAGTGTTATAACTATATAAATAAAAAATGGTTCATACTGCTGCTTTGTCAGATGAGCAACATAAAAAGTTATAGTAGTGGAAATGCCTTGGCCCATAAACAGGCACAGCACACTACCATGCACAGTTAGGTATTCTCAGACAGAGGTGGTGCAATCAAAGGGTTGGTTGTATGTTGAATTACTTAAATGATTACTTAAAAAATAAAGGAGAATCCCACCTTTTAGCTTATTACAGTAAAAAGGAGAATTGTACCTTAAACACTTCACAAGTTGAAGGGTGTATAAACCCTAACTATAGAAAGAATCTTGTCTCATCATTTCCAGAGATCTTAAAGCAAGAACCATTTGTGTAAGCCACTTTCACTGAAAAGTCTAATAAATAATCATATTTTATAATTATTTAAGAAATATTCCCCTTTGATGTTTTAGGAATTATATTACACTTTTATGTGCATTTTTATCAGGTATAAATATTGCAATTTATATTCTCAAATAGGCAGAATAAACTTTTTTTTTAAATGATTATAAAATCAGATAGATCATAAAGATTCAGTTTTTGTATAAAATCAAAAAGAAAATTAAAATAAATCAATTTATCAAAATAATCTTATTTTAAAAACTAAATTGCTACTAGAACTAACCTAAAATAAAACAAAACACTTGTTCATTTGTATAAATTGCTAACCAAAATTAGAAAATTTATCAGTTTGAAAACAAGACTGAAATGGTAAGCTTGTTTAGTATGTTTACAGTAAAACTTTACCACAGTCAATAGGTTAAAAGGGGTTTTATAAAATATGAAATATAATCTAAGATTTCATTTTATCCTCCCTCCATAATGATATCCTCTTGATATGTTATGTTGTAATACACAATACTAATTATTATATTGGCAAATATTAATTTGTACTACCCAAAACTATTTGGCCATAATGATATAATTTGACCAATATTATTTAGTTAACAATCTATTCCTCTTTCAAGGGAGGCTGAACCGGAAAAGTACCCTTTACCAGTTTAGTATTTCTATGGAGTAATAGGGTATTATAGAAATTTTAGCATCTAAAATGATATTATTATCAAGAGAACCAAACTTTAATCTTATACAAATCTTATTGGCCAAAATAAATGCATTATGAATAGAGAAAACATGTAATTGTATATTACCTTTTATTAGAATTATATAAGAGAAATTGTTGATTTTTCTTCTACTTTTGTAATACTGATTTTGTCCTCCTAACTGTCTAAAAGTAACAATCACCTTGCTGTTAAAAATGACATTTTCTTAAAAAGTATAGATGTCATTGTTTTAGCAATTTTTATTTGCATTCTCATTATCTTCATATTATTACTACATAGATACTTCTCTACTTTATAATTATTTCTTTTTTTCTCTGCAAAAATCATTATAATTTAAGTAGATTTATGATTTTTGATTTGTTTAGAAAATGTTTTTGCTGTTGTGTGCTCTTGCTGTATTAACTCCAGTCTATGTGCAAGGTAAAGTATGTTAAATTTAACCAAAAACTGTTTTAAACAAAATTTAAATATAACAAGTAGTCAGTTTTGTTAGGCCTATTTTATAAGATATTAAATACAATAACAAATGTTTAACTGAAATAGTTTAATTTGATTTCCTAGCTTATTTGTATCTGAATGTCATTAAAAATAAAACTTGAATTTTATTACTAGTTTATATGAATTATTTTGCAATTAGAATACTCAAAATTATATGAATTTTATTTTAAAACTCAAGTAATTTAGTAATTGAATTTAAAAATATATATATTGATATATTGTTTTAGGATTTTGTGATACTACACAAGGATGGTATCCAAATTCAAGTACAGGTAAACAGAAAATTTTTCGTATTCACTTTAGGATGTAAAAAAAATTCATTTATTTCATGTTATTGTTAATTCTTTCACTCATTTTATACATTTTCATAGAATACTTAAAGTTTTACCAAATTGTGGTATATATTTATAAAAGATTGCAATTCTTACTTTAGTAACTGTTTCTATTTAGGAAAATGCTACAAAGTTATAAACTTGTCAATGAGATGGATTTATGCAGTAAGGGAGTGCAACAAACATGGTGCTGAGCTTGCATTTGTAACCGGACCACAGGATATGGCTTTTGTTAGATGTCAGTGAATAATATTTTTATAAACTTTTTCTGATTGGGATAAATAAATTACAGGGAGTAAGGGAGGGGACAATGGGCAATTAATTCAATTTAAGAGGGTTCGCTGAAAAGCAATGAAAACCAGATTTATCAAGAAAATTTTACCAAAATTATAAAGGGGTCATGGTAACCTAATTTAGAACAAAATTAGTTCTAAGAAAAAAATCATTTACTTGAAAATTAAATTATCAACACATCACAATGTAGTAAACATTCTGTAATTAATCACTAGAAAAATCTTGTTTAGAACTACCTCAACCCTTCTGATATATTTATAACTGACCCCTGAATTCAAGCGGTTCTTTAATACATAAATATCACAGTAGAGTTTCTATACATGAAAAGACATTTTCTTGGGAAAAAATATTTGTTAAAACCAGCGATAAATAACAAACTTTTCTGTCTGCATATTAAAAACTAGCTCAGCTAGTTAGCGGACCATTGATGCGCAAGTCCCCAAAATCAGTAAGAATCTGCTGTATTCGTGCACATTCCCTTTAAGCCAGTCCCCAAAGTCTGAGACTCCTTAAAAAATGAATATTCGATCCATTGTCCCCTCCCTTACTCCCTGAATAAATTATACTTATTTCTTTTTTTTAAATTAACAGTATATTATTTATCAATTATTTAGACCTTGCAAAGTATGTATACAAAGTGAAAGTTGGACTTTGGATGGGAGGAACTGATATTGATCAAGCTAAAGCCTTTTATTGGATCAACGGAGCTCAATTCCCTCCATGTAAATGTGAACTATTAATTCAAATAAACTTTTATTTTTACAAGAAAAAAATTAATACATCTACTTATTATATTTTCAAGCATTTAATATAATGTTTTTATAGATACTAGTCAATACTGGGCACCTGGGCAACCAGATAATTTTCATGGAAAGGAACACTGTTTACAGGTAACTCTTAATGCTACAGCAATTTAATATCACATTAAAGTATGTCCACAGTCAAAAATTAATTATTAAAGAAAAAGAAATTCACTTCATATATTATTCACAAAAAGTTACATAATTTTGACTATAATTTAAAAATTATTTTTATAGTTGTGGGGTTCAGATTCAGGACTTCGAAACGAATATCTTTTTAATGATGCACAATGTTCATTTGAACAACCGATACTTTGTCAGAAGCTTATGGTAATTAATACACATTTAATCTTTTTTATCAAAAAAATTCAAACTGTATTTAGTATTTGATCTAAATCAATAATAATTATGCGTCTTTTATTTCAGTAAAAAGAACAAAACCAGATGGACAGGTAAATGTAAAAGAAAAATTCTAAATATTTTTTCCACTTATAAATATTTCATAAATTTCAGGACGAAGATTGCTACTTTTGAAACTTTGAATTTTTGTTTTAATTTATTTGTTATGTTTTGATTTTTAATATTTATCTAATTCAATAAAGTTTTTAAATTCTTCAACTGTATTGTTTTTTTTAAATATTCATCTCCATCACATAATAACGGACAAGGATATGAAAATTATGAAATAGCAAACATTTTCTTTTAAGAAACCAAAAGAGTTTAAGACAAATTTTTAAAAAAATCCCTAACTAAATAAGAAAGAAAAAAAACATTGCTTTCATAATTGGATAGTAATTTTCATATGAAAATATAAACTTCGTGGTTGCAACTGTCATCTTCTTTTTCTCTAGAATGCTAAAATAAGTTTTAATATTTTTATATACTGTGAACTCTTAATTGATCAGTTTAAGAAACTACTTTTTAAAATGAGTTTCTTTAAATTTAATAATGCACAATTTTTGTTTAACAGAGAAACAAAAGGATAAATTTATAGATGTTGTGGTCTAAGCTAAAGGCCAGACAAAGGACCATGAACATATTAAAAATTTTTTTAGGCAAGTAATTATCAACACTAACACAGGCTTCTTTGGGAGGGGGTTGGTTGGGGTTGAATACTCCCTTATCTATCTTTTAAATCTAAAGTTATAAAGTGCTTTTTAGAAAGTGAAGACTATTATACGCACATAAGCCTTACAAAAAATTGTCTGTGTAAAAATTAAGAATAGACCTGTGTTTTGTTTATAACATATAACCCTTGTATTGTTTCTGCATTTAATTCTATGAAGTAAAAAAAGGTTTTCTTTAAAGGTAATGAAACAGTTTTGAAAAAAATCCTCTGATGCCAAATTATACCTTGCTCAAAAGAAAGAAATAGTTTTATTCAATGCAGTATTGTATTCTTTGTAATCATAGTCAAAGTATTTCTGAATATGTAGCCAGTTTTTTTTCAAAAAAATACCCAATCAAATCAAATATTAAATGTTCATATAGTATTGTAATTTATTCAATTTTACGTAAACATTGCCCAATGCAATATTTGGCCAAAAATTTAATGCAGCTTCTGTAAGATTTAGTAATCATTCCTTAGATATTTTAAATAACAAAATTAAAAAGCCAGTAGCTATACATTTTATTAGTTAAAATTGTCCATGGTCAGATAAGGTTTTTACCCTTTTTAAAACTCAACAAACAAGATAAAACTCTGTTGGATATCAGAGAAAAATATTTGATAAGAGAAAAGAAGACAGATGAATGGTTTAAATAAAAATTCATGATATTGTTGTGTACCTTTATGCTAGTTGCAATACAAATTTTTACAATTTTTACTTGAAGACTGACCTAAAAGCTGCACCTCTGAAAAATCTTTATTAGAGTAATTGATTTAATACCTTGTTTAACTTGACTGTCTTTCTTAAAAAATTTACAAAAACTTTTTTAATAATTTGCCAGTTTCAATTCGTGTTTTGTTAAGAACATTCATAAAAAAATAGTAAGATTTAATGCTATTTTGTTTTAATTTTGATTTGCATTTAATCATCCTTGTATAAACATCAGGGATCTAGGGATGAGACAATGAATCAAATATTCAACATATTAGAGGTTTCTAACCTTGAGGACTCAGTTAAAGTTTATGCAAAGGATTTAGCAATTTCTTACTCACTTTGGACATAAGCGCACATGGCTGCTAAATTTGTTAGGATCCTAGCAGACAAAATCAATAAGAATAATTAACACAATTTCTAGCACAGAAAAAATTTATATTGAATAAAATTATTTCGGCTGGATCTTCTAATTATTTGTTTCCAAGAAAATATAATTTCATAGATGATGTTTGTGTAATAAACAATTTTAGAACCCGTGTATTTTAAATTCTTGTTTTCTTGAATTTTAGTAGCATATTTTGATAGATTTTCATTATTATAGTATTAAGTTTCTGAAATAGATACAAAATTTTTTTAAATGGATATTCCACATAACTGAGGGTTGAAATTTTGGAATATCTCCATCCTGGTTGCCAGCAAACCTGGTAGGGTCAACTATATAGAAAGTAAGATATATTTTGGATTAAAATAGTTCAACATATTAATACTGCAGTTCCTGATCCTTCACGTCTCAAGCAATCTTTAAATAACTCCATTGACCTTAATTTTTAACTTAGAGACTTATGCAAAGTTCACAAATAACTTTTAAAGGTCAACCATTTTTTATATAGGTCAACCTAAACAAGTACAACAAACAAATACCTTTATAAAACAGTGAACCTAAAGCATCTTTAGGTTGACCTATATCTTTTGTGAACTAGGCTTTGAATATTAAAGTTTATTTAATGTTTTTAATTAATAACTCACCACCCCCCATTCAATTAAGGTTCTGAAGCAAAGAATACATTTCAATATTAAGATATCTTTTGTACTAAACTTTTAAAAAGTTATTATTATTAACTTTAAACAGGATTTTTGGATGGAATATTTTCATATTAACTCATATATTTTCTGGCAAAGTAAGCTAGAATTTTCAAGAAAGTGTGAACTTATGGTTGATATTTAACACCTAACATACAATGAAAAAGACAGAAACAATAAAAGATAAGGCTAAATATATTTCTAGATTTATATATGATCTACATTATGATGATGTCTTTAGTGATGAGACAATGAAATATAAATAAATGTATATCACCAAATGATAATTAAAAAGTATACTCATTTTTCAGATTAAAATTATTGGTTAGTAAGTTTTGACACTTCTAATTAGAACCAACCAATTATTTTATATTTTCTGGCAAAGTAAGCTAGAATTTTCAAGAAAGTTTGAACTTATGGTTAATATTTAACACCTAAGCTACAATGAAAAATTTGTTTAGGTTCCAAAATATGTTTTATTGTCTTTTCAAAGCTATTGTTAGTCCAGATTTTTTATGTGCACTAAAAACTTTTATCACCTGTGGCCTTAGTAAAGACTTTTTAGATTTAGTGCTGAAAATAATAAATAATTTGTCATACATTATGCAACATGTATAAAAAAATAAGTGGCTAATATTACTTGACGCAAATATTTCTTTATATTCAATATTTCTTTTCATGATTTGTCATACAAGTGGCTTATCTGTCAGAAATGCATTTATTTGTGTAAAATGAAAATAACTATGGGAATGATAGAAAAATATTAATTATCTTCCTTCATTTAGCAATTGAGTAACTTTTCTTTTCATTGTATGGGTATTTCTAAGATGAATCTTAAATTTATAACTGTTGATGGTAGAGGATTAATGTAACAACAAAGAAATTGAAAAGTATTTTAATTGATAAAATCTTGTTTTATTGTGTTTGACACTAAATTTCATACTTCTTTATATTTTAGTACACTTGAATAAACCTTTTTTTAAAGAAAGACATAAAATTAAATTTCATATTTGTAATTAAAGTTGGGTAGTAGATTAGTAAACTAAAGTAATCAGGATACTGATAAAAAATATCTCTTTTTTTGTTATTGTATTTAATATTAAAATCTTTTCTCTTTTGTTTTCTAAGTAACCATACATTGAAATAAAAACAAAGTCTGTTAAAAGTATGCTTATCTGTGTCAAAGAGTTTAGTTTAGATATATAAGGGAAAAAATTAACTGCATATAATATATCATTAGGAAAAATTTCTTTACTAAAAAACTTCAGAAAAAGCTGTTTTAAATAAGAGCTTTTTCTCTAATGTCAATATCTAATAACCTGATCAGAAACATTCTAATCCTCAGTCAAATTACAGTGAAGTGTTTTGGTTACCAAACAACTTTTAATGGAGTTAAAGGGTGTGTAAACAAAAAAGAAGGCCTTTTTAAAATTGAAATTATGTGGCTTGTGTTAAAAGTAGAAAAATGTTATACATACCGTTTGAACTGCTATGAACTCTAATTTTTGAAAACTATTCTTGTGGTACATATAACTTAGGCATAGTTGGTAAAATGTCTGAACTGGCTTAAAACTTGACATGCAAATAGATCATTAAATATTAGAGTATAGGAACTGCAAAAAGAAATGCATACATTTTTTAAGTTGAAATTATGAGGCTTGTGTTAATAGTAGGAAAAGGTTATTCATATCCTTAAAACCACTATAAGCTCTAGTTTTTGGAAATATAACAACAGTTCCTGTGCTAGAAATAGCTACAAATAAATTAGGTGCTAGTGTTTTAACAGACTTTCTTGCATATTTCATTGAAGCTTTTAAACTACAAATAGCATGAAAATAGTACTCATTTTTCCAACTACAAGAGTTTACAAATATGCATGAAAAATTTCTATTATTGACACAAGCCAAACATTTTATATTTTTAAAACATCAAGTTTTAAGTCAAGTGGAACATTTTACCACTTAGCTCCCTAACTACAAATAGGACAGGAATCCTTTTAAAATTTCCAAAAACTAGAGATCCTATTGGTTCTAATGCTAGGCATAAAATTTTTCTACTATTATCACAAGCTGCACAGTGTTAAAAGGCATGCATTTGCACACCCTTATTTCCCAATTGCCTGGCACCATAGTTTCTTTCTCAACAACAATAGAACTAAGTAGAATTGAAATCCTGAAAGAAATAACCATATGCTAAAAATGTTGAAAATAACACACATTTTTCAATATTTTAGTACATCTAAGGTCATTAACAATTTCTTGTAATTTTGATCCTGAAAATTTTTGATTTAGATTTGCATACAGACACTTTGCTGCAAGCCATTTGGCTGCCAGAGGCACTTGCAGTTATTTTTTTGATAAAAACTTTGTAATTCCCCCAAATAAGGAAGAAACAAGGATGACAACATCCTTAAGTAGCGAAGCACAAAAAATCATGGATGGTAATGCGTACAGGTAGATTTAAAGTGTATTTGTTAAAATCAAGAATAGATTTATTGGAGAAAATAAACATAAAACCTTGTTTTATTTTGTATAATGATGACGGTCAAAGTAAATTACATAAAAGATGCTCATAACAATGGGAAAAATAATTTTTATTCTGATATCCCAAAAAGTTTTGGTGAAATATGTAAATCATATAAAAATAGCTAAATACCTACTAAAAGTCAGTCTGACCGCCATGTTTTTTCTTTTCTTAAAACGACATGAAATTTAATTTTTATATCCTGAACTTAAAAATTTGGAAAATCGGAATATATCCTACCTACATAAGAGAAATGGAAAAATAAGGGAAAAATTTAAAAAAATAGCTAAAAGCGTTCAAAAAGTCAGTCTGACTGTCATGGTTGTTTACTTTAAACAAGAGGAAATTTAAGTTTGATATCTTTAACTGAAAAAATTCTGGAAATCGGACCATAAGCACCAAAGATATGTAGAAAAATGTGAAAAATACAAAAATAGCCTAAAACCTGCTTAAAGGCAGTCCGACCACCATTGATGTTTTATAGTTAATTGTGCTCCTAAATAATAGGAATGTTGCAAAAAATTTCAGCATTCTATCTTTTATAGGAGCTGAGTAAATCCCATTTCAACCATAGCATTACGGACTAACTGACGGACTGACTTCGCTACTAAAAATATATTAATTAATACTTTTTTCAGAAGTAAGTGAGTTTTAGTTTTCATATACTTTTTTAGTAGCGAAGCTACTCTATAATTCGCTTTGTTCATCCATCCGTCCGTCCGTCCATCAGTCTATCAGTCCGTAACGCTATGCGGGGGGGGATGGGATTTACTCAGCTCCTATAAAAGATAGAATACTGAAATTTTTTTGCAACATTCACATCATTAAGGAGCACAATTAAGTATAAAACATTGATGGCGCTAGGACCGCTTTTTAGCAGGTTTTAGGCTATTTTTCATATTTTTCTCCATATCTTCAGTATTTATGGTGCGATTTTCAAAATTTTTTCAGTAATATATATCAAAATTAAATTTCCAGTCGTTTAAAGAAATCAGCTATGACGGTCAGACTGCCTTTAAGCAGGTTATAGGCTATTTTTGTATTTTTTACATTTTTCTCCATATCTTTGGTGTTTATGGTCCGATTTTCAAAATCTATTTAGTTATAGATATCAAAATTAAATTTCCTGTCCTTTCATGAAAACAACTATGATGGTCAGACTGCCTTTCAGCAGGTTTTAGGCTATTTTTGTATTTTTCACATTTTTCTCTATATCTTTGGTGTTTATGGTACGATTTCCAAAAAATTTTCAGTTATACATATTAAAATTAAATTTCCTGTTGTTTAAAGAAAACAACCATGGCGATCAGATTTCCTTTTTGCAGGAATTTGGCTATTTTTAAATTTTTCCTTATTTTTGATATATATAGTTAAGGATTTAAAATTAAATTTCCTGTCGTTTTAAGAAAACAAGCATGGGGGTCAGACTGCCTTTTAGCAGGTTTTTGCTATTTTTATATGTTTTACATATTTCCCCATATCTTTGGTGTTTTTGGTCCGATTTAAAACTTTTTTGGGGTATCAGTATCAAAATTATTTTTTCCATTGTTATGAGCATCTTTTATGTAATTTGCATTGGCCATGATCATTATACAAAATAAAACAGGGTTTTGTGTTTATTTTCTCCAATAAATCTATTCTTGAACAAATACACTTTAAATCTACTTGTAGGTATTATTACCATCTATGATTTTATTTTTTGTGCTTCGCTACTTATGTATGTTGTCATCTTTGTTTCATAGATTATTTCAATTTATTCATATCTTGCTTAATTAAATGTGATTATACAAAAATGTTAAAGTGAAGCACATTGAGATTTGTTTATTTTCCTAATATACTAACACTCTATTTTTTTCATGCTGTCCTTTGTAAATGTTTGTAAATAACTGAATAGAGCTTCAAGTTTTGTCCTCTACATTGCTTGGGTTCTCACTTCATTCAATGACCAGTTGAAATCATATTTTCATGGCAGAAGTGGAAAAAAATTCCACACCAGGCCTAACTTTTTTCTTTTAAAGAATTAAAACATACTTATTTATAAATAATTATAGCATTTATTATATATTTTTAGTTTTTGCTAAGTTTTCTTTAATTTTAGTTAGTTTACATCCTTTTTTTTTTAATAAATTTTTGTGCGTCGTTTTGACACATCCAGACTAATCATTTTTCCTATACGTCTATTTTGTACCATATCGGACTAATCATCTTAGGCTTTTGCTGTATAATCTATTAGTTGCTTCGCCCCTAACCTCTAGGGCGGGTGGGGGATGTCAGGAAAATAGCATAAAACCATCCCAAGGTATTTATAAAGCTTCCCTTTTTTTAAGAAAAAGCTTTTTAAAAAAAATTTGGGGGGGTTTTATTTTCTATTGGTGATTTTTCTTGGGAGGGTGAAGGTACCCTCCTTCAAAATACTTATAAACCTTACCAGTACCTAGTAAAAGCTACCATGTAAAGGAGCACCTTATAGGTTCAGTAGTTAGCAAGGTCCTTTGGTACACACACACAAAGACATACAATAACCTGTTACTTTATTTTAAGGATATAAAAATAGTAGCGCAGATATTCTACAACTAGGGTCTGTCTGTATGTCCACCTGTCTTTATTTCCATAATTGCATCCAAATAAATAATAGCTACCTTACAACTAGGGAATGTATGTATGTCTGTCTATATATCCAAAATTACAGCCAATTAAAGACTGTAAACATGTTTCTACTTCTGTAATTTTTATTGCAGCCTAGCTGTTAAGGAATTCATAAAAATAGTGCAGATACTCTACAATTATGGTCTGTCTGTACATCCGTCCGTCTGTAATGTATATATATAATTGCATCCAAATAATTAACAACTAATCTACAACTAAGAAATGTATTTGTTAGGGATCTAAAGTAATAAGTCAATGGCCGATAAATTGATATACTTTGTCATGAATTGGGTTGTTCAATATAATTGTCGACAAAATCATATTTCTTTGCTAAAGCATTGAAATAAAGTGAAAGGATATCTCTCTGTGTATATTCTTAACTGGTATGCTTCTTTTTTTACTATGTAGCTTCTCTTAGGTCCTGGAAAGGTTTACAACTATTTTTGGGGAGGTTACCTCCACCCTCCAAAGAAAAATCGCCCCTTTAAAAAGACCCCCCAACACAAGAAAAAATAGAATTAACTTAATGAAATTAAATCTTTTTAAATCTAAAATAAAAATATTGTTGTTGAATTCTCAAGTGCCCAAAAAGGCCTCTAGGGGCGTAGCCACTAGTACCAAATAATTATATTCTGAATTGTTTTATATGGACGAATGGACGTACAGACAGACACTGTTTATATCCTGAGTATCTGTGTTATGTATCCTTATAATAAAGTAACAGGATATACATTCTACATGTGTCTGTGTGTACTAAGGGATCTTACTGACCACTGAAACGATATGGTTCTCCTTTACATGGTTGCTTCTCAGAGGACCTGGTAAGGTTTATAACTATTTTAAAGGAAGGCTACCACAACCGCCCTAGGAGAAATCACCCCAAAATAATAATAAACCCCTCTCAAATTTTTTTTAAGTTTCTCTTTAAAAAACTCTAATTGAAGAGGGGGTTTGACTCCCCCCCCAACCCAAGAGTCTCTGGATGCCTGTAGGGGCCTAGCCGCTGCTAGTATAGTGTTCCATACTATAAAGTAGTAAGGTTTTCGTCTGAAGCTAAAGATTATAGAAATTGCGGGTCTGAATTGGTTTTACTTATCAGGAAAGCTTTATAAATATCTTTGGATGGTTTTATGTTATTTTTCTGACATTCCCCACCCTCCCTATAGGTTAGGGGCGAAGCAACTTATAGATTATACAGCAAAAGCCTAAGATGATTAGTCCGATATGGTACAAAATAGACGCATAGGAAAAATGATTAGTCCAGATGCGTTGAAATGTGTATGCCACAAATCAAAAAATCTAAAAATACAAATGTCTTACAATTCCTTAAGGAAGCTGTGTTTAAAATTTCATGCAATTCTGACGACAGGGGGGAGCTTCGGTACTAATGGGTGATGCATATTTAATTAAACTAATTTTTTGGCCACCTAGATGTTTTTTTTAAATTACCAGTTTGTATAATTATAATAATTAGAAAAAAATTTATTTTTAAATTAATCTTTTTAACTTGCAATTTGAAACAAAAATCTTTAAATTCCAGTGAGATTTTAATAAGGCTTTTTACAGAATTTGCTTTGCTGAGATTGTGATTATCAAGTACACTTGTTTGTTTGTATAAAATCAAGGCCAATAATTGAAAAATCATCAGTTTAGAGCCAAATCTTAACTTGATTGGTAAGCTTTATAACTTTTGCTTTTTACTTTATAATGTATTTTCCTATACCAGATCAGTTGTTCAAAACACTCTAATGCTATGACTGATCCTTTTTTTTTTATCAAATTCATTAAGTCTCGGATAAGGCAAAAACAACTAGATAAGCAATCCTTTGATAGGTTGATCTTTGTCTGGAAATCCCAAATATTTCTGAATAAGTTTATTATATTATATGCCAAAGTATTACATTTTTTTGTGTTTGAGAAATCATATGCATATATAAATCTCTGTTTAAATGGTGTTGTAATTTTTATAAACAGTATTGAACTTTTTTAATTTTACATACCAACTCATAGACCAACAAAGTTGTTCATAAAATTAATCATTATAAAAAGATATCTTATACTCTGATGGAGTAATACGATGTTTTAATATAAATAATACAAGCAATACACTATTTAAATTTCAAAAACATATTCAGAAAATGTTATTCCTGTTGTGTGCCTTTGTCATTCTATTTCCAGTCAATGCACAAGGTAAAATCTTTAAGGCCTTAATTTTATATCATAAAAAAAATGGAAGGGTAACATCAAAGAATATTAACTACAAAATGATAATTAGACACAACTTTACTACTAGAAAATATACATAAATATACATATTATAAAATCTATTAAACTAGTTAATCATTTTGAAGGAACTTGTGATACTACAAATGGATGGTCTGGAAATATCTATACAGGTTTTGTAATTACAATTAGATCCTAGTATATAAATTGAAGTAAAAGCTTTTGATATTTTAATATGCTTGTCTGAATACAGGAAAATGCTTCAAAATATTGAATGTGCCAGTGAAATGGACAACCGCAGTAAGAAATTGCTTTCAAGAAGGTGCTGAGCTTGCATCTATAAATGGACAATCAGATCAAACCTTTGTAGCAGGTAAGAAAATGTTTTTGCTATTTACAACATCTTTTTCATGACTTACGGGAGTGCAAATAATGTGTATGTAAAAAATTCTATGTATTATCATAAGCTCTAATATTTGGAAAGATCCTATGTTTGCTATTTGTAGTCCATGATATACGTTGAAAAGTGAGAAAAAGGTTGGAAAATGCAACTTGATTTATTAATGATAAATTAACTATGATGTGAAACATAAGATATACCATAGTATAGAAATGACAAGCAGAGCTCAAATTAATCTTAAAAAGTAATACGGGCTGAATTGAGGTTTTTATCTAATTAGAAAAATAAATTGCCAACCATATTTCAATTCAGCAATATTTTTTATCAAATTTTTAATAAATCAAATTTATGTTTAAAACTGTTCCAAATGGCAATTTATATTCTAATAACTTGTATATCAATTTTTATAAATTTTTATTATTTTCCTATTACCTACAGGTATCATTTATTTGTTTAGGATATTATAAACCATACCTGAATATGTCAACAACACCAATAATTTTCTTAATTTTTTTGCAGGTTGCATCTTAAAACTGTTCTTATATTTTACAATGTATCTTAATGAAACTTTTATCTTATAATCTATTAAGGTCTTGTAGCAGCAAAAAGAGTGACATCAGCAGTTTGGTTGGGAGGAAACTCTTTTGATGTAACCTACTTTTATTGGAATGATGGATCATATTTTCCTGGATCATACTGGGCACCTGGAGAACCTAATAACTGGAATGGAAATGAACATTGCTTAGGGGTAAATGTATATTTCAGTGCATGTAATTCTTCTCTAAAACTTTTCACATACCAACAACCCTTATTTTGAATTTTTAAGAAAAGCTGCTGCAATTCCATTTTAATACAAGACTCTTTTTTGCCTAACTTACCCTAGACATAAAAAATATTTTTAGAGAAATAAAATTACCTTTTTTATTATATTAATTATTATATGGCTAGATGTGGGGTCCTTATGTTAGTTCTTCATATCAATATCGTTGGAATGATTTTGCATGTTATGGCAGTTTCCAACCTGTATGTCAAAAACAAATGGTAATTTATTTTTCAAAAGTTTTCTTTTTCAAACATAAAAATCAGATTTTATTATGATATGGTTCAATTTATTTAATGATTTTATTATAGTAAACCCAACACAACCCAAATGGATAATGATCAGGTATTATAAATATAAAAATATAAAGGATAATCTGATTTAGAGGTAATAAAAGTTTTATATATTACAGGATGATGATTGATGGCCTAAGAATATTTGAATTTTTATTTTTGTGATTAAATATTTTAATTGTTTTTGGATACTTTATTTTAAATATTTTATCAAATAAATTGTTTTAATAAACCTTTACTTTTTTATTTAAAATCTTTAAAACAAGTTATGTCTCATATGTACTTAAATATCCATGAATGCCCCAAGAGTAGTTAATTATCCAAGCATATTTACCTAGAGCAGTTAAATATCCACAAAAATATCATACGGATTTATCCTTATAATAAAGTAATAACAATGTTTGTCTGTGTGAAATATAGGATCTTTCTAACTGCTTGATATATAAAATTGTCCTTCATAATATAGGTCTTAAGTTATAACTTTTCTTCCAAGTGTTAATGCCTATAATATAAAATGTCCCCCCCCCCCCACATCCCCTAATTTATACTTGTTTTTTCTCGACCATTATCTAATCAACTACTAATAGGTGTTTTAACAATATACTGTTCATTTACTCAGTATCATTTTTGACAATAGTTAAGTTCTTATTATTGATGTCATTTCTCCAGTGTACATAATATAACTTTATCTGCTTTTATAAAATCAATTTTTTTGTTGTACTAATCCTTATTTGTGATTTCTATTACTAAAGGAGGATGTGCACTATTAACATATGGGCAGGGGGGAGGGGGTTACTCGAGAACCCTTAGAGCTACAGGGAGCTTATTTTGGATTTAGGCTTCTATAGGGCCAAAGTTACTTTTAAGATTACCGTCGACCCCCCACCAAAATTTTTTTTTGGGGGGGTTGGCAGGTGGATTATACTATATTATTTAATATATTTCTCAGAAACGACTTGAGATAAATGGAGCAAACCATAGGATAAAAACTTTTGTAGGCCTATATTTGCTTTTAGAACTATTGATGACCACCCACCCACCCCCAAACCCCTAATTTAGAGGGGGGGGGGGGGCTGGTGGATTATACTATATGAGTGTTTCTCAGAAAGGACTGGAGATAAATGGACCAAACCTTAGGATAAAACTTTTGTAGGCCTATATTTGCTTTTAGAACTATCGTTAACCACCCACCCACCTCCAAACCCCCTAATTTGGGGGTAAGGCAGGTGAATTATACTATAGGGTGTTTCTCAGAAACGATTTGAGATAAATGGAGCAAACCTTAGGATAAAACTTTTGTGGGCCTATATTTAATTTAAAAATTATTGTTGATCAACCAACTTTCCTTCTTGAGGCTAGTTGGGCAAAAGACCCCTTAAATTTAGTTTTGACCTAATTTTTAAAGATATCAACCTGATTTTTAAAAAATCTGTTGTGGCTACGTAGTTCAGTTATGTAAAAAAAGTTTCATTAAAAAATCAGCTTAATATCTTTAAACATAAGCTTAAAACTGATTTCTTTAGTTTTTTGGTCTTTTGCCCCACTAACCCCTAGAAGGAAGTCCCAAATTGAAATCTGTAAAGGTTTCTTAGTTCAGTTATTTTTAAAAAGTTTTCTTTAAAAAAATTAGGTTGATATCTTCAAATATTAGCCCGTAACTAATATTTTAAATGTTTTGGAGGGTCATTTGCTCCACTAGCCCCTAGAAGGAAAGTCTCAAAAAGAAATGTGTAATGGTTACTTAGTTCAGTTATGTACAAAATATTTTTTTAAAAATCAGGTTGATATCTTTAAAAATAAGGTCAAAACTCATATCTTTAGTTTTTGGGGGTCTTTTGATCCTCAAGCCCCTAGTAGGAATACCCCCCCCCCTCTACTTTTTACAACTAGTTTTCTATACTCCTACAAAGCTTAAACGTTTGAAACTTCTTGCAAAATTTCCATCAATATGAATCAGGCATAAAAAATGCATCGCAACCAGACAGATTTTAAGCAGTTGATTTTTACAACGGATTTTCTCAGCTTTTCTAAGAAAAAAGGCATCTATTTTTAGCAGCAAAAGTACTCTATAATTTAAAATACCACTTTCAATGTCCATCTGACCTTCTGTCTGAAATGTTTTAAAAAATAACTATAGTTGAAAGGGCAAGAAGAATAATTTCTTACATTACTTTTTTGTCTAATTGTATCAATGTTTTAAATAGGTATGTGGACTGGTAGATGTATTGCTGAAATTAAATTTGCTTTAGAATTATCTAAAATGACTCCTCATATATTTAAGCATCTGTTTTTTTGTTGTTTTTGTTGATACCCTTATGGAAGTTGTAATCCTTGTTACTGACAATAATCCGGCTAAGAAACTTTGTAATCTTGATGTTTGCAGTTTAATATTTGTATTTAATGTTATGACAATTTCTAAAGAAGTCAATAAGTTAACCCTTACAGATCGGGCCCCAATTCCTACCTTAATAGATGGGGGGGGGGGAGGGCTTATTTGACCCCCACTCTATCTCAGCTCCTGTTACAGTTAGAGACATAAATTTTACTGGTGGTTCATGTGCATATTTAGAAAATATTACTTTTTCTAGTCATAGCGGTCAGACCGCTCCTTAGCTGCTTTTTAGTGGCCAGCCGCTAAATATTAAAACAGCTGTAAAGCGGCCAATTTTGAAGCTAGGATCACAAAATTTTAGGTGGAACTTTTATTTTTTATAACCAAAAAATTACTTTTTCTGACCATCGCCGAAAAATGGCAAACAATGGAAAACGCCATTTTCGGCAGTTACGGCGGTTAAACGGTGGTTGGCGGCGCCAATTCATTTTATCTGTTTCTGATAACAATAAAAGACTACATAAAAATTTGGTTGGTCTATAGCTGTTTTGAAACTCGGAGCAGGCAGCTTAAAAATGGCAAAATTACAGGTAAGAAATAGAAAATCAGTTTAGAATCGGTAAAGGAGTGGTCAAACGGTCACGACCTTACTACCCACAGAAGTTTATTATTGCTCAAGGATGTACCACAAAACTTTTTAGGTCTCTAGCTGTAATAGAAGCCACAATATACATGATATAAGTCCATATTAAAAGCAGAACATAAAATCGGTCAAGAAGCGGTCAAATGGTCAAAAGGTCATAACACCACTATTCTCAGATGTTCATTGATATCCCAGTCTTTACAAAAAAAATTTTAAGTCTCTATCTTACACACAAAAGTCATAATGAAGAAATTATGATTTATTTAGAATTTTATCTAAATTTGGTGCAACCTACCGACTTTGACCGGACGCCACGACCGACACAGACAAGATATCCTTATAAGATCAACAATGCCAAAGTATAATTACTAAACTTAAAAAGTCATGAAGTCACAACTCTCTATCAAACCTACAAAAAAAATGACATTGAAAAAACTAGAGGGGGTGTCAATATGACCCCCCCCCCCCGATCTGTAAGGGATAATGAGCCAAGATTCATTGAAAATGAGTAGCACTTTTAGAAGCCTTTATCTATTTTAAATTTTATGAGCAGAAAAAAAAATTCAAAAGGCTTTAATTACTTTTTAATGTATTTACAGTTATTATTAGTTTTTAAATATGTGACTTCCCTATTTTCTACTCAGATAAAGGAAGTTATGAATTTTTAGTTATGCCATTAAAAACATCATTAAATATTGAAAAATAAGAAAAAAATGATTATATTTTTATTTGATTATCGCCCTTTAAGAAAATAAAGTAAATTCAATTTTCCACATAGTTCTTATGCTTTCAGTGATTAAATCAGAAGTTTCTTCAGGAAAAATATTTGTAATTCCCTAAATGTGTGCAAAAAAATAATATAAAAATATAAAAGAAATAAAAAATATTTTGAAAATTAATTAATTAAATCTTAAAATGGACAAAACTAAATAAAAATCAAGATTACTCAAATCAAGAACATCCTTAATTAGGACTAAGACAAAGATCATGAAATTTAAAATTTGTCAATATTCTAATTATATATCTATTTTATGTTGATTAATAAATGAAGGTTTATAGGATTACAATTTAATTCCTAATTCACTAATCTCAAAAAATACATAATTCATTTGGTAAAGACAAAATTAATGCTTTTGATTACATTTCTTATTTTTTTACTTCTTTGTTTTTCCCTTTAAAATATAAAAATAATTTTGAACCTATCATGTAACAAAAGAAACAATGATTCCAAAAACAACCTATTTATTGTGCAAACCAAAAATTAAACAATAATATCATTTTACAATTTTTTTAAAGATCAAAAAATATCAAAAAGTATATTCATTTTTTTGTAATCCATACAGGCTTTTCTTTTCCTGAAATTAATAGAATATTATATTTTTTATATAATAGGATTTTAGAAATTTAAAATTTCTTACCAATGTATCTAATTTTTGTTTTCTATCTCACAAACAGGTGGAAGGAACTTTTCACAACTGTAAGTTTTCAATTCATAATCAAATTCTTTCAACATCTACAAGAAAAAAACAATAAGTAAGCAATTATTTTTAATTGGATAAAAGAAATCTGGCAATAATTTCTTTGTATATGTCATATATTTGAAAATAAATCTAAAGTTTTACTGCAGAACAGTTTTCTTGAGATTCTTCATTCCCTGCTACCCAAACTCCATCCAGTTCAGAGAGATTTTCTTTTTTCAGAAGACCTAGAATAATAATTTTATCATTTTATTGAGTTTGTTAACACTCACAGATTTCATTAAATCTTATTTTAATTTATTTTATGAAAGTTGTAAGAGTATTTACTTCTGAAATTATGTAAAATATGATTACTTTTAACAAATTCCTTTTCATCAGTTGTGTGAAGAATTGCAAGAACAGCTTTTTCATCCATAGCTCTGCACAACTCTTTAGCATCATTACCATGCATCCTGGCATCTGCAAAAACCAGGAAACAGGATCCTACAAATTGAAATGTATTTTATGTTTCTATGTATTTTTACTTTTTTGTGTAATGGGAAACAATGTTAACCTGTTGCTGAATCTTGAGACCATCCATCAATACATGTGCTTTCTGAAATAAAATAAACTTTTTTATAAAATATAATATCTATATTTATGTATTTTTAAACTTAAATTAAATACCTGTACCTGTAGCAAGAACCGAATAATGTGCCAGAAAGGCAAGAACATACAACTTCATAATCATTTTCTAAAACATAAAAATTAAGATTTTTTTTGAAATTATTCTTTTTAATCATATTTCCTAAAACAACATCATAGTTTATAGTATTATTCTTATTACAATACTTTTAAAAATTTTGATTTGAATAAAAAAATATTTTGCATCTTGGCCACAAAAACTTTTTTGAGAAAAGTTTGATTCTAATTAGTTTTGGTTAAGTAAATTTTGTAAAGCATCACTGGGATATATATATCTTCTTCATACTAAAGTAACAGGATGTTTGTTTGTACCAAAGGATCTTGCTAACCGCTGAACCGATCTGGTTCTCCTTAACAGGGTAGCTTCTCATAGGTCCCAGGAAGGTTTATAACTATTTTCTTGGGGGTGGGACACTCCCAACCCCCCCAAAAATGAAAAATACCCCCCTCCCAAAAATTTTTTTAACTAAAGTTAAAAATGATGGAGGGGGTCACCCCACCCTCACAAAAAAAAAAAATTTCCAACCCCCCAAAATGTTTTTTTACTTTTTCTTTTAAAATCTAAAATAAGAAATTGGGTTATCAAATTTGACTACCCCTTCCTCAAGTGCCCCTAGAGGCCTCTAGGGGGCGTAGCCGCTAGTAATTTAAATAATTTATTATACTTTACTGTATCTGATTATCTAATTATTTCCAACCAAGTGTATAAACTAATTTTATTTTATTATACACAACTATTTTATACCTGAGTACAAGTGTTTTATTTCTAATTTCTTTTCTATAGATAAATATTAGTCATAGCTACAGAAATCTTTGCAGGAAAGATTATCTGAGAAAATCTTAAAAGGTTTAATTTTGCAATTTGATTTTCTGTTTTGATTATGAATAAAACTAGGTTTGCTGTAAAAAAAATATCTTTACATGGAGTTTAGGGTGTAAAAGGATTTGTGAAAACTATGATTTTTTATTCAAATGACAAAGCCCTAAAAAATGAATTCAAGTGACGTAAATTTCAAATATCTTCAAAGTTTGAAGGATGTCAACAATCCTTATGTAAAAGAATATGTTTCTTTAGTTTAGGTAATTAAAGGGACTGTAAACGAGAAAATTTCTCATTAGATTATCAAACCTTAACATCATCTCAAAGATAGGGCAAAACTGTCTCTCATTTCCTTAAAAAACGGTTTTTTCCGCTGATTTTTATTTTGTCCAAGATTGGGGAAAAAATTACTGTACTATATATAATGTGTAAATAATTGTCTTTTTTCCTTCTAAAGCTAAAGCTAAACTTTTTGACATAGTTCTCTATTTTTCCTAACATTATCCTTGCTTTAAACAAATGTATAGTTACTTAGAAATTGATAAAATAAGCAATATTTTTTATTGAAAACCAAATACAATAACAAAGCTAGAAACAGTTTTTTTTTATTAGTATCCAATTAACTTTAGTTGGCCCATCTCTCGCCCACCTTTAATTACAAATTTGTAAATAATAAAGTTGCAATATTTCTTTATAAACAGTCTGATAAAAGTGTAAACTAATTCTCCTACGTTGGCTATTTCTTGTCCAACACAATAAAAAAGGATATTATTATTTTAAATAACTTCTGAGGTTTAACCCTTTGTAGACAGTGAGGTATTTTCTTGTTAATAATACGAATTTAAAATAGAACTTTATTACCTAATTACTACATTAACCCATTAGTGATGAACCGGCTTTTAATGCCCAGTTCCAGAAAATGCCAAAAAAAAACGGTTTTCAGTTTCAGGATTACATCATGCTCGCATGAGCCTACCCTTTACTGTGCTGTTTTTCAATTCCCCCCAGAGAGAAGCGTTTCTATCTATTCGGTTGGCCACAATCTTTCATCGAAAATGGGTGAACCAAGAAAAACAAGGTGATTTAAAATACCCCTTCTAACTTTTTTGTTTATGAAGTAAAGTTAGTGATTTTTTTCGTGAAATTTAAAGTTTATTGGCAACTACATTCATTTGTGAAATCGTTTTATTCAAATTATTATTTTTTATATGATTTTTTTATCGTTTAATTATGTTCTATATAACTCCGGTTCGGCGTGAGTAAAAATACCCGCTAGTTTAATTGCCCTGCTCGAGGCGAGTAAAGATACCCGGTTTTAACTTTTCAACCATTAGATATATTAGATATTTATCATTTATTATTCTCTTCAAATGTAAAAATTTCTTTATTTCCCAATGATAAATATAATTGATATATAGATAAATAAAAGGATCGATAGATAGATAGATAGACTGATATATAGGGATAAGACAATGGCCGATAAATTTATGTAGATTCCCAATGATAATCAACAATTGGATGGACAGGTAGATAGATATATCTTGGTTTAGACTTTATTACATAAATATTTTTTTAAGGGGTGGGGGGGGGGATATGCAAATTTGATGGTTTTAGGCCATTTTTGTTATCTTGATATCTTGTGATATTTTTAAAATACTTTAGGTTAAAGATATGTGATAAGTCTTTTCTAGTCTTTCCTTTATCAATAAAAATTATATTTTTTTATATATTTGTCAATTACTGATACTACTAGAATAGTTGCTACTCTATAATTCACTTTGGACGTTCAAAAATTACATTATCAATATCCCTCCCATTATTATCAATACAAATATTAGCAAAAGTTTAAAAACTTCCTCGAAATGGGCTTTTTTAACCGAAAAGGGCCGTACCTATAGCCAAAATCTTAAATGTGATATAAATTGTTTTGTATGTTAGTTGTAGTTCTATCAATTACATGAGGTTATGTAGTTTTCAATTACGGATCGTATCGTAGTTTTAAAAAGTGTTCATCTCACTTTGGGCGTTCAAAAATTACATTTTTAACTTTTTGGGCCAAAAACTGGGTATTTAGGTCAAAAACGGGCTTTAATGCTGGGGGAAAGTACCAAAAAACGCCAAAAACGGTTATTAATGCCGAAAGGTTTCTTTACTCGCGCAGAACCGGATTTTTTTGCAACTTTCCTGTGCACGCCACTAGAGCAAAACAAAAAAATTGGAATTCCGTTTTTACCATTATAAAGCTTCCCTGAGATTTTCAGCTTGATCGGTCCATAAAAGTGGCGCTCGGCACTAATGGGTTAATAAAAAATTAATTGGCAATTTTATATCATAAAATAAATCCTTAACAGTAAGTAAATTGTTTAAACTATATATGACAAGTTAAATATCCCTACAAACATTATAAGAAACAAAACTGTTCAGATTTTCCCTGTTTTTTCCTTTTTCCCTCCCAAAATACCATAAAATCAAGGCATTATTTCTGCATGTTTTTGTTAGTAGGAAGTTTTTGGTTGATCAGTGTAGTAAAATGTGCTTAGAAATAGAAAGGAAGAAACAAGGTTTTTACATACTCAATAAACATTAGATTAAGTGATTGCTAAAAAGATATGGTTTATAAACCTTTTTATTATTTAAATAGTCAAAAAGAGGGTTGGAGATGTTATTAATCAATTTAATATTTACACAATAATTGTTAAGGTTCAGGGGATAAGGATATAATGGGAAACATAAGTGTTTTTTGAGTTGTTTTAAAAAACTATAAATTTATTTGATATATTTATGAAAATTGATAGATAGAATGATAGATAGAATGATAGATAGATTGATAGATAGATTGATAGATTAATAGATAGATTGGTAGATAGATTGATAGATAGATTGATAGATAGATAGATTGATAGATAGATTGTTAAATAGATTGCTAGATAGATTGCTAGATAGATTGATAGATAGATCCCTATCTAGCTCCTTGTCCTTCGCCTGTCACTGTCTTTCTTATGTCCTTAATATCTTATATCCAAAGAACCTTCACTTTAAGAACAATAGCATTAAACTGATGTGTTTTAAAAGTAGAAAATTTTATAAATACCATTTCTTTCAAATTAAATTATACAAAAACCCATCTCAATACTAAACTTAAATAAAGAAATACATCTCAAAGTAGCAAAGCCACTCTATAACTCAACTTATCTAAACCCAAGATATACTACACTATAATGTAAAAAACTTGTCAATGCACACAACTCTACCCTACAATAGTAAAAACATTCCTAAATCAGTTCTTCTTTAATATTCTTAATAACTCAACCAAATCTATCCTCTTTATAATCTTAAACCTCTAATTCACTTAAACCGTGTACTTCCAATGTAGGTACATCTGCACGCCCACCGTGCATATGTATTCCTTGTTATTGCAATCTAAGATTAAATTTAGCAAAAAAATCCATCAAGCCTTCAAGTTTTTACTTAACGCAAAACACCTAGTATGCAAATTTATTCTTATCTAATAACGCCATCCAGGAATGTAGGAATAAAGTGTTTGGTCGGAAAAAAGTAAGCAGGTACCAATGAATTGTGGGATTAAATCCCACGGGATTAAAATACTCAATTCAATCAATCATTTAATCCTGGGAAAACTAGGGCGGTGTGGGTTGCAGTTTATAATGGGAATATAAACATGGTTAACTTCCACGGCACCGGTAACATAATTGTATTGGTCTTATTATTGGAAACCCCGTAAGGATTCTACTGGGACGACTGTTAAGATGGTATATTCAGCATACCCTAGTATATAGTAACTTATATATGTCATTATTATGTAACTGTATCCAATTTGTTACAAATAACGACTTGGTAAGCGCTGCGCAGAACTGCGGTTCAACAACCCCGGCTGGGGTTAAGCCATCCACTCGCTTCTCAGCTTGCTCAGTGTTCAATTGTGAAACTATTGTACAGCAAAAAAATAAAATGTAGGTGAACAGGGAAGGAGAAGTTCACTACAGCCCTGAGCTAGGTACATAAATAGATATCATATATTGTAATCTAAACTGCTAATAAATTACTATCATTGCTATATGTTATGAAAGATATGTATTAATAATATGAATAATAAGTATATGCAATCTCTTTCAGGAAAGAAATCAATTAGTTAAAACAATTGTAACTTTATTAGTAACTCGCCCTAATTATATGCACCTTAGAGGAAATAATCTTATCTTATCTTATCTTAGATAGATTGATAGATAGATTGATATATAGATAGATAGATAGTTTGATAGATAGATTGATATATAGATTGATAGATAGATTGATAGATAGATTGATGGATAGATTGAAAGATGGACTATTATATAGATTGATATATAGATTGATAGATAGATTCATAGATAGATTAATAGATAGATTGATTGATAGATTGATAAATAGATTGATAGATGGATTGAAAGATAGATTGATAGATAGATTGATAGATAGATTGATTGATAGATTGATAGATAGATTGATAGATAGATTGATAGATAGATTGATTGATTGATTGATAGATTGATAGATAGATTGATAGATAGATTGATAGATAGATTGATAGATAGATTGATAGATAGATTGATAGATAGATTGATAGATAGATTGATAGATAGATTGATAGATAGATTGATAGATAGATTGATATATAGATTGATAGATAGATTGATAGATAGATAGATTGATAGATAGATTGATAGATAGATTGATAGATAGATTGATAGATAGATTGATAGATAGATTGATAGATAGATTGATAGATAGATTGATAGATAGATTGATAGATAGATTGATAGATAGAGTGATAGATAGATTGATAGATAGATTGATAGATAGAGTGATAGTAATTCTCAAAGTCAATTTTCGCTCCCTTCACCCTTTTATTTAACAACAAAATTTCAAACGGCTGTAATTTTTATTTGAAGCCAGAAGAACATTTTTTGCAGAAAATGTTTATCTTTATGTAAATTTTATATTAGAAATATCAAATATCAGCCCCTCCAGCTGTACTTGGTAGCTGCCAGCTGCTGCAATCGGTGGTAAGCAGGAAAACGACAGCGGATGATTATGAAAGTGGTAGTTTTAGGAAATGCATTTGAACTTAATTTAGTGAACCGCATATTTTTTGCTAGTTAATGGGTTAAACTATAATTATATGGCGTAGTTTTTAAAATATCAAGACTTGAAAATCGTCTTTTTTAATTCCATATATCACAAAAAGACAATTTTCAAGTCTAGATATTTTTAAAGCTACGTGGTAGAAAATTTAAATTCTTTCAAATATATGCCATATACATGTAGTTTAACCATTTAACCAGGAAAAAATATGCAGTTCACTAAATTAAGTTCAAATGCATATTATGAAACTACCCCTTCTAGTACGTTATTTAGACATGTAATAAAAGCTTAAGTTTAAAAATTGAAGTCTCTAAGTAAAAAATTGCTGCCACAGGAGCCTTTTAAAGATTTCAGAGACCTGGAGGATCATACCTGGAACCTGAAATTGACCTGTATTTCATATGAGGATGTACTACTAGAGGATATTTTAAATTTTCTAAACAAATTATCATAAAATCTTCAATTTTAAAGATTTTATTCAATTTAAAAAATGGAAAGCAAACTAGGTATATGACTATTAGATTATTTAATAATATCCCTTCAGTCTCAATCACTGCCTCTACACACCCCTGAACCGCCCCCTGGCCCTGGCCACCGTGTCCCTGTCCAAGATTAGTTCTACTTGATAGTTTTTAGGGAGGTCTTTTTGGTGTGGGCTCGTCTATTTGTTTCAATGTAGCATTAGGTCCAATGGATAAAGATCAATGCTGCTGTTAGGCCACATCTCCTTAGGGACATATTAAATAGGGACAAATTAACCCATCTTTCAAACTACATTGCAGCTCAGTTGAGTTAGAACAATGTCCTTTTTGGAAATGAAATGGAGATTCAGCTATTTTTATTACCACAACCCCAGCAAGTTTCATAAGTCTATCTCAAATAAAGATGATCTGAGGTCAGATTTATTGGGCTCAAGTCGAGAATCTAGGGTATACTATGGGTGCACTTCAATCTGCCTTATTGAACATATGCACAGCAAGCTCAGAGTACACGTCCTCCATGGTCCAAAGATTTTTATCAAGTCCCTATGCTCTTTAATGGAATGATGCGCTGAGAAAAATTATGTTTATGAAGAGGGGGGTAGTGGTCATTTTTCATTCTTGGGGAGTTGGGGCTGTCCCAACTTTTCTAAAAATATCTTAAAACCACAGATTAGAGCCCGATTGAAACAGTGGTTACCAAGATCTGAAGCATAAGACAGACAGACAATGTTCTACTTTGCATTATGAATATATAGGTTTTGTGAATAAAGGATAATATCTTATAGAAGTAAAGACGTAAATAATATTAACTCCAGATGCATTTTAGTCTTTGTTGTTATTTTCAAAAGAACTTGACACATCATGACATTTTCAGATATTTGTAGGCGTTCTGCTGTCAGCTTATTTCAAAAGAATTGAGAAAAACCTGTACAGATGTATTGAGAAGAAGATTTGACATTTTTGATAATTGTAGGCGTTACTTCTGTCAAACAATTAGTAAAGATTCTGCAAAGTAAAAGTTGCAGTTTTCAATAGAAAAAGACACGTCATTCTAGTACACTTGTTTATATTAATAGTACTTTAGTTTCAAATTAAATCTGTTAAGAGGTTTTGTGATTTTATAATAATACAAATCTTAGCTATTCATATATTAGCTAGCATATCTTGGAGAATATTGACATAAAACCAAAAACTTGAATTTAATATAGCCAAAAACCTTTTGGTGATATTTATTATACACTATATAACACTATCTTATTTTTGTGAGATGTATGTAAGAAGCTATAATGATTATACCCAACCACCCCCCCCCCCTCTTCTGTTACCACTATCTCCACTGAATACTCTGAAGATGATTTTTGAATAATTCATGAGGATCACAGCACAACCAGGGGTAAAGTTTGCTATATTGCTCAACTATAAGCTTTACACACTCTAGGAGTTCCTTCTCAACCACTGTGAGGGGTACATTATCTACCACAATACCTTTGCCACCTCAGATATTTTATTTATACTATTTTAATTTGATATCTTTTTTATAGCATATTTGTGTCCAAGTACCCGGTACAAAATATTCCAATGATATTATTCATTACATCCACTAGACCAAACCCTCCTTTCTTGAGGAAAAAGTCACTTTCTTTAATCAGAAATATCCCACTTCTATAAAAATGGACTGAATTTTCTACAAAACCAACAACAGTTATTTGTATTTTGGTTAAAGTTAATGGTTAGGTCCTAAAAATGAAAGGATATTGGTTATTATAACTAAATTTGGATTTGTTTTCCTTAAGATCTCTTTTAAACATTACTGCTTTAGGTAATCTGGTTGAAATATGGCCATGAAAAGAATTGGTAACACAGGGCCTAATTTCAAACTTAAAAGTCACCGTTACCAACATACAAAATGTTTTTCTTTTTTCTGGGATTATTATAAAAATCACAAAACCTTTCTCATTTTAAGATTTAAAATAGGTTTTGTCTTAGATGAAAGTAATCGTAATATAAACAATTGTGTTAGCATTCTGAGTCAATTGAAAACAAACAAGAAAAGATTACTTATTTTACTTTTTCTCTGAATCTTTACAAATTAGTTGACATAATTTATTTCCTATAAAAATATATTTGTCATGAAGGTACATTTCTCAGAAAGATATTCTCATTATGGAGTTTTAGACACCTTAAATGTCCAATTTGATAAGTTTGAAGCAATATTACAGAGAATTATATGAGGATCTAATTTTTTGTTTCACCTTTTAGTTGTGTCAAAAAAATTATTTTACAGCAAAACTTTGATAAGATAACAAAAAAAAATATGAGGACTAAAAAATGTTAGAGGGAGCTCCTTTAAACTTATAATACCGTTTATTCTACTGAAATGAACATGAAATACAAAACAAGACAACAAAGGGTTTAGGTGAAAGTACTCCAAAGAAATCAGTAGAATTTAACCATCAAAAGTAATTTGAAGATTTTCAATTATGGTGAGCTACTAGCTAAATTTAGGGAAAGTTAGTTTTTAATTCCCCATAAGATCCCAGTATATCTTGTGAAAACAGTTTCCATGTTTTTTTTTTTTAACTTAAGTAAGTCTTGGAGTGGTGTATGTTGGTGCTTTAAAAAATGATTTTCATTTTAATAATCATGAAAAATTGACTATAATGTGATGCTTTACATGATCATTTAGTATAGGATTTTTTTATTTGTTAAGATTTCCTAACCACTTAAAGAATTATAATCCCCCCATAATTAGGGAGGCTTCATATTAAATTATTATCAAATTTATTAATAATTTATGTCTTTTGATGATCATAGGCTATTTCACTATTTAGATACTAGGGGCGCATCCGCTAGATGTAGTATAGACTATCAGCTAAAATTTGTATAATGATAAAAATCACAAAACCTATCTCTGATAAAAGATTTAATCTAAAACGAAAGTAATAGTACTATAAACAAGTGCGCTAAAATTACGTGTCAATTCAGACTTTTTCTTTTACTTTGCAAAATCTTTAGAAAAGGGGTTGACAGCAGCAACGCCTACAAAAATCAAAAATGTCAAATACACTTGTATAATTCATTCTTATTTCCTTTCAAATAGTCTGACATCAGAACGCCTACAAATGTCATTAAGTGTCAAGGTCTATTGAAAACAACAACAAAAGATAAATATCACTTGTAGTTATTAGTATTTACGTCTCTACTTTCTAAACAAATTTTAAGATAAAAGAAAAAAATCACAAAACCTCTTGTATCTTAATGTAAAATATTAGTTTATTTCCCAACATATTAATTATGCTGGCAGAGCTATTTGAAGAGCCTGTATGCATTAAAGGGAGTGTGAATGTAAAAATTTCTCATCATATTATCAAATCTTAACATTTTCTAGGCACCTTTCACTATGCTGATCTACCAAAAACGTCCTTTTAACAAAAATATCGAGGATTTATGCCTTGATTCTATGGCATTTTGGGAGGGAAAAATGAAAAAGCAGGAAAAATCTTAATGTTTATTAAAATGTTTCTAGGGATAATTAACTTGTCATATATAGTTTAAACAATTAAATTACTGTTAAGAATTTATTTTATGACATAAAAATTCCCAATTCATGTTTAAATAATATAGTAATTAGGTAATAAAGATTTATTTTAAATTTGTATTATGGACAAAAAAATACTTTACTGCCTACAAAGGGTTGAATCTCAGAGGTTATTTGAAATGGTAATATCCTTTTTTATTGTTTTGGACTATAAATAACCCACTTAGGAGATTTAGATTCCACTTTTATCAGACTGTTTATAGAGAAATATTGCACCTTTATTATTTACAAATTGGCAATTAAAGGTGGACAAGAGATGAACCATTTGAAGTTACGTGGATATGAAGTAACGTGAATAAGAAAACCTGTTTTTTGCTTTGTTATTAAATAAAAAATAGTGCTTATTTATCAATTTCTAAGTAACTATAATTTGGTTTAAAGCTAGGATTATGTTAAAATTAAGCTTAACCATTAGGAAAAACAGAAAAATATTAAATGTTTAGTTTCAGATATAGAAGGAAAAAAAGACAATTAACTGCACATTTACAGGGTGATTAAAAAAAAAACTGCGTTTTCCAAATTTGGGAAACAGCCATTAGGAGTACAAAAAAAATAATTATATGTCAATATTCTCTATAAAAATATGCATCAAAATTGTTACAGGTGTTTTTTAATATCTCTGAAAATAACCACGCATTTTAAAGCATAAATATTTCAAAAGATGCGCATGATGCTTTTTTCTGGTAGAATTTTGTGCCTTAAGGTTGGTTTTCAAAAATTTATTCACTTGAAAACAACATCTTAATACGACCAATAAAATTTTCTACCAATTACACAAAAAATTCATTTAAAATTCCCTCACTGAAAACAAATATTCAGTTTTTCTTTTTGTATACTTAAGAAACATGACCTTAAAAATTGCTCATGTTCATAAATCCCCACCCCTCATTTATTACTATAATCCTTTAATTTGATTGACAGGTTAAGATATAAACTCATAATTTATCCATAATTTGTAATTAAATGCTTTAATAAAAAAATTCAAACTTCAATAACTTTTTTGTCTTTAGAGATTTTTTTGTCAAATAAAAAGGAGTTTTTTTCTTTTTACTATAACCTACGTTATTAAAGAAGATTCTTTTACTGCAAATGCATCACAATCAAGAAATGTGAAAAAATGACAAATTGCAGTTCTTTAAAAATGCTTTTGTGAGGAGCTAAAAAGCATTTCACCTTTAAAACTCATTAAGGTACTTTTCTTATAACTTTTTCTAAATTAATATTGAAATTCTACGATTTTTTTATACATAATAGAAGAGTTATTTTAATTTTTCTTGCACAACATTTTTCACATAAAGCATTTTTGGAAACTATGTACTTATCATAGAGGCCGTATTTTTAGAGATAATGAAAAACACCTGTTACAAATTTGATGTACTTTTTTACAGAGAATAAGGACATATAATTGTTTTTTCTGTATTCCTTATGGTTGTGTCAGAAAAACGGAACACGCATTTTTTTCTGAAACACCGTGTATATAGTCCGGAAATTTTTTCCCTAATCTTGGACATAGAAAAAATCAGCGGGAAAAGCCGTTTTTTAAGGAAACAAGAGCCTGTTTTGCCCTATCGTTGAGATTATATGAATGAGATGATGTTAAGGTTTCTATAGCTCTAGAAATAGATAATTGAAAGAGATATTAACAAGAAAACAATTAGATTGAAGGTACTGTAATAATGCTCTTATCCACTTTTTATATGCATTTTGATATTTAGGTAAACGCATAAATATTGCCCTATTATACTTTTATAAGTCATATATCATTGCCAATGCAAGTTAAATTTTCTTATTACTACATTCTAAGAGAAACCAGGTTGAATGAATGATTTCTATATTGATATGTGCCCAGTTCACAAACAACTTTTAGAGGTCGGCCGATTTATTCTGTAGGTCAACCTAAACAAGTACAACTAACAAATGCCTTTATAAAATCGGTCAACCTAAAGCTTCTTGTGGTCGACCTAAAATTTCCAGAGGTCGACCTTTGTCTTTTGTGGACTAGGCTATTGTTTTATAGAAAGGTTTATTAGACAGTGCACACCAAAAAAGATATTTCTCAACCCATATTATGGTTGATTAGTAAAGAAAGGTTTTAAAATAGTCAATGAGTAAATAAGTGTTTGGTGAACAAAAAAGATAAAAATTGTTTCAAAGTTACTATTAAAAAAGGATCTAAAATATAAAACATCATTATATTAACTAACTGGCTATATATTTATGGATTTGTAACTAATCAAAAGGATGATTAACCTCTCACCCTATTCCTTTGTAGTCCAATTCAGACATCTATCCTTTGAATCCCACTGCCTTTGGTAGCCACTGTCTCTGTAAACCTTTGCACAACAAGTATAAAGGGAAAGGGGGGTAACTTCCAACTGTGGCTCACAGTAGTGCATCCACCCAACACAGTGTTATAACTATATAAATAAAAAATGGTTCATACTGCTGCTTTGTCAGATGAGCAACATAAAAAGTTATAGTAGTGGAAATGCCTTGGCCCATAAACAGGCACAGCACACTACCATGCACAGTTAGGTATTCTCAGACAGAGGTGGTGCAATCAAAGGGTTGGTTGTATGTTGAATTACTTAAATGATTACTTAAAAAATAAAGGAGAATCCCACCTTTTAGCTTATTACAGTAAAAAGGAGAATTGTACCTTAAACACTTCACAAGTTGAAGGGTGTATAAACCCTAACTATAGAAAGAATCTTGTCTCATCATTTCCAGAGATCTTAAAGCAAGAACCATTTGTGTAAGCCACTTTCACTGAAAAGTCTAATAAATAATCATATTTTATAATTATTTAAGAAATATTCCCCTTTGATGTTTTAGGAATTATATTACACTTTTATGTGCATTTTTATCAGGTATAAATATTGCAATTTATATTCTCAAATAGGCAGAATAAACTTTTTTTTTAAATGATTATAAAATCAGATAGATCATAAAGATTCAGTTTTTGTATAAAATCAAAAAGAAAATTAAAATAAATCAATTTATCAAAATAATCTTATTTTAAAAACTAAATTGCTACTAGAACTAACCTAAAATAAAACAAAACACTTGTTCATTTGTATAAATTGCTAACCAAAATTAGAAAATTTATCAGTTTGAAAACAAGACTGAAATGGTAAGCTTGTTTAGTATGTTTACAGTAAAACTTTACCACAGTCAATAGGTTAAAAGGGGTTTTATAAAATATGAAATATAATCTAAGATTTCATTTTATCCTCCCTCCATAATGATATCCTCTTGATATGTTATGTTGTAATACACAATACTAATTATTATATTGGCAAATATTAATTTGTACTACCCAAAACTATTTGGCCATAATGATATAATTTGACCAATATTATTTAGTTAACAATCTATTCCTCTTTCAAGGGAGGCTGAACCGGAAAAGTACCCTTTACCAGTTTAGTATTTCTATGGAGTAATAGGGTATTATAGAAATTTTAGCATCTAAAATGATATTATTATCAAGAGAACCAAACTTTAATCTTATACAAATCTTATTGGCCAAAATAAATGCATTATGAATAGAGAAAACATGTAATTGTATATTACCTTTTATTAGAATTATATAAGAGAAATTGTTGATTTTTCTTCTACTTTTGTAATACTGATTTTGTCCTCCTAACTGTCTAAAAGTAACAATCACCTTGCTGTTAAAAATGACATTTTCTTAAAAAGTATAGATGTCATTGTTTTAGCAATTTTTATTTGCATTCTCATTATCTTCATATTATTACTACATAGATACTTCTCTACTTTATAATTATTTCTTTTTTTCTCTGCAAAAATCATTATAATTTAAGTAGATTTATGATTTTTGATTTGTTTAGAAAATGTTTTTGCTGTTGTGTGCTCTTGCTGTATTAACTCCAGTCTATGTGCAAGGTAAAGTATGTTAAATTTAACCAAAAACTGTTTTAAACAAAATTTAAATATAACAAGTAGTCAGTTTTGTTAGGCCTATTTTATAAGATATTAAATACAATAACAAATGTTTAACTGAAATAGTTTAATTTGATTTCCTAGCTTATTTGTATCTGAATGTCATTAAAATAAAACTTGAATTTTATTACTAGTTTATATGAATTATTTTGCAATTAGAATACTCAAAATTATATGAATTTTATTTTAAAACTCAAGTAATTTAGTAATTGAATTTAAAAATATATATATTGATATATTGTTTTAGGATTTTGTGATACTACACAAGGATGGTATCCAAATTCAAGTACAGGTAAACAGAAAATTTTTCGTATTCACTTTAGGATGTAAAAAAAATTCATTTATTTCATGTTATTGTTAATTCTTTCACTCATTTTATACATTTTCATAGAATACTTAAAGTTTTACCAAATTGTGGTATATATTTATAAAAGATTGCAATTCTTACTTTAGTAACTGTTTCTATTTAGGAAAATGCTACAAAGTTATAAACTTGTCAATGAGATGGATTTATGCAGTAAGGGAGTGCAACAAACATGGTGCTGAGCTTGCATTTGTAACCGGACCACAGGATATGGCTTTTGTTAGATGTCAGTGAATAATATTTTTATAAACTTTTTCTGATTGGGATAAATAAATTACAGGGAGTAAGGGAGGGGACAATGGGCAATTAATTCAATTTAAGAGGGTTCGCTGAAAAGCAATGAAAACCAGATTTATCAAGAAAATTTTACCAAAATTATAAAGGGGTCATGGTAACCTAATTTAGAACAAAATTAGTTCTAAGAAAAAAATCATTTACTTGAAAATTAAATTATCAACACATCACAATGTAGTAAACATTCTGTAATTAATCACTAGAAAAATCTTGTTTAGAACTACCTCAACCCTTCTGATATATTTAAAACTGACCCCTGAATTCAAGCGGTTCTTAGATTATTTAATACATAAATATCACAGTAGAGTTTCTATACATGAAAAGACATTTTCTTGGGAAAAAATATTTGTTAAAACCAGCGATAAATAACAAACTTTTCTGTCTGCATATTAAAAACTAGCTCAGCTAGTTAGCGGACCATTGATGCGCAAGTCCCCAAAATCAGTAAGAATCTGCTGTATTTGTGCACATTCCCTTTAAGACAGTCCCCAAAGTCTGAGACTCCTTAAAAATTGAATATTCGATCCATTGTCTCCCTGAATAAATTATACTTATTTCTTTTTTTTAAATTAACAGTATATTATTTATCAATTATTTAGACCTTGCAAAGTATGTATACAAAGTGAAAGTTGGACTTTGGATGGGAGGAACTGATATTGATCAAGCTAAAGCCTTTTATTGGATCAACGGAGCTCAATTCCCTCCATGTAAATGTGAACTATTAATTCAAATAAACTTTTATTTTTACAAGAAAAAAATTAATACATCTACTTATTATATTTTCAAGCATTTAATATAATGTTTTCATAGATACTAGTCAATACTGGGCACCTGGGCAACCAGATAATTTTCATGGAAAGGAACACTGTTTACAGGTAACTCTTAATGCTACAGCAATTTAATATCACATTAAAGTATGTCCACAGTCAAAAATTAATTATTAAAGAAAAAGAAATTCACTTCATATATTATTCACAAAAAGTTACATAATTTTGACAATAATTTAAAAATTATTTTTATAGTTGTGGGGTTCAGATTCAGGACTTCGAAACGAATATCTTTTTAATGATGCACAATGTTCATTTGAACAACTGATACTTTGTCAGAAGCTTATGGTAATTAATACACATTTAATCTTTTTTATTAAAAAAATTCAAACTGTATTTAGTATTTGATCTAAATCAATAATAATTATGCGTCTTTTATTTCAGTAAAAAGAACAAAACCAGATGGACAGGTAAATGTAAAAGAAAAATTCTAAATATTTTTTCCACTTATAAATATTTCATAAATTTCAGGACGAAGATTGCTACTTTTGAAACTTTGAATTTTTTTTTAATTTATTTGTTATGTTTTGATTTTTAATATTTATCTAATTCAATAAAGTTTTTAAATTCTTCAACTGTATTGTTTTTTTTAAATATTCATCTCCATCACATAATAATGGACAAGGATATGAAAATTATGAAATAGCAAACATTTTCTTTTAAGAAACCAAAAGAGTTTAAGACAAATTTTAAAAAAAAATCCCTAACTAAAAAAGAAAGAAAAAAAACATTGCTTTCATAATTGGATAGTAATTTTCATATGAAAATATAAACTTCGTGGTTGCAACTGTCATCTTCTTTTTCTCTAGAATGCTAAAATAAGTTTTAATATTTTTATATACTGTGAACTCTTAATTGATCAGTTTAAGAAACTACTTTTTAAAATGAGTTTCTTTAAATTTAATAATGCACAAGAAGGCCATTGGAATGATACTTTATATATCACAAATTAGATATTGTTAAAATTTTTGTTTTATTCACAATTTGAGGTTTTACTAGCATTTTTACAGAGGATTTATTTTCTCAGAAGCAAAATTTTTGTTTAACAGAGAAACAAAAGGATAAATTTATAGATGTTGTGGTCTAAGCTAAAGGCCAGACAAAGGACCATGAAAATATTAAAAATTTTTTTAGGCAAGTAATTATCAACACTAACACAGGCTTCTTTGGGAGGGGGTTGGTTGGGGTTGAATACTCCCTTATCTATCTTTTAAATCTAAAGTTATAAAGTGCTTTTTAGAAAGTGAAGACTATTATACGCACATAAGCCTTACAAAAAATTGTCTGTGTAAAAATTAAGAATAGACCTGTGTTTTGTTTATAACATATAACCCTTGCATTGTTTCTGCATTTAATTCTATGAAGTAAAAAAAGGTTTTCTTTAAAGGTAATGAAACAGTTTTGAAAAAAATCCTCTGATGCCAAATTATACCTTGCTCAAAAGAAAGAAATAGTTTTATTCAATGCAGTATTGTAATCTTTGTAATCATAGTCAAAGTATTTCTGAATATGTAGCCAGTTTTTTTTCAAAAAAATACCCAATCAAATCAAATATTAAATGTTCATATAGTATTGTAATTTATTCAATTTTACGTAAACATTGCCCAATGCAATATTTGGCCAAAAATTTAATGCAGCTTCTGTAAGATTTAGTAATCATTCCTTAGATATTTTAAATAACAAAATTAAAAAGCCAGTAGCTATACATTTTATTAGTTAAAATTGTCCATGGTCAGATAAGGTTTTTACCCTTTTTAAAACTCAACAAACAAGATAAAACTCTGTTGGATATCAGAGAAAAATATTTGATAAGAGAAAAGAAGACAGATGAATGGTTTAAATAAAAATTCATGATATTGTTGTGTACCTTTATGCTAGTTGCAATACAAATTTTTACAATTTTTACTTGAAGACTGACCTAAAAGCTGCACCTCTGAAAAATCTTTATTAGAGTAATTGATTTAATACCTTGTTTAACTTGACTGTCTTTCTTAAAAAATTTACAAAAACTTTTTTAATAATTTGCCAGTTTCAATTCGTGTTTTGTTAAGAACATTCATAAAAAAATAGTAAGATTTAATGCTATTTTGTTTTAATTTTGATTTGCATTTAATCATCCTTGTATAAACATCAGGGATCTAGGGATGAGACAATGAATCAAATATTCAACATATTAGAGGTTTCTAACCTTGAGGACTCAGTTAAAGTTTATGCAAAGGATTTAGCAATTTCTTACTCACTTTGGACATAAGCGCACATGGCTGCTAAATTTGTTAGGATCCTAGCAGACAAAATCAATAAGAATAATTAACACAATTTCTAGCACAGAAAAAATTTATATTGAATAAAATTATTTCGGCTGGATCTTCTAATTATTTGTTTCCAAGAAAATATAATTTCATAGATGATGTTTGTGTAATAAACAATTTTAGAACCCGTGTATTTTAAATTCTTGTTTTCTTGAATTTTAGTAGCATATTTTGATAGATTTTCATTATTATAGTATTAAGTTTCTGAAATAGATACAAATTTTTTTTAAATGGATATTCCACATAACTGAGGGTTGAAATTTTGGAATATCTCCATCCTGGTTGCCAGCAAACCTGGTAGGGTCAACTATATAGAAAGTAAGATATATTTTGGATTAAAATAGTTCAACATATTAATACTGCAGTTCCTGATCCTTCACGTCTCAAGCAATCTTTAAATAACTCCATTGACCTTAATTTTTAACTTAGAGACTTATGCAAAGTTCACAAATAACTTTTAAAGGTCAACCATTTTTTATATAGGTCAACCTAAACAAGTACAACAAACAAATACCTTTATAAAACAGTGAACCTAAAGCATCTTTAGGTTGACCTATATCTTTTGTGAACTAGGCTTTGAATATTAAAGTTTATTTAATGTTTTTAATTAATAACTCACCACCCCCCATTCAATTAAGGTTCTGAAGCAAAGAATACATTTCAATATTAAGATATCTTTTGTACTAAACTTTTAAAAAGGGTGCATTATTTGCCAAATGTACCACTTTTCTGCACTACCTCTCCGATTTTGTTAATACTCTATATTTTGGTCCGTTGGGTCATTCAAGGATGTTGGATGGCCAAAAAAAGTTTCAGAGTCCCTGGATGTCTAGATATCTAGCTATCTATGAAGGTAAGTAACAAAAATGTAAAAAACACCCATTTTTTCACAATTTTAAAAATTAATTTTTTCATCAATCTTACATTCAATCTATACATTTCATACACCAAAATGATCGTTTATTCATGTAAAAAGCGCACATAATGCTATTTTGGCCAAAACTCTAATTTTACAGGGTGTCCAACAAAAAGTGTATTTTGGATATCTAGCGTAATACCCAAAATACCTGTCCGAAAAAAATTATTTTTTTTGGCTTAAATCCTGTGTTTTATCTGTGTGCATATGTGGTATATAGCGGTTCGGACCACCCGGGACTATAAGGTTGTCAAATTTCACTTTGGGACACCCTGTAAATGTGATTTTTGCGTCTGTAGAGCTAAAACTTGGTCAAAATTGGCTATTTTTTTTAAATTACTCTAATATGTGTCTTAGTATGTTTGGCCATAGTGTTTTCTGACCAGATCAATATTTTCATATTTTTTGGACACCCTGTATTTTCAAAGAAAGAGAAAAAAATTTTTTTTTTTTTTTTAAATTTTTTTTCTATTTTTAAGTTACTTAAAACTGTCATATAGATACAGATTTTGACTAATAACAATAGTATTTGCCTATTTTACAATTTTTTACACTTTTGGGACACCCTGTGCATGTTTTTGAAAAATGGTGGTTTTTGCCCATTTTTGGGGGGAAGGAGTCGTTTTAGGGCCATAGACTCCTTCCCCCAAAAAATGGGCAAAAACCATCATTTTTCAAAAACATGCACAGGGTGTCCCAAAAGTGTAAAAAATTGTAAAATAGGCAAATATTATTGTTATTAGTCAAAATCTGTATCTATATGACAGTTTTAAGTAACTTAAAAATAGAAAAAAAATTTAAAAAAAAACAAAATTTTTTTCTCTCTTTTTTTGAAAATACAGGGTGTCCAAAAAATATGAAAATATTGATCTGGTCAGAAAACACTATGGCCAAACATACTAAGACACATATTAGAGTAATTTGAAAAAAATAGCCAATTTGGACCAAGTTTTAGCTCTACAGACGCAAAAATCACATTTACAGGGTGTCCCAAAGTGAAATTTGACAACCTTATAGTCCCAGGTGGTCCGAACCGCTATATACCACATATGCACACAGATAAAACACAGGATTTAAGCCAAAAAAAATGATTTTTTTCGGACAGGTATTTTGGGTATTACGCTAGATATCCAAAATACACTTTTTGTTGGACAACCCTGTAAAATTAGAGTTTTGGCCAAAATAGCATTATGTGCGCTTTTTACATGAATAAACGATCATTTTGGTGTATGAAATGTATAGATTGAAATTTGAATGTAAGATTGATGAAAAAATTAATTTTTAAAATTGTGAAAAAATGGGTGTTTTTTACATTTTTGTTACCTACCTTCATAGATAGCTAGATATCTAGACATCCAGGGACTATGAAACTTTTTTTGGGCCATCCAACATCCTTGAATGACCCAACGGACCAAAATATAGAGTATTAACAAAATCGGAGAGGTAGTGCAGAAAAGTGGTACATTTGGCAAATAATGCACCAAAGTTATTATTATTAACTTTAAACAGGATTTTTGGATGGAATATTTTCATATTAACTCATATATTTTCTGGCAAAGTAAGCTAGAATTTTCAAGAAAGTGTGAACTTATGGTTGATATTTAACACCTAACATACAATGAAAAAGACAGAAACAATAAAAGATAAGGCTAAATATATTTCTAGATTTATATATGATCTACATTATGATGATGTCTTTAGTGATGAGACAATGAAATATAAATAAATGTATATCACCAAATGATAATTAAAAAGTATACTCATTTTTCAGATTAAAATTATTGGTTAGTAAGTTTTGACACTTCTAATTAGAACCAACCAATTATTTTATATTTTCTGGCAAAGTAAGCTAGAATTTTCAAGAAAGTTTGAACTTATGGTTAATATTTAACACCTAAGCTACAATGAAAAATTTGTTTAGGTTCCAAAATATGTTTTATTGTCTTTTCAAAGCTATTGTTAGTCCAGATTTTTTATGTGCACTAAAAACTCTTATCACCTGTGGCCTTAGTAAAGACTTTTTAGTTTTAGTGCTGAAAATAATAAATAATTAGTCATACATTATGCAACATGTATAAAAAAATAAGTGGCTAATATTACTTGACGCAAATATTTCTTTATATTCAATATTTCTTTTCATGATTTGTCATACAAGTGGCTTATCTGTCAGAAATGCATTTATTTGTGTAAAATGAAAATAACTATGGGAATAATAGAAAAATATTAATTATCTTCCTTGATTTAGAAATTGAGTAACTTTTCTTTTCATTGTATGGGTATTTCTAAGATGAATCTTAAATTTATAACTGTTGATGGTAGAGGATTAATGTAACAACAAAGAAATTGAAAAGTATTTTAATTGATAAAATCTTGTTTTATTGTGTTTGACACTAAATTTCATACTTCTTTATATTTTAGTACACTTGAATAAACCTTTTTTTAAAGAAAGACATAAAATTAAATTTCATATTTGTAATTAAAGTTGGGTAGTAGATTAGTAAACTAAAGTAATCAGGATACTGATAAAAAATATCTCTTTTTTTGTTATTGTATTTTATATTAAAATCTTTTCTCTTTTGCTTTCTAAGTAACCATACATTGAAATAAAAACAAAGTCTGTTAAAAGTATGCTTATCTGTGTCAAAGAGTTTAGTTTAGATATATAGGGGAAAAAATTAACTGCATATAATATATCATTAGGAAAAATTTCTTTTCTAAAAAACTTCAGAAAAAGCTGTTTTGAATAAGAGCTTTTTCTCTAATGTCAATATCTAATAACCTGATCAGAAACATTCTAATCCTCAGTCAAATTAAAGTGAAGTGTTTTGGTTACCAAACAACTTTTAATGGAGTTAAAGGGTGTGTAAACAAAAAAAAAGGCCTTTTTAAAATTGAAATTATGTGGCTTGTGTTAAAAGTAGAAAAATGTTATACATACCGTTTGAACTGCTATGAACTCTAATTTTTGAAAACTATTCTTGTGGTACATATAACTTAGGCATAGTTGGTAAAATGTCCGAACTGGCTTAAAACTTGACATGCAAATAGATCATTAAATATTAGAGTATAGGAACTGCAAAAAGAAATGCATACATTTTTTAAGTTGAAATTATGAGGCTTGTGTTAATAGTAGGAAAAGGTTATTCATATCCTTAAAACCACTATAAGCTCTAGTTTTTGGAAATATAACAACAGTTCCTGTGCTAGAAATAGCTACAAATAAATTAGGTGCTAGTGTTTTAACAGACTTTCTTGCATATTTCATTGAAGCTTTTAAACTACAAATAGCATGAAAATAGTACTCATTTTTCCAACTACAAGAGTTTACAAATATGCATGAAAAATTTCTATTATTGACACAAGCCAAACATATTATATTTTTAAAACATCAAGTTTTAAGTCAAGTGGAACATTTTACCACTTAGCTCCCTAACTACAAATAGGACAGGAATCCTTTTAAAATTTCCAAAAACTAGAGATCCTATTGGTTCTAATGCTAGGCATAAAATTTTTCTACTATTATCACAAGCTGCACAGTGTTAAAAGGCATGCATTTGCACACCCTTATTTCCCAATTGCCTGGCACCATAGTTTCTTTCTCAACAACAATAGAACTAAGTAGAATTGAAATCCTGAAAGAAATAACCATATGCTAAAAATGTTGAAAATAACACACATTTTTCAATATTTTAGTACATCTAAGGTCATTAACAATTTCTTGTAATTTTGATCCTGAAAATTTTTGATTTAGATTTGCATACAGACACTTTGCTGCAAGCCATTTGGCTGCCAGAGGCACTTGCAGTTATTTTTTTGATAAAAACTTTGTAATTCCCCCAAATAAGGAAGAAACAAGGATGACAACATCCTTAAGTAGCGAAGCACAAAAAATCATGGATGGTAATACGTACAGGTAGATTTAAAGTGTATTTGTTAAAATCAAGAATAGATTTATTGGAGAAAATAAACATAAAACCTTGTTTTATTTTGTATAATGATGACGGTCAAAGTAAATTACATAAAAGATGCTCATAACAATGGGAAAAATAATTTTTATTCTGATATCCCAAAAAAGTTTTGGTGAAATATGTAAATCATATAAAAATAGCTAAATACCTACTAAAAGTCAGTCTGACCGCCATGTTTTTTCTTTTCTTAAAACGACATGAAATTTAATTTTTATATCCTGAACTTAAAAATTTGGAAAATCGGAATATATCCTACCTACACAAGAGAAATGGAAAAATAAGGGAAAAATTTAAAAAAATAGCTAAAAGCGTTCAAAAAGTCAGTCTGACTGTCATGGTTGTTTACTTTAAACAAGAGGAAATTTAAGTTTGATATCTTTAACTGAAAAAATTCTGGAAATCGGACCATAAGCACCAAAGATATGTAGAAAAATGTGAAAAATACAAAAATAGCCTAAAACCTGCTTAAAGGCAGTCCGACCACCATTGATGTTTTATAGTTAATTGTGCTCCTAAATAATAGGAATGTTGTCAAAAAATTTCAGCATTCTATCTTTTATAGGAGCTGAGTAAATCCCATTTCAACCATAGCGTTACGGACTGACTGACGGACTGACTTCGCTACTAAAAATATATTAATTAATACTTTTTTCAGAAGTAAGTGAGTTTTAGTTTTCATATACTTTTTTAGTAGCGAAGCTACTCTATAATTCGCTTTGTTCATCCATCCGTCCGTCCGTCCATCAGTCTATCAGTCCGTAACGCTATGCGGGGGGGATGGGATTTACTCAGCTCCTATAAAAGATAGAATACTGAAATTTTTTTGCAACATTCACATCATTAGGGAGCACAATTAAGTATAAAACATTAATGGCGCTAGGACCGCTTTTTAGCAGGTTTTAGGCTATTTTTCATATTTTTCTCCATATCTTCAGTATTTATGGTGCGATTTTCAAAATTTTTTCAGTAATATATATCAAAATTAAATTTCCAGTCGTTTAAAGAAATCAGCTATGACGGTCAGACTGCCTTTAAGCAGGTTATAGGCTATTTTTGTATTTTTTACATTTTTCTCCATATCTTTGGTGTTTATGGTCCGATTTTCAAAATCTATTTAGTTATAGATATCAAAATTAAATTTCCTGTCCTTTCATTAAAACAACTATGATGGTCAGACTGCCTTTCAGCAGGTTTTAGGCTTTTTTTGTACTTTTCACATTTTTCTCCATATCTTTGGTGTTTATGGTACGATTTCCAAAAAATTTTCAGTTATACATATCAAAATTAAATTTCCTGTTGTTTAAAGAAAACAACCATGGCGATCAGATTTCCTTTTTGCAGGAATTTGGCTATTTTTAAATTTTTCCATATTTTTGATATATATAGTTAAGGATTTAAAATTAAATTTCCTGTCGTTTTAAGAAAACAAGCATGGGGGTCAGACTGCCTTTTAGCAGGTTTTTGCTATTTTTATATGTTTTACATATTTCCCCATATCTTTGGTGTTTTTGGTCCGATTTAAAACTTTTTTGGGATATCAGTATCAAAATTATTTTTTCCATTGTTATGAGCATCTTTTATGTAATTTGCATTGGCCATGATCATTATACAAAATAAAACAGGGTTTTGTGTTTATTTTCTACAATAAATCTATTCTTGAACAAATACACTTTAAATCTACTTGTAGGTATTATTACCATCTATGATTTTATTTTTTGTGCTTCGCTACTTATGTATGTTGTCATCTTTGTTTCATAGATTATTTCAATTTATTCATATCTTGCTTAATTAAATGTGATTATACAAAAATGTTAAAGTGAAGCACATTGAGATTTGTTTATTTTCCTAATATACTAACACTCTATTTTTTTCATGCTGTCCTTTGTAAATGTTTGTAAATAACTGAATAGAGCTTCAAGTTTTGTCCTCTACATTGCTTGGGTTCTCACTTCATTCAATGACCAGTTGAAATCATATTTTCATGGCAGAAGTGGAAAAAAATTCCACACCAGGCCTAACTTTTTTCTTTTAAAGAATTAAAACATACTTATTTATAAATAATTATAGCATTTATTATATATTTTTAGTTTTTGCTAAGTTTTCTTTAATTTTAGTTAGTTTACATACTTTTTTTTTTAATAAATTTTTGTGCGTCGTTTTGACACATCCAGACTAATCATTTTTCCTATGCGTCTATTTTGTACCATATCGGACTAATCATCTTAGGCTTTTGCTGTATAATCTATTAGTTGCTTCGCCCCTAACCTCTAGGGCGGGTGGGGGATGTCAGGAAAATAGCATAAAACCATCCCAAGGTATTTATAAAGCTTCCCTTTTTTTAAGAAAAAGCTTTTTAAAAAAAATTTGGGGGGGTTTTATTTTCTATTGGTGATTTTTCTTGGGAGGGTGAAGGTACCCTCCTTCAAAATACTTATAAACCTTACCAGTACCTAGTAAAAGCTACCATGTAAAGGAGCACCTTATAGGTTCAGAAGTTAGCAAGGTCCTTTGGTACACACACACAAAGACATACAATAACCTGTTACTTTATTTTAAGGATATAAAAATAGTAGCGCAGATATTCTACAACTAGGGTCTGTCTGTATGTCCACCTGTCTTTATTTCCATAATTGCATCCAAATAAATAATAGCTACCTTACAACTAGGGAATGTATGTATGTCTGTCTATATATCCAAAATTACAGCCAATTAAAGACTGTAAACATGTTTCTACTTCTGTAATTTTTATTGCAGCCTAGCTGTTAAGGAATTCATAAAAATAGCGCAGATACTCTACAATTATGGTCTGTCTGTACATCCGTCCGTCTGTAATGTATATATATAATTGCATCGAAATAATTAACAACTAATCTACAACTAAGAAATGTATTTGTTAGGGATCTAAAGTAATAAGTCAATGGCCGATAAATTGATATACTTTGTCATGAATTGGGTTGTTCAATATAATTGTCGACAAAATCATATTTCTTTGCTAAAGCATTGAAATAAAGTGAAAGGATATCTCTCTGTGTATATTCTTAACTGGTATGCTTCTTTTTTTACCATGTAGCTTCTCTTAGGTCCTGGAAAGGTTTACAACTATTTTTGGGGAGGTTACCTCCACCCTCCAAAGAAAAATCGCCCCTTTAAAAAGACCCCACAACACAAGAAAAAATAGAATTAACTTAATGAAATTAAATCTTTTTAAATCTAAAATAAAAAATATTGTTGTTGAATTCAATGACCTCTCCCTCTCTAAAGTGCCCCTAAAGGCCTCTAGGGGCGTAGCCACTAGTACCAAATAATTATATTCTGAATTGTTTTATACAGACGAATGGACGTACAGACAGACACTGTTTATATCCTGAGTATCTGTGTTATGTATCCTTATAATAAAGTAACAGGATATACATTCTACATGTGTCTGTGTGTACTAAGGGATCTTACTGACCACTGAAACGATATGGTTCTCCTTTACATGGTTGCTTCTCAGAGGACCTGGTAAGGTTTATAACTATTTTAAAGGAAGGCTACCACAACCGCCCCAGGAGAAATCACCCCAAGATAATAATAAACCCCTCTCAAATTTTTTTTAACTTTTTCTTTAAAAAACTCTAATTGAAGAGGGGGTTTGACTCCCCCCCCAACCCAAGAGTCTCTGGATGCCTGTAGGGGCCTAGCCGCTGCTAGTATAGTGTTCCATACTATAAAGTAGTAAGGTTTTTGTCTGAAGCTAAAGATTATAGAAATTGCGGGTCTGAATTGGTTTTACTTATCAGGAAAGCTTTATAAATATCTTTGGATGGTTTTATGTTATTTTTCTGACATTCCCCACCCTCCCTATAGGTTAGGGGCGAAGCAACTTATAGATTATACAGCAAAAGCCTAAGATGATTAGTCCGATATGGTACAAAATAGACGCATAGGAAAAATGATTAGTTCAGATGCGTTGAAATGTGTATGCCACAAATCAAAAAATCTAAAAATACAAATGTCTTACAATTCCTTAAGGAAGCTGTGTTTAAAATTTCATGCAATTCTGACGACAGGGGGGAGCTTCGGTACTATATAATGGGTGATGCATATTTAATTAAACTAATTTTTTGGCCACCTAGATGTTTTTTTTAAATTACCAGTTTGTATAATCATAATAATTAGAAAAAATTTTCTTTTTAAATTAATCTTTTTAACTTGCAATTTGAAACAAAAATCTTTAAATTCCAGTGAGATTATAATAAGGCTTTTTACAGAATTTGCTTTGCTGAGATTGTGATTATCAAGAACACTTGTTTGTTTGTATAAAATCAAGGCCAATAATTGAAAAATCATCAGTTTAGAGCCAAATCTTAACTTGATTGGTAAGCTTTATAACTTTTGCTTTTTACTTTATAATGTATTTTCCTATACCAGATCAGTTGTTCAAAACACTCTAATGCTATGACTGATCCTTTTTTTTATCAAATTCATTAGGTCTCGGATAAGGCAAAAACAACTGGATAAGCAATCCTTTGATAGGTTGATCTTTGTCTGGAAATCCCAAATATTTCTGAATAAGTTTATTATATTATATGCCAAAGTATTACATTTTTTTGTGTTTGAGAAATCATATGCATATATAAATCTCTGTTTAAATGGTGTTGTAATTTTTATAAACAGTATTGAACTTTTCTAATTTTACTTACCAACTCATAGACCAACAAAGTTGTTCATAAAATTAATCATTATAAAAAGATATCTTATACTCTGATGGAGTAATACGATGTTTTAATATAAATAATACAAGCAATACACTATTTAAATTTCAAAAGCATATTCAGAAAATGTTATTCCTGTTGTGTGCCTTTGTCATTCTATTTCCAGTCAATGCACAAGGTAAAATCTTTAAGGCCTTAATTTTATATCATAAAAAAAAATGGAAGGGTAACATCAAAGAATATTAACTACAAAATGATAATTAGACACAACTTTACTACTAGAAAATACAGCATGACCCTCAAAAAAGTATTTTTAAGCATCTGCAGCCCTTATTTCTCAATGAATTATAAAATAATGCTTATGTCCTTGTTCTCCATAGTATTCCACATAAGTAGATATAAAAATATTTTTTTTACCTCCATTAACACCGGAGATTTTTAGAGCTAAAGTTTTGAAAAAGTGACTGAGAAAAAGAATTTTTTTTTGTTTCTCTTATTTTTTGGATGGTTATATTATGTTTTTCTGGCAACTGAATAATGATACACAAAGAAAAACAAGTTAACTAATTATTTCTTTTTTATTCCACCAAAAAATATAAAATTTTAATGGCAAAAAATACTACTGAATGAATTGATTATTTGCAAATTTTAGGTTATTTATTAACCCTTATTTGAGAAAAGGATTAATTATGACAGTTGCTCCGCCTACTTTTCTGACATCTCAATAATTTAATAGGGGGTTAATTAAGCTTTTTAGACAAAAAAATCATTATGTTTTAATTTTATTTTATTTATAACTTTTTTGTTATTAAAGTTAGGATTGTGAAACAAAAACAATTTTCCTGCTATATTCATAAAGATTTATTTGGTTTTTTACTCTTAAACAATTTTGCCTCATAAGTAAGTTTTTCAAAATATCATTAAACTAAAAAGACTCAAAAAATATGTGTAAAAAAATGCTTTTTACTCAAAAACTAAATTTTTTATTTCATTTTTGTATAAATTTTCTGCTAGTAACAAAAATAAAAGGATTATTACCTTAATTTTGCTAAAAAAGTCGTTTCATGTTAAAAGTTACTTTTTTCTTAGTCACTTTTTCAAAACTTTAGCTCTAAAAATCTCCGGTGTTAATTGAGGTAAAAAAAATATTTTTATATCTACTTATGTGGAATACTATGGAGAACAAGGACATAAGCATTTTTTTATAATTCATTGAGAAATAAGGGCTGCAGATGCTTAAAAATACTTTTTTGAGGGTCATGCTGTATACATAAATATACATATTATAAAATCTATTAAACTAGTTAATCATTTTGAAGGAACTTGTGATACTACAAATGGATGGTCTGGAAATATCTATACAGGTTTTGTAATTACAATTAGATCCTAGTATATAAATTGAAGTAAAAGCTTTTGATATTTTAATATGCTTGTCTGAATACAGGAAAATGCTTCAAAATATTGAATGTGCCAGTGAAATGGACAACCGCAGTAAGAAATTGCTTTCAAGAAGGTGCTGAGCTTGCATCTATAAATGGACAATCAGATCAAAACTTTGTAGCAGGTAAGAAAATGTTTTTGCTATTTACAACATCTTTTTCATGACTTACGGGAGTGCAAATAATGTGTATGTAAAAAATTCTATGTATTATCATAAGCTCTAATATTTGGAAAGATCCTATGTTTGCTATTTGTAGTCCATGATATACGTTGAAAAGTGAGAAAAAGGTTGGAAAATGCAACTTGATTTATTAATGATAAATTAACTATGATGTGAAACATAAGATATACCATAGTATAGAAATGACAAGCAGAGCTCAAATTAATCTTAAAAAGTAATACGGGCTGAATTGAGGTTTTTATCTAATTAGAAAAATAAATTGCCAACCATATTTCAATTCAGCAATATTTTTTATCAAATTTCTAATAAATCAAATTTATCTTTAAAACTGTTCCAAATGGCAATTTATATTCTAATAACTTGTATATCAATTTTTATAAATTTTTATTATTTTCCTATTACCTACAGGTATCATTTATTTGTTTAGGATATTATAAACCATACCTGAATATGTCAACAACACCAATAATTTTCTTAATTTATTTGCAGGTTGCATCTTAAAACTGTTTCTTATATTTTACAATGTATCTTAATGAAACTTTTATCTTATAATCTATTAAGGTCTTGTAGCAGCAAAAAGAGTGACATCAGCAGTTTGGTTGGGAGGAAACTCTTTTGATGTAACCTACTTTTATTGGAATGATGGATCATATTTTCCTGGATCATACTGGGCACCTGGAGAACCTAATAACTGGAATGGAAATGAACATTGCTTAGGGGTAAATGTATATTTCAGTGCATGTAATTCTTCTCTAAAACTTTTCACATACCAACAACCCTTATTTTGAATTTTTAAGAAAAGCTGCTGCAATTCCATTTTAATACAAGACTCTTTTTTGCCTAACTTACCCTAGACATAAAAAATATTTTTAGAGAAATAAAATTACCTTTTTTATTATATTAATTATTATATGGCTTTTTAGATGTGGGGTCCTTATGTTAGTTCTTCATATCAATATCGTTGGAATGATTTTGCATGTTATGGCAGTTTCCAACCTGTATGTCAAAAACAAATGGTAATTTATTTTTCAAAAGTTTTCTTTTTCAAACATAAAAATCAGATTTTATTATGATATGGTTCAATTTATTTAATGATTTTATTATAGTAAACCCAACACAACCCAAATGGATAATGATCAGGTATTATAAATATAAAAATATAAAGGATAATCTGATTTAGAGGTAATAAAAGTTTTATATATTACAGGATGATGATTGATGGCCTAAGAATATTTGAATTTTTATTTTTGTGATTAAATATTTTAATTGTTTTTGGATACTTTATTTTAAATATTTTATCAAATAAATTGTTTTAATAAACCTTTACTTTTTTATTTAAAATCTTTAAAACAAGTTATGTCTCATATGTACTTAAATATCCATGAATGCCCCAAGAGTAGTTAATTATCCAAGCATATTTACCTAGAGCAGTTTAATATCCACAAAAATATCATACGGATTTATCCTTATATTAAAGTAACAACAATGTTTGTCTGTGTGAAATAGAGGATCTTTCTAACTGCTTGATATATAAAATTGTCCTTCATAATATAGGTCTTAAGTTATAACTTTTCTTCCAAGTGTTAATGCCTATAATATAAAATGTCCCCCCCCCCCATCCCCTAATTTATACTTGTTTTTTCTCGACCATTATCTAATCAACTACTAATAGGTGTTTTAACAATATACTGTATCATTTTTGACAATAGTTAAGTTCTTATTATTGATGTCATTTCTCCAGTGTACATAATATAACTTTATCTGCTTTTATAAAATCATTTTTTTTGTTGTACTAATCCTTATTTGTGATTTCTATTACTAAAGGAGGATGTGCACTATTAACATTTGGGCAGGGGGGAGGGGGTTACTCGAGAACCCTTAGAGATACAGGGAGCTTATTTTGGATTTAGGCTTCTATAGGGCCAAAGTTACTTTTAAGATTACCGTCGACCCCCCACCCCCCACCAAAATTTTTTTTTGGGGGGGTTGGCAGGTGGATTATACTATATTATTTATTATATTTCTCAGAAACGACTTGAGATAAATGGAGCAAACCATAGGATAAAAACTTTTGTAGGCCTATATTTGCTTTTAGAACTATTGATGACCACCCACCCACCCCCAAACCCCTAATTTAGAGGGGGGGGGGCTGGTGGATTATACTATAAGAGTGTTTCTCAGAAACGACTGGAGATAAATGGACCAAACCTTAGGATAAAACTTTTGTAGGCCTATATTTGCTTTTAGAACTATTGATGACCACCCACCCACCCCCAACCCTTTAATTTAGAGGGGGGGGGGGGGCTGGTGGATTATACTATATGAGTGTTTCTCAGAAAGGACTGGAGATTAATGGACCAAACCTTAGGATAAAACTTTTGTAGGCCTATATTTGCTTTTAGAACTATCGTTAACCACCCACCCACCTCCAAACCCCCTAATTTGGGGGTAAGGCAGGTGAATTATACTATAGGGTGTTTCTCAGAAACGATTTGAGATAAATGGAGCAAACCTTAGGATAAAACTTTTGTGGGCCTATATTTAATTTAAAAATTATTGTTGATCAACCAACTTTCCTTCTAGAGGCTAGTTGGGCAAAAGACCCCTTAAATTTAGTTTTGACCTAATTTTTAAAGATATCAACCTGATTTTTAAAAAATCTGTTGTGGCTACGTAGTTCAGTTATGTAAAAAAAGTTTCATTAAAAAATCAGCTTAATATCTTTAAACATAAGCTTAAAACTAATTTCTTTAGTTTTTTGGTCTTTTGCCCCACTAACCCCTAGAAGGAAGTCCCAAATTGAAATCTGTAAAGGTTTCTTAGTTCAGTTATTTTAAAAAAGTTTTCTTTAAAAAAATTAGGTTGATATCTTCTAATATTAGCCCGTAACTAATATTTTAAATGTTTTGGAGCCCCTAGAAGGAAAGTCTCAAAAAGAAATGTGTAATGGTTACTTAGTTCAGTTATGTACAAAATATTTTTTTTAAAATCAGGTTGATATCTTTAAAAATAAGGTCAAAACTCATATCTTTAGTTTTTGGGGGTCTTTTGATCCTCAAGCCCCTAGTAGGAATACCCCCCCCCCCTCTACTTTTTACAGATAATTTTCTATACTCCTACAAAGCTTAAACGTTTGAAACTTCTTGCAAAATTTCCATCAATATGAATCAAGCATAAAAAATGCATTGCAACCAGACAGATTTTAAGCAGTTGATTTTTACAACGGATTTTCTCAGCTTTTCTAAGAAAAAGGCATCTATTTTTAGCAGCAAAAGTACTCTATAATTTGAAATACCACTTTCAATGTCCATCTGACCTTCTGTCTGAAATGTTTTAAAAAATAACTATAGTTGAAAGGGCAAGAAGAATAATTTCTTACATTACTTTTTTGTCTAAATGTATCAATGTTTTAAATAGGTATGTGGACTGGTAGATGTATTGCTGAAATTAAATTTGCTTTAGAATTATCTAAAATGACTCCTCATATATTTAAGCATCTGTTTTTTTGTTGTTTTTGTTGATACCCTTATGGAAGTTGTAATCCTTGTTACTGACAATAATCCGGCTAAGAAACTTTGTAATCTTGATGTTTGCAGTTTAATATTTGTATTTAATGTTATGACAATTTCTAAAGAAGTCAATAAGTTAACCCTTACAGATCGGGCCCCAATTCCCACCTTAATAGATTGGGGGGGGGGGGGGGGGGGCTTATTTGACCCCTACTCTATCTCAGATCCTGTTACAGTTAGAGACATAAATTTTTCTGGTGGTTCATGTGCATATTTAGAAAAAATTACTTTTTCTAGTCATAGCGGTCAGACCGCTCCTTAGCTGCTTTTTAGCGGCCAGCCGCTAAATATTAAAACAGCTGTAGAGCGGCCAATTTTTGAAGCTAGGACCACCAAATTTTAGGTGGAACTTTTATTTTTTATAACCAAAAAATTACTTTTTCTGACCATCGCCGAAAAATGGCAAACAACGGAAACCGCCACTTTCGGCAGTTACGGCGGTTAAATGGTGGTTGGCGGCGCCAATTAATTTTATCTGTTTCTGATAACAATAAAAGACTACATAAAAAATTTGGTTGGTCTATAGCTGTTTTGAAACTCGGAGCAGGCAGCTTAAAAATGGCAAAATTACAGGTAAGAAATAGAAAATCAGTTTAGAATCGGTCAAGGAGTGGTCAAACGGTCACGACCTTACTACCCACAGAAGTTTATTATTGCTCAAGGATGTACAACAAAATTTTTTAGGTCTCTAGCTGTAATAGAAGCCACAATATACATGATATAAGTCCATATTAAAAGCAGAACATAAAATCGGTCAAGAAGCGGTCAAATGGTCAAAAGGTCATAACACCACTATTCTCAGATGTTCATTGATATCCCAGTCTTCACCAAAAAAATTTTAAGTCTCTATCTTACACACAAAAGTCATAATGAAGAAATTATGATATATTTAGAATTTTTTCTAAATTTGGTGCCACCTACCGACTTTGACCGGACGCCACGACCGACACAGACAAGATATCCTTATAAGATCAACTCTTGCCAAAGTATAATTACTAAACTTAAAAAGTCATGAAGTCACAACTCTCTATCAAACCTACAAAAAAAATGACATTGAAAAAACTAGAGGGGAGTGTCAATATGACTCCCCCCCCCCCCGATCTGTAAGGGTTAATGAGCCAAGATTCATTGAAAATGAGTAGCACTTTTAGAAGCCTTTATCTATTTTAAATTTTATGAGCAGAAAAAAAAATTCAAAAGGCTTTAATTGCTTTTTAATGTATTTACAGTTATTATTAGTTTTTAAATATGTGACTTCCCTATTTTCTACTCAGATAAAGGAAGTTATGAATTTTTAGTTATGCCATTAAAAACATCATTAAATATTGAAAAATAAGAAAAAAATGATTATATTTTTATTTGATTATCGCCCTTTAAGAAAATAAAGTAAATTCAATTTTCCACATAGTTCTTATGCTTTCAGTGATTAAATCAGAAGTTTCTTCAGGAAAAATATTTGTAATTCCCTAAATGTGTGCAAAAAAATAATATGAAAATATAAAAGAAATAAAAAATATTTTGAAAATTAATTAATTAAATCTTAAAATGGACAAAACTAAATAAAAATCAAGATTACTCAAATCAAGAACATCCTTAATTAGGACTAAGACAAAGATCATGAAATTTAAAATTTGTCAATATTCTAATTATATATCTATTTTATGTTGATTAATAAATGAAGGTTTATAGGATTACAATTTAATTCCTAATTCACTAATCTCAAAAAATACATAATTCATTTGGTAAAGACAAAATTAATGCTTTTGATTACGTTTCTTATTTTTTTACTTCTTTGTTTTTCCCTTCAAAAAATAAAAATATTTTTGAACCTATCATGTAACAAAAAAACAATGATTCCAAAAACAATCTATTTATTGTGCAAACCAAAAATTAAACAATAATATCATTTTACAATTTTTTTAAAGATCAAAAAATATCAAAAAGTATATTCATTTTTTTGTAATCTATACAGGCTTTTCTTTTCCTGAAATTAATAGAATATTACATTTTTTATATAATAGGATTTTAGAAATTTAAAATTTCTTACCAATGTATCTAATTTTTGTTTTCTATCTCACAAACAGGTGGAAGGAACTTTTCACAACTGTAAGTTTTCAATTCATAATCAAATTCTTTCAACATCTACAAGAAAAAAACAATAAGTAAGCAATTATTTTTAATTGGATAAAAGAAATCTGGCAATAATTTCTTTGTATATGTCATATATTTGAAAATAAATCTAAAGTTTTACTGCAGAACAGTTTTCTTGAGATTCTTCATTCCCTGCTACCCAAACTCCATCCAGTTCAGAGAGATTTTCTTTTTTCAGAAGACCTAGAATAATAATTTTATCATTTTATTGAGTTTGTTAACACTCACAGATTTCATTAAATCTTATTTTTATTTTTTTTATGAAAGTTGTAAGAGTATTTACTTCTGAAATTATGTAAAATATGATTACTTTTAACAAATTCCTTTTCATCAGTTGTGTGAAGAATTGCAAGAACAGCTTTTTCATCCATAGCTCTGCACAACTCTTTAGCATCATTACCATGCATCCTGGCATCTGCAAAAACCAGGAAACAGGATCCTACAAATTGAAATGTATTTTATGTTTCTATGTATTTTTACTTTTTTGTGTAATGGGAAACAATGTTAACCTGTTGCTGAATCTTGAGACCATCCATCAATACATGTGCTTTCTGAAATAAAATAAACTTTTTTATAAAATATAATATCTATATTTATGTATTTTTAAACTTAAATTAAATACCTGTACCTGTAGCAAGAACCGAATAATGTGCCAGAAAGGCAAGAACATACAACTTCATAATCATTTTCTAAAACATAAAAATTAAGATTTTTTTTGAAATTATTCTTTTTAATCATATTTCCTAAAACAACATCATAGTTTATAGTATTATTCTTATTACAATACTTTTAAAAATTTTGATTTGAATAAAAAGATATTTTGCATCTTGGCCACAAAAGCTTTTTTGAGAAAAGTTTTTTTCTAATTAGTTTTGGTTAAGTAAATTTTGTAAAGCATCCCTGGGATATATATATCTTCTTTATACTAAAGTAACAGGATGTTTGTTTGTGTGTCTCTCTGTACAAAAGGATCTTGCTAACCGCTGAACCGATCTGGTTCTCTTTAACAGGGTAGCTTCTCATAGGTCCCGGGAAGGTTTATAACTATTTTCTTGGGGGGTGGGACACTCCCAACCCCCCCAAAAATGAAAAATACCCCCCTCCCAAAAATTTTTTTAACTAAAGTTAAAAATGATGGGAGGGGGGCACCCCACCCTCCCAAAAAAAAAAAAATTTCCACCCCCCAAAATGTTTTTTTACTTTTTCTTTTAAAATCTAAAATAAGAAATTGGGTTATCAAATTTGACTACCTCTTCCTCAAGTGCCCTAGAGGCCTCTAGGGGGCGTAGCCGCTAGTGATTTAAATAATTTATTATACTTTACTGTATCTGATTATCTAATTATTTCCAACCAAGTGTATAAACTAATTTTATTTTATTATACCCAACTATTTTATACCTGAGTACAAGTGTTTTATTTCTAATTTCTTTTCTATAGATAAATATTGGTCATAGCTACAGAAATCTTTGCAGGAAAGATTATCTGAGAAAATCTTAAAAGGTTTAATTTTGCAATTTGATTTTCTGTTTTGATTATGAATAAAACTAGGTTTGTTGTAAAAAAAATATCTTTACATGGAGTTTAGGGTGTAAAAGGATTTGTGAAAACTATGATTTTTTATTCAAATGACAAAGCCCTAAAAAATGAATTCAAGTGACGTAAATTTCAAATATCTTCAAAGTTTGAAGGATGTCAACAATCCTTATGTAAAAGAATATGTTTCTTTAGTTTACCCAAAGGTAATTAAAGGGACTGCAAACGAGAAAATTTCTCATTAGATTATCAAACCTTAACATCATCTTATTCATAAAATCTCAAAGATAGGGCAAAACTGTCTCTCATTTCCTTAAAAAACGGCTTTTTCCGCTGATTTTTATTTTGTCCAAGATTGGGGAAAAAATTACTGTACTATATATAATGTGTAAATAATTGTCTTTTTTTCCTACTAAAGCTAAAGCTAAACTTTTTGACATAGTTCTCTATTTTTCCTAACATTATCCTTGCTTTAAACAAATGTATAGTTACTTAGAAATTGATAAAATAAGCAATATTTTTTATTGAAAACCAAATACAATAACAAAGCTAGAAACAGTTTTTTTTTATTAGTATCCAATTAACTTTAGTTGGCCCATCTCTCGCCCACCTTTAATTACAAATTTGTAAATAATAAAGGTGCAATATTTCTTTATAAACAGTCTGATAAAAGTGTAAACTAATTCTCCTATGTTGGCTATTTCTTGTCCAACACAATAAAAAAGGATATTATTATTTTAAATAACTTCTGAGGTTCAACCCTTTGTAGACATTGAGGTATTTTCTTGTTAATAATACGAATTTAAAATAGAACTTTATTACCTAATTACTACATTAATAACAAATTAATTGGCAATTTTATATCATAAAATAAACCCTTAACAGTAAGTAAACTGTTTAAACTATATATGACAAGTTAAATATCCCTACAAACATTATAAGAAACAAAAATGTTCAGATTTTCCCTGTTTTTTCCTTTTTCCCTCCCAAAATACCATAAAATCAAGGCATTATTCCTGCATGTTTTTGTTAGTAGGAAGTTTTTGGTTGATCAGTGTAGTAAAATGTGCTTAGAAATAGAAAGGAAGAAACAAGGATTTTACTTACTCAATAAACATTAGATTAAGTGATTGCTAAAAAGATATGGTTTATAAACCTTTTTATTATTTAAATAGTCAAAAAGAGGGTCGGTGATGTTATTAATCAATTTAATATTTACACAATAATTGTTAAGGTTCAGGGGATAAGGATATAATGGGAAACATAAGTGTTTTTTGAGTTGTTTTAAAAAACTATAAATTTATTTGATATATTTATGAAAATTGATAGATAGAATGATAGATAGAAGATAGATAGATTGATAGACAGATTGATAGATTAATAGATTGATAGATAGATTGGTAGATAGATTGATAGATAGATTGATTGATAGATAGATTGATAGATAGATTGTTAAATAGATTGCTAGATAGATTGCTAGATAGATTGCTAGATAGATTGATAGATAAATTGATAGATAGATTGTTAAATAGATTGATAGATAGATTGATATATAGATAGATAGATAGTTTGATAGATAGATTGATATATAGATTGATAGATAGATTGATAGATAGATTGATGGATAGATTGATAGATGGACTAATATATAGATTGATATATAGATTGATAGATAGATTGATAGATAGATTGATAGATAGATTGATAGATAGATTGATAGATAGATTGATAAATAGATTGATAGATAGATTGATAGATAGATTGATAGATAGATTGATAGATAGATTGATAGATAGATTGATAGATAGATTGATAGATAGATTGATAGATAGATTGATAGATAGATTGATAGATAGATTGATAGATAGATTGATAGATAGATTGATAGATAGATTGATAGATAGATTGATAGATAGATTGATAGATAGATTGATAGATAGATTGATAGATAGATTGATAGATAGATTGATAGATAGATTGATAGATAGATTGATAGATAGATCGATAGATAGATTGATAGATAGATTGATAGATAGATTGAGAGATAGATTGATAGATAGATTGATAGATAGATTGATAGATAGATTGATAGATAGATTGATAGATAGATTGATAGATAGATTGATAGATAGATTGATAGATAGATTGATAGATAGATTGATAGATAGATTGATAGTTTTGATAGATAGATTGATAGATAGATTGATAGATAGATTGATAGATAGATTGATAGATAGATTGATAGATAGATTGATAGATAGATTGATGGATAGATTGATAGATAGATTGATAGATAGATTGATAGATAGATTGATAGATAGATAGATAGATTGATAGATAGATTGATAGATAGATTGATAGATAGATTGATAGATTGATAGATAGATTGATAGATAGATTGATAGATAGATTGATAGATAGATTGATAGATAGATTGATAGATAGATTGATAGATAGATTGATAGATAGATTGATAGATAGATTGATAGATAGATTGATAGATAGATTGATAGATAGATTGATAGATAGATTGATAGATAGATTGATAGATAGATTGATAGATAGATTGATAGATAGATTGATAGATAGATTGATAGATAGATTGATAGATAGATTGATAGATAGATTGATAGATAGATTGATAGATAGATTGATAGATAGATTGATAGATAGATTGATAGATAGATTGATAGATAGATTGATAGATAGATTGATAGATAGATTGATAGATAGATTGATAGATAGATTGATAGATAGATTGATAGATAGATTGATTGATAGATAGATTGATGATTTGAAGATTTCATATTGGTTAATTCTGAATCATCATAATATTGTATGTTAATTCATTATTATATTGTAAAGAATTAATTTTTTATTGAATTTTAATAGATGAAATCAAGAGATTTAATCAGAAGGCTAACATTTTTTGTGGAAGTCCCCTGTTTAATAATAAAATTCTGATCCTAAGTAATTCTCAAAGTCAATTTTCGCTCCCTTCACCCTTTTATTTAACAACAAAATTTCAAACGGCTGTAATTTTTCTTTGAAGCCAGAAGAACATTTTTTGCAGAAAATGTTTATCTTTATGTAAATTTTATATTAGAAATATCAAATATCAGCCCCTCCAGCTGTACTTGGTAGCTGCCAGCTGCTGCAATCGGTGGTAAGCAGGAAAACGACAGCGGTAGTTTCAGGAAATGCATTTAAACTTAATTTAGTGAACTGCATATTTTTTGCTAGTTAATGGGTTAAATTATAATTATATGGCGTAGTTTTTAAAATATCAAGACTTGAAAATCGTCTTTTTTAATTGCATATATCACAAAAAGACAATTTTCAAGTCTTGATATTTTTAAAACTACTAGAAAATTTTAATTCTTTCAAATATATGCCATATACATGTAGTTTAACCATTTAACCAGGAAAAAATATGCAGTTCACTAAATTAAGTTCAAAAGCATATTATGAAACTACCCCTTCTAGTACGTTATTTAGACATGTAATAAAAGCTTAAGTTTAAAAATTGAAGTTTCTAAGTAAAAAATTGCTGCCACAGGAGCCTTTTAAAGATTTCAGAGACCTGGAGGATCATACCTGGAACCTGAAATTGACCTGTATTTCATATGAGGATGTACTACTAGAGGATATTTTAAATTTTCTAAACAAATTATCATAAAATCTTCAATTTTAAAGATTTTATTCAATTTAAAAAATGAAAAAGCAAACTAGGTATATGACTATTAGATTATTTAATAATATCCCTTCAGTCTCAATCACTGCCTCTACACACCCCTGAACCACCCCCTGGCCCTGGCCACCGTGTCCCTGTCCAAGATTGGTTCTACTTGATAGTGTTTAGGGAGGTCTTTTTGGTGTGGGCTCATCTATTTGTTTCAATGTAGCATTAGGTCCAATGGATTAAGATCAATGCTGCTGTTAGGCCACATCTCCTTAGGGACATATTAAATAGGGACAAATTAACCCATCTTTCAAACTACATTGCAGCTCAGTTGAGTTAGAACAATGTCCTTTTTGGAAATGAAATGGAGATTCAGCTATTTTTATTACCACAACCCCAGCAAGTTTCATAAGTCTATCTCAAATAAAGATGATCTGAGGTCAGATTTATTGGGCTCAAGTCGAGAATCTAGGGTATACTATGGGTGCACTTCAATCTGCCTTATTGAACATATGCACAGCAAGCTCAGAGTACACATCCTCCATGGTCCAAAGATTTTTATCTAGTCCCTATGCTCCTTAATGGAATGATGCACTGAGAAAAATTATGTTTATGAAGAGGGGGTAGTGGTCATTTTTCATTCTTGGGGAGATGGGGCTGTCCCAACTTTTCTAAAAATATCTTAAAACCACAGATTAGAGCCCGATTGAAACAGTGGTTACCAAGATCTGAAGCATAAGACAGACAGACAATGTTCTACTTTGCATTATGAATTGTAGGTTTTGTGAATAAATGATAATATCTTATAGAAGTAATGACGTAAATAATATTAACTACAGATGCATTTTAGTCTTTGTTGTTATTTTCAAAAGAACTTGACACATCATGACATTTTCAGATATTTGTAGGCGTTCCGCTGTCAGCTTATTTCAAAAGAATTGAGAAAAACCTGTACAGGTGTATTGAGAAGAAGATTTGACATTTTTGATAATTGTAGGCGTTACTTCTGTCAAACAATTTGTAAAGATTCTGCAAAGTAAAAGTTGCAGTTTTCAATAGAAAAAGACACATCATTCTAGTACACTTGTTTATATTAATAGTACTTTAGTTTCAAATTAAATCTGTTAAGAGGTTTTGTGATTTTATAATAATCCAAATCTTAGCTATTCATATATTAGCTAGCATATCTTGGAGAATATGGACATAAAACCAAAAACCTGAATTTAATATAGCCAAAAACCTTTTGGTGATATTTATTATCTAACACTATCTTATTTTTGTGAGATGTATGTAAGAAGCTATAATGATTATACCCAACCACCCCCCCCCCTCTTCTGTTACCACTATCTCCACTGAATACTCTGAAGATGATTTTTGAATAGTTCATGAGGATCACAGCACAACCAGGGGTAAAGTTTGCTATATTGCTCAACTATAAGCTTTACACACTCTAGGAGTTCCTTCTCAACCACTGTGAGGGGTACATTATCTACCACAATACCTTTGCCACCTCAGATATTTTATTTATACTATTTTAATTTGATATCTTTATTATAGCATATTTTTGTCCAAGTACCCGGTACAAAATATTCCAATGATATTATTCATTACATCCACTAAACCAAACCCTCCTTTCTTGAGGAAAAAGTCACTTTCTTTAATCAGAAATATCCCACTTCTATAAAAATGGACTGCGTGATCCATCTGTGTAGCAATTTATCTGCCATGCATGGCTAGGCATTGGTCTGTGAGCCCTATTATTTGCTTCTTTCCTTGAGAGTATTTCAGTGTTAAACTTTGTGCTTCAGTTAAATTAAATCCATGTTAGAGGTTTTGTGATTTTATCATAATCCAAATTCTATCTTTTCTTAAATACTACATCTAGCGGCTGTGCCCCTAGCATATCTTGGAGAATATGGACACAAAACCAAAAACCGTAATTTAAAGTTAAAATATCTAAAATCCTTCTGGTGATCTTTATATATCTAATACTATCTTATCTTTGTGAGACAAATGTAGGAAGCTATTGCTCTTTACACGTAATTCAGTTTTGTTTCAGAGCTTTGCTTTTATGAATGTTGGCATTCTTGTTTAATTATCACCAGTGAATAAAAATAATCCACAGAACCATTACAGATGATTTTTTGTGCTTTGCTAATAATGGATATTCTAGTTTCAAATAATTGTGTTAATAGTTATCTATTTCATTGTATGATAGATAGTATTCAGGGGCTCACAAAATCGGTATTAATTTTAGGTACCTTTTTCAATAATTACTATAATTTGATGCTATACATATTTTCTCAGTATGTCTAGGAACCAGTCCTAATTCAGCATATATTAATCAGTCATTTTGGAAAAGATTGATATGATATGATTTATTAGCAGTAAATTACAGATTAATTTTACAAATAATTTAATACATTTTAAATTACATCATTTTTATAGATATATATATTTATATTGACATAATTAGGGTAACTGTACTACAAGGCCTTTAAAGTCAATCTTGACTGTCCTTCGGCCCAATTTTCATTTAATTTTTTTAAAATGTTTACAAGTTTCACAAATATAAAATAATATTAGCTATTTACAGGGTATGGCATTAAAGTAGCTTACTGGTTGCGATATTTAAATTATATTTATATTTTTCCACAGGGATAACACTTTCTCTCCCTGCATTGAAATGTTTTGTACTTTGATATACACTTATTTTTTACATATTTTTTAACAGCTTTAGATGAATTTAATGATCTTAGCTCACCTGCCCAACTATTCCAAATTTTCGGGATTTTTACTGAAGGGAAAGTTTCATAGATTTTATAATTTGGCTTCTCTACTCTAAGACATTTTGATCTAGTATTTTGCAATGGTGTTAGAAAATTAAGCATACATTTGGGAAGTTTGTTTTCTAAATATTTAGAGACAAATTCAACTACATTTGCATCCCTTAGGTCAAAAATGTTAAGAATATCTAGTTTTCCCATCAGTGCAGGGGCTCGGCATGCACATTGTACTTAGCATTTAAAACATTTCTTACAGCTTTCTTCTGTAGGTTATGAATTTTTGTGATATGCTCATCCTTTGCCGCCCCCCAAACAATTAAGCCATACTCTATGTGGGGCTTAGCGAGGCTGTTGTAAATTGTTTTTAAAGTAGTGGTTGGAAAGAGCTTTTTTGTTTGGGATAGGGCATAGACTGAGCTTGCTATTTTATTTTCTACATAGTTTATATGTTTGTCCCACTTAAGTTCATCATCTATAAGAACACCAACAAACTTGAAAAATTTAGTATTACAATCTCTGCCAATTCTTTCAATTTTTTCCCCTCCTATTTTCAATGTGCATAACTCTGGATCAAATGGCTTTTTATGTGGGCGAAAAATCATATATTTAGTTTTTGATACATTCAAGGCTAGTTTATTTGCTCTGAACCAATTTTTTGCTTTATCAAGTTCTAAATTAGAATCTGCAATTAAGTCATTTAAGTTGTTGTTTGATTTGCTAAAAGTAGTATCATCAGCAAATAAATTTGTTAAAAAGGATGTTGCATTTGGTAAATCATTTATGTATAGAATGAATAAGAGGGGGCCTAAAATACTTCCCTGTGGAACCCCTGTTTGAATGATTTTTTTAGCTGAATTTACACCATTGATTGTAACAAACTGTTGCCGTCCTATTAAATAGTTTTCAAACCATTTCAATGTATTTTTAAAACCATAGTGTTCAAGTTTGTTTAAAAGAATTTTTATATTTAGGACATCAAAGGCTTTTGAAAGATCTAAGAAAATGTTTATTGTATATTCAGGGTTCTTTTTATTTAGATTTTCATAGATATGCTTAAGTAAATTTAATAAAGGCTGTGTTGTGTTATGATTAGGACGAAACCCATATTGATATTTATATAGGATATTACAATCTGATAAAAATTTGATCATTTGTAATGCAACAACTTTTTCTAAAATTTTGCTAAATGCTGAAAGAATAGAAATTGGACGATAATTAGTAAACTTATTTCTTTCTCCTGCTTTAAAAATAGGTACTACACGAGCAATTTTGTAATTTTGTGGTATGAATCCTGTTTTTAATGATAAATTAAATAGGTATACTAACGGATCAATAATTTCATTTATAACTTCTTTGATAAGAAAGATTGAGATGTTATCCTCCCCACAACTCTTTTTGCTTTTAAGTTTATTTAGAGCATACAACAAGTTCTTTTTAGTTACAATACCAAAATTGAAATTAGTATCATTTTTCTCCCCAAGAAAGCTATGAAAATTGGATTCAGAATTTGGTATATTTTCTGCAATTTTAGACCCAATACTTGAAAAAAAGTCGTTGAAACCATCAGCTATTGACTTTGCCCCTGAATATGATTTTATGTCATCATAAAAGATGTTAAGTAGACTTTCCTTATGCTTTCTTCCATTTATAACTGAGTTTATAAGAGTCCAAGTTTTCTTAATATCATTTGATAATTCTAGAAATTTATTGTGATAATAATCTTTTTTTGCCTTTCTTAATTTATTTTGGTAAAGCCGATTTAAGTCCCTCCAATCGTTAAAATTAGTTTCATTAGGGCATTTTATGCGTTTTTTAAATAACTTATCTTTTGTCTTCTGATAGAAAGTAGTTCTTGTGTCATCCATGGATTTTGGGGGTGTTTTTTTCGATTTTTTCTTCTGTTTGAGAAGGGAAAACTTTCATTAAATTCCTTTTCTATTTTATTCTGGAATGACTCAAAAGCTACTTCCGGCCTAATTTCATTCATAACACTGTCCCAATTTGATTTTGCTAATTTTTCTTTAAAAATAATAATATTTTTCTTAGACATACTTCTGACTTTATCTTCACTTATACCATCCCTTTCCTCCTTCCCCTCACATGTGTGTGCTAAAAAGTCAGGTAAATGGTCTGTAATATGTTCTAGTATTAACCCACTTTGAAAATTTTGTTTGTTAGAAAATATATTGTCAATACAAGTGGCTGTGTTTTCACTTATTCTAGATGGTAAAGTTATAGTAGGCATAAAGGAATGGGTAAGCATCAATGATAAAAATCTATTTGTAGGGGCATGATTTACAGTGGCTAAATGCATATAAGGATTAGTCAACGGCTTTTGAATGTTATTATGTAAAATTATAAGTCATTTTTTGTTTGTCTATTAAGATGTCTCTTAACCATTAAACTAATTGTAATTCTCTCAGAATTAGGGAGGATTAATATTAATTGGTCCTGGGAAGATTTCATTATAAATTTAAGTCTTGGGATGGTTACAAGATATTTTTTGTCCTTTATTATATTCTGTCAATCATTATATAGATACTTGGAGCGCAGCCGCTAGATGTAGTATTTACTAACAATTAGAATTTAGATAATGATAAAAATCACAAAACTTTTCTCTGATAAAATATTTCGCAATATTACTGTGACGAAGATTCAAGATCTGATCTTTTACCTGACTAGACGCAGTCCTGCTCAAGATAATCAGGGGATACAAATATAACATGTACATTGTACTTTCTCTTACAAATGTTCATTGTGTACATATATATTTGTATTTCAGATAGATAGTCCACCTCTGGATATATTTACCTCACTCAGTGATAATAGAGTGACTGTGATACAATGACCATCACCAGAATCAGTAGCTGAATCCTGTCCGCGATCTGACTGTTGTACCTTCTGCATCTACCATCCTGGCAGAAGGCCAGTTCATCACCCAGTGTTGATCGGGCCTGTCATTGCAACACGATCAGGTAGTGACTTTATTTGACGTTTAGTCTAAAACAAAATTAATAGTACTAGAAACAAATACGCTAAAATTACGTGTCAATTCAGACTTTTTCTTTTACTTTGCAAAATCTTTAGAAAAAGGTTGACAGCAGTAACGCCTACAAATATCAAAAATGTCAAATACACTTGTATATATATTTATAAATTATTTGGGTATAGTCCTTTTTGTGACAATGCCTCTTAAGGGGCGATTCTTCATATTTTCAAAGTATCTTTTCTCCTATTTCTAGCTCCTGCTGGGGGCTCTAACCCTGTGGGGCCAATTGCCTAGCCCTCCGGGACAATCAGTTAAGCTAATATAAAATAATCTAACCTAAACTAACCTATAAAAGGCCATTGTGAAAATACGACAAAATGCCCCTTATTCTTATTTCCTTTTAAATAATCTGACAGCAGAACGCCTATGTGTCTAGTCCTATTGAAAACAACTACAAAAGATAAAATGCATCTGTAATCTTTAGTATTTATGTCTTTACTTCTGTTAAAATTTGCAAGAAATTATCATTTATTCACAAAACCTATCATATCTATAATACAAAGTAGAATGATGTCTGTCTGTCCGTCTGAAGCTTGAGATTCCCTCCCCACATAATTTTAACTACATATTATCAATCCACAAATCTAAAAAAAAGTATCTGCTTAGCCGTTCTTGGCTTGTCTTGTTGCTCTTCTCACCCATCTTCTAACCAATAAAGTATTAGAGAAAGAAATGTTTACCACAATTGTGTCTTAGTTTTTTGGTGTTTTTGTGTCAATTAAAGAAATAGATATAGAATATAAGTGGATATTATGACAGGAGAAAAATTTAGGTTGCAATATCCCCTAACAATTGTTGGTCGGGCCGATATCAAGATGGAAGGAAAGGGGTAAAGGAGAGGGATGTGGGAGATATTAATTTTAGCCTGCCAAATAGTTTACTTTAAGTAAGAATAAATTCATTATTAAAGATTATTTTCTCAGCTATAAATTTATCAAACATTAGACATGAAGAAGTTTTCAATAGAAAGGTAATATCATTAACAATCAGCCTACAATTTTCTGGTCTGATTTATTACCCGTTGCTCTATCCCTGTATCTTAGGAATGCAATCTTAGCATTTTTTTTTGGGGGGGGGGGAGGAGGACATCTACATTTATAATGGATTTATCATTACTTAAAGGGCAACTTGTAGCTGGCTAAAATAAGGATTCCCCACCCACCCCCACTACACCATCCTCTGGGTCATTAACACCATGAGTAAGAGCGTCTTTACAATCATCATCCCCAAATTAAGATGTAGATAATCAATTTTTCACCAGTAGTTTCACTTAAGGACACATCTGCTTTGTAGGGAAGTTTGATTTCAGTGCATCTTGACAAAAAGTAAACCAATAACTAAAAACATACAGGTAAAGATTATAGATACATGAGTTGGGAGTGGTTCTAGAGTTCTGCTTAGCCCACTAATTAGATAATAATGTAGGTTAATCAAGATAAATTGGCAGAATATTTTGAAATCATACTAAAAAAAGATTTACAGCGGCTGAACACATGTGAGGTTTAGTCAACAGCATTTAAATGTTATTATTTAAAGTAGCAAGGCATATTTTGTTCATCTGTTATGATTTCTTAGTAAGATTGTGAAGCAAAACATTTTCTTTACATTTTCTAATAGATTTACACTAGCTATAAAAAAATAGTATAAAAATTCGGTTTATTCAGGTTTTGAAAGTTAAAATTAATTTAGATTTTAAAGTTAGAATAATTACTGAACACAGTAATAGTGTCTGACTGATTATGACATAACAAAAAAAATTAGCCAATGAGAGGCCGTTATTGACCAATGGTAAAATTTATAGTGGCCTCTCATTGGCTATTTTTTTTAGTTACGTCATAATCAGTCAGACACTATTACTGTGTTCATAATTACTCAGAGATACAAAAATAAATTTATGAGACCATTGAATATCATGTTATTTCTCCAAACATAGGTAGATTTGGAATAATTCATACTGAATAAATTTAGTAATCTTTGAGCTGTTTTTAAATTTAAAATCTTTTTTCTGTACAACAAAGGAAAATCTTGCCATTATGTTTTTATAAATAATTCCCAAATGTTGAAATTTTGATGTAGTTATAACGGCATAAGCAGAGTTCAGAAAATTTCTTGGAACCTTTCATTTACCTAAAAGTAATTATCATGGAGTGTTACTAAACTAAACAGTAAAGTCAAATTTAAATTTTTATTATCTTCTACTTTGAAAATCTAATATAATACTTTTTAAATTTTGCTACTCTTTTCTTTGTAGTTCATGGTTGATATTTGAAATATGATTTCTTAAGATAATGAATCGTAGTAAATTACACATAAAATATTTATTTGGCAAGCAACTCAATTGACTGTCTTACTAGTGTGTTAAGGGGATTTCAAAATTACATCTTCATTCATCATAACGGTCAGGGGGGGAGGCGTTAAACGCCCCCCCACCTCCTTCTTTTTCTGTCTCATTTTTTGAATTTTTTGTATATCTCCATCCTGGCAGGGTCATCCAGGTAAAAAGCAAACATATTTTTTTAACTTAAACAAAGCATTTTATTTTACCAAAATACCCAAATATCCTTTAGTAAGAAATCCTTATATGAAATATAGGTGTTCAAGTCAATTTCAGGTTCCAGGTATGATTCTGCTTGTCCTGATACTCCAGGTCTCCAGAAATCTTTAAATGCCTCCTGTGACTGCAGTCTTAGACTTTCCTGCCTACAGCCGACTGCAGCAGCTGGCAGCCAAAATTTATGTTTTGAGATTTCTGATATAAAATTGACATAGAAATAAACATTTTCTGAAAAAAATTGTTTTTCTAGCTTCAAAAATAAGAAAATGACAGCTGATTGAAATTCTTAATTAAATAAAAACCTAAAAGACCTAAAAAAGTTGTAGAATAAATTATCAAACAGGGGACTTGCACAAAAAATTAGCCCTCTAGTACTAATAAGAGCCCCCCCCCCCTCCCCAACTAATAAAGGTGCGGAAAGAAGCCTGACTGTGAAGGGTTAATAACCAAAAAGTTTTTGAATAGTCTAAAACAGTTGCTCTTTGAAGAATGTAAGGTTTGAAGATGCTATCCTAATGAAATGTAAACCAACAGACACGAATTAAATGATAGAGTAGATTTGGGTACTTAATTCTAACATAAAATCTATCTTTTTAAGTATTTATTAAACTAAGATTAAATGCAGTTTTGATTAAATATGTCACTATATTTATGATTAAATATGAATACTTTATCAGCAAATATAATTAGATTCAAATAATTCAAACTATTGATTAAATATGTAGAAATGCTTCTGAAGTAATAGGATGTCTGTTTGTGTGTAGAAACACCAAAGCAGCAGGATGACTGTCTGTCTAATTAATACAAAAGTATTAATTAGCTGTATAACTTTGAAGGCGTTGAAGAAGTGGAATATTTGTATGTACTAAACTCGTTGAAATAGTAGGATGTCTTTCTTTAGCTGAATTGGCCTAAAGAAGGCTCGACTCCAAACCAGAATGTTCTGTATATGGACTCTCAATTACAACTAAATCTAATAAATGTATTCTTAACTTTTTCCAGAGTAATTGAGAGTAAATGATTATGTTTCTCTTTTTAAGCCAAAAAACTTAAACTTAATTATACTACACTAACTATGGTTAATGGACCATCTTACACTTCTATAGTTAGGGAGGCTTCATATTAATTGGTCCTGCGAAGAGTTCATTATAAAATTATGTCTTGGAAAGGTTATAGGCTATTTTCTGTCCTTCATTATATATATGCTAGGGGCACAAACTCTAAATGTAAAATATATGGTTTTATGACCATATTCTCCAAGATATGCTAGATTTTGGATTATGATAAAAATCACAAAACCGCTTTCAAATCAAGGATTTAATGTTAAACGAAAGTGATTGTGCTATTAACAAGTGTGCTAAAATTATGTGTCTCTTTTATTAAAACTGCATCATTTACTTTGCAGAATCTTTACAAATTGTTTGACATCAGTAACGCCTACAAATATCATAAATGTCATAAAATCTTCTTAAAACACTTGTATAAGTTATTCTTATTTCCTTTCAAATAATCTGACAGAGGAACGCCTACAAATATCATTAAGTGTCAAGTTCTATTGAAAACAACAACAAACGATAAAATTCACCTGTAGATATTAGTACTTACGGCTTTTCTTTTTAAAAAGAGATATTAGTTTAAAATCACAAAACCTATCCTTTTGGAGGAACAGAATATTATTTCATAGTCTGGTTATTGTAAGTGTACTATATATAATATAATTTTATTAACAAAAATATCAAGGATTTATGCTTTGATTTTGCGGTATTTTTGGAGGGAAAACTGAAAAAGAAAAACAGGGAAAATCTGAACGTTTTATTTATTAGAATGTTTCTAGGGATATTTATCTTTTCATATATAGTTTAAACAATTTACATACTGTTATTCGTATTATTGACAAAAAAAATACCTCACTGTCTACATAGGGATGAATCTCAGAGGTTATTTGAAATGATAATATCCTTTTTTATAATGCCAGACAATAATGATAACCCACTTAGGAGATTTAGATTATACTTTTATCAGACTGTTTATAAAGAAATATTGCACCTTTATAATTTTTAAATTTGTACCACATACAACCGGCTTATTTAAAAATGGCCTTGGCGCCAAAACTACTTGACCATCAGGACACACTATAAAAACCTTAGGTAATGACGTATAATACCTAATTAAGACACTGTAAAAAAAAACTAGAGCTCTCTATCCCAGCTGGCTTGTCCGAAGTACTCAGGCACAATACAAGAAATCTTAGAAACTCTAATATGTTTGATGTTAAAAAACCAAAATTTAATAATATTGAAAGATTCCCTTGTTATAATTTTCAAGAATTAAGAAATAACCTAACCCACAATCAATCAAAAAAATTGTAAAGAATCTTTGTTATCAAGCTCAACTTTAGTGTGTTACAACCCATGTCAAGAATGTAGATAGAATTGTCTTTTCTATTCAATATTGTTTGAAATCTGATAACTTAACTTAATCATAATTTTTTGTCAGAAATTTTCTTATTATTTTATGTTGTTGTATTAACAGTGTAAGAAGTGTGTGCCATAATCAATCCTTCTCATTATTATTCCTTCCACTCCATAATATTTTTTTTTATCTATTGTTTAATCATTATTTTTTGTTTTACTTATATGGCCTGTGTTTACGGAAAAAAACATGAAACCTTTCTGATATATTTTTTTCTATTTTTTAATATGTCCTTTCACCTTGATAATAAAAATACCTTGGAACAACAATAAATTTAATTTGATACTGTAATCCCGAAAAATTGTAAATGATCTAATAACACCAAAGATATGGGTAAATATGTGAAAAATACAAAAGTAGCTAAAAACCTACCTGAAATCAGTTCGGATATCAAATACTTAATTATGTTGACAAGAAATTTCAGCCTCATACCTTTTATAGGAGCTGAGAAAATCATGTTTCCTCCAAAATGTTTCACACAGAAAGACGATAAAATTATAAAGTAGCTTGGCTATTAAAAAAGATTGTGTTATTCTTTTTTCACACTTAAAATAAAGGCATTTTAAACAGATACATGTATGTAGGTTCAATGTTTTATTGTGATTTAAGAATACTTTTACACAATACATCATATAATAGGTACCTATTTTCTTTTCTTTTTGGAGGTTGTTAAAGGCTTCTTACTACTCTGACCCCTACTCTCTTCTTCTTTATTTTTTTTGGTAGTATAATCCTTAGATTTAGTGGTAGGAACATATTTTTCATGTTCATCATCTGATTGCTCCTGTTCTGTAGAAGATACACCAATAGCAAACATGTTCTCATCAGCATTGCTCCTAGCAGTGCAAGCAGAACTAAAGGGAGAATAATCATAGAGAGGGGAGCTAGGAAGAATAGTACATTGGTTTTTACCATCTTTTCCAGTGGTGTCTTCTTCTTTCTCCCATTCACTCACTTCTTCTTCAGATGGCAGAAACAGTGGAGATGTATTAGCTGATTTTCTCTTGGAGAGAGTTTTCATCTCCTCACCTAATTCAGAAAGTTTGTTACTATGGGAGTTTATTTTGGTCTTAAGTGATTTCAGATCATTAAGTTCAGCTTTCAACTTGCTAATTTCCTTCTCATTCTGCTTTACTCGCTCTGCCAGTCTCCTAGCAGCACGAAGTTCTTTCTTAATAGCACTGGCATCATAGGGAACTTCAAAAGGATTTTCCAACTCCTTGCTATCATACTCATACTCTTGAGTCTTGAAAGTACTTTTGAATATTTCATCACTCAGCCACTGTGCAGGGGCACAGACAGCAGAGAGGAATTTTGTGAACAGGTTGTCAGGGATAGGATCCACTGACTTTCCCCAAGACTCAAAGATGTGATGTGCAGGTAGGCTTTCTACATGGTGGCTGATGCTATACATGGTATTACGGTTATAATTCCTTAATAACCTTGCACACCCAATTTGATCATTAGTAGGATTATCCAGAAGATTCAGCCTACTAACCTCTTCATTGAATAGGTATAGCAGATTGCACCATACAACTGCATCCTTAATATGTTTGATATGCTTGAGGCATTGGAGTTGGGAGCGGAGCTTCTTATATTCATCATACATGCGTGCATAGGGCGCCATCTCAGTGGTTAGCTGGTCCCAGTTAAACTTGGATAGTTTATGTGGAGATTCTTCATAAGTGAGACTGCTATACCTGTGGTCTATATTATGAGGTGACTGTCTATGATCTGCATTCTCATGAGACCATAGTTGCTGTCTGCTGTGTTGATAATCTTGAGTAGAACTTTTGTAAGTAGAAAGCTGGTGTTGAGAATTCTTCTTGCTACCCATGATAGTAATAATCTCAATGAGAAAATTAAAAATTTGAAGTTAACCAAACGGCAGGAGAGCTAAACTACATCTGATGTGTAGTAGGAAATAGGCCTAGATTATATAATCCTGACAAGATAAATTCTCAATTCTGATTGGTCCAATTGTCCAGTGAATTGTAGAGATTAAGAAACCCTAGTAATCTCTATATCAGCAGTTAACCTATTTTTGTGCTTATATAAGCCTTTTTGTCCCATTTAAGTAGAACGTGCTCACATCGGGAAAGTCCGCAATTTACAACATAAGTAGCTTACTTAAATCGGAAATGTCGGACTATTTTCGTAGGTTAATTGCTTACTTTAAGAACTATTTTTTCCCTTTAAACCCTTAAAAAAAAAAAAATAAGGGTGGCTGATAAGAATCAGCAAAATCGGACACTTTTGAGGTAAATGTCTTATGGATTAAGATTTCAATTCGGATTATTTTTCCTTAAAATTTAATCCCTTCTCAGCCATTTAGGTTATATTTGTGGTTAATTGCTTACTTATATCTTTTAAATTTTGCTATAAAATTCTTACTTAATTAAGCCATTTTTATGATTAATTTCCTACTTATATCTTCCATCTTTGCTATAAAATCCTTACTTAACCCTTAAAGGTCGTTTTTTTTCTATCTTATTTGCTGTGTGTGAAAGATAAAGAGCCCAAACTGCGTGACTTTTGGCTTATATAGTCTTAAAAAGTATGTATTTGGAATGTCCATTGAATACAGATAGTTTGAGGTACATTAACTGGGGTGTGTATACCCCGCCCCCCCCCCCACCCATTTAAATGAATTTTTCTATACTTTTTCTTATATTTTTTTCTGTATTTTTGTTTAACCTTTTCAAATTTTTTTACAAAATTCAAAAAGATTCAGAAATCTCCATTTTCCTGTAGAGGCGACACCCAAGAGGCTACAGACAAAGAAATGTTTAGAACATTGGAAAGGAAATATTACAATGATTACATTATCCATAATTAGTGAAGCTCAAAATTAAGGATGGCCATCCCAAAAAAATGAATTATTAAGCAGTGTCATAAAAAATATATATTAAATATCCCTAAAAATTTTCACCATATATCTTGAATAGGAGTCAAGAAAATAAAAAAAAATCTGGGAATCGTTGCCCCACCCCACCAGCTGGGAGTTTGTAGGGGGCCACCCACAATAAAATTGGATCAATACACTGATAATAAACGCCATGTGATAAGAAAATCCTGATTAATCAGCTTAATTGAAGTCTAAAAATAGTGCCAGAGAAAGGGTTCAAATTGTATTGTTATCTCTCTCTTCCCTCCCTCTCTCTCTCTACCCAAGCTAGTATACTCACTCTGTAATGGGAGCGGAGCTCAGTGCCACCACTGACCGATACAAGAAGAAAGCATGGATAGAGGAGAATTAAGCCTCAGCCTATCAGAGCGCATAGATTTAGGGCTGGCCAATTAGAGTGGGAGACGACAAAGGTTTATAGACAATTTCCTCTGTGAGAAAGGAAAAACTCTCCGTGCTATCGTGTGTGTGTGTCTACCTCCTCAATGATATTTGTCCAGAATGTTGATTTTTTAAATTTTCTTTTTTAAAAAGTCAAAACTTATAATTGTAGTGTCAACAACCTTTGTCTGCCTGTCTTTTCTTATGTATGATTTTCTCAAAATTGTAAGAGATCTCAAGCTACACTCTAATGCTTTGTTATTCATTTTTAAAATTCAGGAAGGTGGAAAATAATCTTAAATCTGTGGCACCTTATTTACAGTTTGAAAGAGAGATAATAGTAAAAACCTAAAGATGTAAAATTAGCATAATTTGTTAATATTTTCTTAAAGTTTCTCAATTTACCATCTTTCTAGTAACTGTCCAATATCATAGACATGTATATTGCAAGAAGGGAGAGAACATTAGGTTATTCATTACACTAGTCCCCAAGGTTTAATGATAAGGTTTTCTTATTTGTTGGCTCAGCAACTTTGGGAACATTTATTGAATTTTGATTTGTTGTTTCATTAAGTTGTGTGTCCACATGTTTCAACCAATAAATGTAATCTACAAAAGCTGCTTCAATAGGGATGTACATCAATTTATTGCCTATTGTCTTATCCATTAAGATCTCTGGTATATTGGCAACAACAAAAAATTATATTTTTATTGTCATAGGATAAGTTTTGTGATTTTATTCTAATATCTTACAATTTGATAATAGAGATGCCAATACTAATAACTTAAATAGATGCATTGAATCCTTTGTTATTGCTTTCAAAAGGTCTTGACACATTATGATATTTGTAGGCGTTCCGTTGTCAAACAATTTGTAAAGATTCTGAGATATAAGACGTAAATAAACAGATGTTTTATTAAGAAGAATTCTTTTGTTGTTGGAATTGACACGTATTTTTAGTACACTTGTTTTGCTATTTTCAGAGTAAGGTTTTGTGATTTTTATCACAATTCTAGCTTTTACACTTATTAAGGGCAGAAAATAGCCTAAAACAATCCAAAGACTGGGAATTTAACTAAAATTTTAGAAAAACTTTCCTAATACCTATTTATAGAAAGTTTCCCTAGGTATTATAGTTGAACTTTACATAATAAAATTTGAAAACCATTAACTAATTCGGGAATAGTCCCTTTCGTAACATCGCCCCATAAGGGGCGATTTATCGTATTTTAAAAATGGCTTTTTATAGGTTATTTTAGGTCAGGTTAGGTTATATTGGGTTAGGTGATTGTCCTACAGGGTTAGGTAATTGGCCCCGCAGGGGCTAGAAATAGGAGAAAAGCTACTGTAAAAAATATGAAGAATCACCCCATAAGGTGAGATATTACAAAGGGACTATACCCACTAATTCTTACGTGCATTAAGCTTCTGTAAATCTTTCTCCAGTATGGATATAAAATACTTTGGGTACCTCAGTAATTTACAGTCCCCAATGTCTAATAAGATGTTGTTATAATACTTTCTGTACCACAGTAATTCCCAGTCCCCAATGTCCAATAAGATGCTATTATAATTTTTTGGGTACAACAGTAATTTACAGTCCCCAATGTCTAATTAGATGCTGTTATAATACTTTAGGTACCAAAGTAATTTCCAGTCCCAAATGTCCAATAAGATGCTATTATAATACTTTGGGTACCACCGAAATTTACAGTCCCCAATGTCTAAAAGGTGTTGTTATAATACTTGCTGTACCACAGTAATTCCCAGTCCCCAATGTCCAATAAGATGCTATTATAATTTTTTGGGTACCACAGTAATTTACAGTCCCCAATGTCTAATTAGATGCTGTTTTAATACTTTGGGTACCACTGTAATTAACAGTCCCCAATGTCTAATAAGATGCTGTTATAATACTTTGGGTACCGCGGAATTTTACAGTCCCCAATGTCTAGAAGCCAACAAATAAGAAAATGTTATTATAAAACTTTGGGGAAATCCATGTTTCAATTCTTTGTGTCTTATTAAAGATTTTTAAAGCATGCAATTTCAAGTTAAAAATAGTTGAAGTAAATTAAAGTAAAACAAGGGTGACAACATCAAAGCAGATGGACAAACGAACAGTAACACTTGTAGAGTGTCAGAACTGAATAATCAGAATATAAATGTATGAGTCTAAACAAAATTTTAAGTAATTCTTTTGAAAAACTGCTTGTTACAGGAGACACAATACAATCTGTCCCGATTTTGTATTACTTTTGCGGAACATGATTTCAGTTACGTCATATTTTTTTTCTCGAAAAAGGGAAGGGGGGAAGAAATCTCTTCAAAAGAGATGGGGAAAACCCCCTTTTCTTCCATCCCTTTTTTCTTCCCCCTTTCCCTTTTTTTCCCCCTCCCTTTTTTCGGGAAAGAAAAATATGACATAACTGAAATCATGTTCCGCAAAAGTAATACAAAATCGGGACAGATTGTATTGTGTTGATACAGGATAATGTTTATGGATGTACTTACATTCTTACGACTTAATTTTACAGATGCTTAGCTTATAACATTATACCTAGATGTAATAAGAATAATTATTACAATGCTCATTTGTATAGGGAATTCCATGCAAAAAATCATTAATAACAGCTGACAAAATTACATTTCCCCCGTAGCGTTTTGGATGGACGGACTGACAGACGGACAGACAGTTTGAGATAAAGAGTAGCACAGCTCGAAGAGACAATGTTCTTTCATTAAAAGACTGTATTACACTAGTCCCCAAAGTCTTATAACATTTTCTTATTCATTGGCTTAACAACCTTGAGGACTTTTATTCAATTTTGATTAGTTGCTTCATTTAGTTGAGTATCCAAACGTTTAAACTACTAAATTTAATATACATACTATATTGGATAAATTTGTTTATCATTATTTACATAAATTCATCGCCCATTGTCCTATCCCTTTAGCTCTATGGTTTTAAGTAGCAATATAATTCTTCAAAAATCACAAAACCCTGCATGCTCATCCTTATATAAAAGTAACTAGATCTATGTGTGTTTGTCTGCTTTGTAAAAAAAAGATCTCGCTAACCGGTGAACCTATATGGCTCTCCTGTACAATGTAGCTTCTCATTGACCATATAAATATTTGTAGAAATGTAGGTATATATAATGAAATGTTCCATAATTAAAACAGTTTGACTTAATAAGGGCATTTAACTACAACCCAACAACCAACTTTACAGAAATACGCGAAAATAAAACTTTTTAATAATATTTTGTCTGTGGCAGCTTTTAATATACAGAAAAAGGATCTAAAGGGATAAGACAATGAATAATAAATTATATACATCCCCACATACACAAAATTACCCTTAAAAATAAGTGGTTTAATTGTTTGGACACTCAACTTAATGAACTAATCAATATTCAAGTCCCCAAAGTTTAAAACAACTAATAAGAAAACGTTATTATAAAACTTTGGGGACTAGTGTAACATCCAAATATCCCCTCTCTTCCTTGTTAATTTGGCTAATTGTCATTGTCATCTCTCTCAATAACTATAGGCAAATTAAATTTGTTATTTCAACTACCCTACAACTAAATATAACCGTTGGTCTGTCAGAACTTCATTTTTGGTTGTGAAATGTGAAAGAACGTTTTTTGGCGGGTTTCCTCTTTATTAGTATAATAATAATTTCATAATAATAGGTCCTGAGAAGATTTCATTTTAAATTTATGTCTTAGGATGGTTTTAAAATATATTCTGTCCTTTATTATATAGATACTAGAGGCACAGCCGCTAGATGTAGTATATACTTACAGCTAGAATTTGGAAAGTGATAAAAATCACAAAACACCTTAACATAGATTTAATTGAAAATTGAAGTACTTTTAATAAACAAGTGTGCTAAAATTACGTGCCAATTCTTATTGAAAAGAACAATAAATGCATTCTTCTTTTATTTATCCGAATCTTTAGAAATCATTGACAGTAGTAACGCCCAAAAACATCTAAACACTTGTAGATACTCTTATTTACGTCTTATTTCTTTTTCAAATAATTTAACAATAGTAAAAATATTATTATGTGTCATATCCTATTGAAAATAACAACAAAAACTAAAATGCATCTGTAGATTTTAGTATTTACGTCTTTACTGATGTCTGCCAACAATTTGTCTGTCTGACCTGTTGGTTGTACTGTACATTTCACCTGGTCTCCTTCCACCAAAAATACTTGGGTATAGTCCTTTCCACGACATCCCTTCATAAGGGGCGATTCTTCGTATTTTTCACAGTAGCTTTTCTTCTATTTCTAGCCCCTGCGGGGGGCTCTAACCCTGCGGGGCCAATTACCTAACCCTGTGGGGCAATCACCTAACACAATATAACCTAACCTAACCTAAAATAATCTATAAAAAGCCATTTTAAAAATACGACTAATCGCCCCTTATGGAGGGATGTCGTGGAAAGGACTATACCCAAATACTTCTTCAGCTACCAGCATTGCTCTACCTTCCAATACGAGCTTATTTGTGCATATAATGCTATTGAGGTGGAGAGTGTCTCCTTCACAGTCGACTCCTTTCTTGCTGCTGACCAGATTGCTGGCCATTTCCTGCGTCAGGTAGTTTGGATGGCCCAGTTTTATGTCCACAAATGCAGATCTGCTAGGTATGCTGTACTTGCAATTGTCTGCTATGTAGCCTCAGACTTCGCTGCTGAGTTTGGTTGATGTTAGTTAAATAATCACTTTCCTGGGTATAAGCAGTAACATGGATCAGCAACTAGCAGTCCCAGCTTGTCCTTACAAAAGCAGTGGCCAGGATCACGCAGATTCCAAGCAGCCAGACTATAATTCAGGTATGGTTTCCCTCCCCCATGGGTGGACATACAATTAGCGGTTCTGGTGGGGTGGATATAAGATGTACAGCATCTGTCAATGCTTTCACAATGCATTTCCCCAGGACTGACAGACAAGTTTTTAGCTATGCTCCTAAGAACTATCTTGGGTACAAAACATAGTATAAAATATAAAATTACAGGGTCATTCAAGAGAAATGATTTTTTAAAACTTAATTATGCATAGAAAATAAAACAACAATGAAAATCCTTTATATGTTTGGAAAACCTATTATGGGAAATTTATGTTTCAAATATTTGAAAAAGATTATTTCAACAAATTAAGTCCTAAAAACCGGTTTTTCCAAAGGCCATTTTTTCGAAGATTTATTGATTTAAAGGTTGTAAAAAATGTGTACCTTTTTTAAATTCAAATTGCGCAGCTTGTGTTAATAGTAGAAAAATGTCATGCATATCGTTAGAATCGTCATAAGCTCTGTTTTTTTTAATATATAAAAACCATTCCTGTGCTACGCATAGTAAAGGAGCTACGAGGTAAAATGTTCCAATTTCTTAAAACTTTTCAACCTTTTTCTCAAATTTTTCAACATAGCTCCTTAACTGTAAACAGCACAAAAACGGGTTTTATATTTTCAAAAATTAGAGCTTATGACGATTCCAACGATATGCGCAACATTTTTCTACTATTAACACAAGCCAAGCAATTTGAATTTTAAAAATGTGTTATCTTTTGCACACCCTTTAAATCCACAAATCTTCTAAAAAAAAGGCCTTTGGAAAAACCGGTTTTTATGGCATAATTTGTTGAAATAATCAGTTTTAAATATTTGAAACATAAATGTCCCATAAAAGGTTTTCCAAATATGAAAAGCATTTTACATAATTGTTTTTATTTCTTCCCAGAGACACAACCCAATCTGTCCCGATTTTGTATCACTTTGAAAAATGCGATTCCAGTTACGTCATATACGTTTTGGGAAAGAAAACGGGAAGGGGAAAGAAAATCTTTTCAAAAGAGATGGGAGAAAAGGGAAGAGATTTTCTTCCCCCCTTCCCTTTTTATATGACGTCACAGGAATCGCACTTTTCAAAAGTGATACAGGGTACTCCGTTACAATTTAGCTACTCATAGGTGTTGAAAATGTTTATTTTTTGAGGGGGGTGGAAGGGTATTACTATATTCCCAAGAGAAAATGCCCCAACACAAGTGCCCCTAGAGGCATCTAGAGGCGTAGCAGATAACAAGCTGTTTTCACTCCACAGGGGGAGCATAGGCAGCTGACAATTTGTCAGTGTTTCTGTAACAATGTGACTTAACCTGCCCTAAAACTGTTACTATATAGTTTAACTAGCGGCATCGCCCCTAGCCTCTAGGGGCTTTGGGGACGGACGGACAGACAGATGGACAGACAGACAGACATCGTTCTACTTTGTATTATAGATATGTCTTCCCCTTCCCCCTGAACTATAAATTTGGGAAAGATATTTCTAGCCATTGTAACCTTATCTACTTTTTTTTATATATCTCTAAAATACCATTGTGATTACTTTACCTCAATTTTAACTACTAGTCGTCTGGTTCGTAGCTACAAATTAGACATTGAGATGTGCCCGTCCATCAAAAACACTAAAATATTCCAATTATATTTAGTATACCACAGTGCAAATGAAGGTGCTTTGACTTTTGTGTCAGAACCTAAATTGGGACATAGTGCATTTTATTACCCTAGGTTAGGTAACTTCATTTCACTTTTCAATAAAATCTCAAATGCAGCGGTTTTTCAGAAAATTAAATAAATCATATATAGAGAGGTTTTATGACTGACTTTATAAAAGCAAAGTTGTTCAAAATTTTAAATAAATAATCTTTGCTTTTCTTGTCATGATTATGCAGTACCTCTTAGTGGGTGAAAATTGATTTTGAAATTTTGAAATTTAGTTTTCTGAAAAAACGCTGCATTTTAGATTTTATTGAAAAGTGAAATGAAGTTACCTAACTAAGGGTAATGAAATGCACTATGTCCCAATTTAGGTTCTGACACTAAAGTCAAAGCACCTTCGAAGGCACTGTGATACAAGTACAGTGCAAATATTATATTAAAAATAAGTATATAAAGTTTATTAGGACAATGGGCAATAAATATTTGTACAATGATGATACATAAATTCCCACTTCTGTAGATTACAATTATATGTTTGAAAAATTTTTTGACACTTAACTGAATGAACCAACCAATCAAAATTTAATAAAAGTCCCCAAAGTTATTTAGCAAACGAAAAAGAAAAATGAACAGGCAAAAAGCATACAAACAAGGATGACAACATCCATAAGTAGCAAAGCACAAAAAATCATGGATGGGAATACATAAACGTAGATTTAAAGTGCATTTATTAAAATCAAGAATAGATTTATTGGAGAAAGTAAGCATGAAACCTTGTTTTATTTTGTATAATGATGACGGTTAAAGTAAATTACATAAAATATGCTCATAACAATGGCAAAAATTATTATGATACTGATATCCCAAAAAAGTTTTAAATTTGACCAAAAACACCAAAGATATGTGAAAATATGTAAAACATATAAAAATAGCCAAAAACCTGCTCAAAAGCAGTCTGACCTCTATGGTTGTTTTCTTAAAACGACAGGAAATTAAATTTTTAGATATTTAACTTTAAAAAATTTGGAAAATCAGACTATATGCATCAGAGATATGGAAAAATAAGGGAAAAATTTAAAAATAGCCAAAAACCTGCAAAAAATCAGTCTGACCGTCATGGTTGTTTTCTCTATACAACAGGAAATTTGAGTTTGATATGTATAACTGAAACAATTTTGGAAATCGGACCATAAACACCAAAGATATGGAGAAAAATGTGAAAAATACAAAACTAGCCTAAAACCTGCTGAAAGCCAGTCTGACCGTTAAAGTTGTTTTCTGTAAAGGACAGAAAATTTAATTTTGATATCTATAACTGAAAAATTTTTGGAAATTAGACAATAAACACCAAAGATATGGAGAAAAATGTGAAAAATACAAAAATAGCCTACAACCTGCTAAAACGCGGTCCCACCGTCATCGATGTTTTATACTTAATTGTGCTTCTTAATGATGAAAATGTTGTCAACAAATTTCATAGGAGCTGAGTAAATCCCATTTCCCCCATAGCGTTACAGACTGATGGATGGACTGACGGACAAAGTAAATTATAGAGTAGCTTCGCTACTAAAATACAATAAGGAAGAAATTTCCGCCACAGAGAAAAATCAGTTGTAAAACATATTTGCTGATAAAAAGCTACTTTAAATCAGTCTGACCTCTTGGATGTGCAATAATTAATTATGCTTAATAGTGAGAATGTTGACAAGAAGTTCAAATCGTAAATATTTTGTAGAAGCAGAGGATATCAGTTGTAAAAGTAAAAGTTGCATAAAGCTGCTTAGAATAATGGTCATTCTGACTTTTTTGTAACAATTATAGAGATGCTTCTGATTCTAAATACATATGTCACTAATGCAAAATACAATGCTCATGTAGATCCATTACTTGAAAAGCTTGAGTTACTTAAACTTGAGGATATTAAGATAGTTAATATAGGTAGCTTTGTAAAAAGTTTCCTTGCAGGACAAATGCCAGACTCATTTAATAATATTTTTGAACCAATGTTATCAAACAGAGTAATGAAATTAAAAGTACCTTTACCTAAACATAAAGCCTTAAAAACTTTTCCCAATGTCTGCTTTGTTAAAACATGGAACAATCTAGACACTGCTATAAGGCTTTTAACCCCCCGCTTAGTTTTGACAAAAATCAAAAATAAGGGGGGGGTAGTTTTTAACCCCCCCCTTAATTTTGAAGAAAATAAAAAATAAGGGGGGGGTAGTTTTTTCACTGTACAACACGCCAGAAAGTTGAGTGAGGTAAATCAAGTAAATCCAGTATACCAGAGGGGAAACCTTATTACAGGGATATTTTGCGCAAAATTAAAACCTTTTACTGGCCCCCCTCCTCCTTATTTTCATTTTCTGTTCAGGGAACCATCAATTACTAAAATCAGTCGATAAATAAGGTAATTATGCCCCAAAACATGAATATCCCTGTAATAAGGTTTCCCCTCTTGTATACTGGATTTTCTTGATTTACCTCACTCAACTTTCTGGCGTGTTGTACAGTGAAAAAACTACCCCCCCCCCCCTTATTTTTGATTTTCTTCAAAATTAAGGGGGGGGTTAAGTCTTTGCCTTGCTGAGCTTTTTTCCTCCTTGCCGTTTTCCAGACATTAAAAAACTACCCCCCCCCTTAATTTTGATTTTTGTCAAAACTAAGCAGGGGGGGGGGGGGGGTTTGGTGCTCCAGTCTACCACATGTAAGCAAGTACCTAAAAATTATATACAGATGTTTCCAAGTAATTTATTTCATGCTGAAAGCATTTTTTCACTTGTTCTAAAAGGTATTTTTAGAAAACTGTATATTGCAAAAACACCCTTACAGAAAGAAATCTTATTAAACATAGTAGCAGATTAAAAGATTACATGAACAGATATCAAACACTATTATTTTACTAAAATAGGTTAAAAAGATACAGCTACAAACTTTTATTTAACAATTAACCATTTTATGATTTTTATGTATCTTTAAGTAATTTGTATGTGTGAGCGTTAATTTATTGGGTCAAGGTTGTGCTAATCCTATTAATCAAAACCATAAATTGGGGAGGGGTTTAATCAAGGTCATATGAAGAAGTAGGGGGATATTATAAGGTTTATGGATAAACAGTTATAAGAAAAATGCATTCAATAAAATTTTAACAAGTAATTTTTATATGTAAAACTAATATTTTTTAATGCAATAAAAAAAAGATATCTTTTCTCTTCTTTCTAATTTGTTAATAATTGGTTGAAAAAATGCATTGTACTTACAAAAAACTAAGAATCATTTAGCAATGTTCAGTTTCTAGAGTACTATTTCCAAACTTTGGAATTAAAATTATCAAAAGTGTAAAATCTTCTTTTTAATACAATTGTATAAGTTTTCTTATTTATTTCCAAATAATCTGACAGTGGAACGCCTACAAATATCATTATGTGTCAATTTCTTTAAAAATTTAAAATATCAGTATAAAATCACAAAACATATCCTTTGGGAGGAACAGAATATTAAATAAAAGTCTGGTGATTGTAAGTGTAAAGGCAGTAATTCTTTTTAGTCTTTACACATGCACTTTTTAACCCTTAACGGTCGGGGGGGGGGCGTTGAACGCCCCCCCCCCCCCATCTGGTTTTTTCTATCTCATTTTCTGTGTGAAAGATAAAGAGCCCAAACTGCTTGACTTTTTAAGTGTGGGTATGAGACATAACTGAGAGTTGAAATTTTTTGAATATCTCCATCCTGGTGGGCACAGGATGCCAGCAAACCTGGCATGGTCATTCATGTAAAGAGCAAAAATATTTTTTTGACTTAACCCATTAGTGACGAACCGGGTATTAAAACCGGGTTCCGAAAAATGGAAAAAAAACGATTTCCAGTCTTCAAATTTCATCATCCTTTTGTGAGCCTCCCCTTTACTCTGTTCTTTATCTATTGCCCCCCGAGAGAAGTCTCAGATATGGATCTACTAGAGTTGGCTCGATATAACTATCTCCATATTGGCTAGTTTTCTATATGCATATATATTTCTCAATAAATCTATTTTCCTCACCCGGCATTTCTATTTAAATGGAAGTAAATATTTAATAATTTAAATGATCTTAAAAAGATCTTTTAAATTATATTTTTTTCTTTACATTACCATCACCAAAGGGTTTATTATATGATTACAATTTTAGTTCAATATTTGAACACGCAAAGTGTCGCCACAATCGAATTCTTTTAAAACAGAGTTTTCTTAAATCTATTATATCATAAATTTAAATTTTCTTTTTTATGATTAGAAATTAAATACTTCATTATAATGTAAATAGCAATATGAAATGAAAAAAATGAATTTGTTTTTAATAAAGTAAAATAATGGGTCTTATCGTTCTGGGCAATGAGAGTTTATTATGGATTATTGGAGCACTATGAGTTTTCAACGAATAGTCCTTGGAAAACTTGAGCTCGTTTATAGACATTTATTTCCTATATAGATCTGACATGGATCTTGAAGCAATTAAGCAGGCCATTTTGTACAGGTTAAAAATTGGAAGATTTCATTAAATAAAAGTTATCGCAAATATACTTAGTAAATGATATGGATAATATGGATCTGCCACGAAAAAACAGGTGATTTTGCAAAACGTTAATAACTTTTTTGTTTTTATAGTTAAGTTGCTGATTTTTTTTTGTGAAATCTAATGTTTATTGAAAATACATCTATTTGTGAATTCGTTTTATTCAAATTATTATCTTTTATATGATTTTTTTTATCATTTTTTTACGCCCTATTAGGACCCGATTCGGCATGGCCATAAATACCCGACAGTTTTAAAAACTGGCTTGGTTTTGGTTTTATTACCCGGTTTTAGCTTTTCAACCATTAAATATTTTTTTATGATTTATTATTCTTGAGCCACCCTAATCAGTATACCCTAGTAATCTCTATATGTGTCCTCCAATAGTTTTATGCTCTTTTTCTGATATGTATCATCCAATTTTTATATGTTCTTTTTTTGTGTATGTCATGTTTTAAAACTTCGACAAACGGGCTTTTTTACCCGGTTACGGAAGCCGAAACCGGCCGAAACACTAAATTTGAAATAAATCGCTTCGTATATTACTTGTAGCCCTATAGATTACATGAGGTTGTGTAGTTTTCAATTACGGATCGTATCAAAGTTTTAAAAAGTGTTCATCTCACTTTGGGCGTTCAAAAATTACATTTTTCATTTTTTTGTCGAAATAACCGTGTATTTAGGAAAAAGCGGCTTTTAATGCCGGCAGAAAACCACCCAAAACGGGTTTAAATACCTGTTGTGCATTTATGGCCATGCCAAACCGTTTTTTTTGCAACTTTCCTCTAGTAGTACATCCTCATATTAAATACAGGTGTACAAGTCAATTTTAGGTTTCAGGTATGATCCTGCAGGTCCTGATCCTCCAGGTCTCCAGTAATCTTTAAAAGGCTCCTGTGGCTGGAATTTTTGACTTAGAGACTTCAAATTTCAAACTTAAGCTTATCTTACATGTCTACATAATGTATAAAAATTTCATAAAGATCTGCCGCCATTTTTTTGCCAACTGCTGACTGTGGCGGCTGGCAGCTGCCAAGTACAGCTGCGGCCGCTAAAATTGTATTTTGATAATTCAAATATAAAATTTACATAAAGATAAACATTTTCTGTTAAAAAATTTTTATTCTAGCTTCAAAAATAAAAAAATAAAAGTAAAAAAGGACCTAAAAACAAAGGTTGTTTAATGAAAGGGTAAAGGAAGCGAAAATTGACCTTGCATAGGAACTGAGATAATAGGGGGGGGGGCGTTGAACGCCCCCCCCCCTCCGACTGATTAAGGTGCGGCAAGGGGCCCGACTGTAAGGGGTTAACCCTTAACAGTCAGGCTCCTTGCCACACCTTAATCGGTCGGGGGCATTCAACGTCCCCCTCTATTATCTTAGTTTCTATCAGAGCTAGAGAGCTAAATTTTGTGCAAGTCCCCTGATTGATAATGAAATTCCGACCTTAAGTAAGTCAAAGTCAATTTTCGCCTTCTTCACCCTTTTATTTAAAAACCTTTGTTTTTAGGTCCTTTTTACTTAAAATTTCAAACGGCTGTTATTTTCTTATTTTTGAAGCTAGAAGAACAATTTCTTTACAGAAAATGTTTATCTTCATATAAATTTACTTCTAGTTATGATGGATGTTAATGCCAAAGATATGTCAGGTGATGTTAGTTGACCATTGGATAGAAATCAGGTGGGAAAATTTTCATTAATAACACAATAAGATAAATATCCAATATCATCTGCAATTTCTGAGCCACGTGTATCTTGAATGCTATTGAGTGCCATAAGTTATCATGAGCATTAAAGTCTTCAAGTACAAGGGCGTCTCCAGGTGGAAGGAGAGCAGGTATATTAGGTTAAAAACCTGTGCCGCAGCTAGTGACAGGTGCAAGGACTCTAATTATAATTAAAAGCGGGAAGTTTGTAAACATTTTACTCAGAGTACAAAATCGTTACAATTTTCATGAGAAATACGCATTTTATAAGGCATACAAAATGCTCTAATTTTCGTTCTATTTAACGTAATATTGTAATTTTTTTCCTGGTTATTTTATTTTACATATACTTTTATTATTTTATCAAAAAAGATTTTTCTTTTTTCTTCATTTTTTGGAGAAATTAATGCTTAAACTAAGGGTATCTTTAGACGCAAAATTGATGCACTTAAAATAAAAAATGCGTATTGAGTACAAAGGGAGGATAATTTTAAGTCATGAATGTTCTAAAGATATCTTTTTTTCCATAAAATTTTAATGTTTAGTCCACGGCAGATTACCCCGAAAATTATATATCAATTTAGGAAGATAATTTTTGTAGAATAATTACAGAATTTATAACTTTATGTACTCTGAAAGTATAGTTAAGATCAAAGCCGTGCAAAAGGTTGGTATAGGGGTTGTTTACACCACCCATGTCCACCCTTTTGACAAGAGCCTACACCCTCAGATACACCCCTCTATAAATTCCAAGGGGGTGTAAAGGAAATAGATTTACACCCCTTGAAATAAAGTGGCATTGGGGGTATTTAAGGAGGGTGTATATAAGCAAGTCACAGTTTCAGATAATTCTATGCTATCTATTTTTAGGTAAATTAATTACCAGACTTTACTAAAAGAAATCTTGCAATATTCTGTACAACTGTACTGTACAACTTTTAATTAGTAAATTGAGACATGAGGAAGCTCTCATACATATGTAGGGGGGGGGGGGGGAGTTAATGCAACCATCCCATAATCAATTAATCCAAATTTTGTTATGAAAATTGGCATGTGTAATCCTTAGTAGGTCTGTTTTTAAAAATTTAACAAAAAGTTAAGCTTAAGGGGGGGGGGGTGGGGGGTTAAGGCAACCATCATGTAATCAATGCACAAATGGCACTTAGAATTCGAATTTCATTACAAAACTTGGCATGAGTAATCCTTGGTAGATTTTTTTTCCCAAAATGGAACAAAAAGTTGGAAAAGTAATGGCTAATGGCTGTTTGCTCAGCTGTTTAGCCATTTTTGGGCTATTTTCAGGGCAAACCCAGCAATAATTACGTAGGAATCATCCATTAGGGATAGGTTTTAATTGGTGCTGAGCTGAAAAATACTACCAAAAATAGTGGCAGCTGGGTAATGGCTTATAAGGATATAAAAAAATTGAATATTTCCATGGAATTAAACTTTTCTTAATTAACATTATAACTTATGTCATGGACATATTACTAAAAACACTTTTTTAATTTCTAGATTTCGCTGTCATAACAGCTGAAAACTGCCAAAAATGGCTGAGAACAGCTGTCAACAGCCAAAAGTATATATTGTAAATTAAATCATCCCTCCAAGTAAAAATGTGGTTGATTTAACCCTTAGAGATCGAGGGGGGGGGGCATATTGACTCCCCCCTCTAGTTTTTTCAACGTCATTTTTTTTGTAGGTAAGATGGAGAGCTGTGACTTCATGACTTTTTAAGTTTAGTAATTATGCATCGGCAAGAGTTAATTTTATTAGGATATCTGGTCTGTGTCAGTCGTGGTGTCTGGTCAAAGTTGGTTGGGTAGCACCAAAATTTTTAAAAAATTCTAAATAAATCTTAATTTCTACATTATGACTTTTGTGTATAAGGTAGAAACCTAAAATTTTTTTGGTGAATACTGGGATATCAATGACCTTATGAGAAAAGTGGTGTTATGACCGTTTGACCGCACCCTGACCAACTTTATGACCGATTTTTGTCCGGCTTTTACTTCAGACATATATCATGAATATCGTGGCTTCTATTACAGCTAGAGACCTATAAATTTTTTTTGTAAATTCTTGAGCAACAATAAACAGACAAAAATATTAATTGGCGCCGCCAACCGCTGTTTTACTGCCGTAACCGCCGAAAATGGCGGTTTCCGTTATTTGTTGTTTTTCAGCGATGATCAGAAAAATTAATTTTTTTGTTATGAAAAATAAAAGTTCGTCCTAAAATTTGATCATCCTAGCTGCAAAATTGGACGCTCTGCAGCTGTTTTAAAATTTAGCGGCTGGCCACTAAAAAGCGGCTAAGGAGCGGCCTGACTGCTATGACTAGAAAAAGAAATTTTCTCTAAAATACACATGAACCACAGGAAAAAAAATTTACGTCTTTATCTGTAACAAAAGCCGAGATAGAGGGGGGGGTCAATATGACCCCCCCCCCCCAATATATTAAGGTGGAAATTGGGGCCCGATCTGTAAGGGTTAAGCAAAAAAATGACCCATGCTAAATATTTTTTTCTGTTTTCTGTGATGCAATTATTGTGACCTCACGAGCACTTCAAAGTTTTTGAAATCTGCAAAAAGAATGTTTTTTTAGTTCTTGGGGTTTCCCTCAAAGTTTTTACACAGATAGTGTTAATATTTATAGTAAATTATGGCCTCAAATATTGTATTATATATGTATGCAATTTTGACTTTGAAAGATGTGACATGTCTAGGGTAGGTTTTTTCAAAAGCATACTTTTGCTTTAATGTATGTTAAATTATACCAATAACCATATTTTAATTTTCAGTACCATCCACTTCCCAGCTAGAACTGGCTGAAAACAGCTGGGAATGGCCAAGAGTATGATAAGTAGATTTTGGGTATCTAAGGATTTGATGTATCTAAGGGTAGGTTTTTATGGGTCTGAGCTCAAAAATACCACAAAAAATCCATTTGGCAGCTTGCTAATGGCCGCAGCTCAGCTGGGAGCGGCCAAGAGTAGAATGAGAAGATAGGGCTTGTGACGTGTATCTAGGTAGGTTTTTAACAGTCTGTGTAACAGCCCCAGCTGCCAAATGGTGGACCCCCACTATTTATAGTAGTATTTTTGAGCTCAGTACCAATAAAAACCTATCCCTAGACATGTCACAAGCCCTATATACTCTTCATACTCCCAGCCATTTTCAGCCAGTTCTAGCATCTGGTACAAGAAATTTTAAAAATGGATATTGAAAGCAAAAATATGTTTCAAAAAGTTGATTCCTATGTAATTAATGATAGTTTTGCCCTGAATATAGCCCAAAAACAGCTAAATGACTCTGCCGCCAGCTGTTAGCCGTCACTTTTCAAACTTTTTGTTCCATTTTGGGAAAATAGATATACCAAGGATTACTCATGCCAAGTTTTGTAACGAAATTCGAATTCTAAGTGCAATTTGCACATTGATTACGAGATGGTTGCATTAAGCCCCCCCCCCCCCCCTTAAACTTGAGTTAATTCCTTTAATGATCTTGATAGATATATGTTTATAACTTTTAATATATTTTACAATAGTTTTCAAAGTTAATGTTGGGAGGGAGATATATCCCAATCCTCTTTTTATAAAAAAATTTTAAATTGTAATAAATTTCTTATGTAAAGTAGTTTTGGTAAAATCTTAATAAAATCACCATTGATTTTAGTTAAAGGGGGCTGTTAAAAGTCATAGGTGGAGTGTTAAAAAATTTAGTTGTTAATAAGTTAATGGAATATAACCTGATATTATAAATTTGAAACATATTTTTGATGTACAAAGAGATTAAAGGAACATGTATTACACTTTTCTTCATAGAAGAAATTAAATCATTTTTATTTGTTTTTTCAACACAAGGTTATTTGTGTATCTCTTGGTACAAGATACCACCATATTATTAGTTAAATCTAATTTTTTATAAATTAAGTGAATCAGTCTGTTAGACCAAGGGTAGAAACTCAGCAGATAGACAGACAGACAGGCAAGAAGAATTATCAAAGTTTGACTAAAATAGATAAAATCCAATAGAGAACCTGTGAATGATCAGACAGACAGAGGGACAGACAGACAGAGGGACAGGTAAATAGTAACAGTCTTTGAGGCATTAACAAATTACAATTAGGCTATGCTAGATGATTCATTGAAATCCAAAAGAGAGGCAGTTAGACAGATAGACAGACAATTGGTGGGACAGACAGACAAATTGGTATTGCCTGAAACAGTTTGGCTGCTATATGAATATACTAGCGGCTTCGCCCCTAGACTCTAGGGGCTTTGCCCCAAGAGGTGAAAAAAAAAATATGGCGAAAATCGTAAAGGACCATGGAAATATTCTTCAAAAAAAAAAAAAAAAAAAAAAAAATTGGGGGGGGGGGATTTTTTGGTTTTTGGGGGGGTTGGGGGTGTCTCACCCCCCAAGAAAATAGCTTAAAACCACCACAGGACCAATAGGTAGATACCCTGAAGAGTAGAATCCGATCGGTTCAGTGGTTACCGAGATCTTAAGGGACAGACAGACATCGTTCTACTTTGTATTATAGATAGAAATTTACATTAGTTTTTTATTTCGATACTCAACGCCCCCCCCCCCTTCCCCACTCAAAGGGGTTTATTATTTCTTAAAATCAATAAGTGACTTTTCAGCTTAATAAAATTGAATATACTTTTTATTTCATCAATTTATCTTAAATAGAACGAAAGTTATAATCATTTTATTGTATTTTTAATAACATATTTATTGTTTAATAATCATATGGTTTTCTAGTTTCATATGATTTTGACCCTAACATGATTTTCTTGACTCTTTTGTTTAGATCTATTCCTAATTACTTTATCATAGATATATTCAAGAATAGTCTGATTTTCCTTAACTTTAATAAGTTGTTTAGGAAATGATTTCGTAGGGACTGTATATAGGATGAATTTAGAAATGATTTCCCAGATGTAACAACTATATCATTCAAACAAATAAATCATTTCTTGCAGAAGAAAAAAAAAATTGGTAAATATTTTGAGGTAAAGACGTCACCACCATTTTCTATATGATTGAGAATTGGGAAAAACAGTTTTGAACAAGAATGAAAAAATGCATAGATTCTAAGAAATATATTTAAGAAATGAGATTTGATAGTTGTACATTTGATTTAAAGGCTCGGCAGCTGCAGTCTCAAGTAGCTAAGGGGCTTAATACTGCCACATCCAGTGCTGAAGTAGGTACGGTATGCATATGGAGTTGGATACTTTGATCAAATTCAGTTATCTTTTCTGGTTCAATACTCCTCCCCCTTCTTATTGAATTTATCTTGTTTGATATAATTTAATTATCTTATAAAATATAATTTGATCATTATTTTTCTCCCTCTTTTCTTTTGGTATGCTTAACTTTTCGATTTCAGGGATAGAGGAATCCATACTATAATATAGATATGTAAATTCATCCATAGGGAAAGAATTGTCTTGCAAGGGATCATTTACTTTTGTTTGGTTATTCGAAATTTTGAGGGTTATTTCTTCTGAAATTTAAGTAAGTCAAAAAGGACCTAAATTGAAGGTTGTTAAATAAAAGAGCAAGGAAGCAAAAAATAACTTTGACTAACTATTAGTTGGAAATTTATTATCAAACTAAACTGAATCATTGTACTCTCAAAACTAAAAATAAAATAACCTTGGTTGCAGCGCTTAGCACCCTACCCATATAACCAAACCTAATTGTAAAAAAACAGGGGGAGGCAGGTGGTATAAAATTTTCAAAATTGAAAAATATATTTATAAAGAGGATTATATTGGTAACCACTGAACCCACAAAAATAAAGTGTTCTATACTTTTTCTTTTACTTTTTTTACTTGGAAAATACAAAAGATTAGGAAATCTCTATTTTCCTGTAGGGGCGATGCTCCAAGAGGCTACAGACAAAGAAATGTTTAGAACATTGAAAAAGGAAATATTAACAATGATGACATTAACTAAAAGTAGCAAAGCTCAAAATTAATCAACCCAAAAAATGAACTATTAAGCAGTGTCATAAAAAATATATATTAAATATCCCTAACAATTGTTGCCATCTATCTTGAATAGGAATCAAGAAAATAAAAAAATCCGAACCCCATAAAAGAAGAAAATCTCAATGAAACACAATAGAAATATGTAGAATGTAAACTTATGTAATCCCTTAGAATTTTGGTGTCTATCTTGATTAAGAACAAAAACTGATATTTATATTTTTTTTAGATTTTACAATCCAAAATTTTATATTTATATACAAAATTTTATATTTTATGAAATAAAAAAATCTAATTAATTATTTTAATGAACAAACAAAATATTTTAAAGGTAAATATTTATTAATTTTAATTATAAAATTTGTTTTCCTTAATTACAAAAACCATAAAAATAGATGGATTTCTAGATTTCACAACTATCCAATTATTCCTGCACAGGATATTCTTCACAATGAGCACCCATAACCTGTTGGTCACAAACTACATTTTCCAGAAGTTCTTTAAAGTCAGTACTTGTTGCAGTAATTATGCTTGGGAAAAGTTCAGAATGACTTTGTTCGAGTATATTATTGTTAACTTCTAAATTTACACCTTCAAGCTGCCCAATCTGCAAACAATTGGCTGCTAGAAGCAAATCTGAAACTGTAAATGTGCTGACATCTCTCAGGTCATTAGATATCAAGGACTCAAGACCATATTCATCCATATTGCTATACAGATTTGTCCCATTTTCATGAAGACCTCTCACATGCACATTATCATTGCTAATTAGATTTTCATTCATCGCATTAAACATAAAGCTATTGTTACTTAAGTGTCTTAGTTCTAAAGATTGTTGGTTGTATTGGTATTGCAAGTTGTAAAATAGTTTCTTCCATCTTCGGTTTGAATCTTTTTCTCGTTTCAGTTGTCGAATTTTAGACCTTAGCTTGTACAACTCTTGATGCATATTACCCAGGGCCACTTTGAATTTATGTTTTTCTTTCCTCTCATTGGAAATAATCTCATCCTTGACTTTAATTATTTGGAGATATGCCTTAATCATGGCCATGTCATTAGAACTCATAGTTGATCAATTGTAAGAATTTGAATTTTCAACTAACTAGTATTGTACTCCTTGTATCTATTTATTCTCTGAAATAAAGACAAATTTAAACAATTTTAAAACAGTTATACAATTACATATTTTAAACAACTATTACAAATTACAAGCAGAAAAATCAGATATTAATAATTAATTTCAAAAACGTCAGAAGATGTGTTCAGTTTTTAAAGAAATTGTATAAAACTATTTTAAATAATTTATATTTTTTTATTTCTATCAAATAATGTAATTAATCATGCCTGTTTTATGTGTCTTGTTATTTTACTACTAATTGACAATGCACTTGATTTCTATAACAACAAGAATGATTTAGATACCAATGCGCCATTTCTAGATTCAGTAAACCCTTGGTAGTTTGTCTTAATTTTTGACAACAGAACATTTATGTAAAGCCGAAGGCCTCTGCTACAAAAGAAAATTCACAACTTCAGATCTAAATTACAGACCTAATGCTACAGAAAACCTAATTAAACAGAAGACATACGATCATAAAAGACCTAAATTACTAAAGACCCATATTACCCCATTAGTGTCGAGCGCCACTTTTATGGGCCGATCAAGCTGAAAATTTCAGGGAAGCTTTATAATGGTAAAAACGGAATTCCATTTTTTTGTTTTGCTCTAGTGGTGTGCACAGGAAAGTTGCAAAAAAACCGGTTCGGCATGGCCATAAATGCACAACAGGTATTTTGACCCGTTTTAGGCGGTTTCCCCCGGGCATTAAAACCCGTTTTTATCTAAATAACCAGTTATTTCGATAAAAAAATGAAAAATGTAATTTTTGAACGCCCAAAGTTTGATGAACACTTTTTAGAACTTTGATACGATCCGTAATTAAAAACTACACAACCTCATGTAATCTATAGAGCTACAAATAATATATGAAGCGATTTATTTCAAATTTAGTGTTTCGGCTATAGGTACCATCCTTTTCGGTTAAAAAAACCCGTTTCTCGAAGTTTTAAAACACACACACTACAAAAAAAGAACATATAAAATTTGGGTGTTACATATCAGAAAAAGAGCATAACAGTGTTGGGTGACATATATAGAGATTACTAGGGTATACTGATTAAGGTGGCTCAAGAATAATAAATCATAAACAAATATTTAATGTCGGGTATTTATGGCCATGCCAAACCGGGTCATAATAGGGCGTAAAAAAACAATAAAAAAATCATATAAAAAATAATAATTTGAATAAAACGAATTCACAAATAGATGTACTTGTCAATAAACATTAGATTTCATGAAAAAAATCAGCGACTTTACTATAAAAACAAAAAAGTTAGAAGGGGTATTTTGAATTCACCAGAATTTTCGAGGTTTTCAAATTTTGTTGAGCTATACCGGCAAACGGAAGTAAACAAAACTGCCTGCTCCAGGGGGAAATGAAAACCAGGGTAGTAGAGGGGGGATTCATACTGAGAATGATGCAATTTGAAGACTGGAAACCGGTTTTTTAAAACATTTTCTGGAACCGGGTGGAACCGGGTTTTAATACCCGGTTCGTCACTAATGGGTTACATAAGACCTACATAATTCTTCAAGTGACCTAATCCTTCAAAGGCCTAAATTAAAAAAAAGACCCTATGCTACAAAAGTTATAATTGAAATATAACATAAATACAAAGTGGACAACATAATCCAAACCTAACCATGCAGGGCTAACCTAACCTAAACCATCCTTACTTAAATTTTTAAAAGAATTAATTACACTAAGGAGTCTTTCAGTCCTTGGAAACTTTAATTATATTGCATTAAACCTAAAGTGTACACTTACTAGTTTATTAATGAATTTTTTCCATTGCTATTAAACTGTTTTGAACCAATTTTTGATTACAGAAATATACTCTGACACCTGTAGAATAATACTGCAGAGCTTAAAATGAGAATGATAGCCAACATCGATTTTTATTACGATTTTAAAGTTTACTTTTTGACTAACCCTTCAAGAACATCCAAGGGGGGGGGGAGGGTGATTACCCCCTCCATGCGAAATTTACAACTACCTTGGGGGTGCCCTGGCACCCCCAACCATTTAGGAGGGGGTAAATGTATACATTATTTTTTTTCTTATTTAATAATTTATTCCTTTAAGAACAAACTATACATAATTAAATCACATAGTCTTGAAGTATTTATATATACAGTTTAAAAATAGCACATAAATTGTCAATAACAAGAGATATTATAATATATTGTAAAACAAGGACGACAACATCCATAAAAGTGAAGCACTGAAACGATAAGACAAACGGACATTAACACTAATATAGTGTCAGAAATGAATAATCAGAAATAATGTATAAGAGTTGTCGCAAAATTGTGAGTAAATTTGTTGAAAAACTGCTTGATACAGGATAATGGTTATGAACATACTTACATTTTTAGTATATGATTAAAGAGTTGCTTCATTTATAACATTATACTTTGTTGTCCCAGGAATCAGTATACCAAAAATCAGAACAATTGGATAATTAGATCAGATAAAAATTAGTTGTTAAAAAGTAAAAAGTCAACATGTTTAAAATGGACGTACGGACATTCTGGTAATGATTATAAAGTTGCTACGCTTTCTAAATCGTACCTAACTACCACAGAAATCACCATGCAAAGTTTGAAATTCTAACATGCCCCAATTAACAAAAAAAGCTATCCGTCTCGGACGGACGGACTGACCCTAATTATAGAAAAGCTTCGCTTTTAATAAAGTATAATTTTGATAATTGAGACATTTTTTGAGAGGGTTGGAATCCCATCACTCAAAATAGTTAAAAAAAAACTCCCTGGACCTATAAGAATCTTTACGGTAAAGGCAAACCATATCAGTTCAGAGGTTAGAGAGATCCTTTAATACAGACAAACAAGCTTACTACTTTATATAATAGGATAAAAATATGTTTTGTGACTAAATGATAATTTCTCACAAATTTTAACAGAAGTAAAGACGTAAATACTCAAATCTAGAGATGCTTTTTAGCTTTTGTTTGACACATAATGACATTTGTAGGCGTTCCGCTGTCAGCTAATTTGTAAAGGTTCAGATAAGTAAAAGATGAGTTTTCAATAGAATTAGACACTTGTTTATATTAATAGTACTTCAGTTAAATTAAATCTATGTTTAGAGGTTTTGTGATTTTATCATAATCCAAATTCTATCTTTTCTTACATACTACATCTAGCGGCTGTGCTCTAGCATATCTTGGAGAATATGGACAAAAAACCAAAAACTGTAATTCAAAGTTAAAATAAACAAAAAACTTCTGGTGATCTTTATTATCTAATACTATCTTATCTTTGTGAGACAAATGTAGGAAGCTATTGGTCTTTACACGTAATTCAGTTTTGTTTCAGAGCTTCGCTTTTAAGAATGTTGTCATTCTTGTTTAATTATCACCAGTGAATAAAAATAATCCATATAACCATTACAGATGATTTTTTGTGCTTTGCTAATAATGGATATTCTAGTTTCAAATAATTGTGTTTATAGTTATTTATTTCATTGTATGATAGATAGTATTCAGGGGCTCACAAAATCGGTATTAATTTTAGGTACCTACCTTTTTCAATATTTACTATAATTTGATGCTATACATATTTTCTCAGTATGTCTGGGAACCAGTCCTAATCCAGCAGATATTAATCAGTCATTTTGGAAAAGATTTACAGTGGCTAAATGCATATAAGGATTAGTCAAAGATTTTTTGTTTGTCTATTAAGATTTCTCTTAACCATTAAACTAATTGTAATTCTCTCAGAATTAGGGAGGATTCATATTAATGGGTCCTGGGAAGATTTCATTATAAATTTAAGTCTTGGAATGGTTACATGATAATTTTTGTCCTTTATTATATTCTGTCCTTCATTACATAGATACTTGGAGCGCAGCCGCTAGATGTAGTATTTACTAACAGTTAGAATTTGGATAATGATAAAAATCACAAAACTTTTCTCTAATAAAATATTTAGTCTAAAACAAAATTAATAGTACTAGAATCAAGTGCGCTAAAATTACGTGTCAATTCAGACTTTTTCTTTTACTTTGCAAAATCTTTAGAAAAAGGTTGACAGCAGTTACGCCTACAAATATCAAAAATGTCAAATACACTTGTATATTTATAATTTATTTGGGTATAGTCCTTTTTGTGACAATGCCTCTTAAGTGGCGATTCTTCATATCTTTTCTCCTATTTCTAGCTCCTGCTGGGGGCTCTAATCCTGTGGGGCTAATTGTCTAGCCCTGCGGGACAATCAGTTAAGCTAATATAAAATAATCTAACCTAAACTAATCTATAAAAGGCCATTGTGAAAATACGACAAAATGCCCCTTAAGAAGCATTATAATATATATGTTTTGAGATTTCTCATATAAAATTTACATAAAAATAAACATTTTCTGAAAAAAATTGTTTTTCTAGCTTCAAAAATAATAAAATGACAGCTGATTGAAATTCTTAATTAAATAAGGAACTAAAAACAAAAGTTGTAGAATAAATTATCAAACAGGGGACTTGCACAAAAAATTAGCCCCCCCCAACCGATGAAGGTGTGGAAAGGAGCCCGACTGTTAAGGGTTAATAACCAAAAGAAGTTTATGAATAGTCTAAAACAGTTGCTCTTCGAAAAATGTAAGGTTTGAAGATGCTATCCTATCTCTGCTTAATACCTTCTTACATGGATATTTTGACATTTTACTTTAAATTTTTAAAACAGGATTTTTACTTTTTCTCATGTTTTAGATAAAAAAAACCCTATAAATTTGAGAAGATAAATTTAACCACTTTGATCTATTAATATTTTTTGATGCAAATTGATACACATGTGTTTTAGAGAGGTTTAAAGTTATGCCCCATAAAAGCAGTTATAGCAAAAGAACTTTAAGTTTTAACCCTTAACAGTCGGGCCCCATACCCCCCCCCCCCCCTATTATCTCAGTTCATATTATAGCTAAAGAGCTAAATTTTTTTTGTGCAAGTCCCCTGTTTGATAATGAATTTCCGACTTTTTATAAGTCTAAGTCGTCAATTTTTGCTTTGATTTAGGTCTTTTTTACTTAAAAATTTCAAACGGCTGTAATTTTCTTATTTTTGAAGCTAGAAAACAATTTTTTTCCAGAAAATGTTTATCTTTATGTAAATTTTACATTAGAGATAAATTTCAGCGGCCGCAGCTGTACTTGGCAGCTGCGAACCACCGCAGTCGGCGGTTGGCGGGAAAACGGCTGCGGATCTTTATGAAATATTAATACATTATTTAGACATATAAGAAAATTATATATTTAAAATTTGACGTCTCTAAGTCAAAAATTGCAGCCACAGGAGCCTTTTAAAGATTTCTGGAGACCTGCAGGATTATACCTGGAACCTGAAAGTGACTTGAACATCTGTATTTGATAAAAGGATATACTACTAGAGGATATTTTAGTATTTTGATATGATAAAATGCTTTGTTTTAAACAAAAAAATATTTTTGCTCTTTACCTGGATGATCCTGCCAGGTTTGCTGACATCCTGTGCCCGCCAGGATGGAGTTATTAAAAAAATACAACTCTCAGTTATGTGTCATACCCATACTTAAAAGTCACGCAGTTTTGTCTCTTTATCTTTCACACACAGAAAATGAGATAGAAAAAAACGGAGGGGGGGGGGGGGTGTTCAACGTTTAAAAATTACAAATTCAGGATCACTTTAACACTAAAACCTAACTGATTACAATTCTTCCATAGTTAGGGAGGCTTCATATTAATTGTTTCTGGGAGGAGTTCATTATAAAATTATGTCTTGGAAAGGTTATAGGCTATTTTCTGCCCATCTTTTTATATATTCTAGGGGCGCAACCCCTAAATGTAAAATATATGGTTTTATGACCATATTCTCCCAGATATGCTAGAATTTGGATTATGATAAAAATCACAAAACCTCTCTCAAATCAAGGATTTAATATTAAACGAAAGTGATTGTGCTATTAACAAGTGTGCTAAAATTACGTGTCTCTTTTATTAAAACTGCATCATTTACTTTGCAGAATCTTTACAAATTGTTTGACATCAGTCTTCTCACCTTCTCACCAGTACGCCAGGTAGACTACTGTCCGTCTGGTACCAGCCTCCAAATGAACTTTCTCCATTCAACTCGATCTCTTGCCAGGGTCTTGACCTCTTCAAAATCACTAATCTTCCTGCTGGTAATCTTTCTGATCTGATCAGTCCATCTCTTTCTAGGTCTTCCTGGTAATCTTTTCTCGTCTGGATTCCAATCTAACATTCTTTTAACATCTCGATTTTCCTGCATTCTTATCACATGACCAAACCATCTGAGTTGACTTCTCTCAACAATGGAAAGAACAGAGTTGACCTTTAGAGCTGCTCTGATGGTTTCATTTCTGACTCTGTCTCTCCTTGTGACCCCATAAATCAGGCGCAATATTCTCATTTCAGTGGCTTGTATTCTGCTCTGGAGCCTTTTGGTCAAAGTCCAGGTTTCTGCTCCATAAAGTAATACAGGTCTTAAGATGGTTGTGTATATACAAACTTTTACTTCTTTGGGAATTCGTCTTTCTTTGAAAAGTGGATATTGGCAGTTAAGGTTGCTTGTAAATTTAGCTATTCTATTGTTAATTTCATCTTCAATAAGGTTACTTGCAGAGAGTTTGCTACCTAAGTAAGTGAAACTGTCGGTCTCTTTCAGGACATGACCATTTATAACTACTTCACCATCCTCAGGGCATCTTCCTACTTTCATCACTTCAGTCTTCTTATAATTAAGTTTAAGTCCAGCTGCAGTTAATTCAAGGTCCCACATGTTCATGACATTCTGAAGCTTGTCCATGCTATCAGCTGTTTGACCGACATCATCTGCATAACCCAGCCTCTCCAACTTGAAATTTTCTTGCTCTATTTGCAGTATAACCTGGTTCATGTACACAATAAACAACAAAAGAGAGAGAACAGATCCTTGTCGTACACCAGTGTTAACAGCAAAATAAATGGTCCCACCAATAACAGAACTTTTCTGGTTTAGGTATGTGCTTTTGATTGCTTTCAAAAGCTGCCCATCAATTCCTGATGAGAAAAGAACACTCCAGATTTTCTTTCTTGGGACTCTGTCAAAGGCTTTCTCTAGGTCAAGAAAGCATATATATTGGTTGATATTGTGCTCCCAGCTCTTATCCAAAAACAGTCTAAGGGCTGCAATCTGGTCAATGGTCCCTCTACCAGGTCTGAAACCACATTGGCTTTCTGAGAGAAGGTCCTCTACTTGTGTTCTGAGTCTTAGCTCAAGAATTCGCTCATAGAGTTTACCTACATGGCTCATTAGAGAAATACCTCTGTGATTGGCACAATCAAGTGGATCACCCTTGTTCTTAAAAATAGGACAAATAATGGACTGGTTCCATTCGTCAGGTACTGTGCTTGTCCTCCAGGCAAGATTTAAGAGCTCCAGGATTAATTTCTTCAAAGGTTCACCTCCAGCCTTTAAAGTTTCAACAGGGATCAAGTCTGGTCCAGCAGCTTTGTTATTCTTTGTTAACCTAAGTGCTTTCTCTAACTCTTCCATTCTAATTGGATCATCTGCTGAATTAGTTTCAGGGTCAGTGTTATCAAGATCCTCCTCCTGTTCTTCATCTTCATTCTCGACATTAAGGAGATCTTCAAAGTATTCTACCCATCTTGCTGCAACATTTTCTTGACCAGTGATTGTTTCACCATTTTTGTCCTTGATGGTTGCATTTTTGGGTTTATCATCATTTCGGTTTTTGAAATTTTTTGACATACTGTAGATAAGTTTCCGGGTTCCTTTCAGATCATTGTCAAGATCTTGACCAATTCTTGTCTACATGTCTGTCTTGGCTTTCTTCTTAGTGTAGTAGACTGTCTTTCTTTGATTGACATAAGATTCTCTGCTTTCTGGAGTCCAAGCTTTCAACCATTTTCTAAAAAGCAGCTTTTTCTTATCAACTTCAGTTTTGACTTCTTCAGTCCACCAGCCAGTCTTTTTCTTCTTTGTTTTACCAACATTCTTCATGCCTATAATATCTTCTTGGATATTTTGGAGATGGTCACGCAGATTTTTCCAGTACTCTTCAATATCATCTGACTTGATATTATCAGCATTTTCACGAATGGATTGTTGAATTTCTTGCTCTGTATCCTTGATATTTTCAATCTTGACTCTTTTCCTCACACAAGTTTTCTCCTTTTTTGGGAGGTGGATTTTCATCTTTGCCTTGACAAGCCTGTGATCAGAGTCAAAAGATTCAGAGGGGATTACTTTGACGTCTTTAATAGTTGATTTTCTTGTGCTTAAAACAAAGTCAATTTGTGTTCTGAGGTCATAGGTTCCAAGTTGATTATTATATCTGTACCAAGTGTATTGATGAGATTCCTGGTGTTTGAAGAATGTGTACATGACAGCAAGACTGTTTCTGATGCAGAAATCTATCAATGCTTCGCCTTCATCATTCCTTTCTCCCACTCCAAAATCACCAATAACATTTTCAACTTTTTGTTTGCCAACATGTCCATTTAGGTCACCAATAATATTTATTTCACTATCTGTAGGGAGTGAGTCAAAAGTGTCTTGTAATTGATTGTAAAAAGTTTCTTTCTCTTCTTGAGGTCGTCCTTGTTGTGGTGCATAGGCTTGTATGAAAGAAACTTTGTATGAGTGTAGGTTTAAAGTTAAAGCTATTATTCTGTTATTAACATATTGAACTTTATCTACATATCTACAGAGATCTGGGTGTAGAATAATAGCTACTCCATGTCGATTACTAGCTTGGCCACCAGAATAAAATATTTCATAGTCATCATGTAAAATCTTCTGTCCATGACCTTCATGTCTTGTTTCAGCTAGCCCAATAAGTTTTAGGTTACGTTCAGTCATAGTTTGTACAATTTCTTCTGCCTTTTCTTTAAAAGTTCCGATGTTGATTGTTCCAAAGTAGATGTAGTCGAAGGTCTTTATCCGGTCCGAGGTCATAGTCCAGTGGTTCTGTCCATTGTTTCGAGGCTGATTGCGTAAGTCTTGAGCATGTAGTTATCCACTGCTGGCTTGCTAAACCTATCACAGGTTCACGGCCATCGTCGGTTGGTTATCCAGGGTGCGCCAGGCTTGGAGGTGATGGTCCGATTTTACACATCAGTAACGCCTACAAATATCATTATGTGTCAAGTTCTATTGAAAACAACAACAAACGATAAAATTCACCTCTAGATATTAGTACTTACATTTTTTCTTTTTAAAAAAAGATATTAGTTTAAAATCACAAAACCTATCCTTTTGGAGGAACAGAATATTATTTCATAGTCTGGTTATTGTAAGTGTATATAATATAATATATTTCTATTGAAAAAATATCAAGGATTTATGCTTTGATTTTGCGGTATTTTTTAAGGGAAAACTGAAAAAGAAAAACAGGGAAAATCTGAACGTTTTATTTATTAGAATGTTTCTAGGGATATTTATCTTTTCATATATAGTTTAAACAATTTACATACTGTTATTCGTATTATTGACAAAAAAAATACCTCACTGTCTACAAAGGGATGAATCTCAGAGGTTATTTGAAATGATAATATCCTTTTTTATAATGCCAGACAATAATGATAACCCACTTAGGAGATTTAGATTACACTTTTATCAGACTGTTTATAAAGAAATGTTGCACCTTTATAATTTTCAAATTTGTACCACATACAACTGGCTTATTTAAAAATGGCCTTGGCCCCAAAACTACTTGACCATCAGGACACACTATAAAAACCTTAGGTAATGACGTATAATACCTAATTAAGACACTGTAAAAAAAAAACTAGAGCTCTCTATCCCAGCTGGCTTGTCTGAAGTTCTCAGGCACAGTACAAGAAATCTTAGAAACTCTAATATGTTTGATGTTAAAAAACCAAAATTTAATAATATTGAAAGATTCCCTACTTATAATTTTCAAGAATTAAGAAATAACCTTTGCAAGACTGATTAACTAACCCACAATCAATTTTAAAAAATTGTAAAGAATCTTTGTTATCAAGCTCAACTTTAGTGTGTTACAACCCATGTCAAGAGTGTAGATAGATTTGTATTTTCTATTCAATATTGTTTGAAATCTAATAACTTAACTTAATCATAATTTTTTGTCAGAAATTTCCTTATTATTTTATGTTGTTGTATTAACAGTGTAAGAAGTGTGTGCCATAATCAATTCTTCTCATTATTATTCCTTCCACTCCATAATGTTTTTTTTACCTATTGTTTAATCATTATTTTTTGTTTTACTTATATGGCCTGTGTTTACAGAAAAAACATGAAACCTTTCTGATATATTTTTTTCTATTTTTTAATATGTCCTTTCACCTTGATAATAAAAATACCTTGGAACAACAGGAAATTTAATTTGATACTGTAATCCCGAAAAATTGTAAACAATCTAAAAACACCAAAGATATGGGTAAATATGTGAAAAATACAAAAGTAGCTAAAAACCTGCCTGAAATCAGTTTGAATATCTAATAATTGATTATGCTCCATATTGTTGGGAATGTTGACAAGAAATTTCAGCCTCATACCTTTTATGGGAGCTGAGAAAATCATGTTTCCTCCAAAATGTTTCAGACAGAAAGACACTCAAAATTATAAAGTAGATTGGCTATTAAAAAAGATTGTGTTATTATTTTTTCAAACTTAAAATAAAGGCATTTTAAACAGATATATGTACATTACCCCGTCCCGGATTTGAAAAATTTTGTTAAAATTTTTGCCCCCAGCCAAAATATGGTTGATTTATGCATAAAAATGACCCATGCAAAATATTTTTTCTGTAGTGCAAAAATTGCGACGGTACAAGCACTGCAAAGTTTTTAAAATCTGCAAAAAAACCTGTTTTTATGGCTTTTTTGGGGCTTTTGTACCATCCCAATTTTAAAGATTTTTACAAAATTTCAATTCAAGTGTGTTGATATATACCTGAAATTTACCAAAAAAAATGGGGGCAGTCTCAATTATAACATATGAAGGTGTAGCAAGTAATCTTCCAAATACAAAATTGTCAAATTGCATATATATATAATAGGATTAGGCCAGATACTTTTTTGGACGGATACTGGATATCTGGCTGAATTATAATGCCAGGTATCCGGCAAATATATGTTATTTGGCCGGATATCCAGTTATTCGACCGGATATCCGGTTATTCGGCCAGATATCCGGTTATCGGCTGATGTTCTTTTATTTGGCCAGATATCCGGTAATTTGCCATATAATGATTATCTGTAATTAGAAATCAACCGAATATCCGGTATCCAGCCAAAAAAGTATCGGCCCAACCCTAATATATATGTATGCAATTGTTTCTTCTTTACAGTAAAGTTTCTGATAGATCCAGGGAATGTTTCAGTTATTACCACTTAAATAAAATTAGAGGATCGACCCTTCTCTCAGGTGCCCAAGAGTCCTTTAGGAGAGTTACCGCTAGAAAGTACTATGGAGAAGCTCTTCTTGTGAAAATTAGATAATTTTTAACATTATCTTTTATGTGTCATTATTCATTGTTTATCTCTGTTATTTTTGTATTGACTTAATGGAAAAAGATGTCTTAGCTTATAAAAGATGTTCGGTGCTTTCCCTCAAAGTGTCTTTTGATCACTGACAACCCCTTCCTCCTTATATTAACTTGCAAGGGTTCCTGATACCCAATATAAACTATCCTAACCTGACCTTATATAATTAAGAAACAAACTAGAAAGTATCCCTTCCTTTTTTCAAGGTCGAAAGATGGGGGGGGGGGTATGTGCTCGACTTGGCACTTGGGAAACTGGCAATAATTTGCATTAAACGTACATCTTCTAAATATAAAACTAATGCTATAAAGCAGAAGTACTGATTGCAGAGTTGCTACACTTTATAAACCCTTATTGTTACAGGAATCATCAACCAAAGTTTTCAATCAAAATATTTCAACTTGCTTAGATTAAATAAAAGAGCTAACCTTTACGGAGTTCATTCAGACTCATATTATAGAAAAGATTTGCTTTTAATAAGTATCAGAAATAGATGGGACAAAATAGGCCGTTTAATACACTAGTCCCAAAAGTTTGAAAATAACCTTTTCTTATTTGTTGACTTAATAACTTTGGGGACTTTCAATAAATTTTGATAGATTGGTTTCTTAATTTGAGTGTTCAATCGTTTCTACCACTAATTTTAATCTACAGAAGGGTTAATTTTGTGTATTATTAATGGGGATGTACATCAATTCATTAGCCATAGTCTTATCCCTGAGTAACATGTTATTTCTTGTTATGTAACAAAGATGAAAGTGTTTCAGTTATTATGAGACTTTGGGTACAGGGATCTAGATAGAGAAGACAATGGCTGATAAATGGACGTATATACCCCATGATTATACACAAACTTACCCTTTCTGTTGATTACAATTGGTGGTTGGAACATCTTATTAAACCAATTAAAATTTCAAACAATCTAAAAAGTTGTTGAGCAAACAAATGAAAAAGTTTTTAAAACTTTAGGGACTAGTGTAATTAACAGCCCATTGTGCTCTGCCTCCCTAGTTATTATTAAACTTTTGGTACACTCTGGTATAATTCAGAGAGGGAGGGGAAATTCGACTGTTTATTTTACTTGTCCCCAAAGTTTTATAATTGTTTTTCTAATTCATTAGGTTAACAACTTTTGAGAATTTTATTGAATTTTGATTAGTTGGTTTATTAAGTTAAGTGTATAAACGTTTCAACCACTAAGTTTAATCTACAGAAGGGATAGTTTTGTGTATCAAACTAATTTCATACTTATATAAAACCATATCCGGATGATTTATAATGCAAGATATTTGGTATCCGGCAAATTACCGGATATCCGGCCAAATTACCGGATATTTGCTAAATATCTGGCCAGATGCCGGATATCTGGCATTATAAATCAGCCAGATATCCAATATCCGTCCAAAAAAGTATCCAGCCCAATCCTATTATATATGTATGCAATTTGACAATTTTGTATTTGGAAGATTACTTGCTACACCTTCATATGTTATAATTGAGACTGCCCCCATTTTTTTTGGTAAATTTCAGGTATATATCAACACACTTGAATTGAAATTTTGTAAAAATCTTTAAAATTGGGATGGTACAAAAGCCCCAAAAAAGCCATAAAATCAGGGTTTTTTGCAGATTTTAAAAACTTTGCAGTGCTTGTACCGTCGCAATTTTTGCATTACAGAAAAAATATTTTGCATGGGTCATTTTTATGCATAAATCAATCATATTTTGGCTGGGGGCAAAAATTTTAACAAAATTTTTCAAATCCGGGACGGGGTAATGTACATAGGTTCAATGTTTTATTGTGATTTAAGAATACTTTTACACAATACATCATATGATAGGTACCTATTTTCTTTTCTTTTTGGAGGTTGTTAAAGGCTTCTTACTACTCTGACCCCTACTCTCTTCTTCTTTATTTTTTTTGGTGGTATAATCCTTAGATTTAGTGGTAGGAACATATTTTTCATGTTCATCATCTGATTGCTCCTGTTTTGTAGAAGATACAACAATAGCAAACATGTTCTCATCAGCATTGCTCTTAGCAGTGGAAGCAGAACTAAAGAGAGAATAATCATAGATAGGGGAGCTAGGAAGAATAGTTCATTGGTTTTTACCATCTTTTCCAGTGGTGTCTTCTTCTTTCTCCCTGTTTTGGGGTTTTTTGAAAAAGAGCTTAAAGATTAAATTAAAATAAACCACATATTAATATTTGCATCAAATAACTACAAGATTAATTCAACTAATTTATTTACAATATTAAAATTTTACAAAACGTATTAAACATTTAGAAATTATATAAATCACTAGGTAGAAACATTAGGTTTAACAGTCAGACGCAGTTTTTCTGAAATATTAAATATATTAATTATAATTACTTAGTGAAGTGAATCAAGCAAATATAGCTTGGTCAGTTTAGACAGATTTATTAACACTTAATTCGCTAAAGGCAAATGAAATGCTAATAAATATGATAAACAATAACAGATAATATATAAATTCAAATAAATAAAACAATTTCAAATGACTGAAATTAAACATTCAAACTAAAAATAAAGATTATTTGCAAGGTTTAATTTTGTTACTTAACTTGGCTAAATACTATTGAACTTGATTTAAACCTTTACTTGTAACAACAATCAAAAGAATGCACAAATAACAAAACTATTCTTACCCTAAAATGAGTCCTTCCAGGTGAGAAATAGGTATAAACATATTATCCAGATATCCTAACTCAAAGTAAACTGTAGCTAAAATCAGCAACTACAAAATCGTACCTAAATAGCTAGAATTAGTAGCAAAAGATTGAGTATATCAAATACTACTTTTGATATACTCAACCAAAATACATATAAAAGAATTAAATGTAATGGTTGATCAAATGCTTATTAAGATAAAAAAATAAGCTTAGAGTAAAGAATAATCTAAAGCAGTACAATAAAACTGGTAAAGCTTTATATCAAATGTTCTGGGGTAAATGAACATAATCATAAACAAAATTTCAAACTAATTTGGGTTCCATGCCTTATGATTAAAAGGACTTACCTAACCAAAGTAGAATGTGATAGCTGATTGCCTCTAATTTCTTGTTACCTTGAGGACTTTACTTATCAGACTACAATTTTACCTCTAACTACCTGTGCTTTTATAGGAGTTTAAAGATTTAGAAACTGGTTTGTAATGAAAACAAAAACGTACAGCAATTTTATCTATTTATTTTATAGAATTTAACATGATTTGCAACGTAATTTTACCATAAAATCTGCATATTTTAAGCTAAAAATTAAATTTTTAATCAATAATTTCATATTTACCCCTTTAATGACGACATGAAATAATTGTTAAAATAAAGTACTTTTTTTTTGTAAAAACTATTGTGAACTTAAAACTAAAATGCAACGTTTTTTTGCATTAAATAAAGAGTTTGGAATAGTCGGTTAAATGTTCAATTTTACTCATGAATATCCTGAAATCTACAAAACACTCCCATTCACTCACTTCTTCTTCAGATGGCAGAAACAGTGGAGATGTATTAGCTGATTTTCTCTTGGAGAGAGTTGCCATCTCCTCACCTAATTCAGAAAGTTTGTTATTATGGGAGTTTATTTTAGTTTTAAGTGATTTCAGATCATTAAGTTCAGCTTTCAACTTGCTAATTTCCTTCTCATTCTGCTTCACTCGCTCTGCCAGTCTCCTAGCAGCACGAAGCTCTTTCTTAATAGCACTGGCATCATAGGGAACTTTAAAAGGATTTTCCAATTCATTGCTATCATACTCATACTCTTGAGTCTTGAAAGTACTTTTGAATATTTCATCACTCAGCCACTGTGCAGGGGCACAGACAGCAGAGAGGAATTTTGTGAACAGGTTGTCAGGGATAGGATCCACTGACTTTCCCCAAGACTCAAAGATGTGATGTGCAGGTAGGCTTTCTACATGGTGGCTTATGCTATACATGGTATTACGGTTATAATTCCTTAATAACCTTGCACACCCAATTTGATCATTAGTAGGACTATCCAGAAGATTCAGCCTACTAACCTCTTCATTGAATAGGTATAGCAGATTGCACCATACAACTGCATCCTTAATATGTTTGATATGTTTGAGGCATTGGAGTTGGGAGCGGAGCTTCTTATATTCATCATACATGCGTGCATAGGGCGCCATCTCAGTGGTTAGCTGGTCCCAGTTAAACTTGGATAGTTTATATGGAGATTCTTCATAAGTGAGACTGCTATTCCAGTGGTCTTTAAAATGAGGTGACTGTCTATGATCTGCATTCTCATGAGACCATAGTTGCTGTCTGCTGTGTTGATAATCTTGAGTAGAACTTTTGTAAGTAGAAAGCTGGTGTTGAGAATTCTTCTTGCTACCCATGATAGTAATAATCTCAATGAGAAAATTAAAAATTTGAAGTTAACCAAACGGCAGGAGAGCTAAACTACATCTGATGTGTAGTAGGAAATAGGCCTAGATTATATAATCCTGACAAGATAAATTCTCAATCCTGATTGGTCCAATTGTCCAGTGAATTGTAGAGATTAAGAAACCCTAGTAATCTCTATATCAGCAGTTAACCTATTTTTGTGCTTATATAAGCCTTTTTGTCCCATTTAAGTAGAACGTGCTCACATTGGGAAAGTCCGCAATTTACAACATAAGTATCTTACTTAAATCGGAAATGTCGGACTATTTTCGTAGGTTAATTGCTTACTTTAAGAACTATTTTTTCCCTATAAACCCTTTAAAAAAAAAAAATTAAGGGTGGCTGATAAGAATCAGCAAAATCGGACACTTTTGAGGTAAATGTCTTATGGATTAAGATTTTAATTCGGATTATTTTTCCTTAAAATTTAATCCCTTCTCAGCCATTTAGGTTATATTTGTGGTTGATTGCTTACTTATATCTTTTAATTTTTGCTATAAAATTCTTACTCAATCAAGCCATTTATATGATTAATTTCCTACTTATATCTTATTTGTGGTTGATTGCTTACTTATATCTTTTAATTTTTGCTATAAAAATCTTACTTAAGTAAGCAATTTTTATGATTAATTTCCTACTTATATCTTCCATTTTTGCTATAAAATCCTTACTTAACCCTTAAAGGTCGTTTTTTTTCTATCTTATTTGCTGTGTGTGAAAGATAAAGAGCTTATATAGTCTTAAAAAGTATGTATTTGGAATGTCCATTGAATACAGATAGTTTGAGGCACATTAACTGTCCAATTTGGTCTATTTAGAGCAATATAACAGAGATTTAGATGAAGATACATGCAATTTTCTCTAAAATATCTAATTTTATGTTTCACCTTTTTGCTGTGTAAAAGATTATTTTTCAACAATTCTTTGAAATAAGATATCTCAAAAAGTATTGGAGCTAGAAAAATGTTAGAGACCTTTTTTAGAAAGCTCCAATATTTGTCAATTCAACCATAATGTGAACGAATTTACTTGATGAATATGAAAGACAATATAAGACAATAAAGGAGGTTAGGTGAAGGTACTCCATAAATAAAAGTAAAATTTGATCACCAAAAGTAATTTTAAAATTTTCTACTATGGGAAACTACTAATTCAATTTAGGGAAAGCATGTTCTGAACTCACCATAAGGTCCCAGTACATCCTGTGTAAACCGTTTCCACGGTTGTTTTTTTGTAAACTAACAAACCTTTGGGTGGGGTGTGTATAACCCCCCCCCCCCCACCCAAATAAATGAATTTTTCTATACTTTTTCTTATATTTTTTCTGTACTTTTGTTTAACCTTTTCAAATTTTTTTACAAAATTCAAAAATATTCAGAAATCTCCAATTTCCTGTAGGACGACACCCAAGAGGCTACAGACAAAGAAATGTTTAGAACATTAAAAAGGAAATATTACAATGATTACATTATCCATAAGTAGTGAAGCTCAAAATTAAGGATGGCCATCCCAAAAAAATGAATTATTAAGCAGTGTCATAAAAAAATATATATTAAATATCCCTAAAAATTTTTACCATATATCTTGAATAGGAGTCAAGAAAATAAAAAAAATCTGGGAATCGTTGCCCCACCCCTCCAGCTGGGAGTTTGTAGGGGGCCACCCACAATAAAATTGGATCAATACACTGATAATAAACGCCATGTGATAAGAAAATCCTGATTAATCAGCTTAGTTGAAGTCTAAAAATAGTGCCAGAGAAAGGGTTCAAATTGTATTGTTATCTCTCTCTTCCCTCCCTCTCTCTCTCTACCCAAGCTAGTATACTCACTCTGTAATGGGAGCGGAGCTCAGCGCCACCACTGACCGATGCAAGAAGAAAGCATGGATAGAGGAGAATTAAGCCTCAGCCTATCAGAGCGCATAGATTTAGGGCTGGCCAATTAGAGTGGGAGATGATGAAAGCTTATAGACAATTTCCTCTGTGAGAAAGGAAAAACTGTCCGTGCTATCGTGTGTGTGTGTCTACCTCCTCAATGATATTTGTCAAGAATGTTGATTTTTTAAATTTTCTTTTTTAAAAAGTCAAAACTTATAATTGTAGTTTCAACAACCTTTGTCTGCCTGTCTTTTCTTATGTATGATTTTCTCAAAATTGTAAGAGATCTCAAGCTACACTCTAATGGTTTGTTATTCATTTTTAAAATTTAGGATGATGGAAAATAATCTTAAATCTGTGGCACCTTATTTACAGTTTGAAAGAGAGATAATAGTAAAAACCTAAAGATGTAAAATTAGCATAATTTGTTAATATTTTCTTAAAGTTTCTCAATTTACCATCTTTCTAGTAACTGTCCAATATCATAGACATGTATATTGCAAGAAGGGAGAGAACATTAGGTTATTCATTACACTAGTCCCCAAGGTTTAATGATAAGGTTTTCTTATTTGTTGGCTCAGCAACTTTGGGAACATTTATTGAATTTTGATTTGTTGTTTCATTAAGTTGTGTGTCCACATGTTTCAACCAATAATTGTAATCTACAAAAGCTGCATCAATAGGGATGTACATCAATTTATTGCCTATTGTCTTATCCATTAAGATCTCTGGTATATTGGCAACAACAAAAAATTATTTTTTTATTGTCATAGGATAAGTTTTGTGATTTTATTCTAATATCTTACAATTTGATAATAGAGATGCCAATACTAATAACTTATATAGATGCATTTAATCCTTTGTTATTGCTTTCAAAAGGTCTTGACACATTGTGATATTTGTAGGCGTTCCGTTGTCAACAATTTGTAAAGATTCTGAGATATAAGACGTAAATAAACAGATGTTTTATTAAGAACAATTCTTTTGTTGTTGGTTTCATAAGGAATTGACACGTATTTTTAGTACACTTGTTTTGCTATTTTCAGAGTAAGGTTTTGTGATTTTTATCACAATTCTAGCTTTTACACTTATTAAGGGCAGAAAATAGCCTAAAACAATCCAAAGACTGGGAATTTAACTAAAATTTTAGAAAAACTTTCCTAATACCTATTTATAGAAAGTTTCCCTAGGAATTATAGTTGAACTTTACATAAGGGGCGATTTGTCGTATTTTAAAAATGGCTTTTTATAGGTTATTTTAGGTTAGGTTAGGTTATATTGGGTTAGGTGATTGTCCTACAGGGTTAGGTGATTGGCCACGCAGGGGCTAGAAATAGGAGAAAAGCTACTGTAAAAAATATGAAGAATCACCCCATAAGGTGAGATATTACGAAAGGGACTATACCCATTAATTCTTACGTGCGTTGAGCTTCTGTAAATCTTTCTCCAGTATGGATTTAAATACTTTGGGTACCTCAGTAATTTACAGTCCCCAATGTCTAATAAGATGTTGTTATAATACTTTGAACACAGTAATAGTGTCTGACTGATTATGACGTAACAAAAAAAATTAGCCAATGAGAGGCCACTTTAAATTTTACCATTGGTCAATAACGGCCTCTCATTGGCTAATTATTTTTGTTACGTCATAATCAGTCAGACACTATTACTGTGTTCTAATACTTTCTGTACCACAGTAATTCCCAGTCCCCAATGTCCAATAGGATGCTATTTTAATTTTTTGGGTACCACAGTAATTTACAGTCCCCAATGTCTAATTATATGCTGTTATAATACTTTCTGTACCACAGTAATTTTCAGTCTCAAATTTCCAATAAGATGCTATTATAATACTTTGGGTACCACCGAAATTTACAGTCCCCAATGTCTAAAAAGATGCTGTTATAATACTTTGGTAACCACATTAATTTACAGTCCCCAATGTATAATTAGATGCTGTTATAATACTTTGGGTACCACAGTAATTTTTAGTCCCAAATGTCCAATAAGATGCTATTATAATACTTTAGGTACCACCGAAATTTACAGTCCCCAATGTCTAAAAAGATGCTGTTATAATACTTTGGTAACCACATTAATTTACAGTCCCCAATGTCTAATTAGATGCTGTTATAATACTTTAGGTACCAAAGTAATTTTCAGTCCCAAATGTCCAATAAGATGCCGTTATAATACTTTGGGTACCACCGAAATTTACAGTCCCCAATGTCTAAAAAGATGCTGTTATAATACTTTGGTAACCACATTAATTTACAGTCACCAATGTCCAGTAAGATGCTGTTCAAATACTTTGGGTACCACTGTAATTTACAGTCCCCAATGTCTAATAAGATGCTGTTATAATACTTTGGGTACCGCGGAATTTTACAGTCCCCAATGTCTAGAAGCCAACGAATAAGAAAATGTTATTATAAAACTTTGTGGAAATCCATGTTTCAATTCTTTGTGTCTTATTAAAGATTTTTAAAGCATGCAATTTCAAGTTAATAATAGTTGAAATAAATTAAAGTAAAACAAGGGTGACAACATCTATAAATTCAAAGCAGATGGACAAACGAACAGTAACACTTGTAGAGTGTCAGAACTGAATAATCAGAATATAAATGTATGAGTCTAAACAAAATTGTAAGTAATTCTTTTGAAAAACTGCTTGATACAGGATAATGTTTATGGATGTACTTACATTCTTAGGATTTAATTTTACAGGTGCTTAGCTTATAACATTATACCTTGATGTAATAAGAATAATTATTACGATGCTCATTTGTATAGGGAATTCCATGCAAAAAATCATTAATAACAGCTGACAAAATTACATTTCCCCCGTAGCGTTTTGGATGGACGGACTGACAGACAGACAGACAGATTGAGATAAAGAGTAGCACAGCTCGAAGAGACAATATTCTTTCATCAAAAGACTGTATTACACTAGTCCCCAAAGTCTTAGAACATTTTCTTATTCATTGGCCTAACAACCTTGAGGACTTTTATTCAATTTTGATTAGTTGCTTCATTTAGTTGAGTATCCAAACGTTTAAACTACTAAATTTAATATACATACTATATTGGATAAATTTGTTTATCATAATTTATATCAATTCATCGCCCTTTGTCCTATCCCTTTAGCTCCATGGTTTTAAGTAGCAATATAATTCTTCAAGAATCACAAAACCCTGCATGCTCATCCTTATATAAAAGTAGCTAGATCTATGTGTGTTTGTCTGCCTTGTAAAAAAGATCTCGCTAACCGGTGAACCTATATGGCTCTCCTGTACAATGTAGCTTCTCATTGACCTTATATATATTTGTAGAAATGTAGGTATATATATGAAATGAATAATTAAAACAGTTTGACTTAATAAGAGCATTAAACTACAACCCAACAACCAACTTTTCCAAAAAGGATCTAAAGGGATAAGAAAATGAATAATAAATTATGTACATCCCCACATACACAAAATTACCCTTAAAAATAAGTGGTTTAATTGTTTGGACACTCAACTTAATGAACTAATCAATATTCAAGTCCCCAAAGTTTAAACCAACTAATAAGAAAACGTTATTATAAAACTTTGGGGACTAGTGTAACATCCAAATATCCCCTCTCTTACTTGTTAATTTGTCTAATTGTCATTGTCATCTCTCTCAATAACTATAGGCAAATTAAATTTCTTATTTCGACTACCCTACAACTAAATATAACTGTTGGTCTGTCAGAACTTCATTTTTGGTTGTGAAATGTGAAAGGACGTTTTTTCCTCTTTAGTAGTATAATAATGATTTTATAATAATAGGTCCTGAGAAGATTTTATTTCAAATTTATGTCTTGGGATATACTAACAGCTAGAATTTGGAAAAGGATAAAAATCACAAAACCTCTTAACATAGATTTAATTGAAAACTGAAGTACTTTTAATATAAACAAGTGTGCTAAAATTACGTGCTAATTTCTATTGAAAACAACAATAAATGCATTCTTCTTTTATTTATCCGAATCTTTAGAAATCATTGACAGTAGTAACGCCCAAAAACATCTAAACACTTGTAGATACTCTTATTTACGTCTTATTTCTTTACAAATAATTTAACAATAGTAAAATTATTATTATGTGTCATATCCTATTGAAAATAACAACAAAAGCTAAAATGCATCTGTAGATTTTAGTATTTACGTCTTTACTACTGTTAAAATTTGTAAGAAATTATCATTTAATCACAAAACCTATCATATCTATAAAACAAAGTAGAATGATGTTTGCCAACAATTTGTCTGTCTGACCTGTTGGTTGTACTGTACATTTCACCTGGTATCCAATACAAGCTCATTTGTGCATATAATGCTATTGAAGTTGAGAGTGTCTCCTTCACAGTCGACTTCACAGTCACAGTTTTATGTCCACAAATGCAGATAAGCCAGGTATGCTGTACTTGCATGTGTCTGCCATGGAGCAGCAGACTTCGCTGCTGAGTTTGGTTGATGTTAGTTAAATAATCACTTTCCTGGGTATAAGCAGTAACATGGGTCAGCAACTAGCAGTCCCAACTTGTCGCTACAAAAGCAGTGGCCTGGATCACGCAATTTCCAAGCAGCCAGGCTATAATTCAGGTATGGTTTCCTTCCCCCATGGGTGGACAGACAATTAGCGGTTCTGGTGGGGTGGATATAAGATGTACTGCATTTGTCCCCAGGACTGACAGACAAGTTTTTAGCTATGCTCCTAAGAACTATCTTGGGTACAAAACATAGTATAAAATATAAAATTACAGGGTCATTCAAGAGAAATGATTTTTTTTAAAACTTAATTACGCATAGAAAATAAAACAATAATGAAAATCCTTTATATATTTGGAAAACCTATTATGGGACATTTATGTTTCAAATATATGAAAAAGATTATTTCAACAAATTAAGTCCTAAAAACCGGTTTTTCCAAAGGCCTTTTTTTCGAAGATTTATTGATTTAAAGGTTGTAAAAAAATGTGTACTTTTTTGAAATTCAAATTGCGCAGCTTGTGTTAATAGTAGAAAAATGTTATGCATATCGTTAGAATCGGCATAAGCTCTAGTTTTTTAATATATAAAAACCATTCCTGTGCTACGCATAGTATAGGAGCTACGAGGTAAAATGTTCCAATTTCTTAAAACTTTTCAACCTCTTTCTTAAATTTTTCAACGTAGCTCCTAAACTATAAATAGCACAAAAACTGGTTTTATATTTTCAAAAATTAGAGCTTATGACGATTCCAACAATATGTGCAACATTTTTCTACTATTAACACAAGCCAAGCAATTTGAATTTTAAAAACGTGTTATTTTTTGCACACCCTTTAAATCCACAAATCTACTAAAAAAAGGCCTTTGGAAAAACCGGTTTTTACGGCATAATTTGTTGAAATAATCATTTTTAAATATTTGAAACATAAATGTCCCATTAAAGGTTTTCCAAATATAAAAAGCATTTTACATAATTGTTTTTATTTCTTCCCAGAGACACAACCCAATCTGTCCCGATTTTGTATTAATTTAAAAAGTGCGATTCCAGTTACGTCATATACGTTTTGGGAAAGAAAAAGAGAAGGGGGGAAGAAAATCTCTTCAAAAGAGATGGAAGAAAAGGGAAGAGATTTTCTTCCCCCCTTCCTTTTTTATATGACGTCACAGGAATCGCACTTTTCAAAAGTGATACAAAATAAGGACAGATTGGGTTGTGTCCTTCCCAGATTATCCTCTTGGGGATTATCTGCCACAGACACAGGCCCAATTGTCTCAGGTCTCATATCTTAAACCCACAGGTTCCTCCAGAATCATAGTAATGCTATGGAAACATAACTATTAGGGACTATTATAAGAATGCAGCCCTGCTAGCAGTTGATTGATCTTGGGGCATGGCCATGTTGACTTGGTGGTGACTGCTAGCCCAAGGTTGTGCCAGCTGGTATCAGCCTGCTCCCAAGTTTGGTGGCTATCAGCGTCCACATGCCCCTTCATGAAAAACCTCTCAAAGCTGCCATAGGAACTGGCAACAACAGCTGGGGCTGAGCCTCCCACTGCAGCCATTGGACAGTTGGGACAGGAACAAGACATATAGCCAGGAATTAAGGCAGGGTCTGATGTGAGATTAATCACCAAGTTCCACAACTAGACAACTTTATCTGGTGACTGTGCCCTCAATTCTTGGGCAGACTATGCACAATGCTACCACAGCTGACTACGAAAGTGTGGCTCTCTGTTCAGACAACACATCTTTATAAAGGTTGCACCACTCTGATCCAGACAGACAAAGAGTCAGAAAAACAAGAACAAAGTATTTAGACTACAAATATAATATTTTTAAAAGGGAAAATGAAAAATAAATGTGAATGATATACCAGACGATACATTACCATTAACCCATTAGTGACGAACCGGGTATTAAAACCCGGTTCCGAAAAATGGAAAAAAAAACGGTTTCCAGTCTTCAAATTTCATCATCCTTTTGTAAGCCTCCCCTTTACTCCGTTCTTTATCTATTGTCCCCAGAGAGAAGTCTCAGATATGGATCTACGATATGGATAATATGGATCTGCCGCGAAAAAACAGGTGCTTTCGCAAAACGTTAATAACTTTTTTGTTTTTATAGTTAAGTTGCTGATTTTTTTTGTGAAATCTAATGTTTATTGACAAGTACATCTATTTATGAATTCGTTTTATTCAAATTATTATTTTTTATATGATTTTTTTATCGTTTTTTTACGGCCTTTTAGGACCCGGTTCGGCATGGCCATAAATACCCGACAGTTTTAAAACCCGGATCGGTTTTGGTTTTATTACCCAGTTTTAACTTTTCAACCATTAAATATTTTTTATGATTTATTATTCTGAGCCACCCTAATCAGTATACCCTAGTAATTTCTATATATGTCCTCCAATAGTTTTATGCTCTTTTTCTGATATGTATCATCCAATTTTTATATGTTCTCTTTTTGTGTATGTCAGGTTTTAAAACTTCGACAAATGGGCCTTTTTTACCCCAAACGGCGGCCAAAACCGGCCGAAACACTAAATTGGATATAAATCGCTTCGTATATTACTTGTAGCTCTATAGATTACATGAGGTTGTGTAGTTTTCAATTACGGATCGTATCAAAGTTCTAAAAAGTGTTCATCTCACTTTGGGCGTTCAAAAATTACATTTTTCTTTTTTTTGTCGAAATAACCGGGTATTTAGGAAAAAGCGGCTTTTAATGCTGGCAGAAAACCACCCAAAACGGGTCAAAATACCCGTTGTGCATTTATGGCCATGCCAAACCGGGTTTTTTTTGCAACTTTCCTGTGCACGCCACTAGCAAAACAAAAAAATTGGAATTCCGTTTTGACCATTATAAGCTTCCCTGAGATTTTCAGCTCGATAATTATATAATGTTAATATCTTGTTATATAATGTAATTATATAAAGTAGTAAGGCATTATTTCTTTGTCTGTTAAGATTTCTCCTACCACTGAATATTATTAGATCTTTTGTAATTAGTAAAGCTTTCTATTAATAGGTACCAGGAAAGTTTTTGTATATTTTATGTAAAGTCCAGATCACTGGGTGGTTTTAGGCTATTTTCTGTCCTTCATTATGAAGATACAAGTGGAGCAGCTCTCCAGCCGTAAAAGGAAGTGTAAAAGCTTGATTATTATAGATTATGATAAAAATCACAAAACCTTACTTTGGAAATAGATTTATTTTGAATAAGAAAATAGCAAAACAAATGCATTTAAATTACGTGTCAATTCCTTATGAAATCAATAAGAATTCTTCTTAATAAAACATCTGTTTATCTAGCTACGTCTTTTATCCCAAAATCTTTACAAATTGTTTGACAGTGGAACGCCCACAAATGTTATAATGTGTCAAGTCATTTTGAAAGCAATAACAAAAATTTTATTGCATCTGTATAAGTATCTGCATCTATATTTTTTAAATTGTAAAATATTAGAATAAAATCACAAAACCTATCCTATCACAATAAAAAATAATGTTTTTTTGTTGCCAATATTCCAGAAATCTAAATGGATACGACAATGGCCATTAAATTGATGTACATCCCTATTAATGCACTATCTGTAGATTTTGGAATAAGTGGTTGAAACGTGTGGACACACAACTTAATGAACCAACCAATCAAAAATCAATAAAAAGTGCTTAGCCAACAAATAAGAAAACATTATCAGAAAACTTTGGGGACTAATGTAATGAACAACCTAATGTCCTCTCCCTTCCTGCAATATACATGGCTATTATATTGGACAGTTAATATAAAGCTGGTAAATTGAGAAAATTCAAGGAAACATTAAAAAATTATGATAATTTTACATTTTCAGATTTTCTTCCATTTTCTCTGTTTTAATGTTAAACCTTTACAGATCAGACCCCAATTTCCACCTTAATAAATCATGAGGGGGGGGGGGGGCTCTAAGAGCCCAACACCACTCTATCTCGGCTCCAGTTACAGATAGAGACATATAATTTTTTCTGGTGGTTCATGTGAACTTTTTTGAGAAAATTACTTTTTCTAGTCATAGGTGTCAGACTGCTCCATAGCCGCTTTTTAGCAACCAGTTGCTAAATACTAAAACAGCTGTAGAGCAGCCAATATTAAAGCTAGGATTACCAAATTTTAGGAAGAACTTTTATTTTTCATAACAAAAAATTACTTTTTCTGACCATCGCCGAAAAACGACCAATAATGGAAACTGCCATTTTGTAACATTCTGTAATTAATCACTACAAAAATCACCCTTAGAACTTTGTAATCCCTTCCCATATATCATTAACTGCCACCTAAATTTACACATTAGGGTTCTCAGATTGTTTATTAAATAAAAATAAACAGTAGAGTTTCTATACATGAAATGACATTTTCTTGGAAAAAAATATTTGTTCGAACCAGCCACAATAATTTTATTAAATATAATTTTTTTATGTGCTAGAAATTGTGTTAATTAGTTTTATTAATTTTTGCCTGCTACTATAATAACAAATTCAGCTTTAAATGCGCACCAGTCTCCAAAATTTTGCTAAATCCTTTATACTCACTTTAAGCTTGTACCTAAGGTTTTAGACCTCTAATAATTGAATATTTGATCAGTTGTCCCCTTCATTACTCCCTGCATTTTTCCTTGATCGTCAAAGAAATGAAATTAACTCACCTAGAACCAAATTAAGTTATTAATTAAGTTATAATTAAGTTGCCAGTAACTAATTATATTTTTACATTAAAGAACCCATATTTTTTGGTTAAAAACATTGAAAAAATTCAGTTTAACTTTGTATTGTACTAAGAGTATTCCAGAGAATTCCAGCATTTATTGTTTTTCAGCCAATCAACAAACTTATCCATGGGGTAAATCTATTAGGAGGAGCGTAATTAACCCCCCCCCCCCCCAACAAAAAAAAGATTATTGGGTTATACTCACCCCCCCCCCTATGAAATCTGGAGGGAGTAATTACCCACACCAGCAAACTTTACCCCATTGGCTAAAAATTAAGGGGAGGGGGGTAAAAAAAAGTTTCAGGACACTTTGTGGGTCATTCTACGTTCCCCTAAATAAAAAAGCTTAGACTTCCTTGAAAGGAACTCAACTAAATTTCCAAAAAAACAGAGTTACAGCTGGGATTTCATTTAGCAGTAATAATGTTGAACTATTAAGTAACAACTTAGAAAATATTCTTATTTCAAATGAAGCCTGCAAGAAATACATTGCTTTAACTGCTGAAATCCAAATATTATTTCTATACATGAAAACACAATAATCGACTTATAATTAATCTGCTTACCAATGAACTAATATGATTCTCCTTCAAAGTGTAGCTTCTCATAGGTCCTGGTGAGGTCATCAATCAGTTTTGGGGAGAGTACCTTCATCCTGGCAGCCTCCCAAGATAAAGATAAAAAATTTTGATATTTACTGAAATGTTTGAAAAGATATCTATTTCAAGAAAGCTTCACAATCACATCATAAATCTATTTCTATTCTATTTGTTAATTAAAGTTCAAATGATGGAAAAGTGGCCTAAAAAGACCATCTCTCGGGTCAGTTGGCTTCTTGAAGGCTGCTGGAATGCCAATAGACTGTCCCCTTGCTTGAAAAGGGTCCAATTTCTCGGCCAGGAACACTTCTTAGGTTGGCAGCTGACTGTCCCCTTACTTGCAAAAGGGTCGAATCAGAGATAGAATCGGCTATTTTAGCAGGGCTCGATTTAAACACGCTGACACCAAATTGTGGTAGGGTGAAGCGTTTCAACCCTACAACTTGAGTTCAATTCAAAAGAGCCCCTAGCCTTAAGGATTCTATCAATAAAGAACTACAAGTAGTTACTGTTTAAGAGATATATTTGAACTGAATACACATACAACAAAGTTAATAGCTTATATACAAAAAAGATTACAAATGGGTTAGGTAGAGAAGGGTGTGGGGGAGATGGGGGGAAGCCCCATCCAGGTGAGCAGTAGAGTGGTAGGCTCCCGTAGGGGGTAAGGTAGACGTCTCCCGGAAAAGGGAAGGTTGCTGGGGGCACGAAGTGGAGAGGGGCAGCGCCCCTCCCATTATCAGCGGTGTATAAGTTGACCGCCGTCTCTGATGTGCGCACAATGGCCAAAAATGGGCTGGGTAGAATTGTGATAAGCTGGGGATTAGCGTCTGGGTGTTATTTGGTAAACACGGAGCATCGCATACTCTGGAAAAGGCTTGTCCGTATGCCGCCTACCACAATAGTACTTGAGTTAAATCAAATCTATGTTAAGAGGTTTTGCGATTTTTTATCTTAATCCAAATTATAGCTGTTAGTATATACTACATCTAGCGGCTGCGCCCTTAGTATCTACATAATGAAGGACAGAAAATGCCATATAACCATCCAAAATCTTTAATTTATAATGAAATCTTCCCAGGACCTATTAATATGAAGCCTCCCTAATTATATGAGAATTATATTTAGTTATGTGGTTGGAAAAATCTGTTCAGACAAACATACAGAATGCCATACTACTTTACATTATAACATTTGAATAATCTGTATTTGCTTTAAGTGGCTGTAAATCATTTTGCATTATGGCTTCAAAACTTATTAATATCTGCTGGATAAGAACCAGTTCCCAGACATATTGAAAAATCATGTATTGTTTCATGTATAGCCAATTTTCCACGAGTATTAGATTCAAAATAAAATTATCTTTAATGGATATAAGGATTTTTCTGATTCAGTATCATAATTGAACAAGATTCTTTTGTTGTTGGTTTCATAAGGAATTGGCACATAATTTAAGTACACTCGTTTTGCCATTTCCTTTCTTAATATAAATTATTTTAAGTCTAAGTAAAGTTTGGTGATTTTTATGACAATCTATGAATTCTAGCTGGTTTACGCCCTCCAGCGGCTGAAGAGCTGCTCTTTATATTGAAGACAAAAGAAATGTCTTTCTACTATATAGAATAACATTAAATAACAAAAAAATTTATTGATATGATTTATTAGCAGTAAATTACAAAATTAATTTTACATTTTAAATTACATCAATTTTATAGATATATTTATTTACATTGACAAAATTCTTGACTGTCCTTCAGCCCAATTTTCATTTATTTTTAAATATATTTACAAGTTTCACAAATAATATAAAATAATACTAGCTAATTACAGGGTATGGTATTAAAGTAGCTTACTGGTTGCGATATTTAAATTATATTTAAATCAAAAACATTATAACTTTTCAAAAACTAAAGTATTTACCTTATGAATTAGATAATTTAAAGACGATTATTTATATTTAGGAATTTCTCTAGATTTGAGAATGCTACAAATACAAAAATCGGAGCATTTGTAGTAAGGTGCAGCCTTTTTCCTTCAACCACAGCGCCTCCTATGCTTCTTATCCTTCTTGTCTAAAGTGTATATATAAAACTAGTGACAACCAACTCGTGATAATTAAATAAAAGATATGCTATCACATGTTAGAAAGGCTAATAATCTCTATATGTGAGTTTTTGCTTATTTTGCATTGCTTTTCTATAAAGCTGTCCATCGTCTGAACTCATTTCTAGCTGTGCACAGCTGCAAACAGCTGCGTAGATACAGAAACAGACAGTATGATTATAGTAATATTATAACTCAAACAGTATAGGACTTGAACCAGCAGTATCATTCTAGCTGCAGATTTCGAGATTTAAAGAAAAGAATTTTTTTGGGGAGCTATTTGAGATAGATCACTGATTTATTTTATAAAAAATACAGTCTAGTGTCAACCAGTATCCCAGGAAATTTAGTAAAAAACTTTTACCTGGCTAGTACATGTTCTCAGAATGCAAGGTGGTTGGATCCTTAGACAAAGGAGAGACAAGGTAGGCTAAAGGGGACCTGGCACAGGACCCTGGTCAAAAGCTTGTAGAAGGTAAACCTGACTTGGATTGACAAGTACAGAAACAATGGATTCTCGAGATCTGAAAAAAGATGATCAATTTTCGGGGGTTTTGGGTTTTCCCACTCCACCGCCACCCCCACTACTCCCCCTTCCCCAAAATAGCTTAAAACTACTGCAGGAACAGTAACTATATTGTCTTGAAGAGTAGAGCACAGTCATTTCAGCAAATACCAAGATCTTAAGCTTCAGATGGTCAGACAGACAGACTAAGGACAGACATCACTCTGATTTGTATTATAGATATGAGAGGTTTTGTGATTGAATTATAATATCTTACAAATTTTAACAGAAGTAAAGAAAGACGTAAATACTAAGATACAGATGCATTTTAGTTTTTGTTGTTATTTTCAATGGGACTTGACACATACTGACATTTGTAGGCGTTCTGCTGTCAGTAAATTTATAAAGATTCGGCAAAGTAAAGGATGCAGTTTTCAATAGAAAAGACACGTAATTTTAACACACTTGTTTAAAGTACTATATTCATTCGTTTTAGATTAAATCTTTGATCAGAGAGAAGTTTAGTGATTTTTATCATTATCCAAATTTTAGCTGTAAGTAAATACTACATCTAGCGGCTGTGCTCCAAGTATCTATGTAATGAAGGACAGAAAATAGCCTATAACCTTTCCTAGCCATAAATTTATAATGATATCTTCCCAGGATATATTTCCCTTAACAGTCGGGCCCCTTTCCGGACCTTAATCAGTTGGGGGAGGAGCTGCGTTATTGTGAAATTTTGATATCTCACATAACATGTTAGAAAAGCTTAATTTGCATCACAGGAGTCTTTAAAAGATTTCTGGACACCTGGAGGATCAGGACCTGCAGGATTATATCTAGAAAAATTTACTTGAACACCTATGTATAATGTATATTCTATATGAGGATGTACTACTATAGGATATTTTAGTATTTTTGCAACATAAAATGCTTTTTTACCTGGATAACCCTGCCAGGTTTTCAGCCATCCTGTGCCCACCAGGATGGAGATATTCAAATAAATTTCCAACTCTCAGTTATGTATCATACCCATATTCAAAAAATTACTTAGTTATATCTCTCACACACAGAAAACGGAGGGGGGGGGGGGTTGTTCAACGCTTCCCCCTGACTGTTAGTAACTGATAATAAGCAGAATATCAAGCATAAGGCTAATCAAAATTGTAAATAAATTTGTTGCTAAACTTCAAAACTTGTGGTAATAAGGAATCAATATTCCAAAAATAGGATACTAAAACATAAGAAATTAGATGTTAAAAAGTAAAAAGCCACATCTTTTTAATTGACGTACAGACTTTCTGGTAACGATTATAGAGTTGTTATGCTTCCTATAAAATACTTATTTATTGTAGGAATCATTATGCAAACTTTGAAATCAATAGGACAATTCTAACCTTTTTAAAGTAATGAAAAAACAAAACAAAAAATGTTCCACAATAAGTTAACTTCTTTATAAAATGGGATATACAATAAGTTTTGTGACTAAATGATAATTTCATACAAATTTTAACAGAAGTAAAGACGTAAATACTAAAATACAAATGCATTTTAGCTTTTGTTGATATTTTCAATAAGTTATGCAACAATTATTTGAAAAGAAAAAAATACGTAAATAAGAGTTTATACAAGTGTGAAGATGTTTGTGGGCGTTACTGCTGTCAGATAATTTCTAAAGATTTGGAGATATAAGACGTAAATAAAACATGTGTTTTTTTAAGAAGAATCCTTTTGTTGTTGTTTTCAATAGAAATAGACACGTAAATTGTTTATAGTATATACTATTACTTTCGTTTTAGATTAAATCTTTTATTAGAGAGAGGTTTAGTGATTTTTATCATTATCCAAATTTTAGCAGTAAGTAAATACTACATCTAGCGGCTGTGCTCCAAGTATCTATGTAATGAAGGACAGAAAATAGCCTATAACCTTTCCTAGCCATAAATTTTTAATGATATCTTCCCAGGATATATTTTCCCTTAACAGTCGGGCCCCTTTCCAGACCTTAATCAGTTGGGTGAGGGGCTGTGTTATTGTGAAATTTTGATATCTCATATAGACATGTTAGAAAAGCTTAATTTGCATTTATGAGGTTCTTACATGCCTAAATTAACAATAAGCTATTTGTTACAGACGGACCTTAATTAAAGAAAAGCCTCGTTTTTAGAAAGGATAAAAGGTTAAATCTAACTGAACTGTATTATACTGAAGAGGTTATTCATATTCATTCAATATAATTCCAGTATGGCTTAGAAACTGATTAATTTCCAATGGATTAGAACCGGTCCTTATCCATACTGATAAATCTTTTATAGCCTCTTATAAGAGATAATTTTCAATGAATATTGAAATAAAAACACAAAATGTTTACTTTTTTTAATAACCACGGACAGCTGTCTATTATACGTAGCAATAATTATCTATTCTAAATTAAATTATTATGAAAGATTTGTTAATGAATCCTTCCAGATAAAGAAATGAGAAATCAATAGATATATTATTGCCCCTTGTCCCCTCCCTTCCACCAAAATCAGTCTTTGTATATTTTTATATTGGAATACGTTTCAAAAATTGTCTTTCACAAATTAAATTTTTTGGCCTAACTTCGTTATCAATAATAAAAAGTCGGGGGGAGGGGACATAGGTCTGTAAATTACATTGGTAACCAGATTTTTTTATATAACCATGTAATTTTATCGTTGAACGCCCCCCCCCGACCGATTAAGGTGCGGCAAGGGGCCCAACTTTTAAGGGTTAAATGTAAATCTTGCAAATGACTGAACCAAATGGAAGTTTGGGGGTAGAAATTGCATTTACAGTATGTTTAACCTTATTCAGGTGGCTTCAAAATAAACTCTTCTTCGAGTTTAGGGAAGGTTAAGTTGTGAGGATGATTGTAAATAATTTTAACACTGTGGCACTGTTAATGTTAATGTTTTATGTTAATGTTCTATGATAAAATTTTCTTATTTGTTAGATCATAAACTTTGGGTGCTTTTAAGGAATTTTAAAAGGTTGGTTCATTAAGTTGTGTGTTGACAAGTTCAACCACTAATATTAATCTACAAAAATTTGCAAAGATTTTGTGATTTCATTCTAATATTCTACAATTAAAAAAAATAAAGGTGCAGAAACTTATAGAGATGCAATTAATCCTTTGTTATTGCTTTCAAAAGAACTTTACACATTATGATATTTGTGGGCGTTCCATTGTCAAAGGATTTGTAAAGATTCTGAGATATAAGACATAAATAAACAGAGCTGGATCTTTAAATGTGTAGCCGTTGCCGTAACTGTAATCGTGGCTGTAGCCGTTGCCGTTGCCATAGTTGTAGTTTTAGTCGTATTTGTAGCTGTAGCTGTAGCCGTAGTTGTCGCCACAGTGCTGCTAATAAAACATGGATTTTTAAATGATTTTACAGAAGTGCAATGCCGGCTATCCTAGAATTATGGATATCTAAAATCTTTTATGGCCCACCTAAAAATAAATTATTTTCATCAAAGAAATGAAATTATATTTTATACAAAATTACTATTTTAATAGCACATTTTAAATGTTTGTAATATTTACATATTATTAAGGGCAAGATCCAATGTAGTAGGTACTACGGCTGGTATGGCCTATATCGTGCCGGGGCACGGCACACCACGACAGACAGCCACTACACACAAGACAAAGGGAGAGTCCAATAAATTCAATATAAATAAAGAAATACATTCGATTACTAAAATTTTAAAAATGTAATCATATTCCAACCTTATCAATAATATTGCAGTAATAAATCCCCAAAAGAATTTAATTTAATTTAAGTATATTTATAGTTTTATCATATTAATTTCTTAAAAACTGTCTCTTTATGTAACACAGGCAACATACTTTATTAGTATTACCCAATACCCATACGTGACGGTTCAATATTAACTAATCATTCCATGCCCGTACGTTATTTTATACATCATATAAATAAACTACATCCTAACTTTTATAATTTACTTTTATTTTATTATTTATAAAAACCACAATTAAAATATTTTTATGATAGTTTTAAAATAAAATATTCCATGCCCGTACAATTATTTATACATTCATTTAACAATTATAATTTAAGTTTTCAATGGTTTTACGTTAAAATTATCAAAAGTAGCTGTCTTTGTGGCTTTAGCAACGCTTTAGCCACACTAACAGACTGTAGCTTCTTTTAGCGTGGCCAACCACGACTACGACTACGACTACAGTTAACTAACACTCTTTAGTCAGGAAGTTTACCAAAATATTCGCCGTGAATATTCAACAAACATATGTGGCTGCAGCGCTCGGCTCCCTAGCCTATAACCTAACCTAACCTAAAATAGTTTTTTGAAATTTAGAAAATTAAAGTACACCCGACAACGAACATCTGTGGCCACAGCGCTTGGCTCCCTAGCCTATAACCTAACCTAACCTAACCTAAAATAATTTTTTGAAATTTAGGAAATTAAAGTACTCCTGACAACGAACATCTGTGGCCACAGCGCTCGGCTCCCTAGCCTATAACCTAACCTAACCTAACCTAAAATAGTTTTTTTGAAATTTAGAAAATTAAAGTACCCCCGACAACGAACATCTGTGGCCGCAGCGCTCGGCTCCCTAGCCTATAACCTAACCTAACCTAACCTAAAATAGTTTTTTGAAATTTAGAAAATTAGAGTACCCCGACATCGAACATCTGTGGCTGCAGCGCTCGGCTCCCTAGCCTATAACCTAACCTAACCTAAAATAGATTTTTTGAAATGTAGAAAATTAGAGTACCCCCGACATAGAACATCTGTGGCCGCAGCGCTCAGCTCCCTAGCCTATAACCTAACCTAACCTAACCTAAAATAGTTTTTGAAATTTAGAAAATTAGAGTACCCCGACATTGAACATCTGTGGCTGCAGCGCTCGGCTCCCTAGCCTATAACCTAACCTAAAATAGTTTTTTGAAATTTAGAAAATTAGAGTACCCCGAAATTGAACATCTGTGGCCGCAGCGCTTGGCTCCCTAGCCTATAACCTAACCTAACCTAAAATAGTTTTTTGAAATGTAGAAAATTAGAGTACCCCCAACATAGAACATCTGTGGCTGCAGCGCTCGGCTCTCTAGCCTATAACCTAACCTAACTTAACCCTTACAGATCGGGGGGGGGGGTCATATTGACCCCCCCCCTCTAGTTTTTTCAATGTCATTTTTTTTTGTAGGTAAGATGGAGAGCTGTGACTTCATGACTTTTTAAGTTTAGTAATTATACGTCGGCAAGAGTTGATTTTATTAGGATATCTGGTCTGTGTCGGTCGTGGTGTCCGGTCAAAGTCGGTTGGGTAGCACCAAAATTAAAAAAATATTCTAAATAAATCTTAATTTCTACATTATGACTTTTGTGTATAAGGTAGAAACCTAAATTTTTTTTGGTGAATACTGAGATATCAATGACCTTATGAGAAATGTGGTGTTATGACCGTTTGACCGCACCCTGACCGACTTTATGACCGATTTTTGTCCGGCTTTTACTACAGACATATATCATGAATATCGTGGCTTCTATTACAGCTAGAGACCTAAAATTTTTTTTGGTAAATCCTTGAGCAACAATAAACAGATAAAAATATTAATTGGCGCCGCCAACCGCCGTTTTACCGCCGTAACAGCCGAAAATGGCGGTTTCCGTTATTTGCCGTTTTTCGGCGATGATCAGAAAAAGTAATTTTTTTGTTATGAAAAATAAAAAATCGTCCTAAAATTTGGTCATCCTAGCTGCCAAATTGGCCGCTCTACAGCTGTTTTAAAATTTAGCGGCTGGCCGCTAAAAAGCGGCTAAGGAGCGGCCTGACCGCTATGACTAGAAAAAGTAATTTTCTCTAAAAATACACATGAACCACCAGAAAAAAAATTTACGTCTTTATCTGTAACAGAAGCCTAGATAGAGGGGGGGTCAATATGACCCCCCCCCCGATCTATTAAGTTAGGAATAGGGGCCCGATCTGTAAGGGTTAACATAAAATAGTTTTTGAAATTTAGAAAATTAGAGTACCCTGACATTGAACATCTGTGGCCGCAGCACTCGGCTCCCTAGCCTATAACCTAACCTAAAATAGTTTTTTGAAATTTAGAAAATTAGAGTACCCCGACATTGAACATCTGTGGCCGCAGCGCTTGGCTCCCTAGCCTATAACCTAACCTAACCTAACCCAAAATAGTTTTTTGAAATTTTGAAAATTTGAGTACCCAACCGACAAAAAAACATCTCTCATTAATAGCGCGAAATTTAAAATTTTTCCGCGCCCCCCCCTCCCCCTTCTTTTCTCCCCCTTTACACTAAGCCTTGCAAGTGATGTCTGGATAGAACGCTGGAGGAAAAGTTTTGGACAAGGCAAAAAGGCAAGGACTTAAATTGAATTTAAACTCTGTTGGGGGGGGGGGGGGGGGGGGAGTTCTCAAATTTTCAAAATTGGTAAAAATTTTCCTAATAGGATAATGCCAGTAAAATTTGATCACCAACAGTAATTTTAAAATTTTCTACTATGTGAAGGTACTAATTCAATTTAGGGAAAGCATGTTCTGAACTCACTGTAAGGTCCCAGTACATCAAGTTTAAACTGTTACAACGGGTTTTTTTTCTTACCTAACAAGCCTTCAGGTGGGGTGTGTATATAATATCTTTTTGTATGCATGATCTAATAACACCTGTGAATTTTTATAAAACAGGAGAAAATTTTGTCTATGAATCAGTCAATGTTTACATACAGTAGAAACAATATGGAATCAAAAGGCATGAAAATGGCTTTGTGGTTAGCCATTTTTATTCTCTCAGGTATAATTAGTTTTGATAATTATTTCATTATAACTTACTAGCAATTTTGCCCCTAGCCTCTAGAGGCTTTGCCCCAAAAGGTTTGATCAATAGATAGCAGCTACGCCCATGATAGTGGCACTTTAAGTGTTTTTTTTTTATTTCAAACAATATTATGCATGTTAACAGATTTATTTCTATGTTGCATTGATGACTCTAAGAACAAAAAAATAAAAAATTTAAGCATCTCTGTGAAGGTGCTGCTCAGAGGCCATAGAAAGGTTGCCAGTGACAACTCTGAAATATTGGTTTTGGGTGGTCTGGAGTTTAAGCCAACTGGTGTCTGATGTGATTGGGCTCCATATTGGATGGATTTGTAGGTTAGAGCAATGGCTTCAACATTATGCAGATACAATATCAATAACATGGTTGTTTTTCCCATAAATATATTTATCATTTCTTATGTGTAGGAACATGTGGAGTCACTATCCCCCCAACTACACCAGCCACTGTAACATCTACAGCAAACCCTGTAATAACAACTAGAGAAGCCCCTGTAACAACAACTACAGAGGACCTTATAGAAGTCCCTGTAACAACAACCACAGCTGCACCTGTCAGTTTTGCACAAGGTAAATTTCATTAATTTGGAAGCACACACATAGTATGATATCATTAACTAAGAGTTTATTTTTGTGAATTTGACTAATTCCTTCACAAGAGCAACATAAAGAGCGGATTAGATTCTAGTTATCCATAAAAAAGTTAATGATTCCGTCTAAAGCTTAAGATCTGGGTAACCCCTTAAAAATATTTTTTTTTAAATTTAAGATTTTTAAAGATATTTGTTCCTTTACTTCTAGATATTCCTGAAGATATTTCTGAAGATATTCCAGCATGTGTTGATGTTGATGGGGGAGAAAATTCCACTTGTCAGGTAATATTTCCTCCCACCTGCAGCTATGAAGGAAAGATCTCATGTCAAATTTCTAGTAAAGCAAGCATGGTGACTTATCACCATTATCTAGGTGTAATAAAACATGGTATATAGAGTAGAAAAGCTATTATATCCCCTCCTCTCACAAGTGCTTTGAGACCTCTAGGGGCTGAGCTGCTGTTAAGAATTAAAAAAGGTATTTTCAATTTTTATCATGCATGCAAGAATAGAAACAGTATTTAATTATTATCAGACCATTTACTAACATTTTTATTTTGTATTATAAAGTTAAACAATTTTAGATTGATTTGTTAGAGATGAATAAAATATCCCAGAATCGAATGGTAACACAAAGGAATGATATATAACAACAAATTTGGAAATAGTTGCATAGATTAACAGGAGTTTTTCTTTTCACATACAAATGTTGCTGTTTGAATTTTTGAAGCATTTTTTAAAATCAAAAATCTACTCTGACACCTGTAGAATCATATTGCAGATTTAAAAATAAGAATTAAAACCCACATTAATTTTTATTAGGATTTTAAATTTTAATTTCTTTTCAAAAATGTTTCATAACAGTTTACATTTTTTTGTTTTAAATTTCTAAACAATTTTAACAATTATTCTAAAGCAAATTCTTTTATAATGAAATTAATATTGATATATGCAGAAATATTAAATATCATCTTTAAAACAGGTCATCAATGGGTTGCCCACACCCTTCACAATTGCCAAAAGTTTATCATGGACGATTCATTGGTATACGAAATTACAGAGGTAAAGGAGGCCCACTTGCACGCCTTGCCTGTAATGGACAAGGTGTTGAAGGACTAGATGGAAGAATATTGAGTACACCTTCGGGAGCATATAGTTTTGGGTCAGTGTATGTGCATCCTGGTTGTCAAATTACCTTTTTTCAACATCCAAATTACCAAGGAAAGATGGTAACGATTAAGGGACCTGTCTTTATGTATGAAGTCAAAGATTATGGTTTTGGATATCATTGTGGTGGATATTTTTGTGCTAAATCATACAGTATAGAATGTGGTATGATTATGCCTGACTGTGTTCCGTCAGATGAATGGACTTCTGTTGCGTATTTGGATAATTCAGGTTCAAGCTTTCCAACCACATTCACTTATGAATATCAAATTGGAACAGAGTGGTCTACAGAAATATCGCAAGGTTTTAATGTTGACCTGTCAGTTACAGCAACAATGAAATTTGCCTTTTTTAAAAAATTTGAGCTTAGTGTAACATTGTCTACTGGTTATAACTGGCAGAAAACTAGCTATGAAGCCAAAAGTGAATTATCAACTTTCAACATTGCAACTGAAATTCCAGCTGGCAAAATATTGAAAATTGAGCAGGCTAGAGGAGTGTGTGGCAATTCTGCAGTAAAGACAGAGATGTTTAGAACTACTGAGATTAACACTGGTAGATCCAAAATCTTTTATCATTAATTCCTCATGACAACCATTAACAACAACTGCATCTGAAACCCGGAACAAGATACCCTGCAATCCAGTTTATCAAAAAATATCATGATATTATTTGATTTATTAATTATTTGCTAAGTCATAGTGTGTGTTTGTATATCAATATTTGTAAATATCCTCTTAGAATTTTTTTTCTTCAATTTACAAAATTTGATTACCCCAACAACCCCTCCCCCACCCCCTCTGACAGAGAACAGCTGGCTGCAGTGCTCGGCTCCCTAGCAAGCCTAGCTGCAGCTCTAAGCTCTTTAGCCTGCCTAGCCGCAGCACTCGGCTACCTAGCCTGCCTAGCAGCAGTGCTCGGCCCCCTTGCTTGCCTAGCTGCAGCGCTCGGCCCCCTTGCATGCTTAGCCAGCTCCCTTGCCTATAACCTAACCTAAAACAGTTGTGTCTGTCAGGGGTACTCAAATTTTCAAAATTGAAAAAAAAATTTCCAAGAGGTCAACACCTAATATTTTATTTGTATGGCCATATTAATAAATATGAAAGCATCAATTTCTTCTTTAATATTTTAGTTGTGAAGCTACTCTATTATTCCGAATATCTATCTTTCTGTTTAAGACAAAGTGAGCTAAACATGGTTTTCTTGGCTCCTATTTAAGGTAGAAGGCTGAAAATTGTCAACATTCCCATCCTTATATAGCATAATTAAATAAAAAAAAACATCTATGGCAGTTGGACTGCTTTTAGCAGGTTTTTGGATAATTTAAAGGGACTGTGAACAAGAAAATTTCTCATCAGATTATCAAACCTTAACATCATCTCATTCATATAATCTCAAAGATAGGGCAAAACTGTCTCTCATTTCCTTAGTAATACGATTTTTACTATATCCAAGATTGGGGGGAAAATTTCCAAGTATATAAATGTGCAGTTAATTGTCTTTTTTCCTTCTATAGCTAAAACTAAACTTTTGACATAGTTCTCTATTTTTCCTAAAGTTTAAGCTGACTTCTTGCTTTAAACCAATGTATAGTTACTTAATTAGAAATTGATAAGATAAGCAATATTTTTTTCTAATATAGAATATAATAACAAAGTTAGAAACAGGTTTTTTTATTAGTATCACAGTAACTTCAGTTGGCCCATCTCTCGCCCACCTTTAATTACAAGTTTTAAAATAATAAAGGTGCAATATTTTATTAAATAACTTTAACCTTTGTATCCCTTTATAACATTAATAAAAATAAATGCATGGGTTATTTCCCGTATTTTATAGTATTTGGGAAACAGCCTTTAATTCTTTTGAATGTGTTTTCACCTGTTCAACAGGAAATGTTTGATGAACTAGATTGCACGTCATATGTTACTTTTATAGGAAAAGTTTAGCATACTTTTAAATATTATTGATAAGGAAAAACTCTATTTGGAATATGAAAAAAGGAACAAAACAGGTAAAGAGGAATAAAGCGTAAACGATGTCGTTTATGCATTTTTTGACATCATTAAGGTGGGGCTCTCAAGAAAATTAAAAAGTTTTTATGCCAGGCCATTCATTGTAAGCTATAAATTTTAAGATGTATTAAACAAGATAACACATATTCATAATGTAAAATCAAAGCATGTCATTACTGGGGATAAGTTGAGAAAAATACACTAAAATGTAAAGGTTTGTGGTGAAAAATTGGATTTTAATGTGTATACCTTGGATCTAATAGTCCTGTCTCAAGAAATCATACAATCTTATTCTCTAAACCAATCTAACAAGTAATTTAGAATTGCAGGGATCACTTACGTCACTTAAGCTTCTCCAATCAGAGCGCAGATAGTTTTCAATCCACCAATCACAGATCTCAAAATTATTTAACTTAATTTGTATTTGCGCCTTTAAATAAAGAATTATATAAAAAACTAATTTTATAAAAAATCCTTAAAATTTTATGCAGATTTCAAATCTATTATATTGATTAAAAATCTTTAAAACTTTTATATTCTACTGTATATACCTCATTTATTAAATAAAATACAAAAATCGGAGCATAGTTCAATAGATGAATTGTCATAATGGTATGTACCATCTGGTATATCCTTCACATTTTTTTTGTATTTTTTCATTTTCCCTTTCAGGGAGAAGCAAGCAATGGAGCTGGCTAAGATCTGGTCACCCTGGAGACAGCCAACCCACCATGGTTGAACATGATGTACCATACTATGTGGAAAATCTAATGAGTAAACATAATATTATTGATAAAAATGCTGTTTATACTATGTTAGTTTAAGAAGCATAGCTTAAAACTTGTCTGGCAGTCCAGGGGATATTCCTTGTGAAGACATTAACAGATGCTGTACATCTTTTGTCCACCCCACTAGAACCGCTAAATGTCTGTCCACCCATTAGGGAGGTAAACCATACCTGGCCTTATAGCCTGGTTGCTTGGAATATGCGTGACCCTGGCAACTGCTTTTGTAGCTGTAGTTGGGACTGCTAGTTGCTGACCCATGTTACTACTTACACCCAGGAAAGTGATTATTCAACTAACATCAACCAAACTCAGCAGCAAAGACTGCTGCTCCATGGCAGACACATGCAAGTACAGCATAGCTGGCAGATCTGCATTTGTGGACATAAAACTGGGCCATCCAAACTAGATGATGCAAGAAATGGCCAGCAATCTGGTCAGCAGTAAGGAAGGAGTCGACTGTGAAGGAGACACTGTCCACCTCAATAGCCTTCTATGCACAAATATGCTCATATTGGAAGATAGAGAGCTGCTCGTAGCTGAAGAAGTATTTCTGGTGGAAGGAGACCAGGTGGAATTTACAATACAACCAACAGGTCAGAGAGACAGATTTTTGACAGACATCATTCTACTTTGTGTTATAGATATGATAGGTTTTGTGATTAAATGATAATTTCTTAAAAATTTAACATAAGTAAAGACGTAAATACTAAAATACAGATGCATTTTAGCTTTTGTTGTTACTTTCAATAGGTAATGCAACAAATATTTGAAAAGAAAAAAATACGTAAATAAGAGTGTATACAAGTGTAAAGATGTTTGTGGGCGTTACTGCTGTCAGATGATTTCTAATGATTTGGAGATATAAGACGTAAATAAAACAGACGTTTTTTAAGAAGAATCTTTTTGTTGTTGTTTTCAATAGGAATGTACGTGTAATATTAGCACACTTGTTTAGAGTACTTTTACTTTAATTCGTTTTGGATGAAATCTTTTACCAGAGAGAAGTTTTGTGATTTTTATCCTTCTCCACATACTTGATCAAACGGCTGCGCCCCTAGTATCTATATAATGAATGACAGAATATAACTTATAACCATCTCAGGACATGAACTTAAAATGAAATCTTCCCAGGACCTTTGTAATAATATAAAGTCTCTCTAATTATAGGAAAATACAGTTAGTTTAATGGTTAGACAAACAAAAAATAACTTATAATTTTACATAATAACATTCAAAATCCGTTAACTAATCCTTAAATGCATTCAGCCACTGTAAATCTTTTCCAAAATGACTGATGACTGGATTAGGACTGGTTCCTAGACATACTGAAAAAATATGTATAGCATCATATTATAGCCAAATAAGATAAATATTCAGTTTTGTGAGCCGCAGAACTCTGTCTATAATATAACGATAAAAAACTATTAAAATATCTGTTTAAAACTAGAATATCCAATATTAGCGAAGCAAAAAAACTTATCTATAATAGATTTAAGGATTATTCAGACAAGGTAGTTATAATCAAACAAGGATGACAACATCTCTGAAATGGTAGAACAAAATATTATCTACAGAATATTAAGTATAAGTCTTAATTGTAAATAAATTCACCAATACAAGATACTGTTTCATGACATACTTATATTTAAAGTACTCGATTATATAGATGCTTTGCTTAAAAGGTTATACCTTGTTGTTAAAATCAGTATTCCAAAAATCAGATTAATAGGATAACTATGACATACAACAAGGATGACAACATTCTAAAAGCAAAGTTCTGAAATGGTAGGACAAACAAACAATTAAGACTTGTCAAAACTGAATAAGCAGAATATAAATGTATATTTCTAAACAAAGTTGTAAGTACATTTGTTGCAAAACTGTTACTGAATAGTGGATACTGGCATACTTTAACTTTAACATTTTTAAAACTTGATTTTGGGATGCTTTGCTTATAAGATTATGCCTTGTGGTAATAGAAATCAGTATTTCAAAAGTCAGATGAATAGGACAAACAAACAGAAAGTGTTACACAATAAGTTCTATATAGTAACAACATTTTTGTAGCAAATATAAAATCACATTTATCCTTATTAAAAATAAGCTTTCTGTTACGGACCTACGGTCCAACCTAAATTATAGAAAAGCTTTGTGTATTAGTCATCTAAATAGTTAATTCTATATTATTATTGATTATTGTTTTTTACATTTAACTAAAATTCAAAATGTCTTTTTTGTAAATACCAAAAGGTCCCAACATTTCTACCCTTAGCAATAGAAAAAGTAAAGAATGTCATAGATTTCATAATAACTGTCATCCCAGGGAAAAAGTGTATAAACTAATAAATAAGCCCCCTAGAATTTTGGTCACTAAATTTGTTGCATTAAATGTCAATAATGTATAGATCTAATTTCTCAAATGAAACAAATACTCAATTAACTTTTTGGGGCAAAAGCTTTGAATTATTGAAAATATTATAAATTTAAATCCTATAGCAGATAAATTCAGATATATTTAATAGTTTTATAAAAAAAATTTAAAAAATAAATATATAAATCATGCAATTTTCCTACAAGCCGGAACTAATTTTTGGTCTTTGAAAAGTTTCAACTTATTTTCAGGCTTGCCAGGCAGAATCTTCTACCTGGTTTCTATTCTGTCCTTTAACTACTTTGAAAACTTTCTTATTAGATCAAATCTATGTCAAACTATAGAGAGGGGTTTGTGACTTCTATAATGATCCTAATCCTAGCAGTTAGTATTTTTTACAATTAAAAGCAGTGCCAATAAAAGGAGGAGGCCATAAAATGGCCTGAAACTATCCGAAAACATAAATTTAAAATAGAATAGCTTTTAGGAAATTATTGATAATGTTCATCCCAGAGAAAAAAAACTTTTATTTGTTGGTAAATGTAACCTTTAAGTTTGATACTTTCTTTTTATTCTAAGGTAATGGTCATATTTCTTCCAAGGTTACTTAGAATGTTCAAGAGAGTTCTTTAGGATAACAAACCCAAAGCTAAGAAAGGTGAGAAAAATTATTAAAGGGACTGTGAACGTAAATTTTTCTCATCTTGATATCAAATCTTAACATTATCTCATTCATAATATCTCACAGATAGAGCAAAACGCGCTTTTGTTTGCTTAAAAAACGGCTTTTTCCGACGATTTTTATAAGGTAAAGGGAAAGGAAGAAATTCTCCGTATTATATAAAATGTGCATTAAATTGCTTTTTTCTCGCATTATAGCTAAAATTAAACTTTTTCACATAGTTCTTGATTTTTCCTAACGGTTAAGCTAACTTTTAACATAATCCTTGCTTTAAACCAATGTATAGTTACTTAGAAATTGATAAAATAAGCAATATTTTTTATTGAAAACCAAATACAATAACAAAGCTAGAAACAGGTTTTTTTATTAGTATCCAATTAACTTTAGATGGCCCATCTCTCGCCCACCTTTAATTACAAATTTGTAAAAAATAATGACGCAATATTTCTTTATAAACAGTCTGATAAAAGTGTAAACTAATTCTCGAAAGTGGGTTATTTATTGTCCAACACAATAAAAAAAGGATATTATTATTTTAAATAACCTATGAGATTCAACCCTTTGTAGACAGTGAGGTAAAATCAGGGCATTATTCCTGGATATTTTTGTTAATAGGACGTTTTTGGTTGATCAGAGTATTGAAATGTGCTTAGAAAATGTTAAGATTTGATAATCAGATGAGAAATTTTTATGTTCACACTCCCTTTAAAGTAAAATCAGAATTTTTTGTCCGTTTCAAAATATCTCATTCCTAGCTGTAGAAATAAGTAAAAAACCTCTAAAAGTTGGTCAATTCTCAAACATAACCTAGATTGGTGTTTTTTTACTCAATTCTAAGGCTATGAAATTTCCCAATTCTACTGTTTTACTCCTATTCACAAATAGCTATACAATTGAATTTGTGTTAGAAAATGTTTTAAATTTTAAATCATCCAGAGCTGTATCATGTGCAAGTTCCCGCTATGGTCTCAGATAAAAATCAACCCTTACTAATAAACAAGTGTGTTAAAATTACGTGTGCATTTCTATTGAAATTGCCAAACCTTTAGAAAATATTTGACAGCAGTAACGCCTACAAATATCATAATGTGTCAAGTTTATTGAAAACAACAACAAAAGCTAAAAAGCATCTGTGTTTTATAGTATTTACGTCTTTAATTTTCTTAAAAATTAATATTATCCTTTATTCACAAAACCTATCATATCTATATTATTACAAAGTAGAATAATGTCTGTCCTCAGTCTGTCTGACTGACCATCTAAAGCTTAAGATCTTGTTTACACTGATTGGGCTCTATTCTTCAGGGAAATATAGCTTATAGTCCACTAGTACTTTTAAAGCTATCTATTTTAAGAGGGGGAGAGGGATTGGGAAACCCCAAACCCCTCCAAAAAATCTGTGCCAGGTCCCTATAGTCCTCCCACATCTCCTTCTCCCACCAGATTTCCAGCCAAGTGTCTTTCTATGGATACTGTTACCATGCATCTTTTTAACATGTGATCACTTGGTCTTAACTTGTACTTAATTTCCTGGGATAATGGTTGACAATAGACTATATTTCTTTATGAAATAAATTAATAATCTATCTCAAATATCTTCCAAGAAAAGAAAAAAAATCATCTGAAAATATATCAGCCATGTATCTTAAACAGCAGTCATATTTATTCCATATAATAACAAATTTTATTAGCCCTAGGGGGTTCAGGGCCCAAAAAGGGGTGACATGATTGTTTAGCTACTGATGGTAGGGATGGAGTATTCCCAATAATATTCTTGTCCCCTCTTTTTCTTGCTGTCATAGCCTGGCTGCCTAACACGTTGCTGGTGAGGTTGCTGGTCTTGACTGCCAGGTTGCAGCAGGCACAGGATATGCTTCTGTCTCTCTTTCACTTTTAACAAGGTAAGGAGAGGTGACCCTTGACATAGCAGCGGTTGCAGCCCTTAGTCACAGAACTGCCTGCAGCTGTTGACTCCTTGCTGTAACCTTTGCTGTGTAGCTTGCAAGCTACTGAAGGCTCCTTGCACTTAGGTTTCCTGGTTTGTAGCCCCAGAAGCAGGTACTGGTTTACAGAACCTTGGGAAGGTGGATAGTCTTGCTCAGGGTATTTTGCCCTTCCTGTAGCTGCAAAGGAAGGCTGCTGCTGGTGTTTGACTGGCTAGCTTTGGTCTGACAGTTAGCTGGTATCACTACTGACGGCAGCTGGGGCAGTCCAGAACTCCACCACAAGTTTAGGTACCCAGGCATCATAATCCTTTCAAAAGTTGGCAGAGGCTACATATCTCTATGCTTATTTCAATATTTAAGTTATATTTCTAAGAAAGTTATAGTATACAGTAAGCAAAGTAATAAATACAAATTAGAAAATCTGGCTTATTCTTTTTTAAAATTTTGTTAACCAACCCAACCTCTCCCCTTTCACATAGAACTAAGACTCTGGCTTAATATAATAATTTAGGTTAGGTTAGGTTATAGGCTAGCGCTCATGGCTGGGCAGGCTAAGGGGCCAATCACTCTGGCTAGGAAGATCAGGATGCAGCTCAGCAGCCGCTAGAGGGAGTCTCACAGCTAGAATGTGTAGATTGTCATAAAATCACCAAACCTTACATAACCTTAAAGTAATTTGTATTTTGTATTAAGAAAGAAAATAACAAAACAAGGGACTTAAATTACGTGTCAATTCCTTATGAAACCAACAACAAAAGAATTCTTCTTAATAAAACATATGTTTATTTACGTCTTATATCTCAGAATCTTTACAAATTGTTTGACAACGGAACGCCTACAAATAGCATAATGTGTCAAGTTCTTTTGAAAGCGATAACAAAGGATTAAATGCATCTGTATAAGTTATTAGTATCTTCATCTCTACTTTTTAAAATTGTAAGATATTAGAATAAAATCACAAAACCTATCCTAACACAATAAAGAATAATGTTTATTGTTGCCAATATACCAGAATTCTAAATAGATAAGACAATGGCCAATAAATTGATGTACATCCCTATTGATGCAGCTTTTGTAGATT